>NC_136073.1:158142075-159342075 GCF_964261635.1 Lissotriton helveticus | reverse complement strand
TATTCCCCCATGAAGGAGGCGCTCATTAAAAAGTTCGGCCTCAACCCTGAAAGGTACCGCCAGAAGTTCTGTGGCAGCCATAAGCTGTCCACGCAGAATTGGGTGGATTTCTTTGACTATGCCCGTAAGGCTCTGGATGGTTGGGTGCGTGGCAGCGAGGTGCATGATTACGAGGGCCTGTACAATCTTTTTTTGAGAGAGCACCTCTTGGATAAGTGTTTCCCGGAGCTGCGCCAACATCTGGTGGACCGTAAGCTTACTGATCCCCGTGAGCATGCGGAGGAGGCGGATACTTGGGTTAGCACCCGGGTGTCACACAAGCGCCCCGGGGGAGATGGCCCGAAAGGCAGACAGGGCGTCCCCCAGAAGAAAGAGGGGGGAGATAAAAAGAAGGAGTTCTCACGAGGCCTGCAAACTAGACAGTTTGGCAGAGGAGTAGGTATCCCATCTCAGTCCAGTTCCCCAAAACCCACTTACCCTGACAAGAGTCAGCAGCCAAAAAAGGTCCGGTGCTATGAATGCGGGGAGGTTGGACACTACAAGGGAGATGCCCAGTGTCGCAAACGACCCCCAGCCCCCACAGGTGGCAAGAGTCCCGGGGTGGCTAGTGTAGCGCTTGGGATGGAGCTGCCCCTAGATAGGGAAGGGGAGTGAACAGGCCTGACCCTGGTTTCACTTGGGGATAGAGAGATGGTCCCAGTGACGCCCTTACCATCGTATACTGCTAAGTACCAGCAGAGGGTGAAGGTCAATGGGGAGGAGGTGGATGCTCTGAGGGACACAGTTGCCATCATGACCACCGTAGTGAGGCGGCTGGTGTCCCCTGAGCAGGTAGTACCTGATGTATTCCATCCGACGGCGTTGGCTGACGGCAGTATGAGCTACTATCCCGTGGCTCAGGTTCCCTTTGAGTGGGGACGAGTTTGAGGCCCTTTGAGAGTTGCGATAAGCCCTGCCTTGCCTGTGGACTGTCTGTTGGGTAACGACCTAGAACATACCGCCTGGAAGGAAGTGGAGTTTAAGCCCCACACTGAGATGCTGGGGTTACCAGGGTAGACTTGCGTGGTCACACGGTCCATGGCACCCGGCAAGAAGCTCAACCCGGGTTGGAGCCTGAGACAACGGCCCAACCCAATGCTAGTCCTGAAAAGGAGAATGGAGTGGAGGACACACCCTGTGTGATGGATAGGGAGCCCGCGGATGTACCCCCGGAGTCCGTGGAGGTGGATGTTGTTCCCGTGGGAGACTTGCCGACCCTTGCCGAGTGGCATGTGGAAGGAGGGCCTACCCGGTAGGAATTCTGTCGGGCGCAGAAGGAGTGCCCCACGCTTGAAGGCATGCGGCGACAGGCTGAAGCCCAAGCGACCGATCCGGAGACCGGCAGTTTTCATGTGTACTGGGAGGATGGCTCCTTTACAGTGAGCCTAAGGTTCTGGTGCATGGATCCTCGAGGGCCTTTGTGGTCCCCCAATGCTACTGGATCTTCTTATTGGAACTGGCGCATGAAATACCCTTGGCTGGACACTTGGGCCAGGACAAGACTTTTGCGAGGCTAGTCCCACATTTTTATTGGCCCAGGATGAGAGTTGCCTCTGACACCTACTGCAAGACCTGCAAGACTTGCCAGGCAAGTGGCAAGACGGGGACCAAAGTAAAGGCCCCTTTGGAACCGCTCCCGGTGGTCGGGACCCCTTTTGAGCGGGTCAGAATCGACATCGTTGGGCCGTTGGACCCTCCGACCTCTGCGGGACACCGGTTCATCCTGGTGTTAGTGGACCACGCCCCTCGGTACCCAGAGGCTATTCCTCTGAGGACCGTCACTGCACCTGTGGTGGCGCAGGCCCTGATGGGGATATTTACCCGAGTGGGATTCCCCAAGGTCGTGGTGTCGGACAGGGGCACAAACTTCATGTCGGCCTACATGCAGGCCATGTGGAAGGAGTGCGGAGTGACCTATCGGTTCTCCACTCCTTACCACCCCCAGACTAATGGGCTCGTAGAGCGCTTCCACAAGACCTTGAAGGGGATGATCCGGAGCCTGCCAGAGGACTTGAGGCGGAAATGGGACATCCTCCTCCCTTGCCTGCTGTTTTCGTACCGTGAGGTACCACAGAAGGGAGTCGGGTTCAGCCCCTTCAAACTGCTCTATGGCCATCCCGTTAGGGGAACCCTCAGCCTTGTCAAGGAGGGATGGGAGAAGACTTCGGAGAAGCTTCCCCGTGATGTCGTCAGCTAGATGCGGCCAGATGGTCACGCTGTGGAAGGAAGCCTCAGACAACTTGGAGGCTAGCCAAGCCGTCATGAAGGAGTGGTATAACCGCAACGCTCGGACGGTGGAGTTGGACGCTGGACAGAAGGTGTGGGTCATGGAGCCTGAGGAGCTTAGTGCCCTCCAGGAACGGTGGACTGGTCCGTACGAGATTGTGGAGCGTCGAGGCCAGTCCACCTACGCCGTGGATTTGAAGACCCCCCGTCAGCCCCATCGGGTGCTCCAAGTCAACCGCCTGAAGCCTCACCATGAGCGACCGGAGCTTGCTCTCCTCATGGTGACAGATGGGAGCGAGGGGGAGGAGAGTGAACCTCTTCCTGACCTTCTGGCAGCCCAGGAGAAGGATGGTTCCATGGAGGGAGTTGTCCTCTCCCCATCCTTGACCCCAGAGCAACAGAGGGACTGCTGCCAGGTATTGGCGCAGCACGCCTCGTTGTTCTCCCTCACGCCTGGAATTACACATCTGTGTACCCATGATGTGGACACAGGGGACAGTCCGCCAGTAAAAACCAAGTCTTACCGGCTGTCCGATAAAGTGAAGAGCAGCATCCAGGGTGAGGTGGCCAAAATGCTGGAGCTGGGGGTGATCGAACCCTCCAGCAGCCCGTGGGCTAGTCCGGTCGTGCTGGTGCCAAAAGCGGCCCCACCGGTCACCACACCAGAACTTCGGTTCTGTGTGGACTATCGGGGATTGAACTCTGTCTCCAAGACAGATGCTCTCTCGATCCCACGGGCAGATGAGCTGATTGACCGGCTGGGAGCAGCCAAGTACCTCAGCACCATCGACTTGACATCAGGGTACTGGCAGATTGCCATGGCCGATGAAGCAAAGGAGAAGACAGCGTTCTCCACCCCCGAGGGCCACTTCCAATTCCGAGTGATGCCCTTCGGGCTCAAGAATGCTCCGGCCGCCTTCCAGGGGTTGGTGAACCAGGTGCCATCTGGCCTGGAGTCCTTCTCAGCTGCGTACCTGGATGTCATAGCTCTCTTCAATAGCACCTGGGAGGACCATCTGCAGCATCTCCAGGAGGGGCTGCAGGCTCTGCAACGCGATGGCCTCACCATCAAGGCTAGCAAGTGCCAGATTGGACAGGGATCTGTCGTGTACCTGGGACACCTGGTGGGCGGGGGTAAGGTGCAACCCCTCTAGGCCAAAATCGAGACCATCATGGCCTTGGAGCCCCCCAAGACCCAAACTGAGGTCCGAGCCTTCCTCGGCCTCACGGGTTACTACCGCAGGTTCGTCAAGGGATATGGTACCATCGTAGCCCCCTTGACCGAGTTGACGTCCAAAAAGCAGCCACGCAAGGTGATCTGGACCGCAGCTTGTCAAGAGGCATTTGAAACACTGAAGCGCGCGATGTGCACCGCTCCGGTGCTGGCCACTCCTGACTTCCAGAAAGAATTCATCGTGCAGACGGATGCCTCAGAGCAAGGCGTAGGCGCTGTGCTTTCGCAACTCAACAACGACGGCCAAGACCAAACTGTGGCCTTTATCTCCCGAAGACTCCTCCCACGGGAACGGCGATGGAGTACCATCAAGCGAGAAGCCTTCGCTGTGGTCTGGGCTTTGAAGAAGTTGAGGCCATACCTCTGTGGCTCTCACTTCCTGATTAAAACCGACCATCGACCCCTTCGCTGCCTCATGCAAATGAGAGGCAAAAATCCCAAGTTGCTAAGGTGGTCCATTTCCCTACAGGGGATGGACTTCCGGGTGGAACATCGGCCCGGAGTTGACCACGCCAATGCTGACGGTCTCTCCCGGTTTTTCTGCCTTAGTGACGAGAACTCCCTAGAGGTTGGGTAGCTCTCCCCACTTTCAGCTGGGGGGGACGCATGTTAGACCTGTCAGCCCTAGGGTGGCCTTTCCCTATTTTTTTTTGCCCTTGCCTCATTTTTTCCACCTACTTTTTGTTGGCCTTAGGTCTCTGGGCACCTTCCCATTGTTTCCCAATGTTAAGGTGCAGGTGCTCTCTTCCCCTAACATGGCTGCCACTGACCCCTGCTACTGCAGCGTGGTCTTTGTAAACGCACTCTAGTAGCCAGGAGCTGGCTGGAACCCTTAAACAATGTTGCGATACCAGCCTGCCAGCCTGCCAGCCTGCACCTAGCTAGAATGAGGGAAGCTCCAGGAACCTTCTAGAACAGGGGAGGTGACACCAACTGCCACTGCAACTGCCAACTGTCGCTATGTAAGGAAAGGGAGGGAAACTTTCCAGTCAGTTGAGGCATCACTGACCTGGGGGACCCACGCAGGAGATTTAGGCGGTAGGGTCTAGTCAGGGTCTTATGCCACTGGGAGTGAGAGGGCTTAGGTGCTGTGTTCCAAGTAGGGTGAGGTCCCTGAACTAGCCCACTGATCTGGCCTGGCGGGAGTTGAACCCAGGGACCATCTTCAGTGACCTTTTGAGGAAACTTGACAAGCCTTCAATTCAAACCCCCCCTTCTTTAGAAACAACCCATCAAGGGCGCAGGACCATCTAGCGCCAAGAAGACTCCTTGCCTGTACTACAAAGGACTGCTGAAGGACCCCCCAGGTACAGACCTGTTTTCACTTTCCCCCCAACCTGGGCTCCTGTCCTCCCTGTCCGGTGTGAACTGCCTGAATTAACTGTGCTGCCTATCCAGCGCTCCCCTGCTGTGGCCCCTCTAGAGCGCTGCACTGCCTAGACCGGCTGTGGTCCCGAGAACTGCTGGGTGCAAGCTAGCGCTGTAATTGTGGCCCGGAGCGCGGCCTCCATGAGGTGTCTACTTTTCCCCCCACTGTGCCTGTGAGAAGTACCGAAGTGCTAGGGACCTTCCTGCCCTGAAGAGCTAGATTTACGAAGTGCTTTATCTGCCCAGCGCTGCTCAACTCCACGCCCCAGCGCCGAGGCTTCCTAGCGCTTTGCCATCCACCAGCGCCGTATGTGAACTCACCGTGTGGCCCGGCGTCATGTCAACGAAGGTCCTCTGACATCCCCAGGGCCTCTGCGCCCCCCACAAGTGTCTTGCTGTTGGTTGTTCCCCCTCAGCGGCCCCCGGCATCGCGAGAGGGCTGCCGCTTCAGGAATTCCTGTCAGGCCACGAGCGCCCCGAAGGCCGCGCTAGGCCCTGAAGGCATCTTCCCAGCTCACGTGACGGGGGCGTCATCACCAATCCCGCCCCCGCCGCGATCCCATTGGGCCCTGTCATCGCGCCCCCCAGGCCGCGCTGCCAATGGCGGCTGCGGGCGCGCCTCCGTTGAGCCTCGCCCCGAATTGATCCCGTGGCCGGGAAGACACGAGAGGCCCCGGAACAGCCTGTTGGGACCCCGGAAGGCTCAGAGAAAAAGCCAGGGCCCCTACCTGTCAGCGCCGGCCCCCGAAGGGCCGGGAATCGTTCGAGAGGCCGCAGGAGGCCTCTTCACCATCTACAGCTGCTCCGCAAGGGGCCGTGGGCCCGAAGAGTAAAGGTAAACCCCTGAGGGAGGGCAGAGGACCGGAGTAGACGCAGGGCCTCCCAGGAGGGAACAGGAGGCCCCGGAACCGGCCCTCCCCTCAGGGACACTGTTGTTGGGCCCCGTTGGCCCCTAAAAGGCCCATACGAATACTGTAGACTGGGCAAGAGCCTCATGAAGCATTGAGTAACTTTAAGACAGAGGGGGCTACAGCTGGCCAAAGAAACGTTTTACATTTAAAGAAGATGGTTGACCTCTAATGAAATGTTTTACATTGTGAGAAGTGTTATATTCTCATTTAATGCACCGTTTATTCCTGCAGCTAGGAAATGTTACGGCTGAGTAAGCAGCGTTTCTCCTTCTAATGAAATGCACAAGAAGTTAATGCTATAGTGAATCTGTAATTGCCCTAATGATTTGGCAGCCGTGGTTTCAGCTCTAGGTGTGTGGCATTGATGATGAAATGTCCTTTGCTCCCCTCATGAAATGTACTGTTGAAATGGTTATTTACCTGTAGAGATGGTTATTGGTGCTTGCTGCAATGGTATCTGAATGACTTTATAAAGAATTTCTTGCAGGTGCAGAGTAAAAGCAGGACTATTGCAAAGCTTATGGTTATCTAATATTTAATATTTATTCAGTACAGTATTTATTGCCGAGTGATGAAACACATGTATTTTTAAAGGGAGCTAATAAGTTATTGATACTATGAATTTTTGATTACCTTGATTCTAATCTTATATAAAAGCTTATTAATTTGAATCAAACGTAACTGGTGTGGTCTAAGTCCTTCCGTGCACTTATTGTCTCAGTGGATGTATGTGTTGTATAGTCACTTAACACCTGAGCTTCGGGTGCCCACCTGCTCGTGCCAGGCTACCCCCAGGTAACTGGTGACCCCAGTTCCTACACTCTGCATTCACTGCAGCGTGTGAAATGTATCGTACCCCTGCATTGGCATCAGCGTGTGAAACGCACCATGTGAAACACACCGTACCCCTGCATTCACTACAGAGTGTGAAACGCACCGTACCCCTATATTCACTACAGCGTGTGAAACGCACCGTACCCCTGCATTGGCATCAGCGTGCATGTGTGCGCATCATCTCACTATTGCTATCGT
This sequence comes from Lissotriton helveticus, assembly GCF_964261635.1. NCBI lineage: Eukaryota > Metazoa > Chordata > Amphibia > Caudata > Salamandridae > Lissotriton > Lissotriton helveticus. The sequence goes on along the minus strand of NC_136073.1, from coordinate 159,335,265 downwards.
GCCATACGCGAGCGCACCATACCCCTACATTCCGGGCGTCTGTGCGCATTGTATAACTATTGCAATGGTGCCATACGCAAGCGCGTGAAACCCACCGTACACGTGTGTGAATCTCAAAAAAAGTTAGGGGACAACTAGGGGATGAGTAGTAGGCCCTGAATGCATCCTGGTTGTCATGGATACTGAGATTTGAGTGTGTGCTACAAGTGCCCTGCAAAAGTCAGTTGGGCAAAAATATACAATGTTGCAAAATTATTGTGGAGTTGAAGCTCTAATTTTGAACAATGCGAATGCGTGTCAGAGCTGTATGTTTAAAGGGATTGGAGGAAACATACGATGCAAATGAATCTGACCTATCACACTGTACTCCTCGAACCAAAAGCCCCTTATCAGCACTGATTTAAGGCTGCATGAAGTCCTGAGAGAGCACTTGCCTGCACAACATTGGAGTGGCCCACACTGCTGCTGTCTCTGCATCCTCTGGAATTTCATGGCTCGTACTATGGAGAGGGCCCCAGCATTCAGTGAGGAGGAAAACCAGGCCCTGCTGGATGCCCTTCTACCACAGTACAGTAAGCTGTATGGGAGACCAGAGGAGCAGGTGAGTGCTGACTGCACTACCTTTGAGTGTGCACCTGTTGTATGAGTGTCACAACAGGCATTGTGTATTGGTGGGACAGACATGCAATGTGGTTGTGAGTGAGTCCCGGGGATGTACATGGTGGTATACCACATGCAGAGCATGATGTAGTCCATGAGTGTTCCCTCCTCACTTGCCTTGGGCTTACTGTGACCTTCACTGCATAGTCAATAACACTTTCAGCCATGCCATACCATACCTTGGTGGCTTTATTCTCAAATGTCCTGAGGTGGAACAGTGTTCACCCAGAAGTGACAGGTGACTGTACTCACAGATGTTTATGACTTGAGGGGACCTGTGGTGAGATTGTCCAAATGATGTGTTTGACCTATGGACATTGAAGTGTGTGAATGTTCCTTGTCATCTGGGTGAGTGTGTATGTGATGTTTTGCACCACTGCAGCATGGCGTATGCAGCAGCTCTGCCATCTGATGTGACAAGTAAGCAGTGCTGTGTGCCTGATTTGCAAAGCTAGCACGACACCTGTGACACCCTATTGTCAAGTGGCACATGTGCAAAGTGAGGGTTGTATCAGTTGTTGTCAGTGACAGGCGATTGTTGAGATCAGAGGGGTCGGCTGTAGGTTTCTTTAGAAGAGGTGAGACCTGGCCAACTTTGAGGGAATCAGGTATGCTTCCTTGTTGGAGAGAACTGTTGATAATTTTAGTCCAGAGAGGGAGCATCTGGTGCTGGACCCGGCATATTTCCCGGGTCCAGCTGAAGATGGAGCCCCCATGCCGGCATGGTGGAAGCCATCACCTCACCCCCCACGGGTCCTGGCAGTCATGTTTCCAGACCTCGATAGGCAGTTGCATGCAAGACAGCAGCAGGGAGGGGGTAGGTAAATGGCTGTTTGTTGTGTTGTGTGTCACCTGCTTTTTGAAGTGCTCTGAGGCCTGGCTACACTTCCACAGTTGGGGTGTCTGGTCAGACAGGTTATATGTTTTATTTATTTATTTTGAAAGTTTTATATAGCGCGGACAAGATCTTCGCAGATATCAGAGCGCTTTACAAAGAATAGTACATGAGGGAGTATAGTCAGACAGATAAATCAATAGGTCAAAACAGTACAACTAGGTGGCTACAAAGCCAATCCTGTGAGTAATAAAACTTTACAAAGAATTTACAAAGAATAGTACATGAGGGAGTATAGTCAGACCGATAAATCAATAGGTCAAAACAGTACAACTAGGTAGCTACAAAGCCAATCCTGTGAGTAATAAAACAGCTAATACAAATAATCAAAATAAACAAATCGATGCAGAGTATTAACAGTGTCTGAGATAAAAGCTCAAGTGTATTTTGCCATGAGGATAGTTTTTACTTCATTTTTAAAGAGTGTAGTGGAAGAGATAAGCCTGATTTCAGGCGGGAGTGAGTTCCAGATCCTAGGCGCCATTCCTGAGAAGGAGCGCTTATATGTTTTTTCCTTCCGGAATCTTCGAGGTTTCAGCAGAAGATTGTTTGTGCCTCTAGTGTTTCTAACTCCGCCAGAGATTGTCAGTTTCTGAGCGAGGTATCCGGGTGAGTTTAGGTGTACCGCCTTGTGTGTCATGCAGGCGATTTTCAAGTGTATTCTGGCTTCAAAAGGTAGCCAGTTCAGGGATTTCAAGTCAGGGGTAATATGGGAGTGCTTTTTTGACCCAGTGATGAGTCTCGCTGCAGTGTTTAGAGAAGCTCTCAGGGGTGCGGTTGTAGTTAGTGGGAGTCCGCAGAGGGCGGTGCTGCCGTATTCAATTCGAGGGATGACTAGTGCTTGTACTGCCGTTTGGAAGTCTTTGGCTGGGAGGAAGGGTTTAAGTTTCCTCAGAGTATTGATCTGGAAGTTCGCTCCCTTTGTTGCCTTGCTGATATGTTGCTGCATGTTGAGATTGGTGTTGAGTGTTATGCCTAAAGATTTTGCTGAGTCCACGATGGTCGGTTGGACATTGAGTGCGGTTAGGTGTTTAAGCCAAGTTTGAGTGGTGGAGATCTTCGTTGGAGGTGAGATCAGCAGGAACTCTGTTTTCAGGGCATTGAGTTTGAGATGATTATTGGCAAGCCAGGATTGGGTGCATCTGATCGTTGAGTTCAGGAGCAAGATGTCTTTGGGGGACTGTACTTTGAGATAAAGTTGGGTGTCATCGGCGTACATGTGAAACTGTATATTGGATGCTTGTAGCAAGGTGGTGAGCGGTTCCATGACTAGGTTGAACAGAGTTGGGGATAGAGAGGATCCTTGGGGGACACCTAGCGTTACGGGTATTGGCGAGGAAATCAGGTTGTTGCTCTTGAATTTCTGCGACCTGTTGTGAAGAAAGGAAGTGAACCACTTTAGAACAGTTCCAGATAAACCCATTCTAGCGTTTAGTAGTTCTAGTAAATTCTCATGTTTAACGGTGTCGAATGCTGAAGAGAGATCAAGGAGGATGAGGAGGCAGGTCTCGTTTTGGTCTAGCATTTGAAGTGCGTCGTCAATTATGTGGGTCATAGCAGTTTCTGTACTGTGTCCTGCTCGGAAGCCTGATTGGTGAGGGTTGAGGAGATCAAATTGTTCAATGTGTTTAGTAATTGTAGTTGCGCACATTTTTCCAGCAGTTTGGCGAGAGTGGGAATATTGGTAATGGAACGGTAATTGTTGAGATCAGAGGGGTCGGCTGTAGGTTTCTTTAGAAGAGGTGAGACCTGGCCAACTTTGAGGGAATCAGGTATGCTTCCTTGTTGGAGAGAACTGTTGATAATTTTAGTCCAGAGAGGGAGCAGCAAAGGGGTGAAGTCTTTTACTGCGTTAGCTGGAAGGGGGTCCGTAAGGTGATTGGATGGTTTCAGGGTGCTGAGCAGTTTGCCAATTTCTCCTTCCGAGTATGTGCCAAAGGTTGACCAAGTAGCATTGTTTTTTGGTTCAGTGGGTGCTAGGCACTGGGGTTTGGAGTAGAGGCTTGCATCAATGAGGAGATCGCTCTTTATGTTGTCAGTTTTTTGGATAAAGAAAGCAGCGAAGTCTTCGCAGGAGGGTGCCTCACGCCCAGTGTTGAGTGGTTGGGGTTGATCCTTGGATTGTGTTCTAATTAGCTCAAACAGTTTTCTCTGGCGTTTTTTTGCTTGGTCGAGCTGGAGGCTGAAGAAGTCTGATTTTGAGCGTTTTATTTTCCTGAAGTAGGCGTTTCTCTTTTTCTTCAGATCTTTTAGGTGCATTGCAGAGGGAGCTGATCTCCAGGTACGCTCTGCCAATCGCATGTCTCGTCTATCCTCATTGAGACTCCCGTCGTACCATGGATTGGAGATTTTAGTAGAAGCTCTTTTTAGCTGCAAAGGTGCAGCCTCATTAATTATTGAGGTCATAGCGTTGAGATAATGGTCAGTCAGGGTTTGAACGTCCGTAGCGCCTGTCGGTGGGAGTAGGAGGTTGCAACTGTTAGGGGGCAAACTTCCTGCTTTGAGTTTTTTCAAGTCTCTTTTCCAGACTTTGGGCTTGGAGAGTTGAGCCGGGTTAATTTTAACTTTTCCATTGATAAAGAATGTGACAATATGATGATCTGACCAGTCACAGGGTTGGATGGACTCGAGTTGGATAGAGTCCTCTTTGGAGATGATCAGGTCGAGGATAGAACCTTTCTCGTGGGTCGGGCTGTTGCATATTTGGGTGAGGTTAAGGTCATCGAGGAAGTTTTTAAGACTATTTACCACCGCGTCATTGCGATCGTTCCAGTGGAGGTTGAAGTCACCAAGATATATTTGGGTGAGCTGCCTTCCGGAATTGGTTGAGATCATATCCATGATTTGTTGGGAAAAGGTGAAGTTGTCCCTGGGTGGGTGGTAGATGCTGTGAAGCGAGCATATCGGTTTGCCCTCACTAATAATGTCAAGGCAGATGTATTCCCAGCATGTTGGGGATGGTAGGGAGGTGGAATTGACTTTCTGAACAGAGAGGTTGTTCCTGTAGATGCACGCAATTCCACCACCTATTTTGCCTACTCTGTCGAGCCTGATAATGTGGTAGTTGGGGGGAACCAGAATGTCCATTATAGGTGTCGAAGATTCAGTTAGCCAGGTTTCAGTCAGAATGATTAGGTCAAGGTCCAGTGATAAGAGGAGATCAGCAATGGCGGCGGAGTGTTTCGTGGCCGATCTGCAGTTGAGGAGGGTGCATTTGAGACGGGGTGTATTGGGGGTAGTAGATGGTTCTAGAGAGAGAGGGACTTTTCTAAGGTTATTGGGGATGGAGAATCTGCTGTTTAGTGTGGGGGGTCTAAGGGGGTTTGAGTGTATCGTGGGAATGTTGAGGTGTGGGGTGGTTGTGTTATTTTGGGGTGCTGTGTTATTTTGGGGGGCTGGGTCATAGGAGCGGAGAAGGGTGAGTGTGTCGAGGTCAGAAGTTGCGTTGTGTGTGCGACGAGGGCGACTGTTGCGATTGCGAGCTGGGATTGAGGTCAGGTTGGGGGAGAGTTGAGTGAGAGAGTTAATCGGAAGGGTGGGGGACAAGTTGTGCGGGGAGGTGTATTTGTGTGAGGGGTTGCAGGGGCGGTGAGGGGGACGAGGGCAGTTACTGCGCCTCTGACCAGGGATTGACGCCCGTTGTAGGGCTTGTTGAGTGACGGAGTCTGCCAGAGGGGTAGGGGACAAGTTGGGAGGGGGGGTGGGTGTGAGTGAGGGGTGTAAGGGGTGTGTGGAGAGTAGTTCTTTGATGATGTGTATGTCTTCTTTGATCTGAGTGAGGGTGGCCATGATGTAGTCCATCGTGGGGTAGGTGTTGGAGGGGGTGGTGGGGGACAGAGGTGAATGGCTGACCCGGGAATTTGTGTGCAGGTGGGAGAGTAGGCTGGTGTTCGAGCAGGTCTGCGTTGTGTTGGTGTACGGGATGGTGTTAGGGAGGTGAGAGGTTTTGGGCGGGAGAGGTGTGGCTGGAGTAGGAAGGAGGTTGGTGGTATGAGTGAGGGCATTGATGGTAGGCGGGGAGGACAAAGTGTAAGCTGGGAGAATGTTAGTCGTGGTGAGGGTGCGGGAAGGGTAATGAGGGCTGAGAGTAGGAGGGCCCAAGATGGTCCTGTTGTGGGGAGGGGGTGTTAAATTAAGAGGGGAGGTGAGTTCTGCGTAGTTGGTTGGGGGGAAATGGGGACTCAGAATGGGGGGTAAAAGGGGGGATTTGTCGAGGTGCGTGATGTTCTGGTGCTGGACTAGGTTAGGTGTGTTGTGGGTGGGAGCTGTGCCGTCAGAGGTGAGCCGAGTGTTAATGCCCACTGTAGGTGTGAGAGGGATGTTGATGGTATGTGTGGAGGTCCGAGGGTTGGTAGAAGGGGTGGGAGTGTGAGTGGTGTATGTGGGGGAGCGATCTGTGTCTGTGTTTGAGTCGTGTGTTACATCTGTCTGGTGCTGAACTGGGATAGAGGTGTTGTGGGTGGGAGATGCGAGGTCAGGGGTGGTAGGTGTGTCCCTGATTGAGGAGTATGTAGCTGTGAGGTCATGGTTGGTGCGACTGGAGGAGATATGAGTGTTGGTCCGTGATTTGGAGAGGTGCTCTTTAAAAGTGGGGAACAAATTGTCTATTAGTTCCAGGTTCCTGTCTGTGGATTGGGATAGGACAATCCCGTTATTGTAAATGGTGATGGTGGCTCTGCCTGGAAAGAATAGGGATGGTGTGATGGAGAGAGTTAGGCTGTGAGCGGATTTCCTGGTGGAGGAGACGGTGAGTAGGGTGAGGAACGCTTTTCTCCATTGAGCTCTGCGTGAGGTGTGGAAGATGATATCAGTGTTCAGGGATCCATTGACCGGTGAGAAGTAGGTGTCAGCAAAGGGGGTTTCAGGGTGTGACCTAAGGAAGTTGTGTTTAAAGCGTTTAGCAGCTTTTTTGGTGAGTGACGGTGGGTAGTTGATTTTATATGTGTGATTGCCGATAGGATCCATGTCGCAATGATTGTTTAGTTGGGTATGGGAGAATGCACTATAGTGGTACACATGTGCAGAAAAACCAGGATCTACAGTAGGTTACACAGTACAAAGTTACACAGTACAAAGGTACACAGTATAGAGTAGTACTAGTGATCCATCAACATAACCCAAGTGTAAGAATGTGCGAGGAAACAAAAACATACAAAAGTTGTAAAGTACAGGTTATAAAGTACACAAGTGGCACTAGTGATCAACCTTTGCATGAATCAAAAATCAAAAATCAAACGTAACATTAGTTAGCACCCAGCATATATGAGGTAGCAATCTGTGCATTACAAATGTTCAGAATACAGGTAGAAGTGACACTAGTGAGCAATCAGAATATATGAGGTAGCAGTATATGCATTATAAGTGTTCAAGCTACAGGTATGTATGTGCAGTGTCTTTTCGATTCCCCATAGTCACCTGGTGCTCCTTTACATCCCTTCCCCTCCTTAACATGTGTCCCCTGGTATGTGTGTAATCACATTTGCACATGTTCATCTAGGGTGTAAGGAAATAAGACTGCACATTGATTTCCGCATCATGTGGGAGGGTGGTCTGTGACATGTGTTGGGACCTTGCCTGTGCCATGACCTGTGCACTGTGTTTGGGCTTCATATTCGTTTGCACTGATGATGAGTGTGAGGTTACAACTGCACACCCTTGCAGCATGCATGACCCATGTTGTGTTCTCAGACATGATGTACATCAGTGAGAGACATGCATAGTGCCATGACGGTTACTCATGGTACAGTCAGCTCATTCCAGAACCACGGATCAGTGTGCCCACTACAGTCCCCTGAGACCCCCTGGCCTCCTAATCATGTGTTTCATCCAACACTGTGCTCATTGCATGTGGGTTCAGCATGGGTCTGCCTCTGTGGTATTGTTCCCTGGCATAGTTTGTATTTTTCCTGTGTCTGCTACATGTGTCCACGGGACATGGATACAAGGTTTGGCTTGTGCATACTCACACTGGGCAGTGCCTGTGTGCCTAGTCACAACAATCTGTTGTTGGTTGTTTGTGAGTAATATGTATTCCCAGCCCCACGAGGTGAGCTTGGGTTACTTTTGAAATTGTTGCTGCACATTTTTTGTTACCCTGATTCTGAGGTCTCACTTCTTGAGCTGTATCAGTCACATTGACAGAGGTATGGGGGTGTTGTGGAGGAGAGGTCTACATGGGCCTGCCTAATCTAGCCTGGCCAAGTCTGACCTGTGGGTGTGAATTGGCTGATCAATGTTTCACCATGCACTGCCCCTGTGATGTTGGCCAGTGATTTAATTTGGGGCTTGGCAGCCGATGTCATTTGGTTCCAGACATGATTCAGTTTCATACATTTTTGCCACATGTAAGTAGTTCAGATGTAACACTGTTTTGTCTTAGTGTGCACACTTCTGTGTTGACATTTTGCCTGGGGATAACGGTGTGTCCACAATGCAGCCATGATTTTTGTCATCACAAGTGCAGGCCCATTAGCTGAAGCATTGTCCTGAGTTGGGACATGTGTGCCACTTCACATGACAGCCAGTAGGTCTTATGCGCAAGCAACTGTGTCATCAGGGAATGGATGCCCATGTGAGGACTGTCATATTTCACGTAGTATCACATAAATGATTGTACCTTGGCACTCACAAGACTTGTTAAAAATTGTTCCTGTTTTGAATGTGTTAATATGATGAATTGTGTGAAGGACACTTATGTGCCTGCATGATAGTTGTCTCACAAAGTAGTGCACACAAACGACATTTCCAATTTTTTGAAAGAAGCAGGCAACTTTTGAAAGAGGCCAGTTTTAGTGATTAATGGTGTGCCTTGATCTCCAAATACATGTCCCCACCGTGGTCTTGAGGTCTTGAAACTCTTTTGTTGTCAATTGTACAAACTAATGAGTGTCAAGACATCCAGACCTCCATTGGACCATGTATATGGCAAATCTGCTATGCCGTTTGTTTCTAAAAATGATTTATTTTAAAGGGTGCCAGCTGCTGCAAAGAATGTGTAAATCTTTTTTGTGGGCATTTCATTGCGAGACATCTGTCATGCAGGAACATATGTGTTGTCTTCACAAGATGGGGAATTACCACATTCAATACATGTTGATTGTGTAAAGTGTGGTGAGTCCCAAGATGCAAACATTTATTTTTTCAACAATGTACTTACAGGGCTCTGAGTGTTGTATCACGTTGGGGAGTGAGGTGGGTTAGTTTTCCCAGAGGGGCACCACTAGTCTTAATTCTTTTGTGTATTTGAGGTGGCAACACTTCATTGTATTGATCAGCTCTCCTGTGAACAAACAGTAGCCTCTCTGTGCAATTCTCATTAAAGTTGGGACCTGGTGTGTTCTTTGGATCCTTGTGTCCAAGTAGCATTGTGTCTATACCAACTGGGCAGTACAAGACTCAAATATGTGCAGGGCTATATAGCTGTTACTCATGATGCATGCCATGATTTGCAGTGTGACCTACTGATTTTGTGCTCATGTGTCAGATGTGTACAGGTGACTGATGCATTTCTGTCTCTTCTACTTCAACAGAGACAGAAGGAGACACATACATGAACCAAGAGGTGGGACCCAGCCACAGTGCCGCCATCGCTGTGGAGTCGGAGGGAGCCAGTGGCACGGAGGGTGAGGGCAGTCTGCCTGCGGACCTTTTGGAAGGCAACACTTCCTACCATGCAGATGGGTCCGCTTCTGACTTCCACGAGGAGGGGGAATACACCGCAACACCTGACAGCAGCACTGTGTCTGTCCCCGCCTCCTCCAGACCCATATCCACCCTCCCAGTTGCTCCGGTCCCTTCTGTCCGTGCAGCCCCCCATGTATCCTTCGGCCTAGGCACCGCACCCCCTGCCCCTGTCTCCCCTGCTGCCCTCAGTGCAGAGTCTGTGGGTCTACACACAGATTCAGGTTGGTCAGACGTCAATGCTGACAGTCCTTCTACCCAGACTCAAATACTGACCCCGTTGTTGTCATTCATGGAGGGCATGTCAGCTACGATGTCTGACCAACGTAGCTGATGTCTGACAAACCTCACTGATGGCAGCAGTTTCCCTACTGCAGCGGTCTGTCCCCCCTCCTTTTGACCCATCCACACTCCCCTCTCCCATACCTGTCCAAAGCACACGCAGGAAGGCACGATCATGCACACCAACGTACACAAGCAGCACATACCAACAGAAGTCGAAGCGCACACCTACTGGCACGCAAACTCAGAGGGCGGCAGGCACACCCACAGGGACTGGGGTCAGACCACAGACAAGCAGCCAAAGTCACAGTCCGCAACCCGCACAGCCCTCTACCTCCACTCCCATAGTGTCCCCGGGTGCAGGGGGTGGTCTTGACAAACTGGCAGCAGTGTGCAGCGCTGAGCATCTTTCCACCTTTGGCACTGCACAAGCCACCGAGGATGACACGTCCTACCCTGCACCGACCACACCTACCCTTCCCACTACTGTCCCTGCAATGCCTGGTCCTGAACCCGAAGATGCCCCCCAAGGCTCAACAGCCCATTAGTCTATTCCTGTGCAGGCAAGTTTGGGGTAGACGACCTCTCCAACATCCCCCTACAGAACTTTGTTATGGACTGGCAATTGGCCTTATTAGAGCTTCGACGCATTTTTTAACTTCTTTTCATTTGAAGCTGAATAAAGTCTTTTATTTTGCATTCTACACTATTACCTTTCAGGTACTTGATGTTGGAGATAAGGGCCCTGGAGTTGGTGTCATGGTAATGTTTTGGGGTTCTGAAAGATTTTTTTTGTTGATGGTCATGAGGTGGGCCATGGTATCTGTGTGCCATCACAATGTCTCTGCAAATAATCATTGTTTGTGTGGGTTCCGTTTGGCTAGAGACATTGTCCCAAAGAGTGTTCCTTCCTCTGTGACACCTGAGATCTTCACTGCAGACAGTTGCACAATTGAAATGCTGACATATGTGTACATTTCATTTTTTGGTGGCGGTTCCCTTCAGCAATGGCCATGCCTGGCCACAAATGTATACTGCTCATTTGTCTGTGCCATCCACGCTACGCACTGTACTTGTGTTTTGAGTATGTACAAATGCCTTCATGGGCACATTCACCCTTTTCACCACTTGCATGTGTGTAATCACAGTGTACCCCTATGTTGGAATTGTTCTGCAGGGTATTTGGGCACAAGGACCGTGCCCAGCGCCAGGACCCCTTGCCCCCGCCGAAGCCAGGAAACCCGACTGAGATACGACATCGCCGCCCACCACGCACTCAACACTGGCCGACCATCCGCCTGCTACCGAGCCACCCAGAAGCGCACCCACAATGTCTCTTCAATTTACCTTCACCTGCCAAGCCTGCAAATTCACCTACCTCCAAACATGCACCCCACCCTCCGGACCAAGCAACGACAACAACCACCTCAAGTGCATCCTACTCAACACCCGCTCCGTCAACAAGCGCATCGTAGAACTCTGGGACCTCCTCGACACAACAGCACCAGACATCGCCTTCCTCACGGAAACCTGGATGAACTCCTCCTCAGCCCCCAACATCGCCATAGTCATCCCGGATGGCTACAAGATCACCCAAGGACCGCATCAACCAAACCGGAGGAGGAATTGCCTTCATCTATAGGAACACCATCAGCGTCACGACGAAGACCGAAGACACCCTCACCACCGCCAAACACCTACACTTCCAGATCCACACTGACCCCAAGACCACCCTCCGAGGAACGCTCATCTACAGACCCCTGGGCCCGCGCACACACTTCAGCGAAACCATCGCCGACTTCATCAGCCCGCATGCCCTCGCCACATCAGAATACATCCTCCTAGGGGACCTGAATTTCCACCTTGAGAACAATAACGACAACAACACCACCACCCTGCTCGACAACCTCGCCAAGCTCGGACTCAAGCAACTGGTGAACACCCCCACCCACTACGCTGGCTAAACGCTCGACCCCATCCTCTCCGCCAGCAACCACGTCTCCTTCAGCCACTCCACCGGACTACATTGGACCGACCACAGCTGCATCCATTTCACCTTTAAGAAGACTACATCCTACCACCACCGCAACAGATCCCCGCAGAAGCTGGGGCAAGGTCACCACAGACCAGCTAACCACGTCACTGAGCCAGAACCCACCAACCGACACCCCTGACACCAACGACGCAGCCGGCAACCTCACACAGTGGATCACCGATTGTGCCGACGCCCTTGCTCCACTGAAGAACCACCCAGGCAAGACCAGTAACAGGAAAACCACATGGTTCACCGACGCCCTCAAAGAATCAAAGAAATCCTGCCAAACTCTCGAGAAAACCTGGCGCCACGAACAAACAACAGAAAACATGACAGCTCTAAAGAACGCCACTCGCAAACACCACCAGCTGATCCGCACTACCAAAAGGACATCGTTCAAAGAGCTTCTGGACAACAACACACACAACAGCAAGGAACTTTTTAGCATCGTAAAAGAGCTCTCCAACCCCAGTGCCAGCAACAATGACGTCACACCGTCGCAAGACCTCTGCAACTCTCTTGCCACGTTCTTCCACTGCAAAATCGCCGATATACACAACACTTCAGCGCCCAATCTCCGCCGCCACTCTCCAAACCAACTCCCCCACCACCACCCTCAGCGCCTGGACCCCCATCAGCACTGAAGACACCACCCATGTCATGAACACCATCAATTCCGGCTCTCCCTCGGGCCGATGCCCTCACCACATCTTCAACAAAGCCGACACCATCATCGCACCCCACCTCCGGAACATCATAAACAACTCCTTCAAGACCGCCACATTCCCAGAGAGCTGGAAGCATGCAGAGATCAAAGCCCTTCTAAAGAAACCCACAGCAGACCCTAAAGATCTCAAGAACTTCCGCCCCATCTCTCTCCTTCCCTTCCCAGCAAAAGTCATTGAGAAGACCGTCAATAAACAGCTGACTACATTCCTCGAGGTAAACAACTCCCTCGACCCATCCGAGTCCGGATTTCGAGCCAACCACAGCACCGAGACCGCCCTCATCGCAGCCACCAACGACATCAGGACCCTGCTTGACAACGGGGAAACAACGCTCTCATCCTCCTAGACCTCTCAGCCGCCTTTGATACCGTATGCCACCGCAGCCTAATAACCTGCCTCCACGACACTGGGATCCAAGGAAAAGCCCTGGACTGGATCACCTCGTTCCTCTCCAACAGAACCCAGAGAGTCCGCCTCCCTTCCTTCCGCTCCGCGGCCACCGAGATCATCTGCGGCATACCCCAAGGCTCCTCGCTCAGCCCAACCATCTTCAATATCTACATGACCCCCCTCGCCGCCATTGCACGCAAACACAACCTCAACATCATCTCCTACGCCGACGACACCCAGCTGATACTCTCCCTCACCAAGGACCCAGTCACCACCAAAACCAACCTCCAGGAAGGAATGAAAGACGTCGCGGAATGGATGAAGCTCAGTCGTCTGAAACTGAACTCAGACAAGACGGAGGTCCTCATCCTCGGACAATCCCCATCTGCCCGGGACGACTCCTGGTGGCCATCAACGTTGGGCACCGCAACAACACCCACAGACCACGCACGCAACCTAGGATTCATCTTGGACTCCTCACTCTCGATGACCAAACAAGTCAACGCAATCTCATCCTCATGCTTCAACACCCTGCGCATGCTCCGAAAAATCTTCCAGTGGAACCCCACCGAAACCAGAAAGAGGGTCACCCAGGCCCTCCTCACCAGCCAACTGGACTACGGGAACGCCCTATACGTAGGAACCACAGCCAAACTTCAGAAACGACTTCAGCGCATATAGAACGCCTCCGCGCGACTCATCCTCGACATCCCTTGCCACAGCCACATATCTGCCCACCTGAGAAATCTGCACTGGCTCCCCGTCAGCAAAAGGATCACGTTCAGGCTCCTCACCCACGCACGCAAAGCGCTCCACGACATGGGCCCCGAATACCTCAACAACCGCCTCACCTTCTACACTCCGACCCGCCAGCTCTGCTCCACCAGCATCGCCCTCACCACCGTCCCACGGATTCGCAGAACCACCACCGGAGGAAGATCTTTCTCCTACCTGGCCGCCAAGATATGGAACTCCCTCCCCGCCCACCTACGTATGACCCAGGATCACCACACCTTCAGGAAACACCTCAAAACCTGGCTATGCGAGCAGTAACAGCACCCCCTCCCTTCAGCGCCTTGAGACCCTCACGGGTGAGTAGCACGCTTCATAAATGCATTGATTGATTGATTGATTGACATGACTCACAATTTTGAGCATTGTATCTAAGGGTTTTTAACTCTATTGCTTCCATGAGAGACTACATTTTGGTGGTCTGACCACCACCTGGACATTCATATCAGCCCAGGGATGTATGTGACAGTGTGTTTTCCCTTTCCCTCTCTTTGTTTGGTGGGCTGGTACATCACTATACACTATTGTGTCATGATGGTAGGGTGTGTATTTAGCCAGCAACCTCCATGGGTGGGTATGCATGTGGAATTTGACATCACACCCACATGTGGTGTGTCACGCAGTGTGTGACAGAAATCCATACTCCATGGAGTGGGACACTGCTGTAAGTGATATGTTGCTATGGCACTATCATGAAAGTCACAAGTTAGGGATGTGCACATACCCCCATGTAGTTGTGGTATGCAGATGATCATGTAGCCCCCTATATCTGAGCACTGCTGGGAGTCCTCTGCACCCACCCCTCATTTGTCTGGACACTGCTGGGAGTCATATACACCCACCCCCATACTGTAGGCCTATGCTGGGAGTCATATCCACCCACCCCTCATATGTGTGGACATTGCTGGGAGTCCAAGTCAAGTCAATTTAGCTTTTTTCGAGATGGACTCATAAAAGCATAGAAATTCCATAAATTTCACAGATATTTGTTCAAAAAAAATTTACATGTAAAAGTCACATACAAATAGTTAAAAAGACAATCCTTAAACAAAGATTTAATAAAGTTCATCTCGATTGCTATGTACAAAATGACTAATAGTTCTAATTAGATTAAAAAGTTTTTACAGAATCAAACTGGGTAAATGTTCCTTACCAGCAGACACACAATCAGCGGTCAAAGCCTAAAATTTCTGCCTCAGCACCCATGCCCATCCTAAATATTTAGCAGTTGCTATTGAGATGAGTCTCAGTGCTTCAGCACTGCTGTTCGGACCAAAGACTTGCACAATGGTATTAACCAGACTCGTCTTGGAATTACATTGGCGGGACAAACAAATAGAAAGTGAGCAATGGATTCCTTATGATCCCCACATACAGGGCAGATGCTGTTACTTGCACTATCCCACCTCCCGGTTAAAGACTTGAGGGGTAGGGATCCTGCTCTGAGCTGGAAATAGAGCTTCCTGTCCCCAGGTTTGGTGATGGCATCCCAATAAGGATCTAACCTGGGGGTAAGCTTTGCCTCTAGAAAACCCCCAGCCATGGTCGAAGAACCAGTGCCACTCCAGATTCGGTATGCAACCTTCTCCCAATAAATCTCCTTTAAAACATTTTTTGATGGAAAAGAAGCTGTCGCTGGATTTTTCCGCAGCATTTGCATACTCAGGCCTACTAAGGTATTTCTAAGCTCCTTTAACAAGCTAATTTTGTGGAAGACATTGGATTTAATAATATCCATAAATACTTCCGCGTAATGCAGGAGCTACGGTGTAGTCCAAAGCCTACGCCAATATAAGATTGGGCGGAGCCTTGCTAAATCCGAAATAGCTTTCCTACCAAGATCATACATAAGTGGCTGCAAAGGGGTACTCACAGGAAGTCCAGTAATGTTACGGAGGAACTTGTTTTCAGAAATTATTAATGGCCCCAATTTCTCAAACCCCCCTAGCTCCGCTCCATAGAGTGCAGAGCTAAGAGCTTTGGCTTCATAAACTTGGAGTACAGACTTTATCGGCTTTGTTAAAGATTTTTTATGCTCCAGGTTCAAAGCCCCTGCATGTTGCCTATGCCTAAGTGCTGCTATATCTATATCTTGGGCCCATTTGTTATCTTTCGCCACATGAATCCCTAAATACGTAAAGGCCTTGACCACTTCCAATGGTTGGCCATTCATAAAAAGTTTACCTTTAAAACTATGGTGCGGATTAAAAACCATGAGCTTGGTTTTAGCCACGTTACCTTCCAAGCCATGGTCCAGACAAAACTCCTCAAAAATTAATAGGGAGCGCTGCAGGCCACTCGGAGTCTTTGATAAAATCAGCGTATCATCCGCAAACATTAAAATCGGTGTCTTAACGCTACCTAGAGTGGGAGAATCTGTTTTTACTGATGACATGTGGGCAGTTAATATATAATATAAAAAGCGTGGGAGCCATTGAGCAACCTTGGCGGACACCACGCTCCGCCGGGAAGTCCGAGGTAACCCTTCCATGTCCTCCCCACTGTATCTTGGCGTAGTTGGCCTCGTGCAGCCTCATCAATAATGTTAGAATTTCTTCAGATAGACTCAATTTTTTTAAGACTGCCCATAGCTGGGACCTGGGGACTAAATCAAAAGCTACTCGTAGGTCGACAAAGGCAGCATAGAGACTGCCTTTGCCTAGTACCACAGTCTTCCATTGTAATAGGGGAAAACAAAAGACCTGATCTACCGTGCTTTTTAGCTTACGAAACCCCGCTTGGAAGGAGGACAATACACTATTCTCCTCAACCCAATCAAGTACCCTATTCAGAATCATCCTCCCGATCACCTTTTGGATAGTATCTATGAGGCTGATGGGCCTATAATTTCCTGGCTGCGTTTTGTCACCTTTCTTGAATACGGGAATTATCACCGCTCCATGCCATGATACCGGGACCGGAGCTCCCTGGGCCACAGCATTAGCCAAAAGCATGATGTACTTGCCCCAGCGTTCTTTATCGTAGAGAAAAACATCCGCTGGGACCCCATCTGGCCCCGGCGCTCTACCGCTGGCCACCGTACTAAGAGCCATCAAAACTTCGATAACATTAAAAAGTTCATGCTTATAAAAAAAAAACAGGCCTAAAGTCATCCATCATATTATCCAAATGATTACGTGCATATTGTGGTCTGAAGTAATTTACCCATTCCTCCTTCGAAACATTATTTTCAGGAGGGTCGGACTGCTCCCCCTCCCCCACTTGACGATGTTCCAGGATTAACAAGTAGTGCTTCCCACTGCCAAAGTGGAAGCATCCCCTGACACACAGCTGTAGAATCCTACTGGGAACAGCCCAGAGTTCCTCTGAAGTTTATAAAGCACACATTTTTTTCAATGTTCATAAGTCTCTTTTATTTTCAAATTTTCAAAAAGATATTTTATGATTCAATTCATCAAATTCATCATTATGAATGCATTTCAATTGTACTCAAGTCCAATGCATTTCGGTCATTAGAGACCTTCATCTGGGACCACATGAGCTGAAACAAGGTATAACAAAAAGCCATGTCATAAAAACGAGTATACATAAGAAATAATATCAAAAAGGTACATGCTGTTCATTTATCTCATGTTCAATATGGTGACTTTCTGTGCAATTCACCCAAGTGCAAAACCAGCTTTCGTGTTATTGTGACATGATATAACCGAAAAAACGCCCATTCGGGCACTCACATTTTTCGTAAATGATGAACCATTAACGAGTTAAGCTATTGTCATGTTAGCAAAACTGTCAAGAAAAACGTAAAGAACAACTTTAATTTCGAGCCTCTTAGCGTGCATCTGATAGCTAAAAAACTCTTTTAAGTTTCACTCACTTTCTCGACGCATTAAGCAGCGTCTTCTCTCTCCTGCTCTGAGATAGAAACCGCAGTCGGCAATTTCCCGGCATTCACAAGAAGCCGGTCCAATCACCCGTCTTAAGGCTTAATGTGCAGTGAAACATTATACTAACTATCGTTCTGATTGGATGATTCCCGGTCACGTGAGCGGGATATCAACCAATCATACGAGTCTCCAAGACCAAAATAAACTGTCAGTGCGGCTTCCTAACGAAGCTCTCGATGCTTTTATCATAAATGATATAATAACACAATGAGTGAAAGAAGTCATCATAATCAACACCAAAAATAAATTAAAGGTTAATAACAAAATGAAGAAACAAGATAATCTCCAAATGGATGACTACTATATCCACCAGTATGAATAAAGCAAAAAACAGCTGTGTTTCTATATGTCTGCAACATGTGTTCATAAATAGCACATAAATTCTACCCGATCATTGAGTCCAAAGGGCTTATGGGTATTCAACAGATACATCCAACTGTTCTCCCTCTGAAGGAGAAACCTGTTATTGTCCCGACCTTCTCTTTTTTCAATTACTTCCAAAATGGTAAATTGAAGTTGTGAGACGTTGTGCTTGGCTTCATTAAAATGCAACGCTATTGTGGATTTTACATTCACAGTTCTTATGTTGGATTGGTGTTCGTATAGTCGTGTTTTAATTTTTCTGGTTGTCTTTCCTACATAAACCTTTCCGCATGGACATTTCAACATATAGATAACGTTGGCCGTGTCACAGGTTGCATTAACACGTAACTTTATGTTATGCCCCTTCATGGGGTGTGTGATCGTGTTTCCTCTTATAATGCTATTGCAGTGTCCACATTGCAGGCAAGGTCTAGTTCCTCGGTAAGTATCATCTTTTGGTCTCTTCTGTTTCAAAAGTTCACCTAAGTTTTTACCCCTGGTAAAGGAAAAAATAGGTTGTTGTTCAAAGCTAGATTTGAAGTCAACTTCTGCTCGTAGGATACTCCAATGGGTCCGTATGATTCTTTTGAATTTTTGGCTCATAGTTGAATATTTTGATACAACTGTCATTCTTTCTTGTTTAGTCTTAGTGCGTGTTTTTAACAGTTCAGCCCTTGGTATGTTCTTTACCTTTCCAATAGATTGATCAACTAGAGTCTTTGGATATCCTCTCCTTAGAAATCTCTCACCCATAACTCTTAAAGTGTGATCCACTTTGCTTGTTTCAGAAGTAATTCTTTTGGCTCTCATCATCTGTGATATGGGTAGATTCCTTTTCAGTGAGTCTTGATGGAAACTTTGAAAGTGAACAGTGTTGTTCCTGTCGGTTGCTTTTATGTGTATTTCAGTTTGTATTTTTCCTTCCTGTAAATTAATTCGAACGTCCAAAAACGTAATGGTGGACTTGGAGATTTCCCACGTGAGTTGTATTCTTTTATTTTTTGAGTTCAATTCAGTTAGTGCCTGTTGTAGCATATCTTCCGAGTTCTTCCATATCAAAAATATGTCGTCTATATACCGTACAATCATTTTCAAATTGTCAGTCCATGTGGGGTTGTACAGTTGATCAATCTATTGGAAAGGTAAAGAACATACCAAGGGCTGAACTGTTAAAAACACGCACTAAGACTAAACAAGAAAGAATGACAGTTGTATCAAAATATTCAACTATGAGCCAAAAATTCAAAAGAATCATACGGACCCATTGGAGTATCCTACGAGCAGAAGTTGACTTCAAATCTAGCTTTGAACAACAGCCTATTTTTTCCTTTACCAGGGGTAAAAACTTAGGTGAACTTTTGAAACAGAAGAGACCAAAAGATGATACTTACCGAGGAACTAGACCTTGCCTGCAATGTGGACACTGCAATAACATTATAAGAGGAAACACGATCACACACCCCATGAAGGGGCATAAAATAAAGTTACGTGTTAATGCAACCTGTGACACGGCCAACGTTATCTATATGTTGAAATGTCCATGCGGAAAGGTTTATGTAGGAAAGACAACCAGAAAAATTAAAACACGACTATACGAACACAAATCCAACATAAGAACTGTGAATGTAAAATCCACAATAGCGTTGCATTTTATTGAAGCCAAGCACAACGTCTCACAACTTCAATTTACCATTTTGGAAGTAATTGAAAAAAGAGAAGGTCGGGACAGTAACAGGTTTCTCCTTCAGAGGGAGAACAGTTGGATGTATCTGTTGAATACCCACAACCCCTTTGGACTCAATGATCGGGTAGAATTTATGTGCTATTTATGAACACATGTTCCAGACATATAGAAACACAGCTGTGTTTTGCTTTATTCATACTGGTGGATATAGTATTCATCCATTTGGAGATTATCTTGTTTCTTCATTTTGTTATTAACCTTTAATTTATTTTTGGTGTTGATTATGATGACTTCTTTCACTCATTGTGGTATTATATCATTCATGATAAAAGCATCGAGAGCTTCGTTAGGAAGCCGCACTGACAGTTTATTTTGGTCTTGGAGACTCGTATGATTGGTTGATATCCCGCTCACGTGACCGGGAATCATCCAATCAGAACGATAGTTAGTATAACGTTTCACTGCACATTGAGCCTTAAGACGGGTGATTGGACCGGCTTCTTGTGAATGCCGGGAAATTGCTGACTGCGGTTTCTATCTCAGAGCAGGAGAAAGAAGACGCTGCTTAATGCGTCGAGAAAGTGAGTGAAACTTAAAAGAGATTTTTAACTATCAGATGCACGCTAAGAGGCTCGAAATTAAAGTTGTTCTTTACGTTTTTCTTGACAGTTTTGCTAACATGACAATAGCTTAACTCGTTAATGGTTCATCATTTACGAAAAATGTGAGTGCCCGAATGGGCGTTTTTTCGGTTATACCATGTCACAATAACACGAAAGCTGGTTTTGCACTTGGGTGAATTGCACAGAAAGTCACCATATTGAACATGAGATAAATGAACAGCATGTACCTTTTTGATATTATTTCTTATATATACTCGTTTTTATGACATGGCTTTTTGTTATACCTTGTTTCAGCTCATGTGGTCCCAGATGAAGGTCTCTAATGACCGAAATGCATTGGACTTGAGTACAATTGAAATGCATTCATAATGATGAATTTGATGAATTGAATCATAAAATATCTTTTTGAAAATTTGAAAATTAAAGAGACTTATGAACATTGAAAAAAATGTGTGCTTTATAAACTTCAGAGGAACTCTGGGCTGTTCCCAGTAGGATTCTACAGCTGTGCGTCAGGGGATGCTTCCACTTTGGCAGTGGGAAGCACTACTTGTTAGACCGCTCATTGGGCGACTACAGGCAAGAGGCGCCGCCTTGACTGCACGTTTAAACTTAATAGGTCACAAGCGAAAGTAAGAACTTTTTACACAACTAAGAGCAGTGCGCTCAAGCTTCATTCTATTGATGTTCCAGGATTGCCTAAAATCCTTGCTATCACTTGCCTCCCTTAAATCCTGCCAGTGGAGTTAATTCCACAGCTTCTTGGCATTGTGTATGCACCTCTTATACTCTTTTCTGGCTATACGAACAGCGTCCGGATCCCTTCCCTTAATAGCAGTGCCTAGTGCAATTCTAGCACTCCTACAATCGGTATTTTACCACTTGTGCGGCTTAGGGGTTGCTCCCTTGTTTTTCTTAATTGGTTTGAGAAAGTGGTCCCTGATGCCCACAAAAAGACTATCATGTAGTTTAGTTATGTCACCCAGACCTCCAATAGGTTTATTTATTTGCTCAAGGACCAATATGGCTTTGTCAACCTCCTCACTAATATTGTCCATGACCTTTTGATTGGGCATGACGTGCGTCCATTTAAGCCTCCGCAGATCATTAGTGGGCACGCTTTCAGGAGTACACTACCCGGCCATATCCAGCTCTGATTGTTCTGGCTTCCACCACTGATGCACTACACACAACGGGTTATGGTCACTTTCTATTCGTGGCTTAACCTCCATATCCCCTAACACATGCCACAGATTCATAGTACAGAGGACATAATCAATCCTACTACTGTAGCGCCCATTATCAAATGTATTAGCCCCTGCCATGTCACTCACATTCTCCCATTTAATGCCCTTCATCCCTTCTCGCAACAAATCGCATTAATACAAATGACATCCTCAGTCCACCTAGTTATGGGTTTCAGATCTAGTTTTGGCACCCCCCCTTGCCTATCTTCCTCTTCCCCAGGATACAGATCATAAGCAACCAGGGGCTAAAATGTTAGGTTTAGAACTCCTGCTACAACTACGCTATTCTTCACCAAATTAGATTCCAAAAGGGAATCCAAGGTCGCTATAACTTGGGACCCCCTCCCCTATTTCCCCTGACATAGACATTATAAATATCTAACCAGCCCAAGGGGCCCAAATCTACTCTAATAAGCTGGATGTCATTACTTCTAGTCGTTAACTCTTTAATAGAAAATGATAGACTCTGGCGAACCCAAATAACTAAACCACCCATTGGGCGCCCTTTTGACCCCTTGATCGCCGGGACAAAATAATTTAAATAACCCTGGGCAAAATGCGGCTCACATGACTAAGTGATGTGTGCGAAGAAGCAAACATCAAAATCATTGATGAATGTGAGCCATTCCGGAGACTGTAGTCTGAAACCCAAACCTGCTATATTGCACGAGATTAACTTACCACCCCCGGGTCTACTGTTATTGACTTGACAAAAAGGTGCATCAATTGTAGAAATGATGCAAGGTTCCCTCTTTTGCCCTGATTTAGATCCTGCGTTTGGAAGGGTTGTGGGGTAAACCTCCCTTTCCCTACTCATAGGCAAACTCATAATGTCACGGTGATCCGCGCCACTATGGGTACTTCTAACCATCACATCAACCCTAGTCACTCCCTCGTTTGGGGTAACCCCTGTGTTAGCGAGTGGTCTTATAATCAGATCCCACGGGAGTCAATCGTTGTTATCTAATCCAAAACCATCCAGTCTACCCCTTTCGCACAGTATAAGGACAGGACGGGCCTGGAGAGTGCTGAGAGTCATATCCACCCACCCCTCATATGTCTGGACACTGCTGGGAGTCATATCCACCCACCCCCATACTGTAGGCCTATGCTGGGAGTCATATACACCCACCCCTCATATGTCTGGACACTGCTGGGAGTCATATACACCCACCCCCATTTCTGTAGGCCTATGCTGGGAGTCATATACACTCACCCCCATACTGTAGGCCTATGCTGGGAGTCATATCCACCCACCCTTCATATGTCTGGACACTGCTGGGAGTCATATACATCCACCCTCATTCTGTAGGCCTATGCTGGGAGTCATATACACCCACCCCTCATATGTCTGGACACTGCTGAGAGTCAAATACACCTACCCCCATACTGTAGGCCTATGCTGGGAGTCATATCCACCCTCCCCTCATATGTCTAGACACTGCTGGGAGTCATATCCACCCACCCTTCATATGTCTGGACACTGCTGGAAGTCAGATCCACCCACCCCCATACTGTAGGCCTCTGCTGAGAGTCATATCCACCCACCCCTCATATGTCTTGACACTGCTGGGAGTCATATACACCCACCCCCATACTGTAGGCCTATGCTGGGAGTCATAGCCACCCACCCCTCATATGTATGGACACTGCTGGGAGTCATATCCACCCACCCCTTATATGTCTGGACACTGCTGGGAGTCATATCCACCCACCCCTCATATATCTGGACACTGCTGGGAGACATCATTATCATCATCAAAATTACTTTATTCGGTATACAAAAATACCATAAAAGTACAATAAAGTTAAAAAACAACAATCATTTTGGCCTTATTCAAAATACATGTACACACACTTCACAAATATTTAACAAATATCTATAAAATTCATCATTAGACTTATATAAGTTATCCTCAATAACAGTGGGCCATCAAAAATTTAAGAACAGTTACATTTAAAATCTGTCAGGATCGGGGCACTGATATATAATACCAACATGATAAAAGGGAACCCGCCTCCCACATAATACATTATTTAATCAGCATGTGGGCTTGTGCAAGAGAGATAACATCAGGTTCAGTCATCCGTCTCCTTTTGTGTTTCTAAGTCTCGCAGCCATCCTTAATAAATTGACAGTACAAAAAAGTGTAAAAACCTCTGCGGACAATTTTAGAAACAGTATGATGTATTCCTATAGGTTCTGTATCGATCCCCCTATTCCTGACCCTGTTCTGGTTAACAAGTTAACTAGCAGCCATCCCATGATGCAGAAACCGTTATCTGATAAGCCACACCACGGCACAGGAACGTGTTATCTGATTAGGTCATAACGCTTGCAATCTGATTAGGCAAGCAATATTCCTCCAGCCCCTGATAAGGCATACGGAGTTCTCAAAACAAATCAAACCTATGACAACCTGGGAAAAACCCTGCGGCCATTGTTTTGATTTCACCGAGAACTTCAGCAAAAGAATGTGCTAACGACCAGCTCGTATGACATCCTTATTGACGTATCTATGTCCATCCTTACGTCAATCTCGGCACCTTACAGGTATAAATATGACCGGTATTGCCTTAAGCAAACACACGCGGTGGTGACGAGATCGGAGCAGCCAGACTTGCCGAAGCCCAGAGCAGAGCAGACCCCGCTGGCGCAGCCCCGCCTTCCTGACGCGCTGAGAACGAGACGCTGCTTTCTCCTGCCGAGAAATCCAGCTCCGGCGCTTCCGAGCAGCCCTCGCAGGCAGCTTGGAATATCGAGACCAGAGACAAGAGATACCATCCCTCATTCATCCTAGATTCCAGGTACAGAACTGAATAACCCCTTGCAGAGAATTCTTTAGTCAGTCACTTGGCAAAACAAACTTAACTTAAACTGCTACTTTCTATTCCCGCCCACGTATTAGGCTTAGGTCAGGTACACTGGGGTAGGCGTAGTTAGAAACACCAGTTGAGTACGATTAGTCAAATGTATATTTGTATGTATCTATTTTATCCATTTTAAAACACCTTATGGCTTAGAAACCATATAAATGTTTTTACAGTATTATTTTATACTTCTGCTTTTATTGTATGCACTTTACTTAACCATAAGTATTGCGATAATATCGATCCATTTCTCTTGTATGAGAAAAGAGACTGATCAATAAATACCATCTTTTATTGAACACGCCCGTCTCTTCCTTTTCTCTACAATCTGGTGAGACTAAGAATGCACGTACTGACTGAGTAAAATAAGTTGTCTTTTGTTTTCACACGACTCTAGAGATACACTCTTGATTAGGGGAGAGCAAAGTTGTCATGTTCTATGGTTGTCAGAAACTAAATCCCTTCTTGTCTATCCAGGGAGGTTCAACTCCTCCTTGCCTATTCGAGAAAGTTTCTAGTGAACTCTGAGCTAGCTGGCAAACCCAAAACTTTAAGTCTAATATCGACAATAGAAGACCTAGTTAACGTCTGGTCTAGGCCTATACTATTGAAGGTATTATTCCAATGCGCAGAGCCTATTGGGATAATAGGAACTACACTACAACAGTAGGGCCACCTTTGCCTGTTTGAACCTAGCATTTTTTAGGATGCGTTTTAAAAATAACTTCCTGGGGTGTGCTAATAGGGGCACAACAGAACGAAGTGTAGCGTGTCCTGCGGAGACCGTTGGTCGCAGCTGCACGGACCCCTCAGCTCTATAGATATTAAGTACCCCGCACGATCCCCCAGTGTGTGATGCAATAGGTTCAACCTGAACCGGGTCATTAATAATATGTCCTGTGCGTTACAAAAATAGGACAGATAAGGTTCCATGCCCATACAGGATTTGGTCAAAAGGTGGGCTCTCACCGATGGTTTGAGCAACTCGCTATCTTCCCTAATGGATACCATTTTCTTTAAAAATTCCAACTTGATGAGGGCCTTGTCCCCGGCTAACAGTTTTGTAGGATGATTAAAATAATCAGCGTAGCCCAGGCCTGAGAGAGTCTCCCTCACATATTTAAGCCAGGGGATGTTCCCCCCTCGCTCCCGGGTAATACAGTCCATTATTAGCTGTTGGGTTAATACAGCTTCAGGGTTTGTCCATATTTTAATCCAGCAGGTGAGGGGTTTTAGTTGGATCCTGTCTCTGATGTGAGTAAGACCCACTTCCTCATGGATGATATGAGAGGGTGTACTCTGGAGGACTATAAGCAGCCGCCGCAGGTATTTATTTTCTACAATTTGGATCTTCTGAGGATCGATGAAGCCCCAGACCTCACTACCATATGGAGTTTTGGCATTACATATAGAACTATATAACTTCAGTATGTGTTCCGGGACCAGCGACCCAGCCTATGTGCAAAATTCATAATTGCCCCGGCAAAGCTGATTAGAGTTCTGCACTTGTTGTCTATCAGGGTTTTAAAACATAGGCGACTATCAAATAAGATACCCAAATAGAAAAATGCCTGCACTTTTTCCATACGATGGGTACCAATCCTATAAATAAAATTCCTGCTTGGTCTTTTTCCCATCTCCATTAAATTGATTTGGAGAGGTTGGCGGACAAATCCAGGCTCTCCATGAAGTTAACAAAACCATCTAAAAGGTGCTGTAGACCCCGAGCGGTGCGTGACAGAAGCACCGCAGAATCCGCGTAAAGCTTCCTATTCTTGGGCAGTCATATCCATCCACCCCCATACTATTGGCCTATGTTGGGAGTCATATCCACCCACCCCCATACTCTAGGCCTATACAGGGAGTCATATACACCCACCCCTCATACGTCTGGACACTGCTAGGAGTCATATACACCCACCCCCATACTGTAGGCCTATGCTGGGAGTCATATCCACCCACCCCTCATATGTCTGGACACTGCTGGGAGTCATATACACCCACCCCCATAATGTGGGCCAATGCTAGGAATCATATCCACCCACCCCTCATATGTCTGGACACTGCTGGGAGTCATATCCACCTACACCTAATATGTCTGGACACTGCTGGGAGTCATATACACCCACCCCCATACTGTAGGTCTGTGCTGGGAGTCATATCCACCCACCCCTCATATGTCTGGACACTGCTGGGAGTCATATACACCCACCCACATACTGTAGGCCTATGCTGGGAGTCATATACACCCACCCCTCATATGTCTGGACACTCCTGGGAGTCATATACACCCACCACCATACTGTTGGCCTATGCTGGGAGTCATATCCACCCACCCCTCATATGTCTGGGCACTGCTGGGCGTCATATCCACCTACACCTAATATGTCTGGACACTGCTGGGAGTCATATACACCCACCCCCATACTGTAGGTCTATGCTGGGAGTCATATCCACCCACCCCTCATATGTCTGGACACTGCTGGGAGTCATATACACCCACCCCCATACTGTAGGCCTATGCTGGGAGTCATATCCACCCATCCCTCATATGTCTGGACACTGCTGGGAGTCATATACACCCACCCCCATACTGTAGGCCTATGCTGAAGTCATATCCACCCAACCCTCAGACGCCACGCACCGTATCCCAACACTAATGGCATGTGTGCGGCTCGTATCACTTTTACACTGGTGCCATACGCGAGCATGTGACGCACCGTACCCCAACATTGATGACGTGTGTGCGGCTCGTATCACTATTACACTGGTGCCATACGCGAGCATGTGACGCACCGTACCCCAACATTGATGACGTGTGTGCGGCTCTTATCACTATTGCACTGGTGCGCTACGTGAGCGTGTGACGCACCGCACCCCAACATTCATGGGGTGTGTGCGGCTCGTATCACTATTGCAATGGTGCCATACGCGAGCGTGGGACACACCGTACCCCAACATTCATTGCGTGTGGGTGTGCGGCTCATAACACTATTGCAATGGTGATATACGCGAGCGTTTGAGATGCACCGTACAGGTACACTTCCGTTGCCACGGTATGTTCTACTTACCGTCTGCGCCGTCATCGGTTTCGGTGCACTAGGTCGTAGGCGCACAGGACTAGGATTACAAGGACGATGGGGTTTATGGCGTGTATGTCGCGTACCAGGGTGCGGTTCGGGCCGGACTCTGCTTTTACAGACTTTTTAGCTGCCGTAGAAAAAGGGTCGTACGGAGGGTCGTCGACACGAATCATACTTGCTGGGCCGGGAAATGCTGCTTGTTTACGTATGGACGTCACGTACTGAGTGAACCGGATACAAATCGTATGTATTTTTTGGTCATACGGTGTTTGGTACGATTCGTACAGAGATATGCTTTGGGTTTTTATCGTACTTGATCGTACGTACGGGGATGTTGAAGGTGTACGATTTGTATGGGAAATACGGTCCGTACAACTATTCGTAGGGGATTTTACCGAATCGGAATCGGCCCCATAATGTTAATTACATATAACAAAAAAGGTTCAAATATGATATAAAAAATTAATAAATACATTTATAAACAGTAATTATTTAAAAGGAGCAAATATTCACAAACAAACAAATTGTTTAAAACATAACTATATTTATTTTATTTCCTACCATACACCACACCAATAAAAAAAGACATCAACATTATTTATTTAAATGTATTTCCATAAGTAGTTAAAACATTAAACTATTAAAACAAATTTAAAAAGTACATTTCACAATACAATATATACAACAGGAGGGAAAATGTTGGATAGCGAAATAATTAAATTTACTATTCCAACTCCAATGAGTGCAACAGTAGGGAAAGTGTTGAATAGCGGAGGGGTAACATTTACTATTCCCACTCCATTGAGTGCAAAAGTAGGGTAAATGTTGATAGTAGAAGAATTACATTTACCAATCCAACTCCAGTGAGTGCAACAGTATAGAAAATGTAGGATAGCGTAGGGGTAACAATTACTATTCCCACTCTAATGAGTGCAGGAGTAGGGAAAGTATTGGATATCGGAGGGGTAAAAATTACAATTCCCACTCTAGTGAGTGCAGGAGTAGGGAATGTATTGGATAGCGGAGGGGTAAAAATTACTATTCCCACTCCAGTGAGTGCAACAGTAGTGAAGTGCTGGATAGCGAAATGGTAAAAATTACTATTCCCACTCCAGTGAGTGCAACAGTAAGGAAAGTGCTGGAAAATGAATAAACAATATTTTAGATATATACAAATACATATATTAAACATATAAAAGAACACATATAATGTTAATTACATATAACAAAAAAGGTACAAATATGATATAAAAATTAATAAATACATTGATAAACAGTATTGTTTTAAAAGGAGCAAAATTAAACAAGAATGTTTACATTAATTTAAACATTTAACACTATAACATCACAATTAAACACATTTTATTAAATACAAATTATTCAATACATTTTATATAATTAAATTACTTCCCACCCTATTCCCCAATAAACCCACAACCGACCACAGAACTAAATACGCAAATTTCAAATAAAAATACATTAATAACTACTATAAATAATCAATACATTTTATATAATTAAATTACTTCCCACCCTATTCCCCTATGAAGCCACAAACCACTATGGAACTAAAAACATAACATTCAATAAAACAAATATTAATAACTACTATAAATGATCAATAAATTGTATATAAATAAATTACTCCCCACCATATTCCCCTATAAACCCACAACCTGCTACGGAACCAAAAACACAAAATTCAATAAAAACAATAATAACTTCTAAAACTTCAACATATGTAATGAAAATACAAACAATTCTTATACAAAAATACAAACTTCACACACATATAAATGATATACTAAAATACATAACATCAATAAAAAAAACGATATTTTTACCAATTATATTTTTACAAATTATATTAAACACTTCGATATTTTTTAAATCGATATTACTTACCTAAAGTTACTATTCTTGACCAGGAGGATTTTTTTGTTAATATTCCTGACCCTCAATATTTTTACCACAATATTTGTGCAATTCGATATTTCTACTTCGATATTCTTTCTCTGCACTGGCAAATGCTAACACTAAGGTTGCAAGAACTAACACGTGTGGAGTTACGTACAGGGTATCTTTCATTACTTTGAGGAAATGCCATTGTTAATCAAGGAGCCAGCTACCAAAGAGGTACTATTGCTCACTCTATAAAAAGAAACATCTATTTAAAGGCTCACAAACATATTATAGTTATTTCTAATTTACACATGTCCAACCATGGATAATTATAGATGCATTTTAGTCCTTGCAATGTGTTTGGAAAGTACTATATAAATATCCATGACATAGTTTAATCTTGTTTTTAAATATGATTATGACACAGGAAATGTTATTATTTCAACCATCTTTTCGCTTGAAATGTGGGATAGCATGTACATCATCAAACACATTTCAGTATAATTTGCAGTGAAATTAAAAACTCAATACATTTCTAACTATGTTGCCTTTTTCTTCAGGTCCTATTATAATTTACCATTCTAGCCAGGATACTTTAAAACAAAACCTATTCCCAAAATCTTTTTTGGAGTATGTTCAGTAATGCTACTTTGCGTATTTAAAAATACAATTTACAATTCTCCGGCTGTAGAGCTCCACGTCTTTTCTCTATTGAGATCTCTGCTTCCGGTAAAAGTATAGGATTTAGTAGTAGATGTGGGATGGACAAGGTGGAGTGGTGGGAAAATTTGGATTAATTACTACATAATAGGTGAGATTAGGGAAATTGAAAGTAGAGTCAATACAAAACACACCCACTCGTAAAAGTAGGATGATTGCAAATCACAAAATACACTTATAACTCTGCTATGGTAGTATTGCTGTTTATTAATATTATCAATAGTTTGGTACTCTGATCATACCCATTCATATTTGTATAACTAGATTTGTTAGACCTGGCATTTTTTGTCGTCTTTCCCCTGAGTTTTTGCTTTCGGACCTCGTGGTTTTGCTGGCGTAATGGCTCTGCACACTTTTCTCACTGCTGACCATTGGTAGAGTGCAAGTGCTCTTGTGGCAAAATGGGTTATGGATTGGTGTTTCCATGATTGGCCGATTTGATTGAACTGTCAGTCCCTAGTAAAGCGCACTGCGGGTGCCAGGGCCTGTAAATCAAAAGCTGTTGGTGGGCTGCAGCACTGGATTGTGCCACCCACCCAAACAGCCCGTGAATGTAACTCTGGCCTACCATTGCAGAGCCGGTGTGCAGTCTTGTACTGCCTTGTCGACTTGGCAAGTGCACACACTGCCAGGCCCTAGCCTTCCCTTTTCGTACATATCAGTCACCACTAAGGTAGGCCCAACGTACCCCTCTGGGCAGGGTGCAGTGTATGTGAAAGGTAGGTCATGTCCTGGTGTGTGTGGCATGTCCTGACAGTGAATTACAGCCCATTTCATTTTTCACTGTTGCACGGCTACTTCTTCCCCATAGGACAGAATGGGAAGTTTGTTAATAACTGTTGTTGTAATACTTTATTCGACAAAATATTCATCATAAAAGTACAGACATACATACAGGAAATACATAAAAAGCAGTCCGTCCTAAAGTACTACAACCCAAAGTAATAATATTAAAAGTTAAAAGAGTAAAATAATATAGCTAAGTAATCAATTCAAATGGGTTTACTACGTTACCTAACAATCTGGATCGAATTAACCAGGCACCCGCGAGATATTTGGACACCCCACAAACAATATACAATGAGGCAGTATTAGTTGACATTATACGCAGGGCTGATCTATAATCTTTCATGCCCAAGGACTTACACACTGGTTTCAGCCATTTATTCCTAACATGTTTGTAGGCTGAACATGCAAATATGAAGTGGCCCAAAGTTTCTTTCGGGCAGCTACAGCCTGGGCAGTTTAGGTCTTTCCCCTCCATACTTTTCCATCCTGCCGTATTTTCTCTAACAGGCAAGGTTCCATATCTAAATTTCAAAAACAAAGTCCTATCTCTAGGCAGTTGGATAAAATCCAGAAAGGGCTCAATTTTACACACTACCTTGTGTTCTAGAAAGTTGATCGTCAGGGGGCCTAGGTTCGGATTAACATGCACTTTGGAATCAACCCAATCCCAATATAACTTTTTCACATGTTGTTTAGTGGGTGGGTTTTGCGAGATCCAAGACAACCCCAAACCTATCTAGTTTACCAAAAGCTTGAGGTTGTTAAGCCACTTTATCTTGTTATTCCCATTAAGGGTGATTAACTTATCCAGGACTCGAGCGTAATCTTTTAATTCTTCAGTCCTTCTGAGTCGCACCCAAAATAGTAGGGGCCTAAGATGGACTTTGTCAGCAATGCATTTCTTACCCATGTCAAAAAATAACGGTAACAGGGGTGTTGACATAAGAAGAGATACCAAATCTCGGATAAACTTGTTCTCTGTGACTGTCAGGGCTCTAGTATTTTCAGCGCCCCATATTTCAGAACCATAGACAGCTGAGACTACCGCCTTCCCCCTATAGACTGAAAGGGCTGGAGCAACAGGTCTGCTGATGGACTGGCACAGATTTTTTAGTATAGCTCCAGAAACCCTTTTAAGATAGAGTATCATTTTAGATATATGCGGTCCCCAAGACAAGTTGTTAGATAATCTAACCCCCAGATAGTCAAATTTGTTTACTACCTCAAGAGGGGATCCGAAAAGTGAGATATGTACCTTCCTAGACTTCCTATTTGACAAAAAAATCATTAACTTTGTTTTGGTTGTGTTTATTGATAAGCCCCGCCCCCTGCAAAAGAGCGAGAAACGGTCAAGTAATTTCTGCAGACCCTGCGGGGTCTTGGACATCAGGAGGGTATCGTCCGCAAAGAGGAGTGTAGGGGTCTTCTCACCGGCAAGGACGGGCGCATCTGCGGGGTCCTCCCTCAAATGGTCCACCACCCCATTTATAAAGAGGGAGAACAGCGTCGGAGCCATCATGCATCCTTGCCACACTCCTCTGTTGACTGGAACCCTCCCTGTCAATTGCCCTTGGCTCCCCCACCGAATCCTCGCAAAGTTGTCCTCATGGAGCTTAATAATAAATTGCAGGAGGTAGTTAGGAAACCCCATTACCAACAAAACTTCCCACAATTTTGAGCGAGGGATGACATCAAATGTGGTTTTGAGGTCTATGAAAGCCAGATACAGACTGCCTTTATTTATAGTTACTGACTTCCAATAGACCGCACAAAACCTGAACACCTGGTCTATTGCACCGACATTCTGTCTAAACCCTGCCTGAAAGTGTGTTAATACCTCTTCTTCCATGAGCCATGTCTCAATTCTATTTACAATGACCCTGCCTACTACCTTTTGTATGGTGTCGATTAAACTAATTGGCCTGTAGTTTGCGGGGTCCTCTCTATCTCCTTTTTTGTATATCGTGATTACCTCCGCCCCTTTCCAAGAATCTGGAACGGGGAGGCCCTGTTGGATCAAATTCATTAGACTAACTATAAAGTCTGCCTATATCAGAGGGTCATGAGCTAACAAGTCTCCAGGCAGGCCAATGTTGACCAGCTGCTTTGCCTGGGCGGATTTTAGAGATGGCGTCTTTGACCTCTCTTGCTTCAAATGGGACTGCCTCTGTTGATAAATCTGTTTTTAAAAGGGATGATATTGCAGGAGATAGATGGACTTGAGTCTCATCTTCACAATATAACTTTAAAAAATGAGTGTGCCATTGCTGATCATTTATGTGATTTAAAATAGGATCAACTCCTCTTCGATCTAAAATGTTAATTAATTTCCAAAAGGACACAGAATTCTTATCCCATGCTGCAATTTTAAGTTTCTGCCAATGATCTTCCTCCCAATTCTTTTTGGATAATGCCAAGATTTTGCGATAGTTCCCTCTGGCCATTTTTACTGCTCTGGGGTCTTTTAGTCTTATTGCCAATGCGATTGCCTTTCTCTTTTCCCTGCAATCAGCAGTGTACCAAGGATTCAATTTTACAATTTGCTTCTCAGCAGATTTATTCCCCTTAGTAGTTTTTTGAAAAACCTTGCCTATGTTGTCTACAAGATCCTGGTAGTGGGTTAGTAGTTGTGGCCCACAGATATTAAAATTAGTCAAATCCGTCTTTATTACTGCCAAAGTAGAGGATTCCACAATGACTAAATCTCTAATATGAGAAAGAATCTCCTCCTCAAACTTGATCGCCTCCCATCTCACTTTCCTATTGCAGTTGGACGGGATAAACTCCTTGGTGATCAATTTCGGTCCTATGGACTCGCTTTGCCCCTTTGGCCAATTTATTGCCATACATAGAGAATTGTGGTCACTGTCTATAGACTGCCTAATCTCCATGTCTATGAGGTTGGACCAAGAATGAATATCTAAAAAAATATAGTCAATTCGCGAAGGGGAGGCTAGCTTATTAAAAGTCATCGCCCCATTGCGATCAGAAATGGTCCGCCCATTCAAAGCTCGTAATTTATGGGCCAAAGCTAGGGCATTCAGCTGTATTGCTCTGGGATACCATCTCTTAATAGGTGCCAGATCTAGGGTGGGTATAGAGTACTTCCAATCCTCCGTGGACCAACCCAGAATGTCCTCGTCCTCCAAAGGTTCAAAAGTACAATTAAAATCGCCGCCCACCAAAATTTTAGATCCCGGAGCCAGTTCTAATAACTTGGAATCCAATAACTCTATTGTTTGTGAGATTTGACAACCCTGCGATCCTCTTGCATAAATGCAAAAAATATGTATTTTGCTCCCCTTTGGGCTTTTCAAAGAGACGTATAGTATGTCATCTGAGGGAACATTGAGCACGTTGACAACATAATTTCTCACCGGCAAGGACGGCGCATCTGCGGGGTCCTCCCTCAAATGGTCCACCACCCCATTTATAAAGAGGGAGAACAGCGTCGGAGCCATCATGCATCCTTGCCACACTCCTCTGTTGACTGGAACCCTCCCTGTCAATTGCCCTTGGCTCCCCCACCGAATCCTCGCAAAGTTGTCCTCATGGAGCTTAATAATAAATTGCAGGAGGTAGTTAGGAAACCCCATTACCAACAAAACTTCCCACAATTTTGAGCGAGGGATGACATCAAATGTGGTTTTGAGGTCTATGAAAGCCAGATACAGACTGCCTTTATTTATAGTTACTGACTTCCAATAGACCGCACAAAACCTGAACACCTGGTCTATTGCACCGACATTCTGTCTAAACCCTGCCTGAAAGTGTGTTAATACCTCTTCTTCCATGAGCCATGTCTCAATTCTATTTACAATGACCCTGCCTACTACCTTTTGTATGGTGTCGATTAAACTAATTGGCCTGTAGTTTGCGGGGTCCTCTCTATCTCCTTTTTTGTATATCGTGATTACCTCCGCCCCTTTCCAAGAATCTGGAACGGGGAGGCCCTGTTGGATCAAATTCATTAGACTAACTATAAAGTCTGCCTATATCAGAGGGTCATGAGCTAACAAGTCTCCAGGCAGGCCAATGTTGACCAGCTGCTTTGCCTGGGCGGATTTTAGAGATGGCGTCTTTGACCTCTCTTGCTTCAAATGGGACTGCCTCTGTTGATAAATCTGTTTTTAAAAGGGATGATATTGCAGGAGATAGATGGACTTGAGTCTCATCTTCACAATATAACTTTAAAAAATGAGTGTGCCATTGCTGATCATTTATGTGATTTAAAATAGGATCAACTCCTCTTCGATCTAAAATGTTAATTAATTTCCAAAAGGACACAGAATTCTTATCCCATGCTGCAATTTTAAGTTTCTGCCAATGATCTTCCTCCCAATTCTTTTTGGATAATGCCAAGATTTTGCGATAGTTCCCTCTGGCCATTTTTACTGCTCTGGGGTCTTTTAGTCTTATTGCCAATGCGATTGCCTTTCTCTTTTCCCTGCAATCAGCAGTGTACCAAGGATTCAATTTTACAATTTGCTTCTCAGCAGATTTATTCCCCTTAGTAGTTTTTTGAAAAACCTTGCCTATGTTGTCTACAAGATCCTGGTAGTGGGTTAGTAGTTGTGGCCCACAGATATTAAAATTAGTCAAATCCGTCTTTATTACTGCCAAAGTAGAGGATTCCACAATGACTAAATCTCTAATATGAGAAAGAATCTCCTCCTCAAACTTGATCGCCTCCCATCTCACTTTCCTATTGCAGTTGGACGGGATAAACTCCTTGGTGATCAATTTCGGTCCTATGGACTCGCTTTGCCCCTTTGGCCAATTTATTGCCATACATAGAGAATTGTGGTCACTGTCTATAGACTGCCTAATCTCCATGTCTATGAGGTTGGACCAAGAATGAATATCTAAAAAAATATAGTCAATTCGCGAAGGGGAGGCTAGCTTATTAAAAGTCATCGCCCCATTGCGATCAGAAATGGTCCGCCCATTCAAAGCTCGTAATTTATGGGCCAAAGCTAGGGCATTCAGCTGTATTGCTCTGGGATACCATCTCTTAATAGGTGCCAGATCTAGGGTGGGTATAGAGTACTTCCAATCCTCCGTGGACCAACCCAGAATGTCCTCGTCCTCCAAAGGTTCAAAAGTACAATTAAAATCGCCGCCCACCAAAATTTTAGATCCCGGAGCCAGTTCTAATAACTTGGAATCCAATAACTCTATTGTTTGTGAGATTTGACAACCCTGCGATCCTCTTGCATAAATGCAAAAAATATGTATTTTGCTCCCCTTTGGGCTTTTCAAAGAGACGTATAGTATGTCATCTGAGGGAACATTGAGCACGTTGACAACATAATTTCTCACCGGCAAGGACGGCGCATCTGCGGGGTCCTCCCTCAAATGGTCCACCACCCCATTTATAAAGAGGGAGAACAGCGTCGGAGCCATCATGCATCCTTGCCACACTCCTCTGTTGACTGGAACCCTCCCTGTCAATTGCCCTTGGCTCCCCCACCGAATCCTCGCAAAGTTGTCCTCATGGAGCTTAATAATAAATTGCAGGAGGTAGTTAGGAAACCCCATTACCAACAAAACTTCCCACAATTTTGAGCGAGGGATGACATCAAATGTGGTTTTGAGGTCTATGAAAGCCAGATACAGACTGCCTTTATTTATAGTTACTGACTTCCAATAGACCGCACAAAACCGGAACACCAGATGGGCGGTCTTTCCCTGAGGAAACAGCCGGAACATGATAAGTGGATTACCCATTTTTAAACTGTGGAGACAGACACCATGTTTCCTGAAACATGCATATATCGAATGGTTCGATAAAATCGTTCCATTCTGGGATTTCAAGTTTTTTTTTTAGCCCTGCTATATTCCAGGAAAGGATATTAATAGGGGTGCCGTCTACGATTGGTGCAGTTGATAAATGGATAGGGACGGTTTCTGTTTCAATGCAACTAAAATTACCAACTTCCTGTCAGGTTCTGCACTCTGCAGGATCGATGCGTCGTAATAAAGCTCCACCTCCGGATCTCTCGAACACCCCGAATATGTATACACAGGGAGTTCAAGTGATAATAATTGGAAGTCAATCTATATTTTCCAACCCGCTGTAGCGATTGAAACAAGGTATAGACGGGGGATAGAATTGGGGTCCTGGCCATACTCTATTAGGGGGGTCTGGGCCATACATTGGCCTGCCCGATCTCCTCGGAACTACACTCCACCCTTCATCAACGCCACCATCCCACTGACTCATGGTATTATGTTTATGATTTCCAGACCATGTCCTATTTTGCAGGTTGGTATCATGAAAACGACTATCCCTTGTAGGATGTGGTGAGTTCCTCCCATTCCACCAGTTTGAATTGTGATCCTGCCAAGAATCTCCTCTTATTCCTCTTCCTGTACGATTTGGACCTCTCAGCCAGCTCCACCTATTACCACGATGGTCTGGGACCATGTAGAAATAGGATAGGGGTTTGGCAGAAATTGACGAGTTAGTGGGACATGGGGGCCCTGCAGTTATGTGTTCCACCGGACCTGAGTCCTCAAAGGACACAACAACACAGTCCCCTTGTATATTTTTTTTGTTCTCGCCTACCCAGGGGGCTCTCTCTACCATGAGTAATTTACTATTCATATTTGAGGGTAGAGGGTGATTTTGATCTAACCAATGGCAGACTTTGTTCTTGAGGGCCCAGAAAGATTCAGATGTTGAAGGGGCGAGCTCAGGAACGCCAGTTAGCACTATTACGTAAGGGCTGGCATCAGGTGGTAAATTAATGTTGCGCCGAGCCTTGGGTTTAACTGGTTTAAGGATCGGTGGTTTGGACACCGAGGTTTGGGGTAAATCAGAGGTCTGGATTTTATTGGGAGCATTAGATGTTAAGTTAGATGTATTACTATTAGTGCTCTTAGAGGTAGGTGTTTTGGATGGTAGTGATTTTGAGATTACAAATCCCCCTGTTATCTGTTTAGGTGGTATTAACGATTTAATACTAGCTAGCACCGGAGTTTTCGGGGCTATATTAACTGGGTTGTTGGAATTATTTTTCCCCTCTTGGTATATAGCCTGTAACTGTAGTTCAATCCCTTGTAGTCTAGTTTCCAAGGGTGCAAGTAGGGATTTGATAAGATTTGCTAAGGAGCTCATGAAAATACCTTTTCTATCTTCCAGGGCCCGATGTAGGTAAATCCCATTTACCGATTTTGAAATACCGATTTTTACCGATTTTTACCGATTCGGTATTTCAAAATCGGTAAATGGGATGTAGGTCCCAACATCTGGATTCGTTACCGAATCCTTAACAATTCTTTAATTACCGATTCGGTAAATACCGAATCGGTAATGCCCATTCATTCCTATGGGCTTTGAAGCCCATAGGAATGATTAGGCATTACCGATTCGGTATTTACCGAATCGGTAATTAAAGAATTCATAAGGGTGCAGGGGGTGTCACTTTGACACCCTCTAGCACCCCCAAAACGGGCATGTGTGCAATGTGGCACACAGACATGCCCTAAGGGCACGTCTGTCTGTCACATGGCACATGTGTACATGCACAGATGTGCATGTACACAGGAATCGTTTTTTTACCATGGATTTGTATTCCATGGTAAAATACCGATTCTGTAAGCCATGTGCTGATGGAACATAGGCTACCTACATTGCATTTTCGGTAATTTTACCGAATCGTTATCATTACCGAATCGGTAAATTTACCGACTCGGTAATGATAACGAATCGGTAA
Source organism: Lissotriton helveticus (assembly GCF_964261635.1). NCBI lineage: Eukaryota > Metazoa > Chordata > Amphibia > Caudata > Salamandridae > Lissotriton > Lissotriton helveticus. Next base: position 159,296,892 of record NC_136073.1, on the reverse strand, counting down.
AATTACCGAAAATGTGCCCCTACATCTCGATAGCCCTTTACCGATCGGAAACGGCCGAAAATTGGTATTTTCGGCCGATTCCGATCGGTAAAGGGCTACCTACATCGGGCCCCTAGTCCCTCTGATGTCTCATCCAAACTGCTTGACTCTAAGAGGCTCGCAAGGCTGATATTAGAATCTGAATTATCGGGAATACCCAATAGAAGGGGGTGAGACCCATGGGGAGCCTCTACTCTATCAGTACTTTGGACTAGAATGACCATACCATCCCTTCCTTCCTGATTGTTACATATATTACTGGTATTCTCTATAGGACCTCCCGCACCGCCAACACCAGATATAGTATCACCTGTACTCATGTTAGATGGTTTAGAATTTTTCGGGACAGCACCCTCCCTTGCACCCCTTAGGTAAGATGACTCAACCTGACGAGGAATGACTACCTGGGGGAACTCAGAAGAAGTAGGGAGAGCTACAGGCGAAGGATTCGAAATATGTGCATCGGGTAAGGCGGGCTGGTTGTCGTTTGTAGGGGGATAGATAAGTGGTAGAACAGATAGATTGGAATCAGAGTTGAAAGGAATTTTTGTGGGCGTGCGTGCAGATGCAATGATACCTAAAGAGGACCTTCTCTCGTTAGCGAGGTCCTGGGAAACCCTCCTTTCCATGAGGACGATGCCTTCATCAATTAATTGGTTGGTACGTACAATAAAATTATCAAGAGTACCAGTCAATTTCGACTTGCTACGTGTTTCCCGGGTACACATTCCTGGTGATAAATTACCTAGCTGGCTAACAAATCCTGAAAACAAATATAACTGTGTACAAAACAGATACAACAAGGTGTAGAAAAGAACTTACTATGATAATTGTCCCAATGATCACACCAACAGAACACAATTTGAACTGCCAAGGGGTCTAGCCCAGACCAGACTCTCCAGGCCTCGGAGGGCCACAGAGGGCCCGCCCTTTGCCCGGGCTTAGCCCCGGGCACTCCCGCGCGCTCCCGCGCAGCATAGGTCTCTAGTACTTATAAGCTAAGGGCCGTAAGAACGTGAGGGTGGAGGTGGGGTGGGGCGGTCAGGGAGAGCGGGGCCAGGTGACTCGGCCACTGGAACACCGGGACTGCTGGGAAAGCGAGTCCCGGTTCCATGCTCGCAGCCCTGCAGCCAGACGCACACCCCACAGGAACCACTGGAGCCAGAGAGTCAAGAAGTCAAAGCGAGGCGGGACCCGCGAAGCGGGTACCGCGAGGCATGGGTCTTGGATCCTTGTAAATAGCAGCAACAGCAGTTAGGTTAAAGCGAAGGGCGTCCCACGAAGCAGCAAAGTCCTGGCCTTTATGAATGGGTGGAGGTGGGGCGGGGCGGTCAGGGAGAGCGGGGCCAGGTGACTCGGCCACTGGAACACCGGGACTCCTGGGAAAGCGAGTCCCGGTTCCACGCTCGCAGCCCTGCTGCCAGACGCACACCCCACAGGAACTACTGGAGCCAGAGAGTCAAGAAGTCAAAGCGAGGCGGGACCCGCGAAGCGTGGGTCTTGGATCCATGTAAATAGCAGCAACAGCAGTTAGGTTAAAGCGAAGGGCGTTTGTTAATAACATCTCATAGACTTAACTAACCCTGGGAACTAGGTAGGAAAATCATGTTTAGTACGCCTGAACTCAGAATCTAAAGATACATCTTTTAGTGAGGGTGATTTTTACATTCTGTGTTTGAAAATATCACATAACCATCCAGTGTGCCTCTGCTGGGTTTGTGGATTGACTGTCTGGGTTTTGGACGACAAGGTCTGGGGAGCAGGAGTGGCTCTGGATAGCCTAGGTGGGTCAGGAAAGGGCTGAATAGACTTGGGCTGCATTTAGAGTAGGGGGGGCAGATTTCCTTGCACCCAAATGGGCCTAGTCTGCCTCTGACAATGTCGTTTCCACCTCCTGCCAGGAATTCACATCAGGGAGGGCAGAACTGGTTTTGGCCAGGTACAGACACTCTTTGCCTTCAGAGATCAAAGGATTTTGTGGTATAAATATTGGGGCCCAGACCCCTGAAATCTAGAACTCTTTTGGATCAAGAACACTGCCAAGAAGAAGAGCTGGAGAAGCTGTGAGGAAGAGCTACCACTTTGCTGTGTGCTTTGCTCTGTTGGCCTGCAGTGGCTGCTTCTGTCTTGGGCAGTGAAAGGACTGGACTGAACTTTCTGCAATTTACTTTTGTGAGTTTCTCCAAGGGCTTGAGGTCGAGCTTGCCCCCTGTTCAAGAAGTCTCAGGAACAGCGTAGACTTCAAGTTCTTCTGCCTTCAGCACTGGGGAATGTGTGTATTGCGCTGGAACAGAAGAAAAAGCAACCCAACGCCGTCTACGATGCTGCTGCCGACTCCATGTTCTGAAGGCACCGCGAGGGCACTGTGTTAGGAATCAGGCGCAGTCCTCTTTCGGTGACCATGCCCTGTTGTCACATGATCGGCCAGTGAGGGATAAAAGTCAGTCCTACCTTGCTGTCGGGGCTTGTTATTGCTCACCTGTGGGTTCCTGTTTGCTGGCTTCTGTGTTCCTGATCTTGCTTTGCCGATTCCCACGGGCTCGTGAGAATTGTATCCCTCCTTTTTGTTTCCTTCCTGTCTTTAGCCCCTTTTTTGAGTCTGGCCCTTTCTTTGTCCTTCCTTAGTTCCCTTGTGTCATTATCCCTGGTTAGTGAGTTTAGTGAGTTAGTCTTTTTCTCCCCGTTCTTTTTGGGTCCCATTTTGTCTTTGGGCGTACTTATTTTTATGTACATTGCTGTCCTGGGCATTTGCGTTTAGTTTTGTTTTCCTCAGGGATCGGCAGTTGATTCCGTTTGTTTTCCGAGGAAAACGCGGTGATAGTCGGCGCTTTTCTTCACATTTTGCGCGGCTCTCTGAGTCACCGCTCCTGGTCCTTGTAAGGCGGAAATGACGTTTTAGGTCATTCCGCGAGTGCAATTCATTCCCGGTTGCCTTCACTATACTTCCCTGTCCTACTTACTTAGAATTCCCGTTCCGGTTTACACGCTGTTACAGAAGCGTGAAGGTTTTTTTTTTGTCCTGCTAGGAGTTTTTTCCCCCAAATTACATAAATTTCTGTGAGACACCTTGTTTATTTTAATTGAACCAGCTATAATTTTGCTCCAAGAGAATTATCTTGGGGAAGAGGTGGCTGGCTGTCTCCACGATACAAAACCTGTGCTTCTAACTGGTAAGCTTTTATGATTGTGGGAACAGGACATGGTCACTGATGTTGGGTTTCCAGGTAGGGCATGTACTATGAAGTGTATGTCCTTTGTGTTTCCATAGGTGCAGACGCGTGGAGGAAGGAGCAGTTCATTCTTCGCTCTATAGGGGTGGTAGACTTGGTGTCTCCCCATAATCCACCCCCTTTTCTGGGTCATCAGTCTACTCATTTAATACCTCTTGTGAGTGGCTGGTGAGTCGGGGAAGTGGTGGGTACATACATCGTTCCTGCAGTGTGTGGGCCGAGTGGGAACCTAACAGAATAACAAGCCCACGAAGTGTCACACTGCCCGGACGAGTATGGATGTGGATGCGGGAGGTCCACCGGGTGGGGGCACTGATGTCCCCACTATGCAGGACGTGATGGGGGCTTTGGCTGCCTTACATTCCCAGGTACAAGACTTACGTCAAGAGAATGTGGGCCTTAGACAGGAACTGGGGGCCGTGAGAGCTAGAGAACAGACACATGTGAGAGGAACTGCCCCTGTTATACAGCCTGCCACATTTCAGTACGAAGGGGCGGGACAGAGCGCTAGCGGAAGTGGGGTCCCAATTGCAGTTACTGTCACCTCTCCAGTTCCGGTTCCATTGGCCCCCCCAGAGAGGTTTACGGGAGAAAGTGACAAATACGGGATGTTCATGAATCAGTGCCAGTTACACTTCATGTGCAGACCTGGGGCTTTTCCTAATGATTCAGCTAAAGTCGCTTTCACGATCTCATATTTGGCCGGCACCGCTGCTCAGTGAGCTATTCCTTTGGTGGAATGTGATGATCGGGTGTTGAGTAATTATGCGGAATTCAAAGAGTTGATGCGAGGGCTGTTTGCCAAGCATGCGTTCATGCAGGCAAGCGACACAGAATTACTGAAATTGCGGCAGGGCAGACAGGATCTCTTAACGTATATAGCCACGTTCAACTGGTTGGTGTCTGAGACCCATTGGCCGACGGAGAAGCGGACTTCTTTGTTTTACCAGGGTCTGTCCAAAGAACTCAAGGACGTTGTATCTCAGGTGGTGAACCCACCAGACGATTGTGCTGAGTTCATAGATCTTGTTGTGAAACTCAACCACCATTTGGCTGAGAGGCGGGGTGAGCGGAGCCGCTATCAAGTATCCCGCAGTTACGTAAAACCAGACATCAAGCCACTTGGGGAGAAGAAGAATACCCCCGAACCCATGGAGATAGGGGGAGTAAGAGGGCCCTTGACCCCTGAAGAAAAGAAAAGGAGAAGAGAGTTAAACCTCTGCCTGTACTGTGGACAGGGTGGGCATTTCGCCAGGGAATGTCCAGTGAAACCGTCCGGTGCTGGGTATGGTAAGAGGGTTGCCTTTGTCCATGTGGATTGTCACCCCCAATCAGAGGATGAAGTAAGGGGACGGTACGAAGTAGTGGGGGCAGTGGATATGGTTCCTAGGCATTTCATTATATCAGCCCATTTGTTGCTTTCAGTACAGGAACGAGTACCGGTGTCAGTGTTATTGGATTCAGGGGCCACCGGTAACTTTATAGACATTTCTTTGGCAGACAAACTGGGGATATCTTGTCAGTATAAGCAACAACCAGAGCCGGTGAGAGTCATTGACGGAACAGAATTGACGTCAGGGTGCATCACACGTCAAACGGTTCCTTTACAACTGTTGTGTGAGAATGGGCATTCAGAGATGGTGGTGTTTGATTTAATCGACGCTCCTTCTTTTGGTTTGGTGTTGGGGGTTCCCTGGTTGCAAGAGCACAACCCCAGGATTGCTTGGGTGCAGCGTTTGGTGACGTTGGATTCAGTACATTGTTTGAAACATTGCTACAGGGAGGCTAGTGAAGGGATCCCCCCTCTGGCCTGTGCAGTAACAGAGGTGGGTTCAGTTCCACCGCAGTATTCTGCTTTCAAGAAGGTGTTTGATAAAGGTCAGGCCCAAGGTCTTCCTCCGCACCGATCCTTTGATTGTAGGAACCTAACACACTGCTGCAATGCCGCACTGCGACAGTTGTCTCACCTATGACACCTGCTGATGCCGCCTCTGAGTCGCTGCTCGCACGGTGACCTGTGGGCACCGTACTCCGCACCGCCTTGCTTCACGATGACCCCTTGATATCCCCGACGATGCCAATCCATGGCGAAATTGAGGCCGCTGCTTGCACTGTGGTTCGAGGACACCGCTCGTAACGTTACATGACGCTCCGCCCTCATCCCACTCTGCAGCCTTAGCCTACTGCCGCCAGCACCATCGACTCCAGTTCATCAACCGACGACAGTGCTTCAGCATTCAGGATGCCACTGCTTGCACCGTGACCTGCCAGCACCGCGACGAGCACCGCATCACTTCGCACCGTGACCCTGGTCTCACTGACCGTGCAATCTATGAAAGGTGATACGTTTCACAAATCACAGAAGCAGATAGCTCTGCTATACTTTTTTTTCTCCTAGGAATGTAGAATAACGAGCTATTGGCACGTTATTTGCATTTTCAAGCTGTCAAACTTGTAATCAATTCAATCTGTGCACCTGCTTATTTGCAAGCCCTTCAACCACAGAAATTACTGGGTGTATGATTTGCATCCAATATTTGCAGCTCTGTCACTATCAGGCCCAGTGTTTGATCTATGTAAAAATAATAAACCCATTAAAAGGAATCCCCCTTATCCGGACCCTAAAACTGAGACACAATTACTACCATTTTATTGCTTATGCTTGTCAAAATTGCTTCTTTTACCTTAGGGTGTGTTGAAACACATGCTCATCCAATTTCACACTTATCTGTGTATGTCACATCTGTTTTATCCAGTGGGGGCTGATGACCTTTAAAAGTGCTGGAGCAAAATCTTTTGCTTGAATTCCATTGAAGTGAACCTGACTTCTCATTGGGTTCACAGGGCTTACTCAGTTCAACTCTGACTCACTCACTCTGATTCGGTCTCACTCTGACTCAATCATTTAGTCTCACTTATTATCAGTTAGCCTAACTCAATTTCATTAATTCTCATGGAGCCGCACGCAGTCTCACTCAATCAATCTCACTATGACTCGCCTATCACTTAATCTCACTGATTCCCCTAGTCTCACACAGTCTCACTGACTTATCTTGCTACATGCTCTGTTTGAGCTCTTGTCCTTTCAGCTTCCGGTGCTGAGGCTTGAAACTAAAACCACAAACTTTCTCAGTCACAGATTTGAGTTTTAGTCTCTGCTCTTTCACTCAACCCAATCCCCAACTCTGTTGCAAGTTGGGAAAGGGTGGGGTGAAAGGCTGATTGGCGTGTAATGACAGGCACTGCAAGGTTAAGCTGTAGTGCCCATGACAACCTTTAGCTGTAACACCCAGCACGCCACAATGGAGGAGGTACAAAGGCGTGCCAGGAACCAAGGCCAGGGATGGAATTCCTCGAGCCCTGGTGATCTCTGGTGCAGGTGCCTTTGTACACCTGCATCAGCCATTTGACAGATATATTTGCTGGAGAAATGGGCCAGAAAAACAAACGGGTTTAGCCCCTGAGCCCATTAAGAAGAGCCACCACTGGATTCACCCCTCACTCCCTCCCAAATATCTTTAAGGTTATGGTTTTCTTGATAATTAGTGCAAAATTATGTGCTTTTAGGTTGAGGGGCAGTGTCTAATAATTCCTTTGTGAGTTTTTGTCTACTGTTGACTTCAATGAAAGATTCAGAGCCATTTCTATCAGTTTTTTGCAATTTTCAGTTCTTGTTCTGGGTATAAGTTTATGTTTACATTCTGAACAGGTTCTCAATTGGGTTGTACCAGAGGCTCCTGGGCATGGTGTTTGCCATAGAAGAAATTAATAAGGATCCTGTTCTTTTACCCAATGTCACGCTTGGATTCTGGATGTATGACTCTTGCAGGGTGATGGCACGTGCTTTGGAAGGAACATTGTGGATGCTAACAGGACAAGAGTCAATTGTTCCAAACTATCAATGTATGAAATCCCACTTACTAGCTGCAATCATTGGGGATGCACTGTCCCTCTCCAGTATTGCCATGGCTCGAGTTTTGGGTCTGCACAGATACCCACAGGTAAGGTTTTGCATACATTATTGTTCCTATTGTACTGTACCAACAGCAGGATCATAGCATTTAATTGACAAGTATTTCCAGGTGCTGAAGATCATCATTTCAGGATTGTCTAGACTGTAGATTACAGAATGACCCACTGATAAAAGGGTGCACTTTAGATACTAGTAAAGAAACATACAAGATAGAGTTCAATACTTTGAGGAAATTGTTTGACCTGGAAGTTGAGGATCAAACTGATAACATTACTATATCCTGAAGAAGAAACCCATTGTTATATAGGCTCATGACCAAGCCGTGGTTATTTATGGTATATGAATGGTCACCCACAGATGGTCATAGTTTAACTTTGTTTATTACAATGGTTTGGACCAGGAAACATTTCCTGTTTTGAAGAATCATCACACCCCATGAACATTGGATATAATGGACATTATCTTTATAAACATAAAATGATTTGAAGTCACAATAGGAATTCAAAGAATTGTAAATGATGTTGTCTTCTTCAGTGATGAGTTCTTGCACTTCTGTATTGATCTCGGTTATATGACATTTCAACGCAAACACTAACAACAAAAACAAATCTCTGTCACAGTATATTTGTTTTGTATGAGCTATGTATTGCAGAACAGAACACCTGCATGTATTTTATCATTTAAAGTATTGTTCAAGACTCTGCAAATACAAGTTTGAAATGTATTCACCTCATAGATAAAGTATGCAGACAGCTCATACCCGGAAGCAGGTTTTATGATTTCACTATGTTTTTTATGATTTCACTTGCACAGTCTACAACTTTTCTATCCTATCCAAGGATGTGTGGCGTTTAAATCTTTGCAAAGGTCTCTAAAGACTCTACAACTTGGCAAGGCTTGCAAAATATTGCAAGTTGAGACATCTGCATAGAAGCCACGTCAATGTATGACACCTCTATCCTTTTATTTCAAAGGTCTTTTTTATTGCGGTTAACTCAATGTAACAAGAACAATAAGAAATACACAGTACAACCTGAAGGCATGTTCAATCGTAATCAGTTAAACATCAAAAACCCCAGTCTCCACGCCCACTCTTCAATAATTCACAGATCAACATTATTATCACATGGATCATGTCCCCAGAAACCATGTCCAGTTCCTGCCAAAGGTGTAGATAGATCACCTCAGTAGCTATTCCACTTCTCCTATATTTTATTCCACTTATTAGGGTTTCTCATGCTTTCATAGATCACTCTTTCTGCAGCATTCACTAATCCATATCATGCATCCAGTCACTCATTTGAGGTGCCAGGTAAGCTTTCCACATCCTTGCAATATTGCGCTTAGCCACCATTAATCCCAGTGTCACCCATATCTGGTTCATATGGGTGAGGTTAGTTTCCCGCCAGATATTCACAAGGAATCATTTTGTGGAGACCTCCACAATCGTTGTTTAAACAAGATATTACTCGCCCCCAGTAGCATTGAATAACTGGGCAACTCCATAGCATGTGGAAAAATGTCTCCACTTGACTAGAGCCGAGTGCGGACATCGCCTTTCCCATCTGTACCATTAAAGTACATGCTTAATAACAAAGGTGTAAAATCTTTACCTGGACCAGGCAGAACCGTGACCTTATAGCCACCTTCCTAAGGGATGCCAGGGTCTCTGGCCTGTTGTCATTTTCTAAGGCCAGTTTGCGTTACGCAAATTTCACTTTACTTGGAGACTTTAACCTCCATGTGGAGGACGCCTCGAATTTGAACAGTTCCAACTTCCTTTCCACACTCCTGGACGGTGGTCTAGAGCAGCGGATCCGTTGCCCCATCCACAAGGCGGGACATACTCTCGATCTGATTTGCTCTAATCTGCCAGACTTAATCATTGGTCACTCGTACCCTGTGATTTGGTCCGACCATTTCTTGATTCCATTTTCTCTTTGTTTATTCCATCAAAAACAACCTTGCGTTCAGGCCAAAACCCTCGGGCGCAACTGGAGCATTATCTGGCCAGTCAGTCTTGGCGCTCAGCTGGGTACCACAGTCCCGAGGGAGGCCGTCGATCTTGATTCTAGGCTAAACAATTTCAACAGTTGGATCTCCTCAGCCATTGATTCTAATGCCCTCACCAGGCCAATTAAAATCTTCCGTTCTGCCCCCTCCGCACCGTGGTTCTCAGAAGAAATACGTAAATATAAATCGGCCGGTAAACTTTTGGAAAGGCGCTGGAGACTTTCAAACTCTCCCGCCAGTAAAACAGAATATAAATTTGCTCTCAAAAAGTACAGGAAAAATATCATAGATCATAAAAGAACACACCTTGAGGAAAAAATTAGCAAAGCTCATGGTTCTGCTAGGGAGATCTTTCAGACGGTAAGATCATTCACCGATCCCTTGGCCCTCAAATGCCAGTCCCCTGTCTCTCAATTCCTTTGTAATCGTTTATCTGACTTTTTTGAGGACAAAATTGTCTCCATTTATGACTCCTTTCCGATTAAATATCACCCTGATCCTTCCAATAAGTTCACATTAATCATTCCTCCCCACTCAGCACCTTCCAAGATCTTTACCAACTTTGAAGAAATCCCCCTTGATCTTTCTCTGGCAGAATTATCTAAATGCAGATCGGGTTCGCCAACCGACCCATGGCCGGCGAAACAATATAAAGCCTTGGCCCCGCTCCTCAACCCTATTTTGAACAGCATTTGGAACGATTCTCTCCAGACGGACATCTTTCCAGATTCATGGAAACATGCACGACTAGTCCCTATCCTTAAAAAGGCTAATGCTGATCCCAATGAGCCGGCTAACTACAGACCTATATCTCTGTTGCCGGCTCCAGCCAAGGTACTGGAAAAACTAGCACAAAAACAACTTGATAATTTTCTTGAATCCAATGGGTCTTTCCATGACTCACAACATGGATTCAGACATGGCCATAGCACAGAATCAGCTCTGATAGAGATGGCCGATGCTGTTCGCTGGAAACGCGATGGAGGTTCAAAGGCAGTGTTGGTGCTGCTTGACTTGTCGGCAGCATTCGACACCGTCTCTCACGCTGTCCTGCTGGATCGCCTCCACTCTAAGGGTATTCAAGGCCAGGCCTTGAGGTGGTTATCTTCTTTTCTGTCCAACAGGACTCAGGCGGTCTTCACTCCCCCTTTCACGTCCAACAGCCGTCCGCTCATGTGGGGAGTCCCGCAGGGCTCCTCCTTGAGTCCTCTTCTTTTTAATGTTTATTTCTCCCCGCTCGCCAAGATGATCGCCCAGGCTGGAATTAAAGCCACTTCATATGCGGACGATATCCAACTTTTGTTCGCCTATGACAAACCTTCCCAGTCTACTTTTGATCCTCTAAAAGACTGCCTGCGTAAAATATCACTGTGGATGGATAACAACTGCCTCCGACTTAACGCAGGGAAAACTGAGGTACTTTTTTTCCATCAGCCATCTCCCTTGGACCCCCACCTTTGGTGGCCACATGATTTGAGTTCCCCCCCTCGCCTAAGGAATCAATAAAAAACCTGGGTATCAGATGGGACCCCAACCTCTCTTTCCACAACCAAGTACAGACAGTATCAGCGGCTTGCTTCTCCAAAATTAGGATGGTAAAAAAATTCATCAATTTCCTCCCTATTAACGCCAGGAGAACCATAGTCCAAGCACTGATCACCTCTCACTTGGATTATGCCAACGGTCTGTACACTGGGCTGTCTGTAGGTTTATGCCATCGACTACAGACAGTTCAAAATTCAGCGGTTCGTTTAGTTTGTGGTATTTCCCTAAGAGAGCGAATCTCTTCTCACCGGCGCTCACTTCATTGGCTACCAATCCAGAAGAGAGTTGAATTCAAAGCCCTAATCTTGGCTCATAGGGCTTTGAAAGGACAAGGCTCTGCTACCTTAGATCTGGCATTCGGCCATATAAAAATGTGAGATCGCTCCGTTCTGACACCAAAAAACTTCTCATCTCTCCCAGATTTAATAAAACTCGCTCTGGAGGGAATACTTTCCAGGTCTGTGCCATCTCTTACTGGAACAAACTTCCTCTTGCCATCAGGGTGATCCCTGAGGAGCCTTCCTTCCGTAAGGCACTCAAGACTTTCCTTTTCTGCTGATCCCTACAGGAGTAAGATTTATTTACACTCTCAGAAGCGCCGGGACACCCTGTTGGGGTAGCCGCATGCTATATAAGACACACTAAATAAATAAATAAATAAGCACTCGAGGTCTGCCTCCCAGTGCTTGCTTAGACTAGCCAGGGTATCAGGTGAGTTATTAAAACATTTTTGATGGGTAAGGGATATAGCTTTTTGGGGTATACGGTCACCCCATATCCTATCCTCGATTGGCAATGGGTCAGCTGGCTCCTGGCCCCTTAGCAGCACGCCCTGTAGTGCATGCCATATTTGCAAATATCAGTAGGCATCAGTGGGTGCTAGTTGATATTCTCTTTGTAGGTCAACAAACGAGATCATCCCTCCCTACCTCCACATGTCCCCCACCCTGGATAACCTAATCAGGTCCCATTTATTAATGCCTTTCTGTGTAGCCAGTGTGCCCATCCGAGCAGTGCCCCATTAAGGAGTGGCCCTCGTAAGCTTACCTAGGAAGCCCAGGGCACCCAGCTCTGTGTGCCAGAGGGCAAGTGTGACCGCAGTGGGCATCGGGGTGGCCTGCTATGTGTCCCTCAACAGACAGCCCTGAGTTAGCCTCCAGGCTGCACAACCAATCTACCCATTTGATAGGCGGGTTCTTCCCCTGGGAGGGGTACCCATTGGTTGATGGTGACAAGCTGTGATGCCCGATAATATGTCATACAGGGCGATTCCACCATCGTACCAGCCCCTTGCAAGTTTTTTTAAAGCGATTCTTGCTGGGTATCCATCCTAGAGTAGGGTGAGAATTTCACCTTCAATTGCTTGAAAGTAGGAAGTCAGGACTGGGCAGAGTGCATTCTGGAGTACATGACGAAAAAGGGGTAGTGCCATTTTGAATAGGACATCCTTCCCTAGTAATGACAGTGGAAGATTTCTCCAATGCTGAAACTCCCTGCAAAGTTGGAATGGGGAGGCTCCAGGTTGTGAACGTGAAAGGTTCCTGGGTCTCTGTTATTATAGATCCCCAAAGTAACAGAAGACATTGGTGGCAACACAGGATGCAGTGTTGTGTGTCGATTGAGATACCGTATATAGATTTCCCGATTCATGCCCTTATATAGGTAAAATTCAGATTGCCCTTATTTAGGCATAGAAATCCAGCCTTATTTAGGCATTGCTCATGCTAACCAAATACAGGCATGGTCAACTACATCCGATCCTCTTTGTTACAACGAGTTCTTGGAAAACCAGACTCTTAAGCCTTTAGGACTTCCCCTTGCCTGGATATTGATCTCTCCAAGAACTCATTTATTATGCATGACCATCTATTCCTTAGGGGTTCATTCATGACGTTCTTATGCCCGACTTGTACGTCAATACAGGCATTCCTAAACACCTTCAAGGTATAAATATACCTTCACTTGCTATGGCAAGAATCGGTTCGACTTCCTACTTGTACGACACGGCTCGCCACAGCAAGTCCCGAAAAAAGTCAAGTCCCCAACTGACGCACTGACCGGACGCTGCCATCCTACTCGCCGAGAATCCAGCTCCAGTGTTTCTGATTCCCCTTGCGGGCTGTTCGAGATCGAGTCCCGGGAAAGGGATACCAACGTCTCTCATTCTAAGGTATGGAGCTGATTAGAACTTAGAGAAAAGTTTGGCAACTCTTGGCACAACTAAACTAGACTATAGTTAAAACAGCACCTACTTCTTCCCTCGTACTACACTTAGGTTAGGTACACTGGGGTAGGTTTATTTTAGAAGCACCAGTTGAGTATTTTAGCCTGTATTATTTTATGTATGTGTTTTAAATGAATATGTAATAGCCACAAAACTATGCTATTACAATGTTATTTTATATTACTGCTAACGCCGTACATATTCTATTTTGCATTCTGTATTATCATTGTAGCAGTTCATATCTCTTGCATGAGAAATAAGACTGTTCAGTAAACCCTTTTATTGAAATGCCTGTCTCTCTATTTCCATGCAACTCTGTAGAAACGAAGCATGCACGATTGACTGAGTGAAACTGTAATCTATGGTTTCCACGATTCTGAAGATATAGTTCCGATTTTAAGGGAAATAAAGTTGTCATGTTTATGCGGTTGTCAGAGACTAATCCCTTCTAGTTCATGCGAGAAGTTTCTAGTGACCTCTGAGTTAGCTGGCACACACACAATTAAGTTTAATATACTCGATAGAGACATACTGACCTCAGTCATATGTCAAATCTATAGTGTATGTTATTCCAATGTGCAGTGCCTATCAGGGATATAAAAACTACACTTCATGGCGCCCAACGGTTTGGTTAGGCACTAATTTAACGCTATATACTGAAGTAACTGAGTCGTGCATTTCTCAGAGACCCTCTACTCATAATACCCCATAAGACATCTGGAGTGGGTAAAGGATAATATCCGCCATAGCTGAGTAGGACGAAAATCCTATGTATTAGCTGTTTGGTTTGTTCAACATTAAAGAATACAGTGTTCCAAAAATATTGTGCACCTTATCTTTGCTCCCTTGAAACTTGCTTTGCAATTTTAATTAAACAATGACGAATAGCGACAACAGCACCGCTAACGGTGGAACTGCGGCTGACCCTGTCGCACCAGCTTTTAATCATACAGGTTTTCAAGAAACTGATGAGAATGCTATAATCATTCCTCCAAATTTAAGGAGATCCATCACTATAAAACTAATAAAATATGGTCTAACATCAAGAGGTGGTAGAGCAGTTTTTGTGATAGAGGCACATAAATATCGCCAGACAGAGGTATTCTATTCATGGATAGTATTCCTAGAATCAAATCCAGTAACTCATTTGTTCACTTCTACAAAGAAGATGATCCACCAGAGGAATACATTCCTTTCGAGGATATTGAAATTCCACCCACATACCAGGAGCATGAGTTCTGGTTTAAAGGCACCCTAAAACATTTAAAAAAATTACCAGGCTTGGTCCACTAGGTAGACCAGGAGCAACATGGCCGGTTTTAGCCGGCTATACACCACATCCTGACATTGATAACATGTCAGATGTAGAATTACTCACTTAACTCAAAGAGTTAGCCAGAATTTATAGACAATTGGTTCAATATGTCATGCGCACTCTCACAGTCCAACCATCATTAATTATTCCACAATAATCCCCTCACCAGGGGAATACACTAAAAATCACACCACAGGCTTTACACGCAGTCATGGGTAATTTACCCGAAAAACATGAACAAATTCCATTCTGGATAGCTCAAAAAATTACTCAAATCGAAGCAGTATTTCCCAATACCATTCCCTATGACAAACATAGAATTCTAACTATCTGTTTACCAATGGGGCTAACACCACATCTGGAAGACTGCACCACTTGGGGCATAGTCTTTGCTGCTATCTACACTAAAACACATGGCGTTGTGTCTATGGCGGTAAGACCTGACCTCCTGAAACAGATTCAAAACGAATACGGTGCAGAGCCTGCTCTAAATTTAGGTATGAAATTACTCAAATATTTTTTTTTAATTAAGGGAATTTGATGTAACAGAACAACCACAAGAATATGCCACAATAATTGAAAAATCCTATGAAGAATTAAGCAGAGACAGTTTGGGTGGGAAACCAGTTAAACCCCAACTGTCTGAAAGCCCTGAAAAGGTATTCACTAAAAACACTCCTACATCTTTTAAAAAGAAGTGGGAAAATAGCAAACACCCTTCCAAAGAGAAACATTCTCATTCCTGAGGTAGGTCTCCTCAAAAGGAGCCCTCTGAAAGGAGGTACAACCTCAGGAATAGGGATAATTTGAGAAAACCTGACAGGTATCAAGATACTGATACACTTTCCTCTTGTACCTTTCAGATATCGTCACAGACATCTGAAAGAAGAGGACGGTCAGAGAACAAGGAAGAACGCGTGAATACCAAAGACGATCAACGCGTTCAGAAAAACAAAAAAACTCAATTCACCAAAAAGAAGGTAGCAGGTCTAAAGATCAGACATGCCGAGGATCTTGAGGACACAACTCAAGAACGGAGAATGGGCGCAGACAATGTTGGACCGCGCAGCAGAAGTATCAATAACTCGCCAGAAACTGAAGGGACTTCTGGAGACAGTGGACTTGAATTAGGACATTCAAGTTGAAACTGTGGATACTAGGGTTAGCTCTCCACATAGGTTATATGAAATAACACTCCGGAAGGAGGGCGACAGACCAAGAAATGTGAGAGCACTCTTTTGAGAGAGACTTTCCAAGGGTTATGATATACTTCTAGCAAAACAAGACTGGACACCAGAATTTGTCAGGGAGTGCCCAGATGGCGATGAGCTCATTTTGCCAGCCTTCTCCAACCATGTTCCAGTACATTTAAAATATACATATGCCAGGAAATGGGCAGTTGCCCAAGCTCCAGCATATTACAAAAATCATGTAGGATGGAATGAGGACTCACCTCACCACAAAATCCAGTTAAAAAATCAACCAACTGCACTAAAGCAGTATCCAGTTTAGCAAAAAGCTAAAAAAAACAGGTCAGGAAGTTTTTAGATCAACTTGAATACCAAGGGGTGTTTGAAATATGCACCTCATTAATGAACAATCCTTTGTTTCCTGTCTCCAAACCTGACAACACTTATCGTCTAGTTTTGGATTATAGACATCTAAACTTGTGTTGAAAAACATTTGCAGTGCAAAATGCAAACAGTACAGCATTAATGAATAACATTGTGCGTAAAAAGTATAAAACCACATTAGACATTTCAAATGGTTTCTTTTGTCAAAACATTGCATCTGAAAATAGGTATTTGACAGCTTTTTTTTTCTTTTTGATTTATCCTCATACGCCAAAAAAGATAGCGCAGGGCAAGTTAAAAACATGTGAAGGTCGTCTGCCTTTTCCTGGTTACACTTTGGACAGCATGGAGTAGGCCCCTTAGGAAATTTAGCCAACCTGGCCGGAGACCAATATACTCTATGGAGAGAAAACAAATGATTTCGCTTTAAATTGGCAGGTGATACTGTAACATGAAGTAAATCAAAAGATACTTGCCATAAATTCTGCAAGTCAACATCCAGAATTTGATCCCTCCAAAGTTGTACCGGGAGACAAAACTCTCCGTCTTCTCCTTCCAGGATTGTCCAGTAAAGCACTGATGTTTTTATTTTTCTTGCTTTCTTCAATAAGAGTACCTCCAGAGCTGAAGTAGATCCAATTTCCACTGCCATAGCCTGGGCCCCACTTTTATTTTGTAGATATTTAAATTTAGATAGATTGTTATCCGTAAGATTAGAAATCTCCTCCCAACTCAGGAGAGCCCCTTCCGGCACTAATTGGCCCCAAGATTTAATATTTGCTATCCGAAGCGGAATAGTCAGTGAATCTTTAGTCCACTCCGGAGAACCTGGTGAATCCCAAATTGGAGCCATCGCAGAATAATATGAGATATTTAGCACCCTTCTTACTCTGGCCCACATATATGCCATATCTCTAAGGACCTTTAAACGCACCTTCTTAAAAAAACGCGAATCACCGAACTTAAACAAAAATCCCTGAGTGCCTCCCTGGATCTCAGATAACATAGTCGGAAACATAAAGTCTGTTTCTGTCCCTGCTGGGGAATCAAATAGCCTTATTCCCGCCTTAATTAATAAAGTCCAGGCATATATTCTCAGATCTCGAGCACATAGCCCTCCTTTGCCTTTCCTTCTCCGGAGCTTTTTCCATGCAATCCTTATGCCCTTTGAAGCCCAGATGAATGAGTTCCATTTAGCTTGGATCTTACTTAATCTGCTTCCCTTGAAAGCAAGTGGGATGTTTTGAAATATAAAGATTATTTTAGGTAACAACATCATTTTAATAATGTTGACTCTTCCAATTAAGGTCAAAGGAAGGAGTGTCCAGCTTTTTGAAGATTCTCCGAATTCCCTCTCAACTTTTGCTAGATTTTTGTCGGCCAATTGGTGTATGTCCTGCGTAATTTGTACTCCCAAATATCTGATTTCCTGTTTCAGAATTGGGATTGGAGTTAGGGGTGTTATGTTCCAGCAAATGCATTCTGATTTAGACTGATTAATCTGATATCCAGAGCTTTGACCGAACTGCTCTGCTGCACTATAAATAAGAGGAATTGCCTTAATAGGGTCTGAAGTATATAACATAAAATCATCCGCATATAGAGAGACTTTTTTCTCCCAGTTATTATGTTTGAATGGAAAAATATTCTGATCTGGTCTGATATTTTCAGCGAATGATTCAATATAGAGATCGAAGAGCAAGGGTGAGAGAGGGCACCCCTGTCTTGTGCCTCTTTTAATTTTTATGGGTAATAATAGACTTCCATTTATTAATATTCTAGCTGTTGGAGCTTGGTAAAATGCGGCTATAGATCTACAAATATTCCTACCCAAGTTAGACCTTTCTAAGACTTTAGCAAGAAATATTCTATTAACGCGGTCAAAAGCCTTAGTGGCATCTAATGTAATAACCGCCAGTGGAATTTTGTGGAGGGAGGCAACATCAATTGCACCGACTAGAGCTTGTGTAAGGTCTTGTATAGAGCGTCCTCTAACAAATCCCTTTTGATCTAAATGTAGTAGACTACCAGCTACCCCATTCAATCTATCTGCCAATATTTTAGCCATAAGCTAATAATCTGAATTAAGCAGAGAGATTGGTCTATATGAATCGCACTGCGATAGAGGCTTCAGTGGTTTAGCGATAAGAACAACTATAGCTTCGTTCCAGGAAGCAGGAATTTTACCGCCTTCCTCAAATATAGATGTAAAAAGCTTCTGAAGAACTGGTGTTATTACCGGGGCTAGGACTTTGTAAATCTCAGAAGGCAGCCCGTCCGGACCCGGGGCCTTACTTCTTTTAGCAGAGTCTATTGCCATAGCTATTTCAGTTAAGCTAATCTTTCTATTTAGATTCTTGGATGTCTGATCATCTATACTACGAACCTGATATTGATTAAGCCATGTCTGAATTAGTTCTTGATGCGGAACTAAATCCTCTTTGTATACTTCCTCAAAGTGATAGAAGGTTTGTTCAATGTCAGCACAGTTTTCTGAAATCACATCAGTATTACTCAACTGTACTCCTTTAATATTATTCCTCTTCTGTTCTTTCTTTGCCTTCCAGGCTAAGAGCTTACCGCTAGCTTCACCATATTCAAAGTGAGCCAGAGAGCTAGCCTGCCACCGTTTTCTCAGTCTTTCATCTAATATCTCCTCCAGTTGCAGTTTACATGCTATCAGATCTTCTTTAATTTTGACTCCTGCTACTCACATGGGATCAGATAAAGCCCGTTCTAAGATCTTAACTTTTGACTCAATCTGCGAGATCTGTGCCCTGTATGTTTTATGTTTAGCGAATTGGACTGCCAGTAGCCGCCCTCTCAGAAAAGCTTTATATGCGCCCCAAACAACGGGAAGTGTAGCTGTGGCTAAATTGATTTTAAAGAACTCACTTGATTCAACAAGCAACTTCTCTGCTACCTCTTCTTCCAGAAGAATACTCCTATCAAAAGTCCATCTTTTGGTGCACTCTGGGCCTGACAACTTAAGAACTAAAGAGACAGCAGAGTGATCTGAAATATGAGCTCCTAGATGTTTTACCTCCTCCACTTGCTCACATAACTGTTCTGCAATTAAAAAAAAATCGAATCTAGATTTATGACGCAGTTTCTTGTTATGGAACGTAAATTCTCGTTTTGTGCCTGATTTCTTCCTCCATATATCATTCCAACCAAACTGGTTGATTGCATTTAATAATAGAGATCTAGTTTTAGGATTGTGAGAAAACGTAAGTTTATATGATTTTTCCAATTGTGGGTCAAGCACTAAAGTTAAATCCCCTGCAAAAATTACAGGATCCTCAAAATCCAGGAGCTCAACCAAAAGTTCTTTAAGAGGGAGTGTATCATCTAAATTCGGACCATAATATCCTACAATTGTACATTTATGTGAATAGTATTTTATTTTTGCTATGGCCCATCTCCCTTTTTTATCAGTTCTTGAATCTAATAACGTAAACTCAGGATTAGATTTAATCAATATAGCCACCCCTTTATTTGAAGTTTGCTGCGAAGTAGTTATCACGTGCTGAATCAATTTTTTCTTAATGCAAATATCTCTTAACTCTTGTTCCGTAGAATGCGTCTCTTGTAAAATGAAAATATATTCAGGCGCATCATGTAAATATTGGAATATCCTCTCTCTTCTGTGTTTGACTCTTAGGCTATTTACATTCCATGACATGATCTTAAAATATGCCGACAAAGCTATCCTATCCTGCAACATTTTATATTTACTAAATGTGAACGACTAAGTATCGTGTTTGGCGATTTGGACATTTTTTTTGTTTTTTCTCCCACATGCTCCCCACCCAGTGCCCTGACCCCCCCCCCCCACCCCTGTATAGACCCTCTCGTGCTCCCCTGGAGAACCCCCCTCCTTTCTCTTGGCCTAAATCGGGCCATTGGGGCTCCATCCCCGGATGTCCGGATGGTTTAAATGTTGATATAGCTAAGCAGAAAAAAAAATAATAATAAATAAAAGAAGAAAAAGTATATGCTATTTACATAATTAGAAATTCAAACAGTGAGCAACCCAGGATACCCTTGAGGGCTTGGGTAATTTGAATAGAAGGGTAAAGGTGCCTTCAAGGGAATTCGTTTTAAAGAAACTTGAATTAATTTCAGATTCGAATTGAAGGGATGAATTAATAATCCCTATGTGAATTTAATCCCACTTTGTACATGAAATGAACACACAAAACATCACAAAACCATGAATATCTATACAAACGATAAATACAAACACAAACAAGGTGTATAGAAAAAAGAATTTATCGAAAAATGATTCATTCAATATATACAGTGAAAACAATAGGTCTGCAGGTCTATAAATAATATATAAATATACAACTCAACAGAATCTAGAGACACCTATCCCAAAAGTACGAAAAATAATACAGAAGGATGAGGTGGAGGTCGACGTTTCGGTCTCTTTACAGGGTGCTTATTGAGACCATCATCAGGACTGGAGTCAATTAAAAACTGTATATTGACACAGTGTAATCTTATTCGAAATCCAAAGTTTTATTCAGTTAGGCGTAAGTCCAATAGAGGGGAATCTCTGAATCATAAAAAGGGAACACACGAAGGGTCGTATACGTATAGCAATCGTGGTCAGACGTCCAGAGGGACAATCAGGTAGACTCGTGTATTTAAGTATACTCCAGACCATGGAGCATGCCAAATCTTAACACGCAACCGAAATGTGCAGAAAGGTGCAGTCGTGTAGAAATGCAAGAAATTTCCGTTATGCGGACATTCTGATTTATTCACTCAGAAAGCAGTCTTAGTCAAAGCTTCCATGCAGTAGAGGTACGTAGTTACTCTCTCACAAATCGGCAAAGGAGTGACTCGAACAGGACTCCTTTGCCGATTTGTGAGAGAGTAACTACGTACCTCTACTGCATGGAAGCTTTGACTAAGACTGCTTTCTGAGTGAATAAATCAGAATGTCCGCATAACGGAAATTTCTTGCATTTCTACACGACTGCACCTTTCTGCACATTTCGGTTGCGTGTTAAGATTTGGCATGCTCCATGGTCTGGAGTATACTTAAATACACGAGTCTACCTGATTGTCCCTCTGGACGTCTGACCACGATTGCTATACGTATACGACCCTTCGTGTGTTCCCTTTTTATGATTCAGAGATTCCCCTCTATTGGACTTACGCCTAACTGAATAAAACTTTGGATTTCGAATAAGATTACACTGTGTCAATATACAGTTTTTAATTGACTCCAGTCCTGATGATGGTCTCAATAAGCACCCTGTAAAGAGACCGAAACGTCGACCTCCACCTCATCCTTCTGTATTATTTTCCGTACTTTTGGGATAGGTGTCTCTAGATTCTGTTGAGTTGTATATTTATATATTATTTATAGACCTGCAGACCTATTGTTTTCACTGTATATATTGAATGAATCATTTTTCGATAAATTCTTTTTTCTATACACCTTGTTTGTGTTTGTATTTATCGTTTGTATAGATATTCATGGTTTTGTGATGTTTTGGGATTAAATTCACATAGGGATTATTAATTCATCCCTTCAATTCGAATCTGAAATTAATTCAAGTTTCTTTAAAACGAATTCCCTTGAAGGCACTTTACCCTTCTATTTACATAATTAGACTTCTAAAAGTGTGCTATTACATCTAGTAATAAGTATGTAAAATGTTGTGTTATTTGCCTTGCTCCCTTTTATTATCATCTATCTTTAAGTAATTGGAGATACTCTTCCACCTCATCAAGCCTTTTAAAGACTATCATTTTATTTTTGTACATCACTTTTAAGGATGCAGGAAACTTGAGTTGAGCAGTAGCGCCAAGTTGTTTAAAGGGGTCAAGTAGTTTGCCAAGCTCCCACTGCCTAGATGCTGTAATTGAAGATACATCCGATCTGATCTGAAATGTAATCCCATCCACTGATAAAGAGCTACTTTTTAGTGCCCTGTTAAGTATCTCTTCTTTTAGGGTATATGTCAAAAAGTGAACTAAAATCTTCCCAGGTCTACTTTTATTAGGATTTAGTCTGAATGGATCCCTATGGACTCGTTGTATGTCTCTCATTATTTCTTCTTCTGAAAGCTCAACCTGGGTTGTTTGTTTTATTAGTTTAACCACAAACTCTTTAATATTTCCCCCTACGGCCCCTTCCGGAACTTTCAGGAGGCGCAGGTTGTTCCCCCTTTGCGCATTTTCTAGGGACTCCATTTTTTCTTGATACCCCTGTTCACGCTGTCTGAGATCTTCAAATTTTCTAGAGTGTTGAACAGTGAGTGCTTTGAGGTCTGTTACCGTGGACTCTAGTGCAGTAGTTCTGGCAGCGAGTAAATCAAACTTTTCTTCCAGCTTCTCCCATTACAGTTTTATTTCTTGCTGGTTGCTCTGTGAAGCTAGAAACCCACTTTTAACCTCATGGCTTAGGGCTTGTAGCATTAGTATGACGGACTGATCCGTGGCCAATATAGCTGAGGGAATAGATAATAAATTATCCTCACTATTACTTGTTGGAGTACTGACCAGCCCTTTCAGCTCATTATCCTTAATCTCAGAACTCTGCATTGTACTATGTCTTAAAGCCACTGTCTGCACCAGACATTCATCTGATTCTAGGTCTTCCAAAAGCTGATATTTATTAAATGTTTGGACCCCCCTTGAAGGCTCTGGTGTTGAAATTGCGCTGGAGTGTTTAAGTTCCAATACCGCAGGCACAGATTTAAAATAAGCCTTCAATGACGGTGGTGGTTTAACCTTTGTAACAGGCTTCTGTGTTTTGGAAGTATTCTTTTTTCCAGCCTTTTTTTAGAGATTTTGCCTTAGATTTGGCCACCGCTGATGGTGGAGTATCTATAGGTCCGTTTACAACAGCCTGCTTCCCTCCTTTGCTTCTGAGCGTGTACCTGGAAGCCTGGCTTCTTTGAGTCTCTCTTCCTGACATACGCGATGAAGAAACTAAAGACACTATCCCTCCATCAACATTGTGGCTTTTATTTTTTCCGTTAAAAAAGTTCCGGAGCCCAATGCATTGTGGGTTAAGTAGTTTTGTTTGCGTGATTCCAAAATCACCCCCCAAATAAGAGAGTCTATATCCAGCCCTTCTCCCTTTCCTGAGTTCAGAGGCCGCCTTAACCCAATGAATAAGCCCCCCTCCTGGAGTATTTTGCAGTCTCACCTTTGAATCGATGATGGGATTACGTGTTGTGAGGATAATAATGGCTTTTGCCGCATCTGAGCCCGTTGCCTTCTCCAGACTGACTCGACCTGCAGGGCACACAAAAATGCAGACAAAACCTGGATGGCGCTTCTATTTTTTTTCAATGGAAAAGCACACCGCACTGAGTATGCTCTCGACTTTTTTAGGGCTCTTAGGGCTCTGTCAGGGCTCTATCAGCCGCTATGCACTCCGAGCCGCCCAGCCCCGCCTTGTTACCGCTGCTCCAGCCGCGAATCCTTGGTCTCTAGAGTGAGTACAGGACAGTAACCCGCTGGAAGCAATTTAATTTTGGGCAAAAAAGTGCCCTTGTAGTTCAAAGGGTGGGAAGTTGTCCAAAAAATCAATTTTCTTTTTTCCGATGGAAAAGCACACCGCGCCGCATATGCTCTCGACTTCCTAGGGCTCTGTCAGGGCTCCATCAGTCGCTATGCACTCCGAGCCGCCCAGCCCCACCTTCCTCTTTGCGTTTGTTACCGCGGCTCCAGCTGCGATTCCTGGGTCTCTACCGAAGAGCGAGTACGGGACAGTAACCCGCTGGCAGCAATTTAGTTTTGTGCAAAAAAGTGCCCTCGAAGTTCAAAGGGTGGAAAGTAGTAGAAAAATAGCTACTTCAAAGTATTAGCATCGCGAAAAACCACCCGGACACCCAAAGCTCTGGAGCCTCCCGACTAGCCACGTCTGCTAGCCGCCATGTTCTCCCTGAGGTATTTGACAGCTTTCTCAATAATGGGGACCCAGTGTCACTTTTGTCGACTCCCCCAGTGGTTCAAGAACAGCCTGGGGTTATTCTCAGCAAGGGTAACAGAGTTACTACAAACTTATTATGACAAGACATTGTCATATGTCGATGATATTTATCTGACAGATGATGACCTGGACAGGCACTTGAACAGGGTGAGCACCATTATACTGGGCTTCGTCTCTGAGGGTTATTAATTCAATTTTAAAAAATCACGAATTGCCCATCTCAACATCATTTTCCTAGGATATGAGTTATCAAGTGAAGGCAAAAGCCTGGCAGCTAACTTTTTAGAAAAGTGAGCGCTGCTCCAACCTCGCTGAAAAACTTACAGTCAATTCTAGGTTTCTTGTATTTTGGAAGAACTTACTATCAAAACTATGCAGAAAGGGTTAAACCTCTCTACAAATTAATCAAACCTTAGAGGGAGTTACAAAAGCGAGCATTCCAAATACAAAAGCTTTACATCTGAGATGGATACAATGGGTTAATTCTCTTGGTACAACTGATGTTGAATACATTTTTGATCCTTATTTGAAAACACAAGCATTCCTCCAATACGAACAAGAATGTCCTCTGCCTACTGAAATTCTTCCTCTTGACTAGTATGAATGTAGAATTTATTCTGACGGATCTGCACAACCCGCTACGGAGGGTAAACAAGCTTATAGTGCTGCATGCTCAATCGTTTAAAGTTGTATGCGGGATGGTAAATTCAGACCTATGGTCACAAAACCGCAATCTCTAGGAGATTGTACAGCTCAGTGAGCTGAACTACAAGCATTCAAGATGGCACTTGAAAATACGGATCGTGAATTCCCCACAATCATACTGTGCGATTCTTTCTATTGTATACATTCTTACAATGAATACTTGCAGAATTGGCTTCAAAACGGTTTCAAAGATGCAAAAGGTGGCCCAATCATGCATAAAATGCTTTGGGAACAAGTAGTTCAGTTGCGAGATGGACTACCAAGCACTCACGTGATACACACGCTAAGTCATCAACGTGATGGCGTTCACGTTGAAGGGAATTCATTGGCTAATACAGCCGCTAAGGGGGCTGTGCAAACGGCTTCCGTAGCTGCAATCACTCGTTAAAAAACGAATATAGACAATGAAATAATACTGGCTGTCAATGGTTCAAGCAAAGGCAGCGGTGCAGCGTTACCTAAAGGGTTTCCACTCAAATACTCATATATAACTGACACAAATAATGTTCTGTTTGCTCGAATCCCTGGAGTGGGGAACAGGATAGTTCCAAACATGGAACATAGATTAGGACTAATCCTTGCAACACACGAAGGACTCGCCTCTGCTCATGCAGGTGTTTCCACCACAGTATCATTATTAAAACAGAGTTACTGGGGGCTAGGCATTAGGAAACAGACCAGAAACTATGTTTTGGACTGTGAAATATGTCAAAAGATGAAAGCCTCTACAGAGAAATGTCCGGCACAGACGCCCCTGTTAATCTCAGATAAAGCATTAGCTTGCATTTACCTGGACCACTCGGGTCCCTTGCAAAGGGATGGTAACTACAAATATATCATGGTCACAGTGGATTTGTGTTCAAGGTTCCTTTGGATGTGGCCTCAGCGCTCGGCTGACGCTCGAACTGTTATAAAAGATTTGCGAGTCTTTATCGGCACATACGCAATAGGCACACTACACTTTGAGCAGGGCCCTGCGTTTAGCACTCAAGCTTACAAAATAGCCATGGCTAGTTTGAACGTTGAATTGCAGTATTCTTCTCCATTCCATCCTCAGGGAAATTCTGTTGTGGAAAGAAAAAAACTGACATAAAGCAGTCTATATCAGCTAGGGTATCAGTCTTGGGTGATGGGTGGGCCAAACATCTGATTGGGGTTTAACCTGTCCTTAATAACTTGCCAAGAAGTTCTCTAGGGTGTGTCCGTACGAGGTCCTATTTGGGACAAGAATGTTGGTTCTCGACCTTGATTGTCATGGAACAGAGGTGGAAAATAGGAAATTTGATATCAAAGATCGTTTGGCTGTTTTACAGGACTTAAATGAACTAAGATCGAAACAAAACAGTGTTCCTGAAGCCATCCACCACTGGGGAAAAAGCATCCGTCCCAGCAAGACCTGTCTGGATCCCAAAACTTGGTGATCTAGTCAGAGGAAAGATCGAGCACAAGAAGGAATTTGGGCCTTCTTACAGACAACCAGTACCTGTCCTAGAATCCACGGATCAAGAACAGTACTACTGCCGCCCCTTGTTGGTAAAAAGGAGAGACGATTTGTGTCTGTCGACCTGATCAAACCACACTATGTGGCCGATACTAAGCAGTAGGCCACATGGACTCCGCCAATGTAGCAGGAGCACTCCTCTAGCTCCAATCCAAGAGGTTCAAACTGAAAGACTCATCACCTTTGAAGATTCTACAGTGAGAAAAGAAGGACTAAGCAACAAAGCTATGGAACTTATTCGTCTTCAGACCCAAATAACAGTTTGTCAAGAAACACGTCTACAACGAAGTAACAAGTGATCAAGTGGTTCCAGCAATTTCAACAAATCTGGATGCAATTCCAACCATTGACAGTCTGCCTCTGGCTATTTCATTAAATTTTATAGGTTTTCTGAGGATCCCAGCGAACCTGAAACAACACCAGCGAAAAGAACTTTCAAACATCATCTGAAAAAGTCTTATCTGGTTTCACCATGGATTTAACTTTGGATTGTGTTGGGAATATTTTTTCTTCTACTTTGGTTAACTCTGGTAATTACTTTGGGTATGCTGATAAATGGAAGATATGTTAAAATGGGCACAGCAAGTAAAAAGTGAACTTACTTCTCCAGCCACACAAATCATCCCATCGTGAACAGAGAGACTTGTCAGCAGTGAACATCACAGCCGCTCCTGTACAAGATGGTATAGTTTGGGACAAAACTGAATGTGACATATTTGGCCCGTCAGAGCTGTTGAAGATTCCACACTTATTCAAGATTCCATTAAGTGACTTTGCTTCACCAAGTACCTTTTCTGATGATTAGGACTTTGAGACTGTTAATAATATGATGTCCGATCTAGAGATGTCTGTAGTATTCACTAATCATGAATATTTAGAGGGTTCATCAGACTATGAACAAATGTATTGTTATAACCGTTATTGTCACCATTTCTCGCACAAATCTGCAATGCCTAGAAATGTACTTATGTATAACCAATGGGAACACTGTCCTACACCACCAAAGGGTAGCTCAAAAACTTTTGCTAATAAGTTTCCATATTTTTCAGGGTTCAATGTATCCATGCAGAATCATTTTACTTTAAGAATGTGAACAAAACAGGAATGAAAAGAATGTTAACTAACACAAAACAGATTTATATTTATTCTGCAGCCTTTATTGCCCAACTGTCTAGACAAGGTTTTGACTTTTGGAAAGACACCATTGAGACAAAAACTGTCTGGGGTACAACAGATTGGCAAGTACAGAGGTTAGAAGCTATGTTTAGAGCCTGTATCATCCCTGAGCAAATTATGTTTTTGAATGACACTGTCAAACAGACGTCTTGTCTTGGGTTAGCCAAGATCAAAGATATGAACAATCCATCCATACCTACACCTACACCTGAGAGTGATAACACTTCAGAGGGGGAGGTCGACGTACATACTAATTTGCATCATAACAGAACAGATGCAGATTGGAACAAATGGTTGATCTGGCCCACAGACAAACAACTGTAAAGATCGATTCCTGAACAAAACACAGGGTTTCACTATCAATAGGCCAGACCCAAGATATGTTCAAAGACAGCATCCTGGGATAGTAACAATATACAGTGTAGGGAAACTCTGCCTTGATTGGCTACAGAAATCTACACTGGAGGATGTAAAGCAACACTTATCTTTCGGTAAAGATGGCGCGGACCTTAGGGAATTCTTGCAAGGACCAAGAAAACCGCATCAAAAACATTTCATATATGGTGGTAAGTATGCTGCATATAACGAAATTTGGAAGATTACCCAAGCAGAGACTGCAGAACAAATACGAGAAATTGATCGTATTAATTTAGAGAAATCTCTCCCTGTAGTAGACAATGGGTTAACGACTCTGTCGTCCAGGATATATTCATTGGTCAGCATTGTGTCTTCTGCCGTAGACTTCATGGAACAAGACTTGGTCATGTTGCAACATGGTCAGTCTCAATTATGTTCTATCATGCTATTAGGCTGGACGTTACAAAACCTGCATTCAGGCTATGTGCCTTGGTGTTTAATCAACACTACTTCACTGTTTGCAGAATTCAATCTCACTGATATACAGAACAAACTGGCACAAAGGGGAGCAGACTATACAGTGCTGAGCATTGAAAAACAGGAAAGATTACCATTCACTGTGGCAGAAAAGCCAGTCACTGAGTGGATAATACATGGTAAAATCACTCTGCCTGTTACAATTGTCTATTTTCAGTATTGCCTAAAACACATACCAGCAGGCAAATATAAAAAGGTTGGGTAAAGAATACATCAAGACATCCTGGAATTTACCAGACACACACAGATGTTGGACTGGGGGGCGTGAAGTGTTTCTTAACGGTTCAAACTGTAAAAATGCACTAAGTGGATCTCTCCTTTGTCAGGGTATTAATTTACACGGGGCCTGTGATGGTTTCACTACAAACTTATCCTGTCACCTGCAAGGTTCACCAGCTGCAGTGATTGATCCAATTTTTGGACAACTTTGAAATGGAAGTTACATTATGTTGAACGATCACAGCTGCTGTGGCATGTTGCCAGGTATACCATATCTAGTGACTGTTACATCCAGGTAATTTAAACACAATAGAGCCACCCAATAATCCCATGAGGACAGGGTATTATCAATAACAAAAGCAAGAATTGTCCCACATAGGAATTGTTTGACAAGATTTATAATTTTCAAAGATGTTACAACCGTGATCAAAAATCAAAAAATGCAGGGAAATTTTACAACTTCTACACAAATGTTTAATAAGATTGTGTACTTTTCATTGTTATAATTGCAACATGGCAACACATATATACTACGTAGGTTCTTGCCACAAATAATAGTAGTATCAAAAAACACCTTTTGCTCAGAGTATGGGGAGCTTAAATACCATACAACACATTAATTTCATATTATACAACATTAAGTTCAAAACACAAACAAATGATGTACAAGCAAAACGATGTTAGGTGTCGACGTTTCGGTCCCACGTCGGTCTACACGATCCTCAGGACCATCATCAGGACGGAATGTTGCACATATATATCTAGTAAAGATTAAAATATATACAACCAATGTAAAAACGTACTTATCCCTACATAAAGTATTGTCTGCTCACCCAAAAGGGACCAAATAAATGCACCACACCCCTGTGTAAAAGCGGAGAACCACATACCAAGACATACATCAGTGTCTGTAAAGAAAATGGAACCACCACCACAACATATCAATTTATAAAACTCACAATTCGAAGCACTTCCAGCCGGAAGTATTCCTTAATATTAGTAGGAGATTACCCCATGCCTCAATACAAAAGCGACAACAGCAACAACACAAATGTGTGAAATTCAGAAGTCCAAAGTCGAAACACTAATGATCCAGTACTAGAATTGGACCAGCACACCCTATACTTACAACGATCTCTGCACAAGGCTGCGTCGTACTCCTGTCTAAAATTAAAGACAACAGCTCGATTACCAACCAAACTAGGCAATGTTCACGATCCTTAGTCACGCCTGAATACCCAAATACATGTACAAATCAAGACATACTTACAAGAAAAACTTTTCGAGGAAGCACATCAGTTACCTATATTGCGAAAAAAACACTTTTAGTCCTGATAGTATCGTGGTCCTAAAGTAACCGGCAACGGTATCTGGTAATGTGTTGTATGGTATTTAAGCTCCCCATACTCTGAGCAAAAGGTGTTTTTGATACTATTAATATTTGTGGCTAGAACCTATGTGTAATATATGTGTTGCCATGTTTCAATTATAACAATGAAAAGTACACAATCGTATTAAATATTTGTGTAGAAGTTGTAAAATTTCCCTGCATTTTTTGATTTTTGATCACGGTTGTGACATCTTTGAAAATTGTAAATCTTTGTGAAACAATTCCTATGTGGGACAATTCTTGCTTTTGTTATTGTTACAACCAGGGTCACTTGCTGTATGCAAGTATGGTTTCCACAAATCATGACAGGGAGTCACCTTTATGGCCTTCACTGAACATCTCTTCTATACGAATTGATACTCTAAGCAGAATGAAAGCCATTCTTTTGCAAAAAACTGTGCCTCTGACCTTGGCCCAAAGAAACCTATGATCTACAAATCGCAATGACTTCTACCAAGATACATGCCCCTTTGAATGGTGAAGAATGCATGCTAGACATCTGTCTAACACTCCCATGAGTGATGCCTACGGAAATCGATACTCTGCTAGACCCAGTAACGGCAAATGCTCTGTGTTGTGCCCAGCGGCTACCAATCCTGATGACGGCATTCATTGAAATCTCACAGTCGCAAATTGCTGCTGCTGAGGTTAGAGAGGACGCGACAGGCGTGCAGGTAACATCCGATTCAAACATTGCTGATGCGACCACTGATGAAGGTGTTAGTTCACATCTATGTGCAGTTAATCTTCTAAGCGAGGCACTCCAACTTTCACCTACAACGGTAGATGATATTATGTCAGCGGAAATAGAAGATTTCATGTTTTCTCCAAGCCCTAACAATGACTTTTGATTTTAGCACACAGTGTACTGAGAGACTCTGAATTTGACCTTACTGTTTTTCAAAACAAGGTACTAACTTTGGAACTTTTATCTATGATAAAAAAATTCTCCAAATTTGTATTTTTCATTTTTTGGCTCAAGTAATCTGCTTATAGTAGAACTATTCTTAGAGAACAAACATTCTCCGAATACTTCAAGCACAATATATAAATTACCTTGTCCACAAACAGACAGTTTTATGTAAATCTGACATGAAATGGTATCTGCCTTTTTTCTTCTGTATTTATGAGCCATTTCATAAATGTATATTTTCATGATTCATTCAGTTAGCGTTCAAATATCTACATATGCTTAGAATGAAACATTGCTTGAATATGTACAGTACCATTGTATTTATGCATCGCAACAGTTTAGTGCGTTTTTAGAAATGTATTTAGACATATGTGTAGCACTTTGTGTAGATATATTTTATATGTGTTATCATGTTTAGGATTTAGTAATGTCATTCATACGAAAGTGGAGTGGTAGTTGTGTGTCGATTTAGATACCGTATATAGATTTCCCGATTCATGGCCTAATATAGGTACAATTCACATTGCCCTTATTTAGGCATAGAAATCCTGCCCTTATTTAGGCATTGCTCATGCTAACCAAATACAGGCATTTATCAACTACATCCGATCCTCTCTTTAGTCTATAAGACTTCCCCTTGCCTGCATACCGATTTCTCCAAGAACTCATTTACTATGCATGAACATCGATTCCTTAGGGGTTCATTCATGACGTTCTTATGCCCGACTTGTACGTCAATACAGGCATTCCTAAACACCTTCAAGGTATAAATATACCTTCACTTGCTATGGGAAGTGACAGTGAGGTTCAACTAACTACTTGCACGACGCGGCTCGCCACAGCAAGTCCCGAAGGAAGTCAAGTCCCCAACTGACGCACTGACCAGACGCTGCCTTCTTCCTTGCAGAGAATCCAGCTCCAGTGTTTCTGATTCCCCTTGCGGGGTGTTAGAGATCGAGTCCCGGGAAAGAGATACCAACCTCTCTCATTCTAAGGTATGGAGCTCATTAGAACTTAGAGAAACTTTTGACAACTGTGAACTAGTCTATAACTAAAACAGCACCTACTTTTCCCCTCATACTACACTTAGGTGAGATACACTGGGGTAGGATTATTTTAGAAGTACCAGTTGAGTATTTTAGCCTGTGTTATTTATGTATGTATTTTAATGAATATGTAATAGCCGCAAAACCATGCTATTACAATATTATTTTATATTACTGCTAACCCTGTACCTATTCTATTTCGCATTCTGTCTTACAATTGTAGCAGTTCATATCTCTTGCATGAGAAATAAGACTGTTCAATAAACCCTTTTATTGAAACACCCATCTCCCTATTTCTATGCAACTCTGTAGAAACGAAGCATGCATGATTGACTGAGTGAAACTGTAATCTAATGTTTCCACGACTCTGAAGATATTGTTCCAACTCTAAAGGGAAGCAAAGTTGTCATGTTTATCCCCTTTGCTGCAGGGGTTATTCCCCCGCTGTGCTGGGGGGCGCGCACGGCGCCCGCATGCTCATGACGAGCTCAGCTCGTCATGACGCACGGCGCTCCTGTGCTCATGACGAGCTCAGCTCGTCACAGGTGCATTACCTACCGTGGAACGCTCAGCACAGCAGGGGAATTATCCCCGCATGCGAGCGTTCCACGGCTCATGACGAGCTGAGCTCGTCATGAGCACCGGAGTGCCGTGGCTCATGACGAGCTCAGCTCGTCATGAGCATGGGAGGGGTTATGCAGTTGTCAGAAACTAATTCCTTCTTGTTCATTCGAGAAAGTTTCTAGTGACCTCTGAGTTAGCCGGCACACACACAATTAAATGTAATATACTTGATAGGGACATACTGACCTTAGTCCTATGTCAAATCCATAGTGTATGTTATTCCATTGCGCAGAGCCTATCAGGGTTTTAGGAATTACACTACAATTGGGTAGCATGCCCTCTGCGATAGGGTCAGCTAGATCTTACTGCTGGTCGCAGACGTCCTTAGAGCCTCCCTGGCTCATAACATGATGTTCAAGATGATACCAAATGCATGATGTGTATTGGCCTAGATACTTCTGATTGCCTGGGGAAGGGCGGTTAGCACCACCATTATGCTCCATCGCAATGCATGGATACAAAAACAGGACTTTCTGGAGATGTGCAAGTCGCTCTGACGGATGTTTCATTCTACCCTGCCCAGCACTTCCTACCTCAGTTAAGAAAATTCAAAGGCTACTCCAGGCAGCTGGTGTAAACAGAGCCACTGTCTATACATCTGCTGAAGCCTCTGTCCTTTTGAGGCTGAGAAGTTGGGTCTGCTGGCAATTCCCAGGCTAGCAGGGTCACCAGTCCTTCCAGTCCCCTGCTGCTGCAGCAAGAACTGCTAAGATGCTTTGGTTTTCCCTTAGCGGTGCACGCTGATCTAAATGGGACCATGATTCTGTATTTCCTCCCTGGTCAGCGACCCATCACAATTCGACAGAGAGGTCATACAAACCATTCAGTATGGCTATGCTGTTTTCTTTCTTATTGCTCCACCAGTATTTCCCCTCCACATCTAACCAACTTTCAGAATATCACCTCTCTATTCTGCTATAGGAGGTGTGAGTGTTGTTCTCTAAGGTGTTATTGAGAGGGTTCCAGACTCAAAAATAGGAGGGTTGTTACTGGTGTCATTCCTTTGTGTCTAAAAAGGACATAGGCTTCTGGCCTACATTGAAACTTCGATCCCTAAATGCTTTCATGCAGAAGGACAAATTCAAAATGTTTGCTCAGGCCTAGATCTTGCCTGCTTTGGACATGGAGGACTAGATGGTGTCCTTGGGCCTGCGGAACACGTATTTGCGCATGCCCATCCTGCATTCCCACAGATGTAGTTCAAGGTCAGACAGGATCATTTTCAGTTTGAAGAGATACCCTTTATCCTCACCAAGACCCCTTGTGTGTTCACAAACGTCATTGCAGTGGTGGGGCACACATTCGGAGACTGGTGATACCTGTTTTTCCCTACATTAATGACTGTCTATTGAAGGTAGGCTCCCAACAGTCATTCGTAGACCACCTCCAGAAGATGGCAAATGTTTTGGCATTGCTGGGGTTCACACCCCACCTGCTATTGCCACCAAACGACTTTAATTTGAGCTTATAGCATATGGTCCCCCTATGGGAGGCAGGAAAACATATTACCTCCATGGGTAGCAGGGCATCACATTCGACAGATAGCTGCTTCAAATAGTTTAACAATGATATGCCCTACCATTCATTTCCACTTTTCCACATATTCCACCTGCCCTAGAACAGCTGACAGAGGACCGCTTTCACAGAAGTAATTCTAGATTCTCTTGGGCAATCAGAAATAGTAACTGAATGCTACTCCTCCCATTTCCTGGTGCAGAAGAACAGAGGCCTCCATTCCATCTTAAATCTTCGCACTATTAATTTCTTTCCGAAAAAGCAAAAATTCAGAATGCCCAAATTCGGCCAAAGTTCTATCTGCCCTTGATTCAGAAAACTTTATGGTGGTGCTGGACCTGTAGGGTTCCTGGTTCCTCATCCCTATCCCCTATGGTTCAAGCTGGACCAGCAGCATTTTCAGTCTGCTGTGTTTGTCTTTGGCCTTACCAATGCCCGTCAGGTGTTCGTGAAAGTGATAGTAATATACTGTAGTTCCTATATTCCCAATAGGCTCTGCGCATTGGAATAGTATATCCTATAGACATGACGTAGGACTTAGGTCAGTAGGTCTTTATCGAAAATACTAAACTTAATACTGAGTGCCAGCTAGCTCAGAGGTCACTAGAAACTTTTTTTGAATTCACAAGATTAGTTTCTGACAACAGCATAAACATGACAACTTTGTTTCCCTAGGACTGGAACAAATATCTTCAGAGTCGTGGAAACAATAGATACGTATTTCACTCAGTCAATCGTGCATGCTTCGTTTCTACAGAGTGGCAGAGAAATAGAGAGACAGGTGTTTTCAATAAAAGGTTTATTGAACAGTCTTCTTTCTCATGCAAGAGAGGTGAACTACTACAATAGTTAGGCAGACTGCAAATTATAATGCGTACAGCGAGAATAGTTTTGTAAAATAATACTGTAAGAGCATTGTATGGTTTCTAAGCCATATAAAAATACATACATAAATAACATAGGCTAAAATACTCAACTGGTGCTTCTAAAATACGCCTACCCCAGTGTACCTAACCTAAGTCTAGTATGTGGGAGGAAGTAGGTGTGGTCTAAGGTTTCTCTAGGTTCTAATCAGTTCCATACCTTAGAATGAAGGAGGTCTGGTATCTCTGTCTCTGGACTCGATTCCCAACACCCCGCAAGGGGAGTCAGAACCACTGGAGCTGGATTTCTCAGTAGAGGAGGGCAGCTTCCTGATCAGTGCGTCAGCTGGAGAGTCGCCTTCTTTCGGCACTTGCTGTAGCGAGCTGCGTCGGGCAAGTAGGTTGTCAAACTGCTCCGAACCACCTTGCTTTGCTGTAGCAAGTGAAAGTATATTTATACCTTGAAGGTGTTTAGGAATGCCAACTTTGACGCAAAGTCAGGCATATGAACATCCTGAATGAACCCCTGGGGAATAGTTGTTCATTGTAAAACTAACGGAGTTCTTGGAGAAATCAATATTCAAGCAAGGGGAATTCCCTAACGGCTTAAGCTGGTTTTCCAAGAAATCGTTGTGACGTTTGGTGACGGATGGAAGTAGCCACGCCTGTATTTGGGTAGCATGGGCTATGCCTAAATAAGGGCTTGATTTCTATGCCTATATAAGGACAGTGTGATTTGTACTTATATAAGGGCATGAATCGGAAAAATATATTCGGAATCTAAAACGATATTGGAGGTTGGAAATATCGGCCTTACCCTTTCTTCACATCTGGCTGTTAAAGGCAGGCTTGTTACACTTGGTCGTAGACCGACTTAAAATGATGGTGAACTGCCTGACATATGTGGGTGTTCTCAATCAACTTGCTGAAGTTATACCTCACTCCATCACAGAGACTCCCATTTATTGGAGCCCCTATGGATACAAAGCAAATTCGAGCCTTCCCTCTGGATTTACGATTTCCGGACACTCAGCTGTGATCCTGATGTTTCAACCTCAGTCCTGGGTGTCAGTGAGAGTAACTCTGAAACTTCTTGGCCTCATGCATCCTTCTAGTGGACTAGACCGGATGGCACATGTGGGTTCTGCAGTGGGATCTATTGTCTCAGTTGGCTCAGTACCATGGGAAGTTTTTGGTTTTCATCCAGGTGTTAGTGGTGGTTGCTAAACTGAAATTTGGCCAGGAGCAGACCTCTCTGCTTACATAATACAGAGCTGAGGATGGTGATGGATAATCACTTTTGGGATGGGGCAGACACCTGCAAGAGTTGCAGGTCAAAGGACTCTGGTATCTTGGGGTGACCTGCCTCAATATAAATCTTTTGAAGTTCCAGGCCACTTGCTTGTCATTGATGGCCTTCCTTAGATCTATCATAGGGAGGTGACCGAGGTCTTCACAGACTACACCACCACCATGTGGTATTCCAAAAAGCAGGGGGGAGTGGTGCCCAGGATTCTGTGACATGATTTCTTACACCTCCAGAACTGGTTGAGATGGCCTGACATCTCCCTTGTCGTGAACGACCTGCCTTGGATTTCTAAATGCCAGGGTGAACAAACTCAGTCAGCGGTGCCCTCCTGTTCATGACTGGCAGCTGCATCTGGAGGTGGGACCGGGCATCTTCTTGCAATGGGTAGATACCTGCCCAGATCTCTTCACCACTGGATAAAATGTGTAGTCCCATCACTTTTTATGGGTTCCAGTTTCCAAGAAAGGTGTCTTTAGGAGATGCAGTCCACTGCCCCAAGTTCCGAAGATCATCAACAACAATTGTACTCCTTGGCTGTTGGGAAAAGGTGGCCCTGATCCTCCTCAACCTTTTCACGGCCTTCAGCACATTTCCCACAACAGCCTCATCAACAGATTCTACAACATCAGCATATAGCAAGGCGCCCTCAAGCGGATTTCCTTCTTCCTTACAGGATGCACGCAGAGCATCCGACTGCCTCCAATCACCTTTGCACCCAAAGACATCATATGCAGCCTTTCACAAGGATCATCCTCAGCCCAACCCTGTTCAACATCTACATGACCCCTCTTGCAGACGTCATCAGATCCCATGGACTCAATATGATCTCCTACCCAGATGACCCTCAACTGATCCTCTCACTCAACGAGAACCCCTCAAACACCAAACTCAAACCCGAAATGTCCTGACCAGTGTATATAAATGGATGAGAGACAACTGTCTCCAGCTCAACTCTGACAAAACTGAAAAACTGATATGCGGGAAGAACACTTCCACATGGGACCACAGATGGCGGCATGCAGAACTATGACATATACCCACACCGACCGACCATGTGCACAACCTCAGCATCATCCTCGACGGCCAACTGACCATAAAACAACAAGTCAATCGCATCATCCTGCTTCTACACACTTTGCATGCTCTGCAGAATTATTAGATGGATTACAGCCAATATAGGAAATACTGTTACTATCGCCTTGACTACAGCAACGCCCTCTACACCGGCATCACCACCCAGCTTCTCAGAAGACTCCAGACCATACAGAATGCTGCAGCCAGACTCATACTTGACTCATAAATGAACCCATATAACCCCCACCTGAGAGACCTCCACTGGTTCCCAATTCAGAAGAGATGGCAGTTCAAAGTCCTCACACATGCCTACTAAGCCCTCCATGACCTAGGACCTGCTTACATCAACCATTGTCAGAAATCTCACCAACTATACACACACCTGCTCTCCTCTTCAGTTGCCCTCGTACACACACCCCGCATCGGCATTAGCAGTGGCCGCTCCTTATCCTAGATCATTGCCAAGACCGGGAATGACATTCCCCTCCAGCTTAATACAGCCCCCTCACTGGCAGACTACATAAAGAGACTCAAGATCTAGGTCTTTGAAGGAGACACAGTGCCCAGATACCCCTAGGGGTAGCAGTGTTGCGCTTTACTAATGCAGTTTGATTGATTTATTGATTGAAGTTCTCGTATTCACTCCTGATTGGGACAGGTGAGTGTGGTACCTGTAATCTTTGAGCTTCACCAGCTATACTCTGACCAGGCTACCTCTTCAGGAGATTCTTCTGTCATTGCAGCAGGGTAGGGTACAGCACCCGGGGCTGCACAACCTACACCTCCATGCGTGGATATTGAGCTCTGACAATTGACTGCTTTTGATCTCCTTGCTGAAGTAGTAGATGTTATTCTGGTGGCTAGGTGGCAATGTAAAAAATATGCTGAATGCGGGGACACATTTCTGGCGTGATCCTATTCCCACCACGTATATGCATTACAAGCAAAATTGTCAGATATTCTTCTTTTTGTGTTGCCTTTGGACCAACAAGGACTTGCCATGGGTACAGTATTTTACTTGTCATCCCTTATAGCCTTTGAAAGATTATTGGACTGTAGGAAAGTGGGTTTCTTTTGCAGTAACCCCCCACTTTTTGCTAGATTTCTGATGTACTTTGCCTTGATGTGCCTTGGGTCCCTGCCAATCAGGTTCCCAGGGCCTGTGTTCTTTCCCAGAACTGTACATTTGTGTCCACAATTGGCACCCCTCTGGACATACGTAAGTCTCTTGTAAAAGGTACCATGGGTAACAAGGGCACTGTGACCAAGGAAGGCCTCTAAGGACTGCAGCACCTATTGTGCAACCCTTAGAGGCCTTGTACCTTTACACACACACTGCTACTGCAGGCTGCCTGTTTTGGTGCAGAGCAAAGTGAAGAGTCAACATGTCAAGCATACCTATGTGCCATTCCTGCAACCCACTGCCTAATGATGGATTAAACCCAGATCCGTGACTGGGGGTGAATGTATTGCCAGTGTGCAACATTCCGTCCATCATCTTGTTTGTTTTGCTATTCACCCTATGTGGGAAGGGTATGCCCAGACGTGGGTCCCTTGCTCACTACGCCACTGGACTCCAGCTATCCTCGCTGAAGACGGCTGATAGCCAGAAACCGGTCCTAGGATGCTTGATTCCGGTCCAGGAAAGACATGGCTTGGCAGTTCGGGCTGGACTGTTCCCATGAGGCACAGGGCCAAGACTGATTTGCATATGGCTATGTCTGAACTGGGGTGGCTTGGTGAGCAAAATAATGATGGATTAAACCCAGATCTGTGACTGGGGGGGAAAGTTTTGCCACTGTGCAACATTCCGTCCATCATCTTGTTTGTTTTGCTATTCACCCTATGTGGGAAGGGTTTGCCCAGACGTTGGTCCCTTGCTCACTACGCCACTGGAGTCAAGCTATCCTGGCTGAAGATGGCTGATAGCCAGAAACCTGTCCTAGGATGCTTTAATCTGGTTCAGGAAAGACATGGCTTGGCAGTTCGGGCTGGACTGTTCCCATGAGGCACAGGGCCAAGACTGATTTGCATATGGCCATGTCTGAACTGGGGTGGCTTGGTGAGCAAAATAACAATGGATTAAACCCAGATCCGTGACTGGGGGTGAATGTTTTGCCATTGAGCAACATTCCGTCCATCATCTTGTTTGTTTTGCTATGGAATAGGTAAGTCACCCCTCTAGCTGGGAGTACTATACTACTTGCGAGAGTACAGTTGCATGAGCACTGTACCCCACAGTGTCTAAGTCCATTCTTAGACATTGTAAGTCCAGTGAAGCCAAAAAAAGTATACGGTCTGGTAGGTTGTCATTACGAACTCCACAGCACCATAATGGCTTT
This sequence comes from Lissotriton helveticus, assembly GCF_964261635.1. Classification (NCBI taxonomy): domain Eukaryota; kingdom Metazoa; phylum Chordata; class Amphibia; order Caudata; family Salamandridae; genus Lissotriton; species Lissotriton helveticus. Next base: position 159,257,442 of record NC_136073.1, on the reverse strand, counting down.
ACTGAAAACTTCTCAGCATAAAAACCCACACTGATGCCAGTTTAGGGTTTTTTGTATAAAATGCACTCAGATGGCATCTTATACATGGCCCCTGAAAAACAACCAGCCTCTGGTGGGTTTTCTGACTAGTACACACTAGCCTGCCACCAATAGACAAGTTTCTGGACCCCCCGGGTGGGAGCCTTCGCTCTTTGAGCACAGAAACAAAGCCTTTCCTGGGTGGAGGTGTTCATACCTTCCCCAGGTCAGGAAGAGCCATCTGTGACAGGAAAGCTTCAAAGGCCCTGCCACCTTTCTAAAGTGACCCCCAGCCTCTGCTGCTATCAGGAGCAGGCCCCCTTCCTATCTCACTCCCTTTTCAGCAGGAAGAGAGGTGGAAAACATTAGAACAACCCAGAAGGTGTGCCAACCTCTGCCAACATCTCCCCTCAGGTGTGGAAGGCGAGATACAGCCCACCCTTCAGTGCCCACTCAGGGTGAGCAAGCAATGGATGTAGTTACCCTAGGGTCAGTAGCCCATTGGCTACTACCTCGAGCCCTCCAATATTCCCCTTAAATACAGTTTTTGAGGAGCAGCCCTGAACCCATCAGGCAGATTCCTGCAACCTAAGAAGAAGAAGGACAGAAGAAGACGCCTAGCAGAGAAGACTACAGAAAAGAACTGACTTGGCCCCCGCCCTACTGGCCCGTCTGCAGTTGTCATGGATCCTGCACCAAAAATAGTCTTGTCCTACAGCCAGCAACCTCCAAGAAGTCCGGGACGACTGATTGCCTTCCACAAATACCGGATCTTCTGTGAACACCAGCTCTGTTCAAAAGAAACTAAGAAGAAATGCCTGGAAACTGCTGGGGAAGAAGAAAACCAACTCTGACTCTGGCCGACCCTGTGAGTCCCTCACCACTCAATGCCCGGTCTTGTGACCACAAACTCGAGTGGCCCAGAAACCAACGGAGGTCCCCCCTACAATCCTAGCCTGGGATCAGGTGACCCTTAATCTTCACAAGTCTTAAACCAATCCTGCAGCCAAGAGCTGTGAGGTCTCCTCCAACCACGACCGAAGGCAACTCCCCGACCGTCTCCTCGACCAAAGCGGTTCCAAGAAACTCACCGTGACCACCCAATTGACTGTGACTGCGAGTACTTGCGATCTCAAAGGTTGCAACTCCCAAAGTCACCTAAACGGATGCTAACTGACTCCCAGGAGTTCTCCAACCAAACCTGCCAATTGGACCAACACCAACAGTCTCCACTGAGAAGGCTCGGGAACCCCGACCACCACATCCTACCTCTGGCTTCCCCTGTGCTGCTGGCAGTGTAGATCTTGTGCTGGCAATTGGGCCCTTCTGTGCTCACCTCCACACCAGGGGTATTTTTGTCCCATCAGCCTTGTGGCCTGCTTGCCCGTAGTCCCAGAACCAATGACCTTGCCTACCCCTTTGGCTGGCATGGGGTCCCTACACTATGCACCCGAAGCCCATGTGCCACTTGCGGTGCGAACCGAGTGTTTGACTGACTGAATCCTACTCATGGACCCTAACCCCAGTTTTGTTTTTTCAGGACTCAGAGGGACTCGTGAGTAACCCTGCAAAACTGTATTTGTATTGCTAAATACATCAATTTCATTTTCCCTTCTAGGATATGCACCAGTGTGGTACCTAGGAGTACCCTGCTAAGTAATTAAAGTAACAATAACATAATTGCGAACAAAGAGACCTATCTGTTTTCATATATTGCGTGACAGTTGTATTGCACAGCATTATTATTGACAAGTACTATTTCATTTTCCTGTGCCAGTCCTTGCTTGGGTCTAGAGAATAAAATGTCACTGAATAATATTTTTATACAAAACCAATTGGTCAGAGTTCAGTCTTTGAGTGTGTGAAATAACTTCTTGCCTGAGTGTGTACAATAAATACTTAGCACTCCCCTCTGCCCTTAATGCTAGCCCACATGACCACAAATAGAGAGTAAGGTATTATCTATTTTTACCTCTGTGTGGGGTTCCACTGGACTACCTTACTTTGGTGTAGCATAAACAAAGCCAACTTCCTACATGGACCAATTGTCCGTGTTTATATCACCTATTATATTGTGTTTCCTTAAAGGCTCAGTCCATATGTTTTGTAACGCTACTGTGCGACCTTATTTTGTCCTTACCTTCCTGATGGGTACTCCATTTACGATAACGCACAGCTGTTCCTTGAGGCTTTTAAATCTCTATCAGTGCCATTGGAATTATTCAATTTGCAGCCGCAACCTTTTCGCATAGATATGACTTTTCCTCATTTACCACATAATCCATCATCTGCTGCAGAATCTGCAGATTTTAACAAAGAAGAATTCCCTTTGTAAAGGTCAACTGGTCATCTTTCAATAGTTTATTTCTGTATTTGGAAATTAAATTGGTACTTATGAGGTGATAAACGTGTTACCCTATGAAATGAACCAAAAGATAGGGACTTGGAAAGCATCAAGGTCCAGCATACATGCTCCAAACAACTAATAACATTTCAAATTGGTAGTTCTTAATCAAGGTTGTTGTCTGCATGGGTCAAATGAGTTCCACTGGTTATGCTGGGAGCCTCACTCTATAGGAGCAGCCCTCACACACCTTGTAGGTGTCATGCTTCATTATTGGGCATTTCCTCCACATCAGGACATCACTTCAATACCCGATGGGCACCCTCAATGGGGGCTTATGTCAGAGATCTTTTCAAAAGCTGTTCGGTGAAGTGCGGGGGCGTGTGGGTCTAAGTGTAGATTGGGGTTTTAAGTGAATATGTGTGAAGGCTAAAGATAGGACAAGGGGTACTCTTCAAAAGAATTTTAATGATTGAGCCCTACTGCCTATGTTAAAATGAGTGGTGCTATCTATTAGAAATAATTATCTATGATTGCTATAGGTCAACATGTTTCAAGCCTAATTTAGTCATGTAAATGATCTAGTGGCAGTTCCTCGAGATCAGTATAGCAGTATCTCCACAGTGACTGGAGTTTCAAAACAGGGGTCTCTATATTTGCTTCCAGTCACATTTACTTCCCTGAGAATCAGTTAAAAATCCGACTTATGCCAAGACCTGTGATGTAAACAACAATAAAAACATACATTTCATTGTGGTAACATTAAGAAAATTAGGCACCAAATGTATGCTTTGCTCGTTCATGCTCAATATTTATAGTGCCCCATTAATAGAAAGTGCAAGTGCCATACACTCCATGGAAGACAATAGATATAGATTCAAAGTCCAACTCACTGCTTTGATCAGTATATTCACTTTCTCAAATTGGGTATATTCCTGGACTCCTCAAGTCATGCAAGGTGGCACACTCATTAACGTGCTGTAATATTACAGGGTAATAGATCAGTTGACTCGGTTATCAGGGTCTGCCTGAAAGTGGCAGCTCTCCTCAATTTAGATAACACCTACTATGCCATACTTAGAATTCGTGGCAGGTTCGGGCACTGGAAAACCTACTCCCGTCAGAAGACTCAGAAGTTCTGAGCGGGAGTGGTCTCCAGTATTTATCCTGTTTCCCATCGGGTGATTGGGAGCAGGTGTACCCATTTTTGGAACACCTCTGGGACAAACCGCTATTGCTGTAAGATGTCACCCAGGCATGTGGATCCGATTTTTATCAGATATGCAGAGGGGTTCTCTCTCTCATCTCTAAGGGAAAATGAGGAGACCATCGTAACACTGTAGTGAGGAAAGGGGTAGTCAAGTCTGACCTGTGTTGTTGATCCCGATTTACATGATAATCACAGTTGAATAGACCACAAACTGGCGAATTCTGCAAAATGGCAAATTAGTTTGTCCCAAAAAAATTGTATTGAAACATTTTTTGTAACATTTCTTTTAATATTGTTTGGTGTAAGTGTGTGTATCTTTATTGTCAGGGGTCCAATTTTCTAAACCTCATGCCATGGAATTTCATCATTAAGGCCAAAGGTATTAGAAGAAAGATAAACTATCCATTGGTGTTTCCTCCTGAAGATGGGTCTTTGGTTCATGTTTGGATGTGCTCCCAGCACAATCAATCAAATGTCTTCTACAGTATGACCCTCAGTGAGGAAATGTGTGCTAATTTTCCCCCTTGTTTTTTGCAGTGCAACGTGCTGCAATATTAAATTATTCTCAGCTTAACAAGGTGGGTAATAATCCCTACGTATTATTTGTGACAGGGGTAGATGATCAGATAAAGACAATTCTTGGTGCTGTAGTTCGTGTGTGTTTTAAGTGTCCACACCAAATTAGTCTTTAGGTGCACATCTTTAAAGCTTTTTGTATAAGCACATGCAACGAATGATCCACAGGGGAAGGGTCCTGTTACTGGGGGAAAATCCCAGAGTGATCTTTTGTCATTCCCCTTCATGTCTCGTGGACATGTGTGTATTAACATGTCTTTGAGGTTGGCAGTCTTTTTGAATACAAATCTTGGTGGTGGATAGGATAGTTGATGATAAATATCAAGGGGAGAGCGATGAAAGGTACTAGAGCCAATTCACTTCCCCAGGTATGTGTGTATGAATCAAAGAGAACTAGCTCTGATGTAGATGTTCCTAGCGTATGTTTGTATTGAAGAAAAAACACGTTATCTTTTTAGGAAGGCCCTCACTCACCAACCTAGTTGGTGACATGCACGGAGTGCACCTTGGGCGTGCTACAACGCCTGAATACAGCGGAGCAGGTTTTGTACCATGAGAGTGCAGTGAAAGTGGGAGAGTGAATAATAAAAAAACTGTCCTAAGGGTCCCACAGAGCAAAAATGACAGTTTTAATGTATGGGCCCTTGGCAGTAAGTAAAAACGAGAGACCGATATTAAAGAGGGTCTAAGGTAACTCCAATATCCTAGTAGGTCAACATGTTTCAGCCATGCTCTCTTTAATGGTATGGCTTTCTTCAGGACCTATGTGTAGTGCAAGATAAGTGGTCTAAAAAAGTGTTTTTAAAAGACCAATTATGTGACACACGTGCTAAGGTGTGGTATGTGGTGGAGGCGTATTTCCTCTAACCGAGCATTCTCAGAGAGTTTCTGGAAAATGCCTCATCAGTTCCATGTGGGGGCCCGACCTGTAGTCACACTTTCATTATTATTATTATTATTGAATTTTGTACCGCGCACGTTTACCCAGGGGCATCCCAGCGCATATAGAAACCAAGGGCAGGCAACTAATGGAGGTAAAGAAGCTACAATTATTCTGGAAAGAGATGCGTTTTCAGATGTTTTCTAAATCTGAGAAGATTAGGTTCGCAGCGCAGTGCTAGTGGGAGGGAATTCCAGGCGCGCGCTGTATGGATAGAAAAACTCCTGCCCCCTGAGCGAGCTCTCCTAATTCTCTTTGTCTGAAGGAGATATTTATTGTCGGAGCGTAAAGCTCTTGTGGGCTTATAGGGCCGGATCATGTCCTTCAGAATGGCTGGTCCTTGCCCCTGTATGCTCTTATGGGCAATGCAGAGGGCTTTAAATGTAACTCTCTCTCTAATAGGGAGCCAGTGAAGTTCTCTTAAAGCAGGCCTGGCTGACTGCCTGGCCGGAACGTTCCGCAGCAGCCTTGCTGCTGCGTTCTGCACTTGTTGCAGGACATTGAACGTTGACTCTGGCGCTCCGAGAAAGAGTGCATTACTGTATTCTAGGCGTGAGATGATTAAGCCTTGGACTAACAGCTTCCGGGAGAGTTCTGGCAGCAGGGGGAGAACCTTGCGGGCCGACCGGAGCATTCCATAACACACGCCAGCGGTCTTCTTGGCGTGTGTCCTAAAGGACAGATCCGGCTCCAGCCAGACCCCCAGGCTCTTAATCTCCTCCTTTGGATCGGGCGGGGTGCCCATACAATTGGGCCAGCTGCTCGCCGAAAGGGCAAAACTAGACTGGCCCAGGATCATCAGCTCTGTTTTTGATCCGTTCAATTTGAGCGATGACCTGGACATCCAATCAAACACCTCTCTTAAACAAGAATGGAGCGTCTCAGGTTGTTTCTCCAGCTGTGTCAGACTCACCACAAGCTGGGTGTCATCCGCGTAGCTTATGGTCTTAAAGCCAAACGGAGATACCACACCCTCCAGGGGTGCCATGTACACGTTAAATAACGTGGGGCTCAAGGATGAGCCCTGGGGCACCCCGCAATGAAGTGGGAGGGGAGGAGATTTTGCGTTTCCTTCCCAGACCTCGAAGGTGCGCCCCTCCAAAAAGGAGGCCAACCATTCCAGGGCCACTCCAGCGACACCCGACTCAGCTAGACGTTGTATCAGCACCCCATGGTTGACGGTATCGAAGGCCGCACTGAGGTCCAGGAGGATCACTGCCACTGACCCCCCTGCATCCAAAGTGCTCCTGGCCTCCTCTACCACTGCAAGCAGAGCTGTGTCCGTTCCATGGCCCGGTCGAAATCCCGTCTGGGAGTCCCTCGACCGACCATTCTCCTCAAGGAAGTTGGATAACCGATGATTCGCCAACCTCTCAGCGATCTTACTAACTCCTGGTAACAAGGAGATGGGCCTGAAATTGGCCAAATTCTGCGGGTCCAAGCCAGGCTTCTTCAGAAGCGCTTTGACAACCGCACTTTTCCAGTCAGGCGGCACAGTCCCATGAGAGAACGAGAGATTGACCAAATCGGTCAAGGGCTCTCCTATCGCCAACGCGGCCTGCTTTAAGTACCGCATAGGGACTGGGTCCCGCGGTGATCCACTTTTCAGACTCCCGAGGACCTTCAATACTTCGCCTGAAGATACAGGACCAAAAGACGTCAGTAGATTTTCCGACATGCTGAGGTCCTCCGAAGGGGCCGCTGATCCCATCATCACTGGGAGAGAACTAATAATAATATTAATTTTGTTCTTAAAGTAGGTGGCTAATTCCACACATTTTTCCTGAGGTCTGTCATGAACAGGAATGGATTCAGGCGATTTAAGAAGCTCCTTCATTACTAAGAAGGCTTCCCTGGATGAGGACGCAGCCTGATTTACTCTCTCCCCATAGAAGGAGGCCTTAGCAGTGCGTATAGCATGTTTGTATGTTCTTAGTTCCATGCGATATTTGTCCCTGTTCTCAGTCTCCGGGCTCCTCCTCCATCGTCTCTCCGCGCGTTTACAGTTCTGTCTCAGGGTTCTGAGCTCTGGGGTGTACCATAAGGCAGACCCCATTCTCTTGTCCCTAATAAGCATCTTCTTAAGTGGAAGGACATGATCCAATGCGTTGGACAACCATTTTCTCACTGTGGCGTCTGCAGTTACCGGATCATAACCCTTCTCAGGCTGGGTGCCCTCAAGACGGGCATTCCAGGCCTCTACAGGGAGCCTTGACCATGCCCTGTCTATTCTAAATTTCCTGAGAGGAAGGGTGTCATCACACTTCACTTCCCAGTTAGCCCTAATCAAGAAGTGGTCGGACCAGGGAAGGGCGAGGGGAGGCATAGGGGATATACCCGTCATGTTCGTGAAAAAGGGGTCCAGAAGATGACCGTTGACATGTGTGGCCCCAGTATTTATCAATTTCATCTGTAAGGCACTTAACTCGCTCAATAAATTAGTTGCCATTAGATCAGTTGTTTCATCAAAATGGCAATTGAGATCTCCCAACAAAATGAACTTGGATGAGACCGCAGCCAGGAGGGTGGTAGTTTCCATTAATGATGATGTAAAATCACCCACCCTCCCAGGGGGCCGGTAAACCAAAAGGCCTGTCAGCGTGCAGGTATGGGAGAACTGAAGCGAGAATTGGCAGCTCTCACAGTCTTTAACCCCTGCCTCACGTGCCTTACAGCCCAGTGACTCCTTATATATAATGGCCAGTCCCCCCCCTCTCCCTACGCCTCTGTCAAGATGATAGATCAGATATCCCGGTGCCAACGCTGTCACTACGTCCGGACCCGAGGTGTCAGATAGCCAAGTCTCAGTAAGGAACAGGGCATCAACCTTGTGGTCCAGTAGTAGGGAGTTAATCTCTGTAGCGTGGCAAGGGAGAGACCTGCAATTAAGCAGGGCGAGCCGACGCCAGGTAGTGAGGGTGGCTTCTCCTAAATCTGGTTGGCATACTCTACATCCCCTAAAGCGCTTTCCATCTTTAGCAGTATAGCAGCATCTGTCATATTTCGGTATTCTATACGATAGGAGGTCATCCTTCGTATACCTGATCCTAAAGGCTTGTTGTGGGCTCGCATCGGGCATAGCAACTGGCCCTGGGCCCGTCTGGGCCCGGACGGCCACAGACGGGCTTAACTCTGGCGAAACTCCGGCGGAATGTCGGCGGACCCGCTGCGCATGGCCGCTGCGCGTTTGCATGGCCGCCTTTTGTAGGAGGTCTAGTGTCCTTATGACGACTAGACCGTGCGAGTAAACGTCCCGCTTACCCACAATATGGCCACCGGAATCGAGCTCAGGAAAGCAAGGGAAATGACCCGCAAAGAGCGGTGAGTTCTCCACAATTATAGTGCAAGTCTGTGGAATAAAAACAGGGGAAAAGGCAAAGTAAACGGACTGGGACCCTGCTCGGTACCTGCTGCGGCCGCCATGGAGCTCCGTGGTCGTAGATTTACAAGTTTCATCCTAAATCATGTTAGAAATGGCATTAGCAAGGAGAGCTGGCAGGAGCAGCGAGCAGCTGATGGGAGGATCACCACCCTTGGAGTAAGTGTGACTGTAGTGGGTTTCTCCTTGCCTTCCACCATTTCCAACATGATTTAGGGTGAAACAAGTAAATCTACGACTTTCCTAGAGGAACTACCTTTTAAGGATTAGGGTTTCGGACACCCTTTCATCTCGAATGGAGGTGAAAGAACTACACAGATATACTGGGACTGGTAGAGTCCTGATGAAGGCCGGCTGGACCCCAATCAAGTGGCACCGATACACGTTTGAAACATGTCGACTACCTAGCAGTAAGGAAGGGTGTAAGGAGCACATTACATCTCTCAAGCACAACCATCCTTCACGTTTTTAATCCTGGCCCGAGGGTCCAGGAATAAAGTATAGGCACAGTGACACCTCCGAGCTAGTTTTAACCTACACCACAGTGCACTTTCACTTCCGGCATTCCCAGTCACCACTGAAATCATTGTTTTCTCTTTTTTGGGTTGTGTTTGTCTTCCTCCACCCTATTGCTCCACCGCAGGCGTTGGCTGCACCAGGGTGTTTTGCAGCAGCCCTATGATGAAGCATGTCACACAACTGTGTGAGTGAGGGCAGTATTGGGACACACAGCACATGCCACCACTTGACTAAGACACTTTTATTATTACTCCCTACTCTTTTTGGTGTATAAGACATGGACCTCCCCCATACCCATTAGTTTTATCATGGATTGTGCCACCATGCCCCTCACAGAAACTATCTTCCAGTATGGGACACAACTACACCAACAGACACAAGGTACTTTCATGTGAAGTACCTTCGCTCCTAGTCTTTAGTGCCTCTACATGTCACATTTTGAGGAACAACATATCCTTCGTATCGAGAACCCATATGAATCAAACATCCTTCTATGGCAATGCTTTATAGACGATATTCTCATCTTTTGGAAGGGGGGCATGGCCACTTGCGAAACCTTCTGCTCTTGGGTCAAATGGACCCCCCCCCCGAATCCCGGAAGACTTTGTCACCCACACACTCATCACCAGCAGACTAGATTACAGAAACACCCTCTATGCAGGAATCAACAAATCATTCCTTCACAGACTCCATACCGTCCAGAATGCTGCAGCCAGATTCATCCTCATCATCCCACGACATGACGCATCACCCAGAACCTCAGAGACGTCCACTGGCTCCCCATCGAAAAAAGAGTAACCTTCACGCTGCTCATACAAGCCGACAAAGCCCTCCACAACACCAGACCCCGATACCTCAACAATAAGAGAATATTTTTCACACTTCGTAAAAACTACGTGCAAAAGGGCAAGGAATTGCAACAGAGAGATACTGGTAGAACCACGTCTCAGACAACACGACCACTACCAGTCTAACAGGATAAGTAAAATACTTAAAAAACACTAGTCAATCTTAAAAATTGGTAACTATTCTTTTCACCACCAAGGTTTGCATTCAAAGGGACTGCCAACCTCAAAGACATATTAATACACACACATCAACAAGACATGAAGGGGACAGACCAAAAATCACTCTGGGATCTTCCCCCACTAACAGGACACTTCCCCTGTGGAAAATGCATTGGGTGTGCGTACACTGTGTTTATCTGATCACTTGCCCCTTTCACAAACAATATGTAGGGATAACTACCCACCCTGTTAAACTGAGAATAAATGAACATTGCAGGACGAGACGCTGCAAAAAAACAAACACGAAAAAAGCACAAATTTCCTCACTGAGGGTCATACTGCAGAAGACATATAATGGATTGTGCTGGAAGCACATCCAAACATGAACCAAAGAGCTCTCTTCAGGAGAGAACAACAATGGATATTTTGTCTTTCTTCTAATACCTCTGGCCTTAATGATGAAATTCTGTGGCATGAGGTTTAGAAAATTCGACCCCTGACAATCAAGATACACACACTTACACCAGATAAATATTTTTTTTAAATGTGAAAAAAAACTTCAATAAAATTTCTTTTGGACAAATTAATTTGCCATTTTGCAGAATTCGCCAGTTTGTGGTCTTTTTAACCGTGATTATCATGTAAATCAGGACCGACAACACCGGCCTGACTTGACTACACCTTTTCCCACTACAGTGTTAAGATGGCCGCCTCATTTTCCCTTAGAGATGAGCGAGAGAACCCCTCTTGCATAACTGATGAAAAATAGATCCGGACACCCGGGTGACGTCTTACCGCTCTAGCATTTCGTCCCAGACGTGTTACCAAAATGGGTATACCTGCTCTCTTTACCCGATGGAAACAGGATAAATACTGGAGACCACTACTACTCTGCATTTCAGAGTCTGTTGTCGTGAGTAGGTTTATCAGTGCGCTGACCCACCACAAATTGTAAATACCCCACAGACAGTGTTATCCAAATGAGAGATGCCGCCCTCAGGTAGAACCTGACAACTGGGTCAACTGTTCTATTACCCCATTATTTTACCGCATGCAAATGGGCGTGCAACCTCATATGACTTGAGGAGTCCAGAAATGTACCCAATTTGAGTAAGTGACTATACCGATCAAAGCAGGGCATTGTACTTTCAATATATATGTATTTTCTTTCATGGTGTGTGCGGCATTTGCACTTTCTGCATATGGGGCACTATAAATATTTAGCAAAGCATTTATTTGGCGCCTGATTTTCTAACCGTTACCACAATGAAATTAATGTTGTTATTGTTGTTTACATCACAGGTCTAGGCAAACATCGAATTTTTAACTGATACACAGAGAAGTAAATGTGACTGGAAGTAGATATAAAGACCCATATTTTGAAACTCCAGTCACTGTGTATACTTTGCTATACTGGTCCTGAGGAAGAGTCACTAGATCATTTACATGACTGAATTTAGCTTGAAACATGTCGACCTATTGCTTTCATAGATAATTATATCTAATAGAAAGAACCACTGATTTTAGTATGTGCTGTAGGACTCAATCATTAAAATTGTTTTGAAGATAGCCCCTTGTCCTATCTTTAGCCTTCGCACATAGTCAATTAAAACACCAATCTACACTTAGACCCACACACTAGCACCTCACCAAAAGGCTTTTGAAAAGATCTCAGGCAAAGAGCCCCCATTGAGGAAGCCCGTCGGGCATTACAGCACGCGGTCTGACGTGGAGCAAAAGCCCAATGATGAAGCATGACACCTATTCAGTTGTGTGAGGGCATTTGCTCTTACAGAGTGTTGCTCTTCCCATTGCCCTGTTGAACTCATTTGACCTGAGTAGACAACTCCCTTGATTAGGATATCCTATCAAACCATAGATTCCTTACTGCCCTACCTCCTCCTCATTCTGTGAAAAGGGTTCACACTCACTTTCCATTAAAAGATTCCAGAGATCTGCACATCTGTCATATTCACTCAGTTTATAAGCTCCACATCTAACGGTGAGGACAAAATCAAGAAAGAAACTGAATTCAGCACACAAGAGTGGCACATGGTACATATATGTGGATAGATACTTCTGAGGAGGGACAAATCTGACATGGAGCCTCAACGCCACCTACTAGCACACAGGAGTAATGCTAACAAAATTCTCTGGGTCCAGTCTGGAACCACGTGGCATTCATAAGGTGAGGAATCTGTGGTTAGATAGAATATCCACCAGAAAGGGCATTGCTGAAGGTTAGTAATGTTTTTATATATCTACAGTCCCGCTGAGTAGTTTTAATTTTCAGATGCACTTTCTATTGAAAAAGCCATTTGTTGGTTTGCCTATAACTTTACCACCCATGGACAGTCCTACACAAAATTTGGCAGATGAAACACTTAGGAGTATATGCACAAGAACATGTGATAACTACCGCAAGAGTAGCGCAATGCAACATTCAATATCGCAGCCCATCGTGGGAAAATAACCCAATGACAATGTAGAATTCACAACAAGGCGGAAGCATGCGATAGTCACCAGATAACGTGTTAAATTTCAGCATGAAAATCAACACCACGCCGCAAAAATGCGAATGCAAAAAAACATGCGATGAAGCCAATCGCAGTGGAAAAATCTGAGAAAACCAGCAACAGGCCTGCAAATCCCACGCATCTGGTGGGAAAAGGCACTATGAAAGAAAGAAACAAAAAGGAAAGAAACCAATTCAAACTGTGTAGCACCATGGATGCACCTGGACCGAGTGCAGAGGACAAGCCGAACCCCACAAGCCCCACGGAGGACCAGCATGGAACCCCTTGTTCGAGGAAGGGCAAGGAGAAGAGGAAGAGGAAGACAGGGTTCAGTCCGCAGGAAGACCAGATCATCGTCACGGAGGTGATAGGACACTACCAACAACTGTTCATCACCTCCACTGCTGTACTGGCAACCCAAACGAAAATATGGCAGGCCATCGTCACCAACATCAATGCAGTCGGGGTGTTGAGGAGGTCAAGAGGCGCTGGCATGAAGTGCACAGCCAAACCAAGGAGAAGCTCTTCGCCAACAGGAAGGCAGCAAAGGCGACTGGAGGTGGGAGACCTGCGCCACAGGATGAGCTGGATGAGCAGGAGGAAATTGTGGCCACATTCGGCAGTGTGGAGATGGTGGCAGGAATTGGGGGCCTGGACACAGCACGATATGACCTGAACCAACATCAATAGGGTGAATAATGACCAGGGACAGGGGGACGGGGGAGAGGGGCACAATGGCACACATGCACAATTATGTGTAGCACACTGCACACCCACAATGATCAAGGAACATGTCACTGATAGCCTTGGCACACTGCAGGACACATAGGAACGCCAAGTAGGCCCCCGTCCACAATGTGCACAAAGGGGCCCCCCTACATATCACCAATATCGCAACCGACCCATGCACATGTGCTGAATCGAGCACATCAGCTGCTCCATGACCCACTAATTGACTATGCAATTAACACTGCATGCCCGATAGCATGCAAGCAGCCCAAAAACGAAATCAGAGCTGGAGGGGCAACTGCCCCACAACACAGCACACACACATAGCAATCACAGAACATCAGCAATGACGGCAATGAGGTACAAAGTGCAACACCATAAAAAACTGCTCACAACAGGTTCCGCACGTGCGCAGCAACTGTCCACTCACATCTGACATTGCCACCGCACACTAAGAGCACGCCTCCACGACGCCAAGATCCAAGAGAAGGCCCCGGACTGAACCACCTCCTTCCTCTCCGGGAGAACCCAGAGCGTCCGCCTCCCCCCCCTTCCGCTCCGAAGCCACCGAGATCATCTGCGGCGTACCCCAAGTCTCATCTCTCAGCCCAACGTTGTTCAACATCTACATGGCACCACTCACCCACGTCACCCGAGAGCACGACCTAAACATCATCTCCTACGCCGACGACACCTAGCTGATCCTCTTGCTCACCAAGGACCCCCACCCCACCAAAACCAACCTCCACGAAGGAATGAAGGCCATCGTCGACTGGATGAGGAACAGCCGACTGAAGCTGAACTCAGAAAAAATGGAGGTCTTCATCCTCGGCTCCATCCCCTCGGCTTGGGATGACTCCTGGTGGCTAGCGGCACTAGGAGCACCCCCTACACCCACCAACGACGCACAAAACCTAGGAGTCATCCTCGACTCCACACTCTCCATGACAAAGCAGCTCAACGCCATCTCCTCCTCCTGCTTCAACACCCTCTTCGCAGGATCTTCAAGTGGATCCCCACTGAAACTAGAAGGACGGTCACCCAGGCCCTGGTCAGCAGCAGACTGGACTACGGCAACGCACTCTACGCAGGAGCCCCAGCCAAACTCCTGAAATGACTCCAACGCATCCAGACATCCCCCACCGCAGCCACATCACACCCCACCTGAAAGACTTGCACTGGCTGTCCATCAACAAGAGGATAACCTTCAAGCTCCTCACCCACGCACACAAGGCACTCCATGACACCGGACCAGCATACCTCAACAGACGACTCAGCCTCTACACCCCCGCCCGCCCGCCAGCTCCGCTCTGCAGACCACGCCCTCGCCACCATCCCCCGCAGCCGAAGAGTGACCTCCGGCAGGAGATCATTCTCCCACCTCGCCGCCAAGACGTGGAACACCCTCCCTATCCGCCTATGGCAGCCCCAAGACCTTCTAACCTTCACGAGACTCCTCAAGACCTGGTTCTTTGAACAGTATTAGCGCCCCTCCCCTAGCACCTTGAGACCCTCACAGGTATTTAGTGCGCTTTACAAATGCTATGATTGATTGATTGCTTGACACTGTGTGATGATAATGTACGGGTACTACCACACATCCGTCATGTAGTCGAAAAACACACTGACTGCCATCAAATAGCCAGCTCCACCAACACAGTGACAATGTACATTGGCATGCAGTCTGAATGTAACCATCTGCAAATCTTCAACATACGTGTGTAACTCTGTTAACCTGCATCTCCCCTTTCACATTGTACAGGGACAAACAACACCTCCTGCAGGGCACACCACACTTCACATTATTGATGTTTAAGAGGACAACCTGCACATATGTCATGACACACTCCAACGGATAATGAACAGCCTCTGCACCCCATCCCCAGGAGCAGGGCAGGCCAGCTGCCCTGAGGTGAGCCCACCACCTGCACAGACCACACAGTAGGAAACACACACCACCACGGCGTCCCCCAGCACCCCCTGACCAATACATGGAGTTTCAACAATGTATGTGGGGTTGCTAGGTGGAGTTGGCTGAACAGCTGTGGGTGAGTTTGAAACTCGTGGCAGCCAAACTCGATGCCTTATGTGAGTGTCTGACTCCCATCAGTGACCATGTACAGTCCCTATCAAACCCCATGTATGCACCATGATCCGCCACAGACCTTGGCTGACCTCGCTGGAGTCATGAATCAAATACAAGAACTGTCTGGTCTGACAAGCACCAGCGATTACAGCACAGATTGGTACAGATGTGGAGGTCAATGGAGACCATGGAGCAGATGCAGGCTGGCAGTATGTTTGCCACAGCTGGACACCAGTGAGTTGTATCTGGGAACTTCAATGCCCTGCAGTACTTCATCTCGCCGTTGCTGCCACTGAGCTGTTCCCAGATCACTGCAACAAGAACATCGACACACACAGCTCCAACCCCTGATGCTGCCCCATCACCTTTGCAGTCTGTTGTGTCAGTGGCACACAGTGATGCAGCCATCATCCCGCCACACACACCGGACACACTGGGCACAGAACCCGTATCAGGGGAGTAAGAAGGGGATGGGCATTACTGTGTGAGGAAGGAGGCAGTAGCATCCATCACCACCATATGGCATGTCCCTGCCTGGTTATGACTTATGCATCATGCCCTGGGAAAAACCTCCTACTGACCCCCGGAAGACTCTACAACATTCACCTGGTCCCCAACACGGACTCCCATTTCATTACTCCTGGCCATTTAAACAGCAATCCTGCTGCGAACTGCACTTTCCCTCTTCATAATCACTTCTCAATCCCCAAAGAACTGTGGTTTGCCCACCACTGATCTTCCTTGTGATGTGGGCTTGGATGGCCATGTACAGCTCCAGCTCCGTCAATTACCTGAATTTAAATACAACATTCTGAATCACACAGATGTGTCATTACTATGTTCACTTACGTATGGATGTATGGCTGGATGTAGAGACAATGATTGCACATGAAGGTACACCATGGTAACTGACATCTATGCGCATGTGTATCCCTGAAACACATGTCAAATTGGATGACTGTGAAGGTAAGTACTAGCTTTGTCCCCATTGCACATCAACAACAATCTCATGACTCCCCAACGTAGGCACACGTCCAGGTTTTGAATTGGACTGTGTGTAGGAGTGACCAAATCTGTAGCAGGCCAGGAGTGGTGTCCTACATCACATGACAACAGAACTTCACAACGCATACCTACTTACACACATCTGTGTGGACACATTCTGTCATGATATATGACATTGCTGCACATGGTCAGAGGTTGGACAGCATACTCCCATTGCTGAAGTCACGTAAGAGCACATGTTGGCCAGCACTTATCCCAACACTATGTCTGGCTCACATAGGTTGAGCTTGCAAAAGGGGCACACCCCCATTGCACATACGTCAGTCAGTTCCTCCCTGTTTGGGACGATGCTCAATGTGCCACACGAGTTGACAATCTAATCAATACACCTCTCAGTTAGACACCAGTGGGGTGGCATAGACTTTATTGGCATGTGCGTGTCAGTACGGACGAGGCAACAGCCACAACAGGCAGGGACATGCTTAAGACACTTAGACGCAGCATGGGTACATGTCGAGGTTTAGAAAATGTAGGTGCAAAAATGGAAAACAATCATCACGGATGGCAATGTTCCCAGTCCACCTTGTCTTGCTGGATGAGTCATGTGTTGTTTGGCGTCTGCCCATTGCCCCGTGTGAGGGGGCATGACTCACTGCCCATGTCATTTGCATAGTGCTCTGCCACCGGAGTGCGCCGATTGTCTGCTCTGCTGACAGTGATCAGGTGAAAGGGTCTGACAGGTTCAAATGTTGTGCTACATTGCCATGTGTGTGCTCTCCTACAGCAGTGTGTCTGAATTGGCAACGTTGCCAAACGACGCTGCGTTGCTCCGACCATGGACCAGCATCACCTTGCACAGGTGTGTGTACACGCATGTTGTTCCACACACATGCATCCAGAGTCCAGACGATGGCAGACGTGTCCACTGTTGTGGTGGGATATGTGAGCAATTCCCACGATGCAACAAGTTGTTGTGACCTGCCTGTGTAGTTACTCGTCCATGAATGCCCGCGCAGCTTCATGTGCAATGTGTTCCAATAGTACGTTGTTGTCATGTTCAAGGAACACCAGGGTGAGCCAATCCATTAACTGGGCCGGGCAGGTGTGCTCAACCCACGCCGTTTCACCAATTGGCAAAACAGCCCAATAGGGGAGCACCTCGATGTGGTCACTGCACACGAGGAATTGTGCAATCGCCTATGCACAACTGCCAATACATACGCATCCCATGCACAGCTGTCTCGGTTACACTCCTGTTCATGTTTCAACAGGGGGCGCAGACACAAATCATAGTCCAATTAATTTACGGTTGTGTTGGATAGGCAGACATCCATGGGACTCTTGAATGTGCATGTTCGGCAGTGGAACCAGGGCTGGACGCAGGTGACGTATGCAATGCTGAAGCTGAGCCATTAACTGATCCGCAGCACTGCCAGTGGCACTGCGCCCAGTAAATGCAGAATACATGAACAGTACTGTTCCACGTGACGGGGGTTGTGCATGTGCCCGGTATAGCCTTCCATTGCCTTGGTGTGTTTGGTTGACCCGGCACTCTTCTGAACTGCTGCAGTTCTGTGGAGGATATGCTACAGCTCTGAGCAATGATTCGAATGTGTGTGCAACGTTGGGCTGAATGGGTTGCTGTTTCTGTGAGTGTAAAGGGCATCCAATGCGGGGGTACCTCAGGCAGGGGCTTCTGTGTGGATAAGTCGGATTGTTCATTTGCGCAATGTGTGGTGTGGGAGTTGTCAACATCTGCCATGGCATCTCTCTCAGGGTGTACCAGGCATGTTCTGGACCAAGGTCAGAGGTGCAGTTGTCCTACCGCCTTCTGCATTGGAACAATGGAGCTTTCATCCCTGATGTTTGTCTGACTACTACTTGCATTTCGGGATGTGATATGGCTTTGGCACTGAGATTTGTACACAGACTTGGGCTCATGGTATGGATGGCGATACACACACACATGTTGGCATGTGGAGACAGGTGCCCTGCAAGGCCTTGAGCTGCTTGTGCAATCTCACTCCGTCTCTCTCTCTCTCGCTCTCTGCCTCTCTTTCCTTTGTTGGGCGCATGGCACACCTTCTTCTGTTGGATTTAGTCTTCTAGGCTGTGTCCTACGGATTGTCCAGTGAGGACCCGCTAGGACTCCTCCGAATGATTGTTTTGGCTTTTGTTTGCATGGTGTTTTGTGTTGGTGATTGCATTGCTGTGTGACTGATTCTCCATTTTCTGGCCACGCATGTATGTTGATTTTCCTGCTTGTGCAACATCAGGCAAAATATTTGCTTTGGGATTGGTGATGTTGGTGTGCAGTTTTTTTGGCTCGGGGTTGGGTTGGGCCTGGGGGGGTGGTTGTTGTGGCCCTCCTGGGTGTCCGTGCTGCATGTTCAGTTGCTCCATGGCATCTGTTTGTCTTCAGGTGTGGCTATGGGCTGTGCTCCCTTTTGTTGTGCAGGCTGTGGTCCGACTTTACACCAGGTCAGAGCAGGTGTTAATTTCCCGCTGCTAATGCGCCTTATCGCGTGTTTTGGGTTCTTATCGCCGATCTGGCTGGTCGTTGTGAATGTCGAAGTGTTGTGTTGTCGTGGCTTTTGGCACGGAAAGCCTACTCCGCATCTCTTTAGCGATAGTTGCGGGGGTCCTCTGTGGCAATGTTTTTTGCGGCTGCTATCACGGGTAAACTGAGGCTGTGGGCTGTTAACACCAGCATGTGAATGGGGGGGTAAATTTATCAAGACTTTGGCTGCGCTAAAGTGCAGTTAATTCGGCGCTAGCTCCTTGTGAACATGCCCCTTAGTCAGCTAATGTCTGGCATGCTAATTGTTGTGCACTTCCAAGGAAAAATATAAGGAGCAGCCAAAAAGTTATGTTTTTCAATTTGAGCTCCCATATAACATTTTGCTCATCCCTTCAGCAAAAAACACAGAATAGATTGACACCAAACTTGACATGAAAGTGTATCTCACCTCTGAAAGTGTGCTTTGGTTGTCTAGGTGTCCGCTCTTTCAGAAGCCGCTGATATGCACGTGTTTAAAAAACATGCTGAGTTGGCTTGTAAGGATTAAGACTGTTGCATATGTCTGCATTTAAAGCTTCAATTCAGTGATTCGTGACTCCTGTCAATCAATTCTGATACCTTTGATTGACTGGAGAAGGTCTCTGAAGATTGTTTTCCTGCTATCTTGAAACTCACAAATCCATTCCTATAAGTGGCTTTCGTGTTGTGGATAATTTCCACAGAAATAGGGGCCTCGGTGAGAGTTCTCTGACACCAGGAAGTTCCTGGAGTTGGGGTTCTGGGAAAACCAGAGGCATGGAAAACTCAAATAACAGGCCACATAAAAATGGAGAATAAAAGAGGCATGATTTGCTAGTCAAAACACAACCAAGGGAGCCAAAATTTGAAAAGATGGATTAGTCCAACTGTTGTGCACACAAGCCTGATTTAAGCTTCTTCTATTTTCAGGATGTGCTTCCTTGCAGATGATTTTATTTTCTTTAGTAGAAAGTATCAAGTTGTAGGCACATGCAGAAATGTTAGTATGTGTGCTTTCTATCTAGGATGACCTATTTTGCTGTTGTGTTATGGACCCTTCGACCACAGAAACTGCACCAAGCTTATTGTCTGGCACTGCATTTACCAGTTGTTAAGTATGCTTAATATGATGGGCAATCTTCTTTTCAAATGCTCAAGGCAATACAAGCTTCAATTCTTCAACCACTAGTTCTGTCAGAAATCAATTCATAAGAAATTCTATCATCCCTGAGTTCTCTGGTCCGACAGGATCTGTTCCGGGGCCCATGTCCAGCTCCTTTACCAACAGTTGCTAAGCTGAATGAGTTAGCTTCTTGTATTTTCATTATCTGTCTGTTTGCAGATTCTTTTATGAATTTTAGTGGAAAGTGGGACGTTAAGATCATAACTGCTTTCTGCATAAGCTGCCATTACATCATGGATGCTTACAGTATTAGCTGACATGTTTTAATTGTAGAAGCATATCATCTACATATGAACTGGGATGATTAAGTTTGTTTAGTCTAGTTGATGCTTGTGTCTGCATGTACTGATTAATTTTATAAATATTAGATAATATGGGTAGTCGGATACTATAAAAACTCTGGTATCTGTCCATAAAGTAGAGTGGCTTCATTGCTAGGACTATGACACAAGAGGTTACACCACCTAGCAAATCTGTGATAGGGAGTAGCTAAACAGCTATTTTATAAGGAGAGCAAGTATACTGTACAATACATCTTAAGAAGAGCCACAGGAATTATGCAAATCTGTGGCCACTGCATTATTTGCATAATAATGGGTTTGACGCATTTGTAACCTAATATACTATCTATTGCATAATCTCCAGTTTTTAAGACCCAGGGGGTGTAGTATTCATTGTTGTACATGCATGTGCTGCACATGCCTTTTGAAATGTTTTACTGTTGGCTGGTGTTTGATCCTATAGATGCCCCTATGTGGACATTTCCACACATACGCAAGTGCAGCCAAACATAGTATGACTTGAGGGCCCTTTGGCTTACCGAGAACATGCAAACTGGCTTGATGGCAATTTATCACACACACCAGAATGTCTGGCTGGATGCCCAAATTTGCAATGTAATTGGTCTCGGCTTGTGGAGCAGAGTTATAGTTAGCTGAACTAACTATAACGCCGGGATTTCTATGGTTTTGTACGAATGAAATGTCCAACTAACTATAATGTGCCTGAAAACTATGTTTTTTCAGTGAATTTCGAAGGTTTTTTTAATGCTAATTTCTAACTATAACGTGCCTGAAACCTATGGTTTTCTCGGTGAATTTCAATGTATTTTTTTAAATGAAAATATGTAAGTCTAATGTGCCTCAATTCTATTGTTTTTTTATTTTCTATATAAGTTGTAAATCATTTTTAGTTAGGAAAACTATATATTTATATTTTTTAATATTATACAGAAGTCACGCACCCTACACGATGGCTGCGCACATTCAGGTAGTCATTTTGAAAAGTCGCGCGGGGGTCACAATTTCGGCATAATTTGTAAAGTATGAAATATTTTTTACATTTCATATAAATAAAGGTTTTCCTTTAAGTGTTTCTCTAAATTTATTTATATACGTATTTTTAAAGTATATATATCAATATAAGATCGTTGAAAGTAAAGTTACTAAATGCGTAGTGTAGTCGCTTAGTTTGCGCGACCTCTCCCCGCACGTATTTCCGGGGTCATGCCGTAATCCCACAGAGATCGCGCCAAAGTCGCAACTTCGGCGTATTTTTAAAGTTGAAAAAATTACTACAGAAAGTTTGAATATGATATTAGAATGAACAGTTTTGCTAATATACTTATTATTAGTGTATAATGATATATATGATTTTTGCAGGTGCGCTAAGGGTGCGTGACGAGTGCGCGCACCCTACGCGACTTCATGTCAGCCAAAAAAAAAAGGAATCTGATTTGTTGAAATTAATTTAATTGTGAAAAAGGGAGGATCCATCCTTCTGATATTTTCCTTTCTTTTTTACCTTTCCAGAGAGAAGACCTGTTTGTTCCTTCTCTTTACAAATCTATCTTTTTTGTGTGTTTCTTTATTTTAAAACTTACAATGGCTGCCAGTTTTGCAGAAGAGGATCCTCTTGCTGTTAAAGAGGAACAAGGGATGGGGCAGACGAAGAGGCAAAGAAGAGAAAATATTGTTTGGGCCATTTTTACTGTGAGGGAGGGGGAGAAAAGGTCATCTTCAAAAAATTACTCTCCAGAGACTCTGACAAAAAATACTCTTGTGGCACGAGTTCCATGAAGAAGAACATGGAGAACAACAACCCTGTGCACCTCGCTAGAGAAGAAACCAAGAGGCAATTGAATGCTGCTGCTCGTCAAGATCCCAATACTCCATCTACCTCTAGACAAACTCCATCAACACCAAGGCCACATATCATGCCCGAGTTACAAAATGCATCTATTAGTTTCATTAAGTGTGCCACTGAACTCTGTTTTGGTGAGCAATGCTTAGATGTAATTTCAGCTGCCCTTAAAGCGCACAAATGTGTTTTTTTTATAATGTGCTTTTGTTTTTGTTCAACAGTTTATTTCCTGTTCTTCATTTTTTCTCTTGGTTTTAAGAGAAAAAACACATAAAAAGTAAAACGGGTTTAAAAAATACAATAAAAAAAACATTGTTCCAAAAAAATAAATAAACGGTTCTTAGGGAACCACATCTACAAGTTAAAAAAAGAAAAATTGCCTGAATGATGGCATGAGAGTATGGACACTATGTGGGTGATTGGAGGAATGCAATTGTAGTGCATGGGTATTTTATGACTGTTTGACAAGTGGAAACGTGATTCAATCAGTTCATGGATAATAGCAGGATAATTGGAGGAGTGCATGAGTAGTCTGTAAGTGATTAGATGAGTGCATGTGTAGTGCACAAGTGATTGTAGTAGTGGATGGTTACTGCCTGGGACATTGCATGAGTACATGGCTACTAACTGGATGATTATACTACTGAAATGAAAGTGCATGGTGAATTTATAAGTGCTTGCGTATTGGCGCAGTGATTGGTTAAGTGCATGGTGCAGTATGGGTGATTAGAGGAGTGCATGGGAAGTGACAGTGGGATTGCTAGAGTGCATAAGTACTAGCTGAGTAATTGGAGGAGTGAATCAGTAGTGTGTAGGTGGTTAGAGGTCTGCATGAGTAGTGTATGGATGATTGTAGCAGTGCATGAGTTAGTGTCTGGGTAATTGTATGAGTACATGGGTAGTGACTGGATTATTAGAGTACTGCAAAGAGAATGCATGGTGAATATATAAGGGTTTGTGTGTTGACAAAGTGATTGGAAAACTACATGGTACTGGATGGGTGATTGGAGAAGTGTACTTCGAGTGACAGTGTGATTGCTGGACTGTTTTGGTACTGCCTGAAAAAATGAAGGCGTGAATGAGCAACGTGTAGGTGGTAAGAGGACTGCATGGATAGTGCACATGTGATTGTAGCACTGCATGGGTTAGTGTCTGGGTCATTGCATGAGTACATGGGTAGTGACTGGATGATTAGAGTACTGCAAAGAGAGTGTATGGTGAATGTAAAAGTGCTTGGGTATTGGTGGGGTGAATGGATTAGTATACAGTACTGAATGGGTGACTGGAGGAGTGCATATGGAGTGACAGTGTGATTGCTGGCCTGCATGTGTAGTACATGGGTAATTAGAGGAGTGAATCAGTAGTGCGTAGCTGGTTAGACGTCTGTATGGATAGTGCACAGAGAATTGTAGCAATGCTTGTTAGTGTCTGCACTATTTCATAAGTACGTGACTAGTAACTGGATGATTGGAGTGCTGTAAAGAGAGTGCATGGTGTATTTATAAGTGTTTGGGTATTGGTGGAGTGAATGTATTGGTATATAGTACTTGCTAGATGACTGGAGGAGTGTATAGGGAGTGACAGTGTGATTGCTGGACTGCATGGGTAGTACCTGGAAAAATGAAGGTGTGAATGAGCAGTGTGTAGGTCGTTACAGGACTGCATGGATAGTGCCCATGTGATTGTAGCACTTCATGTGTTAGTGTCTTGGTCATTGCATGAGTACACGGGTAGTGACTAGATGATTAGAGTACTGCAAGGAGAGTGTATGGTGAATTTATATATGTTTGGGTATTGGTGGAGTGAATGGATTAGTGAAACATGGCTGAACACTCTATCCTGCCCCATCCTGGACACGCTGGTGCCGCCCGGGTTCTCAATCATACACAAAGACAGGCCCATTCACAAAGGCGGCGGAATAGCTATTATCCATAAAAGCGACATCTCCATCACTGAATCTCCTGCCGTCTTCTACAACTCCTTTGAATCCCTCGCGGTCAACATCAATTCGCCTCAACACCCTTCACTCCAATGCCTTCTCCTCTACCATCCCCCGGGCAATACCTCCGAATTTGGCGCTCAGCTGACGGATCTGATCACGCAAACAGCTCTCAACAGTGATTTCAGTATAATTCTGGGCGACCTCAACCTAAGATGGAATGTATCAAAAAACCCGCTCATTCAATCCCTCAACACCCTGATTCATGACCTTGACATGACCCAGCACTGCACAGAAGAAACCCACCATAGAGGAGCTACCCTGGATGCTATCATCGCAGATAAAAAGACAATTTCAATTGACCACATCATCCCAGTAGACTGGTCAGACCATCACGCCATCCTCTTTCATATCAATCACCCGGCGCTCTCCGTCCCTCCCACACAAACATCCCCCAAATGGATCAGAAACTTATCGAGAGTACCTCTTGACAAGCTTGAAGAGGGCCTCAGCTCACTCCTCCCGACCACGACAGAACCCCTTTCAACCACAGAACTCACCTCGCTCTACCATTCCAACTTGGAGCTCGTCTTAGACCAGCTGGCACCAAGGAAACTAAAAAAAACAAAGAAACATCCCCTCCAGATCCTGGTTCTCCACTGACATCAACGATGAAAGAAGACACCTAAGATACTTGGAAAGATCCTGGAGGGCCAACCCCTCCTCACGCAACCGGGACCAGCTCAAGGCAGCCCGCAAAAGCTACTACAACCACATCAAGAACAAAAAGTCGTCCTTCTTCTGCGCGGCCCTTGACAATGCCAAAAACCGCCCCAAAGAACTTTTCAACATCATCAAGAACCAAACCTCCATTCCGTTAACAAGAGACATGGTAGCGTCCAAATCCCAATGTGACGACTTTGCCAACTTCTTCAATGAAAAAATCGCGAAAATTGACCGATCTCTCGGCACGTTGCCCTCAGACCACCCCGCTTCAACTTCCCATTTAAGACCGACAATCACATCCACTCGCTGGTCCTCCTTCCAACCTATCCAGGTTGAAGTGATAAGTAATCTCATAGCCTCCGCCAAGCCCTCAAGTCACTCCCTTGATCAGCTTCCCCCGAGAGTGACCAAAGACTTGAGGCTCACTCTAGCCCCTATTTGGGCCAAGATCATCAACAGCTCTCTGAGTGAGGGCTCCATCCCGGACTGCCTTAAAATAGGTCAAGTCACGCCTCTACTAAAAAAAACGGGTCTTGACATACAAGATATGAATAACTTCAGACCAGTCTCGAACCTTCCACTACTATCCAAAATCTTGGAAAGATGTGTGCTGGCGCAACTTTCCCAGCACCTAGAGAATACAAAGCTTCTAGACCCACATCAATCAGGGTTCAGAAAAGGCTGCAGTACTGAAACCGCAATACTTAACATCCTAGACGATCTTCACATGTCGCTCGACTCCAACCATTGCAGCCTTCTCATCCTCTTAGACCTATCGGCTGCATTTGACACAGTCGACCATGCCCTACTAATCAATGTCCTAAAGGAGAGAGCAGGCCTCGAAAAGACTGTCCTAAAATGGTTCTCCTCCTTTCTTAACAACCGCACACAAAGAATAAAAATTAAAACTTGAGAATCAGACATTCTTCCCATCAGCAGAGGAGTTCCTCAAGGGTCTGTTCTCTCTCCTCAACTCTTCAACATTTACATGGAGCCCCTCACCTTAATTCTAAGGAAAGCTAACATCCCCTTCCACCTTTATGCGGACGACACGCAACTCTATCTGGAAACCACATCGATCTCGGACATCCACAGACTGAACCACACACTTACTGAAGTTCAGCTCTGGCTCTCTTCCAACCACCTCAAACTCAATGAGGAAAAAACTGAAGTGCTCCTAATCTCTAACAAAGTAGAGAACCCCCAAATCCTTGGTTGGCTCAAAGCCTTAAACGCTCTAAATGTGCCGCTTGTTCCATCGAACTCCATAAAATCCCTAGGGATCACCCTTGACCCCAAATTGGATATGAAAGAACACATCTCAAAAACCGCCAAAAGTGCCTTCCTGAACCTGAAATTGCTCTACAAACTAAAACCATTCCTCCCCACAAAAGACTTGAAACAGGCCACGCAGGCTCTGGTCCTCTCCAGAATTGACTACGGCATTGCCACTCTAACTGGAACAGCCAAATCTCACCTACGTCCTCTGACCTCTACCCTAAACGCAGCTGCAAGAATGATCACGGGAACAAAGAAATATGAACACATCACCCCAGCTCTAAAGGATCTGAAATGGCTCCCTATTGACCAACGAGCTAGCTTCCGCACAGCTTGCCTCACACACAAAGCCCTGCACACGGGCAAACCGGAATACCTGGCCAATAAGCTCAAAAGGGCCGGGCAGTCTAGAAACCTCAGAAGCTCCAACACGCTCCTACTCATTCCTCTGAAATCCCAGAAACTCTCAACATCGAGCAAATCCTTCACGGGCAATGCTCCCAAGATATGGAACTCCATTCCACCACACATCAGAATGACCACATCCTTCCCGAAATTCAAGAAGCTACTCAAAGTCCTCTTCCTTGAGCGCTCCGGAACCAACTAGAACTAAACCTAGACTTTATTGTTTCATGTCCTCGCTCACCCCTGAGCTGATTGACTTGCCTACGAATCTCCCCCTGGGTCACGCTTGGCTGCTATTGTATAGAGTGTACTCACTCCTGTGTGCATTGACCTGCTTTTTGTCCGCATTATCTGTCTAACCCATGTATATTTGCTGTGAAGCGCTCT
This sequence comes from Lissotriton helveticus, assembly GCF_964261635.1. Taxonomy (NCBI): domain Eukaryota; kingdom Metazoa; phylum Chordata; class Amphibia; order Caudata; family Salamandridae; genus Lissotriton; species Lissotriton helveticus. The sequence goes on along the minus strand of NC_136073.1, from coordinate 159,230,514 downwards.
GATACCCTCGGGTCCAGCCAGCGCTATACAAAACTTTAATAAATAAAAAAAATAAAAAAAATTAGTATACAGTATTGACTGGGTGACTGGAGGAGTACATATGGAGTGACAGTGTGATTGCTGGACTGCATAGGTAGTTACCTGGAAAAATGAAGGTGTGAATGAGTAGCGTGTAGGGGGTTACAGGACTGCATGGATAGTGCACATGTAATTGTAGCACTGCATATGTTAGTGTCTGGGTCATTGCATGAGTACATGGGTAGTAACTGGATGATTAGAGTACTGCAAGGTCAGTGTATGATGAATATATATGGTACTGGCTGGGTGACTGGAGGTGGGCATGGGGAGTGACAGTGTCTTTGATAGACTGCATGGTAGGTACCTGTGTAAACTAATCTTACCTGTTTTCAAGTAGATATGAAATTAATTGTAACATTTTTTAATTTTCTTTTTTGTAAGGTAAATATAAAATATTTTAAACTTTAGTAGTAGGGTCTGTAAAAGAGAAGAAAATAATTCTGTTATTACATATAATTTTATAGTTTGTATAACACAGCATAATTGTACAATTACAACACATTTTCAATTTGCCTTTTTTTTGCTGTGTATGGATTCTATTGAATTTCACCATACACAGTGATTTCAATGTTGATCATCAGATGACAGCGGGTAAAAAAATACAATCAATAAGATTGTTAAAAAACATATTTCTCTTTAACCCCTTGCGTGCTGATGATGGCCGGGAGCCGTCATGACACACGGTGCTTGTGTGCTGATGACGGCTCCCGGCTGTCATGACAGCAACCGCGATTGGAATGTGCCGCACAGGCGCAGAATCGCGCCCGCGCCCAAGAGGTTAAAATATATACAACATACTCAACTCTGTATTTACATTTTCACAAATGAACATCCTTAGTAACATAGTATATAAAACATAGATCAAATATATGATCACCTTCTTTCGAACACAATTTTCCAAATGCAATATAAAAGAACAGAATCAATTATTCAAACCGTAATTATCAACACCTTCCCAATTGGCCGAATGATGTTTCTGAAAATATTTCCATTGAGTATATCCAAAATAAACTTTTGAATTCATATTCACACCTTCCCAATAGGCCAAATCATGTTTCTGAAAACATTTGCAATGAAAATATCCAAGATAGATTTCTAAATTCATATTCATATGTTTCCAATAGGGCGAATGATATATCTAAAATAATTTGTAGTTGAAATATACTCATTAATTTATGTGGACATATTCTCAGACATTTGGCATAACAAATATTAAATATGAATTTGGTAATTCATTAGGTAACCGATATTTGAACTCTAAATGTGCGTCATTACATAGTGTCCATTCTTTATTGCATTTTAAATACACAGTATAACGTCCAGATGTTGAAGTAGGTCCATCGTGGAAAACAATAGCCACTGTTTTAAAAGTTCTACCTGAAATATACACTTGACCTGCTACAAAATTAAAAATTTTGGTTTCTATTTCTGTTCCATCTGGTCTGCAACGCTGCAGCATTAAAATGATATATTGTCCAAATCTTTCTATAAATAATGTTGACAACGTTTACAATTTGCAGTGAATACATTCCATATCTTGATTAGCTGAATGTCACTAATTCGTTGACAGACACCGTTTTGCAATCTGGTAATGTTAAATACATGAATCGTACAGTGTCTATTTTAGTGGAAGATGAAAATGAACAGCTGTCACATGGATGATCCCATTTGTAACGTAGTCCAAACAGATTTTCAATTTGTATTTCTTCATTTTCCAATACTGCATGCATATACATAAGAAAGTCCTGAGCATCTTGCTGTACATTCTGTGTAAATTGTGAAGAACCATAACATATATCCAGATTCCGAATGCCAGAAACACTTTGGATTTTAGTTTTATCAGTTGTTAACTTTTCATAAATAGAATGTAATAAAGTACAAAATCTTTCTTCTCAATTTTCCATAATTTGTTGTTGAAGACTTTCTAGAAAAAATACGACATTCACAACCACATTAGCATAGCAGTTGATACCTGAACTGTTTTCCACCTGATATCCTACAATCTCTTGAACAGTGTTTTTTTTTCATTTTGTTTATAATCTCAACATTCTCTTGATTTTTTTCTTCCTTCCAGCCTCACTACAGAGTTTCTCATAAGTTTGTTTTCCACATACTACACACTTTCATATACAGGCTATTCACCTAAGTTGGGAGCATACAGTCTTCTTAACCGATTATACTCTCTCACACAATTTGCATCTGCACTAATCTTTCTGTCATCAAAATCAATCAAATACAATCCAGATAAAGTTCTGACTCGGGACAATGCAACATATGCCATTCCCTCTTTAAACACAGTAATTCCAATGTTTACCAAAGTACAGTCTACACTTAAACCTTGAGATTTATGAATGGTTACTGCATATGCTAAACAAACAGGAAACTCTTTTCTACGAACATTACAAGCAATAAACGAACAGAACAATGTGCAATCTGTTTCACCTCTGCAATTTGATCAAATATAATCTTTAAAAATTCTATTCCTTCTCTTTTTGCATAACTAACAAAGTCAACATCTTTCCCCATTGCTCCATTTACTAAACCTTTTTCAACATATGAATTACGCCGTAAAATTACCCAGCACTCTACAGATACATCTAAGGTCTTTTCCAAACCAGCAGTCTTAGATATTGATTTTTCCAAAGAGTCTAATTTTAACTGTCATTTCTCTGACAAAAGAATAGTTACTCCTTCATGTTCTATTTTATCAGTGGCTACCATTTTCATTATTGGGTCATTTTCCAGTTTCAAGAGTTCTTCATTGAATATAGAGCATTCTTTCAGTGTCGGCATAGGGCAAATTATAGATTTTTTTCTGCAATTTTTCGGTAGATTGTTTCAGGTGCAATTTTTTCTTTTGGAAACAAATTTCTTAGTAGCTGACTTTCTAAAGCATTTTCCATCCTTTTTTAAGACACCAATTTTAATAATTTGAAGAATGTTTCCATAATCTTCATCATTTGCTCGTCGCATGTTCTTAATAAGCTCCTTATATTAAGAATAAGTCCAAATGTTCACATTTCCAATACTTCCCAATGATTTTTTAGTGTCTTCATGAAGAGGGGTCTTAAAAACCGGTTAGCCTTTCACTGGTGTGTGTTGTAGTAGATCACCAAAACAATTACATGTTTTCCTCCAAATAAAACATTGTAATTTGTTTTTAAAATCTGCGTCATCTCGAAATGTATAAACACAAGCATTACGTTTGAGACGATGCTAACTTCATCAATTACCAGAAGTTTCATTATCTTCAGTACTCTTGAATCTTTGAAACAAGTTTCTCCAGATAGCTTGTGATATTCCAACTTATTTTCCTGTTCTACTGGTAACATAAGTAGATGATGTAATGTAAGCCCTTTAATGTTGTGTGCTGCTAACCCAGTTGGAGCAGTTACAACACAAGACCAATGTGAATCTGTTGTTTTCTGTAAAAAACTTGACAATCATTTAATCAAGAAACTTTTCCCGGTTCCAGCTTGTCCACTGATGTACATAAGAATAGGTCTAAATGATGTACATTGCCAGTTATTCTTTTCATGCAGTAATTCATGTTGTATCTGTTGTGTAACTTGGTGATATATTTCTTTCAGTTCAGTATTCAGATGTTCCTCTAGGTTTTTCAAATCAATATTCTCCTGTTGTGCTTGCTGCATCACCATTTCCACTTCACTCATTGCTATTGCTGCTTCATTTTCAAGTATGTCTTCTCGTAGTGGATCTTGACTTTGTGGAGTAGAACTCTGACTATCTTGAGCACGATATCTAGCTATTTCAGCTGCAATAGTACTTTCTTGATTGATCTCTTCGTTCAACATTTGGAGATAATTTTGAAAATCTGTACATTCAATGCTATCTTTACATGCATTGAAAGAATCTTCATAGCAGTCAAAATCTCCAAATAATTCCATTTCAGTCTGCCAAGGTTTGACGAGTTGCAAAAGTGCTAAACAGCAAAACTCTCTTTCATCCGGAGTATCGCAACTTAGTTTCCTGTGATTAATCAGATTTCCTTTGGCATGCTTTACCAAACATCCTTCAGATCCACCATACAACATATTTTCCGTCATTTATTTTTTCTGTAACATTTTTTAAAAAGTATAATGTTGCAGTATTTCATATATTTGAAAAATAACAACCTAGGCAGTTTTTATGGATACTTGTCTTTGTCAGTAATAGAAAAATAAGGGACCAATAGCAGGGAAGGAAACACAGAATATAATTGTCAAAAAATAAAAAAAAAGGAGGGGTTTGCAATTAAAACGTTATATTTATTTCACAATTGTCAGTAAAAACGTACACAGCAAGCACAAATTAAGGTCCCTTAAAAGACAAGTTTCAGATCCCAAACGATAAGGATCAGTAAAAAAGAGAACTTCTGTGCTCACTTGGTCAAGGAAACAATGAGCTAATAAGCTAGAGATAAACATTCATGTTAGAAGAAAAGCGAGGTAAGTGGATAGATAAGTAGATAAACAGAGACCAAAACAACAACAGTGTTTTACGGACCTAAGTGTCTAAAATAAACATTAATACCAAGCCAGATTGCGTCAATACCCAGCCAGATTGCGTGGCAACTCCTGTGGGGGTAGATAATAATGCAACTTAACATCTTAAGGGACCTATGATTACACTGTATGTGTTGTTTCACAATGTATTTTTGTCCTAGGCTAGTTGGCTACTTTCAATGATCAGAAATATGCATTTGATATTGTATAAATTATTCTATTGTATGTTTCTTTGAAATGCTTTTTATTTTTATTTAAATATTATAGGTATTGTTTTTTTTATTTAGGTATAAAGAGTTTGTCCTGAAGAAGGCACTGGTCCGCCGAAACGCGCGTCGATTATTAACTTTTAATTTTATTACTTAATAACCGCTGTTATAATTGACAAGTTTTTTCTTAATGTTTGATTTTTATTAATTTGTAATTTGTGCTTGCTGTTTATGTTTTTACTGACAATTGTGAAATAAATATAACTTTTTAATTACATATCCCTTTTTTTAAAAAAATGTTGACAATGACATTCTGTGTTTCCTTCCCTGCTATTGGTCCCTTATTTTTCTATTACTGACAAAGACAAGTATCCATAAAAACTGCCTAGGTTGTTATTTTTCAAATGTTTGTTTCCCTGACCTAGGAGTTAATATATCTATTGCTCAGGGGGTCCTTGTTTAATACGTGGCAGTATTTCATATAGACATATCTTTTCCTGGTGTGGATTTCTATTTGGATAGTACGTATTTAACATATTTGTTTTCAGATATCTGTACTTTCCGGTTCATTCAGTGCCAAGTATTCAATTTCTTTTACAGATTTCAAAACACGGTTTCGTGTCGCAGCAAGACTTAGACTTATCCAGATGATTCCTCTTGACTGTGAATATAAACTTGCAGATGTCAATCGAACTGAACATTCATACAATCTAATTTCTCAATGTGAAAGCATCTTCAAGCTGAAGTTGTACAATTTTTTGCTAAGGGTCTTCTCCTGTCAAATTTCCTCCCACATTTCTTTCAATTATGTCTTCTCAGATTTGGTAATATATGACGTGACTTAGTGAGCAACAGCAATTGACTTATCTGCAACATTTTGTATGTTCACATTTGCAATCCACATCTTTAAAATCACTGGATTGTAATCATTAATGAACTTCGATTCTTGTGTTCTATTTATATTATAAGTATTTTTGGGTGATTTTCGAGTGATAGTATACCTCAGTGCTGACATGAAACGGTTCACTCTTCCTTTGGAAATTACTAGATGTGGAAAACCAAATCGACATTTTGTGTAAACTTTTTCCTTTGACTTGTATTTCCGTCGACAATATTTTCCACATCGATGACTTTGAAACCGTAAAACTTGCTGTGTTAAGATATTTTCTCCTCCTGTTTTCGGAATCGCACAGGTAACATAGTCTTCAATAAAAGATAAAACAGTCTCATCCGAATCAGTTCCAAATTTGGGTGCATCCTTGATTCATAAAAACATATGTATATGAGGAGCACCTCTACCTTGGTATTCCTTTCTCCAAAAGAAACAATAACTTTGCCAATAGGTGGATGTTTTTTATTACAGATGAAAGACATTATAGCTTCAAACCTATGATTAAAATATCTGCAAACATTTACAGGATCCAGGGAATACAGTTCTCCAGCTGTCTTCCATTCAATATTTTCTATATTTGAATTTGCTTCTCATAGAAAATTCAGTAAATCATCCCATTCGCACTCAGCACAGCTAAGTGTAACAAACCACGTAGGGGTTCCTAAGTTCCTTAGCATACATTTTACTTCCCCATGACGTTGATACCAATATTCATTAGTGCCACGTTGACATGCCATCAAATTAATTAACTCTGATTCTAAATGTTCATCTCTTTCTTCAACTTTGTCCATTACATGCTTTGCCGAAATATCACTGTCAAATAAAAGTTGAAACAAATATGGAAATCACTGGCAAAATCTTGGTTCATCTGAGTATAGTCGTAAAGAATGATAGTCTGCAGCTGGAATCTGAACTGGTCATTCATCACATCGTCCAACTTTTCCAGTAGGAAATAGCTATGGAAAACACGAGCTTCTAAATTTTGTTCCCATACACTCATCGGAGTTCCTTTAGTTTTTTTCATCTGGAACAATTCAATAGTATCTCCTATCAGTTCTTTTGAATGCAGAGGATGTATAGTATAATGTTCATACATTTCTTCTCTTCTTGAGTTCTCCACTTTTTCTATTTGTCCACTTGAAATGTGTCTTTCATCTTCTAAACTCATTTCTTCTTCTTCTACATTTACATTTTATAGTAAATATTGTTTTGCACCAGATATAATGTAGCCTTTTGGACTTTTGTGACATCTACTAACTCTTGCCATATTTTTCGACTCTTTGTGGGTTCACCATTAACAAGAATGACTACAGGTTCAGTATCCTCTTTTTCTACACCAACAGTTTCAAAATTTTTCTTAAAATCTAAAGGTAAATACAAAACTCTTCCTTTTAAACCTATTTGGAGGTCTGTTGGAGGCAGCTTACCTGTTTTAGGCGCCCTACGAATTATAACCTGAAAAGTGTGCACAGATTGCATAAGGATGCCCTCATATGTATTTAAATCTTTAAGTTCGGGAGGTATAGCTACTAATTCCAAGTCATTATGGACAGCTCTACCTGGCATTTTGTTATCTTATAATTTATTGTAACAATATTTACAAATACATTGTACAGTACCTAACTCAAAGCGACCTTCCACAAACAGATAAGTAGCAAATTCTCTCCATTTATCATTGTTTTCCTTTTCACTTTTTAAAAACATTCCTAAATTCCTAGTTTGAATTTTAAAGAGAGTACATTGACAACAAATACAAATATAGCTGGGATTTTCACCAGAAACCACTTTAAACTTTGTTATTTCTTTTTCAAACTTCACATTCGTAGTATCTTCCATCTCTTCTTCAACACCTACACTTATCAAACTCTCACTTTTTCTACACTCCTTCACCAGCAAAGAAACGGGACTCTTTATCATCACAAACTTTTTTTACATCCAACACTGAACCATGCAAAAGAGCTATATTAATTTCATTTAGACATAATGAAGGACTTTTCACATAGTATAATCTTCTTCCTAACTTCAGCATTTCGGAATGATGTATTGCTAAAATTCTTAAATGATGGAAACGACTTTGACACACTTTCCTAGAAAGGCAAGCCAGAGAATGACCTTGAAACCCTGTATTTTTTCTCACTTTGCATGGATTCAGTCCTTGTAGTATCTTACAGCCTGATTCATGAAGCGAAATTGCGCCCGCAATGGTTGCGAAAATGCAATTGCGGGTGCAAAACACGGAATCGGCATTCAAGTACAAAATAGCGATTTCGCAAACACAGAATAGCGATTAAAATAGCGATTACGCAATAATAGTCGCAGAGTCCCGGTAGTCGCGCATTAGCGATACGGAAATAGCGACCAACCACGGAATCTGCGAAATGAATAGCGAAACGCAATTTATTCTCAATCGGCATTCATGAAAAATAAACAATTGCGGAAAACCCCAAAATCGCATTTTTGCGCGGCGCAAATTAAGGACAACTCAAAGCAGGTGGTAACCATAAAAGCCATGATTAAGTAAAATTTGAAAAACAGTTGGCCAATCACCAACAGGTCCAGGCCTGACCAATCACACATAAGGACATTCAGCAGCAGCATTAGGCTTTCCACAATGCCAGGAATGTACATGGTGGTGAGGCGGCGAAGGCTACAGCGAGCAGCACGGAGGAGACGCATGAGGCAGGAAAGGATCTACCGGCAGCGGGTCACCTTGCTGGGCCAAACCAGAGAACAGATTTATGCCAAATACAGGCTGAATGGGGAAATGATCACCTGGCTGATACAAGAACTTGACCCCCTCATGCAGCACCCAACAAGGCGAAACAATTCTGTGCCTACACATGTGCAGGTATTGTGCAGCCTGCACCTCCTGGCCTCCGGCAGTTTCCAGGGCATAGTAGCGGCTGCTGGGGGGATATCCCAGCCCACCATGTCACGCTGCCTCCACACTTTTGTTGACGCCATGCTCACCCAGCTCCACCGCCACATCACATTTCCCACGAGCCAACAGGAATTGGACCTGACAAAACTACAATTTTACAATGTAGCCCATTTTCCCCATGTCCTCGGCTGCATCGACTGTACCCACGTCGCCATCTGCCCACCAGCTGCCACGGAGTATATGTACCGCAACCGGAAGTCCTACCACTCCCTCAACATACAGATGGTCTGCAATGCCAAGACCATCATCACTGACATTGTCGCACAGTACCCAGGGAGTACCCATGATTCCTTTATCTTCAGGCACAGTGGACTCCACACACGACTGCTCAGAGGAGAGTTTGGGGAAGGACACCTACTTGGTAAGTACACTTTGTCGACAATGTCACATTGCAATGAAGTCACTGCGCTGCACAGGCAATCAACATCTGCTCCTCTCATTCAGGTGACAGTGGCTACGCCCTACGGGAATACCTCCTGACCCCTTACCTCAACCCTGCCACACCTCAGCAACGGCGCTACAATGTTGCACACATCCGGACAAGGAACTGTATAGAAAGGACATTTGGCCTGCTCAAGAGCAGGTTCCGTATACTACACAAGACAGGTGGGGCCATGTATTACAGTCCTGCTGCGTGCTGCCGCATTGTGGCTGTCTGTGCAATGCTCCATAACATTGCAACCAAGCGCCGGTTACCTGTTGACATCTCAGGCAGTGAATCTGAAGGGGACGACCGGCCACCAGCACATGTGCACCATGCACGCGGGGAGAACCCAGCTGAAGGCCACAGACGTCGCAACCACATCACAGTGAACAATTTCTAGGCCACCCTCTTCCCCCACCCCACATATCACAATTGCATGCAAAATGTAATGATTACACAAGGCTAATGTGTGCAGCAAAATAAATATATTTGTTTCATTCACAACAAAAAGGTAATCAGTCCAACTATTTACAAATACCAGTATTGCGTCATACTGCAGTGTGCATGTACTTGGCAGGCTTAGCGTCAGCCTGTGCCAGTGTAATGCAGACAGTGTCAATGGCGCCTCCTGCGCGTAATGCCCAGGCGCCTCTGAGGCTCTTCCTCTTCCTGGGCACCTGTACCAGGCGTTGCCCTGGTGCTGCGCCTAGGTGGCGGGACCAGTGTGGCCGATTGGCTACTCACGCTGGAGGCACCCTCACTGGCATCGTCGCCCCCTACAGTGGCCGGTAGCACAGGTGTGTGTAGTGCCGTCACCGCGGTGGTTAGGTGCTCCAGGACCCTTGTGATGTCCTCACAGCACTGCACTAGTTGGTGCTGCTGGGTGAGAGAGCGCCGCGACAACTGGGTGGTGGCATTTGCTGCCACATAATTCGACCTGCTATAGGCCGACAGGCGGCTCATCAGCTGGTGGTGGCGCCGGCTCGCTACACTGCGGTGCTTGAGCAGCGCAGCAGTGTTCTCCTCCATGGCTGCGGTCATGCGGCCCATGGCCGCCGTCATGCGGTCCATGCGCTCTCCAACTCCCGCAACATTGCGCCCGATTTTGTGCAGCTGGAGCTGGATGGCACCTTGCTGCTGTGACTGGCGCTGGTGGATACAGAGCATGCGTCTCTCAACGCTCATGCAGGCATAGCGATGTCCATTGCCCCTCCTGCTGATTGCCCGCGGTGTTGCCGCTGTCGCAGGCCCAGATCTATTGGCACCAGCTGCAGGTGGTGTTGCAGCAGGCGTTGCTGGTGCGGCAGGGACTGGGGGCACATTAGTGGGGTGCCTGGCTCTGGCTGCGGGTGGGGCTGCAGATCCAGATGCAGCAACGGTGGGGGGCCTGGCCTTGGCTGCGGGTGGGGCTGCAGATCCAGATGCAGCAACGGTGGGGGGCCTGGCCTTGGCTGCGGGTGGGGCTGCAGATCCAGATGCAGCAACGGTGGGGGGCCTGGCCTTGGCTGCGGGTGGGATGCTAGATGCAGGGGCCACAACGGTGGGGGGCCTGGCTGCTGGTGTTGTTGCAGCGGCAGGGGCTGGTGCCTGGGTTTCTGGTAGTGATTCCTCCTCCTGGGCCTCCTCATCTATCAGCAGCCTCTCGCTGTCACTGCTGTCTGCGCCACCTGTGAGGGTAAGTGGATACTCATTAGTTGCATGTGACTGTCAGACATGCTGATGTTACATGGATGCTGGGTGACATTCCCTGGATGGCTGTGGATTTGCGTACTTTGGGACCTGTCTGGCTGCATTGGGGTACTACTACATTGTGGACATACTACATTTCCCACAATGCTTCAGGGCATTCCCTGATGCGCAACAAAGGCATGACTAAGGGCCAATAAGTGAGCCTATTTGGTCAGGGACGGTCATAGGGGACAGGGTCGCAGTCGCATGCCACTTACCTTGGGTGTCTTGGGTGGGGCGGGAGGAGTCCAGAGGGGTCACGCCAACGCACGCCTCCCTCTCAAGGGTGTCCTCGACCTGGTCCTCCAAGGGTGTGTTGGGTGGGACTGTCGGTCCGCCACCTCCAGTGCCCGATGCCTCTCCAAGGCGCTCCGCCACCCTCTCCTTGGCACGACCTCGGAGGTCATACCAGCGCTTCTTTAGCTCCTCCAATGACCTATCGGCCACACCCACCGAGTTCACGCTGGCAGCTATACCCAGCCAGATCCTCCGCTTGTCTTGCTCTGGGACCTTTCTGGAGTTGGTCCCAAAGAGCCGGTCATGGTTGGCCACCACCCCTTCAATGAGGTTCTCGAGTTCCTGCTCTGAGAACTTGAGCTTTCGCTTTCGTCCTGCGCTGTTGCTGGGGCCAGGGACAGCTTCCTCAGACATGGCAGAAGATATGTCGCTATTTCAGTCGGTAGAGAAGTCGCTATCGCTGGTTTAGCGTCTGCTTCCGACTTGCTCCCTCGGAGGTTTGCCTCGCTGTGGTGTTTGGGGGTGGGAACTGCCTGCTTCCTGGTTGTGATGTCATCACTGTGCTCGGAAAGCGACTTCCCGTTTTCCCGATCGCGCGAGAATGCGAGTCGCATTCCCGATCGCACGGGATTGCGAGTCGCTATCCCGATCGCACGGGATTGCGAGTCGCTATCCCGACGCAGGTAGCCGGGAATAGCGATTTTTCTGCGTTTTTAGTTGGTCGCTAACGGATTTAGCGCCCGCGTGCGACTCGCTATTTTTTCCCCGAAAAGTACATGAATGCCGTTTTGCGTTTCCTCAATAGCGAGTCGCTATTACTCGCTATTAGGGACACGCAAAACGGCCCGTACATGAATCAGGCTGCAAATCTTCTGTTTTACAGTGTTTCTTCCATATTCTATTAAGAAATTTATTAAGGTATCAACTGCATGCACTAATGAATTTTGTTGAAAATATGTTTCTTCATTAAAAAAAAGGTTCAGTACTAGAAGTATGCTTCCATTCCCTGGAAAATATTTCACAAAAATGTGTTCCACTTACAATACTTTTTCTTTTACATTTCTCTTTCATAGAATTATTGTATTTAAAGTTTTCAATCTTTTTAAAATTAGGATAAGCAATTTTCTTTTCAATTCAAATGCTTTTTCAATGACACTTAGAATCTCCTTTTTTGTTTCTAAAATGCTGATCTTGTCAGGTTGTATGTCAGCGCGCCTGCCCAATGAACTACAATTCCCAGCAAAAACCGGGGTTTAAACTACCGTTCCCAGAATTACCGGCGTCCTGACAGGATATCACGGGGCGGAGTTCGGCGATCGGTGCTCGTGATTCTGGCTGTATGGAGGGAGCGGCTGCTCCTCATGAGTCCGGCGTATTCCTGTGATGTCCTTGCAGTAAAACTCATCGAGAGGTTTGAGACTGCGACTGTTATTGTTTGAAACGCGCTGGCTAGCGCGTTTGTTCGTTTTTTGTTCTTCATCCTGTCTTTGCGGAGCGGAGCAACTTTGCGTGTTTGTTTGGACTCGCGTCTGCGAGGAAGCTTCTTTTCTGGATTGACTGAGTTCAGAGGTGTACGCACTGTGAAAGCCAACAGTGGTGTGTTTGTTAGATACTTTGCTGGGATTAGCAAGTGGCGGAGTGCAGGGGGGTATGAGGACCTCCGCACTAGCGTCATGAATTTGTGACGTGGTGTTCTACTCAGACTGGATTGGATTACTAATTACCAAAGCGGATGGTAGTAGTAGGTACTACACCATGCCGTGTTTGCATTAACCTTTGGGAGCATATACGGTGTAAAGGAGTCATTTGCATTACTGTATAAAAGGAGGTTTCTGGCAAACTATATGGATCTCTTTGCTTTATTTTCACACTATTGGGCTGCCTGCTCATTGGTGCTTTTCTGGATTACTTATGGTACCATGATCCAGAGATGTATGAATGAAGGCTAGGGGGTAGGTTACTAGCGAGAATCACTGATTTAGGCAGATGGTGTGTAATGCCTCATGTGTAAACGTTTCTCTTGTGTTAAACAGGTTAGAAGGAAGGCTGAAGAAACAGCAGTATGGTGTCTGTACGCAATTACTACAGGTGACTCTCCTGGTTGTGTTTTAGTGAGAATTAAATGAGTGTAGTGTTTAACATTGCATTGACCATTGTACTTTTGTCTTCCAGTTTCTTTTTCCCTGCTGCCCCTTCCTTCTTCTCTTTTCTTTTGGGTTTTTCCCCTTTTGGGGTTCTTTCCCTCACCGTATCGTCTGAACACCCTGTGTCTATACTTCAGGGTGTTCGGAGGGTCCGGAGGTGGAGCATTGTTGCTGCATGTGGATCCTGTGGAGTGTAAACCTGACAGATCTCTTTTTATATATTTTTGTAGTAAATTTTGGAGCACTCTACTTTTATACAATCTTTTTGAATTTCTGAAAATTGTTTCTTCCTGCTTCCTACATGATTCTTTTTCCGATAATCCAATTTTGCACTTTTTGTACATTTTTCTTTGCCTTTCATTTCACTGTTCTTGTTTTATCTCTCTCTTCTTTATTTTTAGAATTTGAAACCCTTTATTACTCGTACCAGAAGGCTTTTTAATTCAGGATCCATGTTGTACTTGATCTAATTACTGTTTTGCTATTTCTTTTTACATTGGCCTCTTTTCTTCGTTCTCTTTTTCTTTGCTGTTTTCTTGTTATTGTAACTGTCTTAATAATTATGCAAAATATCTGTAAAAAAACGTTTTAAAAGCAATTTGATATAATTAAAATAATTATACAAAAATATTCACATGTATAACTATAAAAATACATGCAAAGAAACTACATCAATGATTTGAGCAGTGGCACAGTGCTACCTGCATAATTGTAGGAGTGTATGAGCAGTGTGTAAGATATTTGAGCACAGCTATAGTAGTACATATGTGATTGTGGAACTGCATAGTTAGTAACTGTATCATTGCATGAGTACATGGCTAGTGACTAAAAGAGTACAATACAGCTAGGAGAGTTCCTGAGTGCATTTATAAGTGCTTGGATATTGGTGGAGTGATTGCAAAAGTCGATGGTGCTGCATGGGTGATTGGAGAACTGCATAGGGACTAACAGAAGGATTCCTAGATTGTATGGGTACTACCTGGGTAATTAGAGGAGTGAATCAGTAGTATGTAGCTGGTTAGAGGTCTGCCTGGATAGTGCACAGAGTATTGTAGCTATGCTTGTTAAGGGTCAGGCTACCAACCAGATTAAAAGATCCTTAAGTATTGCCCGGCGGTTTCGCCTCCTAGACCCACAAGATATTAACCAATGAAGAGGCAGGCGCTGGAGACTGGAAGGCAGGAAACAAGGGTTTTTATTCTCTCCGGAGGAGAACACATCAGTTCGGACAGCAAGTATCGTCACGAGGTGCTCTAACCGCATCTCTGAGGCCTGGCCTCTTATACACAGGTTTATTGCTTTATTACATACAACACATTCTTGGCAATGCTTTGATGTACGGAAAGACATTCTCGGAATCCCCGCTCCAAGCCCGTTCCCACACACATATACAGCCGAAGTCCCCACCCCGGTCACAACAGGTGATGATTATCGCGCAGCTGGACATTCCGCCGATCCACGGAATGTGGGGGGTTTGATCGGATCTCATAGGGTGGGGGCTTTGATCAACTCGAGGGTCCTTTAATGAGGGAAGCTTCCTACTGTACGGGGGGGGCAATAAACAGTATCCGCAGAGCTTAGGTGGTGGCCTGGGAACGAGGAAGACAAACGGGCACACAGGAAAAGGGGGTTTGCATCAAAGGGCCTGGGACCATGAAAGGAATGAAGGGAAGTGTCGCGCTGGGAACAGGATGGGGTTCCGAGGCAGAGCCGCGCTGAAGAGGGGTTTATGACCCAAGACATGTGAGAGCGGAGGGGGGGGGGTTGTCAGCGCGCGGGGGGGATGCCTGCGAGGTCGGGAGAGAGAGAGACGCTGGCTATCTGCGAAGGGCAGGGAGGCCATGGTGCACAAAATGGCTGCCGCTTACGCGCACGAATGGGCCCAAGGAGAGCAAGATGGTGCCGATAATGTTGACATTTTCAGTCTAACCTTTAACAGTCCTCCCTTTTCAACATATCTAGCCAACTTGCCTACTCAATGTCAATCTTCATCAAATTCCCAACCTCGGCATCATATAATGCTCCCATGCGTTCGTTTCCAAAGTCCACGGCCTTAGGGCAAATACAGTTTGCACATAATGAACACAGGGGTGGCAGACATTGAATTCCTAAGCATAGGCCACATATTACTACTACAGGAATTAGGATAATGGTGAACAGTCTCCAGCCCCAGTTCTTAACGGTGTTCCAGAACCAACCACCAAGCGACCATTCTTCCTGATCCTGGTGGACTTCTGAAGAGAGTCTGTGAAGATGTTCGATGGCTTTGTACACTGAGGGCGAGTTGTCCGGTATGTATGTACAGCAGCTGGACCCAATAATGCGGCATGCTCCACCACGGTCCGCAAGAACCACATCTAGGACAAGGCGGTTCTGTAGGGCCACCAAGCGGACCGCTTGGAGTTCGGTGGTGTTGTTGGCAAAGATACCAGCTGTGATGTTCATTGTTGTCTCAACTGCCTGAGTCAAATGTCGGATGGCCCGGCTGTTTGCCATCGGGCCCCAAAGAGGAACAAGTCCCTTCATAGCATCGAGGAACTGCGCTCCTGTTGAGTCGGCTTGCTCAATGTCCTTGGCTCGTTTTTGCCTATGATGATTCGCTGGGGCCACATAAGTCGGAGGAAGGACGAAGGAGATGAAACAAGTGCCCCCCCAGCCTTTGGGGAGCCAGGTGTAGGCCTTTGTGCCGCAGACGAAATACATGTTTGGGGACGACACAAAGGAAGGTGGATCCGTGGTGTCCAAAGTTCTGGTAAACCGGCAAGCACTGCGGCCCACCAGCTGTGTCCCATGTCCTTCTATGCACATGTGGCCTGTGACGTTGATGACTGATAGGGCCACAGTCAGAGTGGCAGCCGTTCGTTTGCGCAGGTAGGAGAAGGTGGGTCTGGTTGGATTGTTGAACACCTGCATTTCAATTCGTTCTTTAGCAGGGATGTCCATGTGGATGGAGTCGTTGGAGGTCTGCGGGCAGAAGTGTGTCTTTGTTTTGTTCCGCCGGACCCCGTGGGAGAAATGCGTTACGGTTTTGCTGGAGGTGGCATTGTCCTTATAGCTTTCTTGCAGGAGGATCAGCCAAGCAAGGCAGGAGCCATGAACCGAGAAGGGTGAGGGGATGAATGGTATCGAGTGTCCAGTGGCGTGGGGTAGCAACCCACAGATCCAACAGTTGGTGGCATTGGTGGCAAGATTGTGCTGGTGAAGGAGCTGTACGAAAGAGTTATTCCAAAACTCCTTTCGCCTCTCTCTGAGTTGAGGAGAGAGCGAAATCAGATAATGTTCCTTCATGGTGGTAGGCTGAGCAGTGGTCAGGAATGTTTCGTGAGCAGGTGCATTTTCTTCCACAATCCAGAGTGTGGTCATGAGGAGAAAGCAAAAAAGGATTGCGATGAAGAGTGCAATTGTCTTTGAGCTGTGGAGTCTGTCTGTTCTTGGGTTTCTGTAGTGGGTATTTCCTGTTGTCTCCATCATCTTCTTATTTGGCGCTTCCATCATCTTCTTATCTGGCGCTTCCATCATGTTCATCTTCAAGGTGCTCGGTAGTGGGCAGAACCACAGACTTAGTTTAGCTTCTCTCCAGGCAACCCTTGATTGCTTTGGGTCACCGTTTTGAGATTCAACTTAGTTTGTGGTCTACTTAGCCGAAGCTCCCTCCTTTCGACGCAGGAAATACCCTTCTCTGGATGGCACAGTGGGATCAGAGAATTTTGAAAGTTCAAGTGCTTCGGTATCAGGATAGCAGGTTAGTGACGGTCGGTCCTTGTTCAGGAGCTCTTCTTGGTCGCCGATGTTTTCTGTCGTGGCCAGGGTCGGGGAGACCTTCTTACAGTGGTGTGCGTGCAGCCAGTGCCGCTTCCCCTCCACACGAAGAGCCGTCCGGGTGGTGATTAACACTTGCCAGGGGCCCGTCCACCGGGGTTCCAAACTCTTCGTCCGCTGAAAGTTTCGGATCAGCACGAAATCCCCAGGTTGGATGGCGTGACCCGGACCCCTGGAAGCATCGGGGATGGCCTGCTGCACCTGCTGATGAATGACAGACAGAGTTTCAGTCAATTTATACAGATAATCAGACATTAGGACGTCCGGGACGTCATGAATGGAAGTTGGTTTTGGTGCGGACCAGATACTCATGGGTCGACCGAAAACAACTTCGTAAGGTGTCAAGTGATGTCTGGTGGGGGTGGAACGCATCGATAGCAATGCTAGTGGGAGGGCGTCTGGCCATTTCAGACCTGTGGTAGCTACTATCTTGGACAGTTTAAGCTTTAGTGTGGCATTGTGTCGCTCAACAAGTCCAGCGGACTGGGGGTGAAAGACTGCGTGAAATTTCTGCTTGATGCCCAACCCCTTTAAGATGAACTGGATGACTTCGGCTATGAAGTGGGGGCCATTATCGCTCCATAAAATACGACAAAGGCCGTAACGGGGGAAAAATTCCTTTAACAGTACTTTTGCGGTGGCCATAGCAGTGTTGTCACGGGTTGGGTATGCTTCCACCCATTTGCTAAAGGCGCACACCACGACAAGTACATATTTCAGGCCTTGGCACCTATCTAGCTGGATGTAGTCCATTTGCAGGACCTCAAATGGGTGGTTTGGGACCCCAAATCCTCCCCGGGGCACTACAGTTCCTTTCCCGGGGTTGTGTTGCAGGCATATCAAGCATTTATTGGACCAGACGTTTGGCGGAATCTGTGATTTTATCATTGTGCCAAACCCTGGAGACAAGTTCAATCATGGGGGCTGATCCTATGTGGGCAGGGGAGTGTGCCATAGCCAGTATGGGAATCAGGTACGAATCAGGTAGCAACCATTTGTTTGTGTCTCTTGTCCGCCAGCAGCCTTCATCATCTTTTAATCCCACCCGTGTCCATTCAGTCAACTCGTGTTGTGTGCTAGCCGTTTGAATGTCTCTAATAGTGTCTCTAGCGTCAGTCCATTTTTCTGCTTGTGACCTGGTCACGTACATATGTGTTGTCGTCCTATTTTCAGCTGTCGTTCGGGCAGTGATGTCGGCTAGCGCATTTCCCTGCCCAATGATGTCTGTCACCTTCTTGTGTGCCTGGCATTTGACGACTGCAAGCTTGTTGGGGAGAAGGACGTCCTCGATCAAGGCGGAGACTAGATCCCCGTGCAAAATGGGGGTGCCGTGTGAGGTCAAGAATCCCCTTTCCCTCCAAAGGAGCCCAAAATGGTGAACCACCCCAAAGGCATACTGGCTGTCGGTGTAAATGTTCGCTGTAGTTCCTGTTGCCAGGATGCAGGCTCGGGTCAGGGCAATCAGTTCTGCTGCCTGGGCAGATTGTTGCGTGATACGGGCTGTTTCAACTACAGTTCGGGCCGTGGTGTCTGCATAGGCAGCGGAAGTGGTGCCATCGGGGAGTTTGATGCAAGAACCGTCCACCCACAGCTCTCCGTCAGGGTCAGGAAAAGCCGTGTCTCTGAGGTCAACCCTACTTCTAGTCTGTTCGTCCGTAAGAGTCACGCAGTCATGTACAGGGTGCACGTTGGGATCGTTCTCTGGCAAGGGTAACAGAGTTGCCGGGTTCAGTGTGGTGCATCTTTTCAGGGCGATATGGGGTGCAAGCAAAGTCAGTTCGTATCCAGTCAGTCGTGCACTCGTCAGGTGATGTGTCTTGGTTTGGTTCAGGAGGGTGTCGACTGCATGGGGTACCAGTACCGTGAGGGAATTCGAGAGCACGATCCCCTCACTCTGTCGGATAGAGATCGCAGCAGCAGCTACAGCTCGAAGGCAGGCAGGCAAGGCTCTGGCTACAGGGTCAAGAGTGGCAGAGAAGTAAGCGCACGGTCGTTGCTTAGGGCCGATGGCCTGGGTCAGGACAGATAAAGCGCACCCCTCCCTTTCGTGAGTGTAAAGGGAGAAGGGCTTTTTGTAATCAGGGGTACCTAGGACGGGGGCCGAACAAAGGGCATCTCGTAGTTCCGTGAAGGAGGTTTGACATTCAGGGGTCCAAGGGAGTGGGAAAGGGACGTCTTTACCTAGCAGAGAAAGCAGTGGTTTCACAACGAGGCTGAAGTTTGGTAACCACTGTCGGCAGAAGGAGGTGAGACCTAATAGGGAGCGAACCTGCTTCTGGGTCTTAGGGACAGGAGTATCGAGAATGGTTTGGATTCGATCAGGAGTGAGTTTTCTTCCTTCTTTGGACAAAAGGTGGCCTAGGTAAGTGACCTGGGGTTGGCAGAATTGCAACTTCTTCTTGGAGACCTTGTGGCCATTTTCCACAAGGATGTGCAGGAGTTGAATGGTGGCTGTGACTGCTAATGGAGTGGTGTCGGCTGCTAAGAGGATGTCATCGACATATTGCACTAACACCACTCCGTCGGGTAACTGGACTTGATCCAGTTGTCTCTTGAGGGCCTGGCTGTAGATGCTAGGGCTTTCTGTGTAGCCCTGGGGTGCTCGGCAGAACCTATATGAGCGTTTTTTTAGGGTGAAGCCGAAGAGGTATCGGCTGTCTGGGTGGATGGGGATGGAAAAGAATGCGTTTTTGAGGTCAATGACAGTGAAGGTGGTGGCAGTAGAAGGAATCAAAGTCAGGATGGTGGTGATGTCCGAGACCACAGGGTACTGGGGTACCACCACTTTGTTGATCTCTCGAAGGTCGATGATAAAACGGTATGCTTTCTCATCTCCCTCTCCCTGTTTCTTGATGATGGGCAAGATAGGGCTGTTGCAAACGTTGCTTACTACTTCCTCTACCACTGCTGCGTCGACTAGCGCCTGAATAATCTTTACCAATGCCTTCTCGCCCTTGGGCGATATCCGATATTGTGGAAGTTTTGGGAGAGTCGCGTCTGGTCGGACAGTAATGTGCACTGGGTCGATCAACATGCGCCCTACGTCCGAATCCGCCTTGGCCCATAGATATGGAGGCAGAGTGTCAAGCAGGGATGGGTCAGCGTCGGTGATGGAAAACATGCGTCGGGGAGGGCAATGTCTAAGCAGGACAGGGTTGTCGTGAAGGAAAACTCGAACTCCGTCTTGAGAACATCTGATCGTCGCTCGGAAGTGTTTCAATAGGTCAAGTCCCATAATGGCGTCAGGGCTATTGGAGGAAAGCAAAAACGTGGTGTCAGTGGTGTTGTTTTCTACGTCAAAGAGGATCGGGGCGGACAAAGGGTTAGTGGAGGGCGTTCCATCGAAACCTGTCGATGTTATAAGTGAGCCAGACAAGGGTGCCCCCGGAATCAGTCGTTTAGATAACGCACTACGTGTTGCGCCAGTGTCTACCAGAAATGGAGACTTGGTACCCAGGACCTTAGCAGTGACGTAAGGGCCTTGCTGGTCAACATAGAGCTCGACTGGATCCCTCCCTTGCCCTTGGCAGTCCTATGCAAAGTTGTGGGTGTCATCATAGTCAGATTGCTGGTATTGGTTCTGTCTGGGTCGATCAAATGTATTTGGTCTGCCTGATCTGTCGTTAGTCGTGTCATTTGGGGGCCCTCGCTGTTGTCCCTTATTTCTCGGCCCATTCGCTATGTCCTTGGGGTCTTTGTTTCTGATTATGTCCAGAAGAACTGGGCACTGGGATTTCCAATGGCCAGTTCCTTTACAGAAAGCGCACTGGTCCTCTCTAAGGTCTGTACGTCCACTATGGGGAGTCGAAGTACGGTCCTGGGACTTAGGGGCGTTCGTCTGATAGTTTCCCCGGTATTGGTCTCGTCCTATAGTCACTCCTTGCAGTTGGGCCATCATCACCCTCTCTTTCAAGTCCTTCTTCTTTCTCTCTGTTGCCCTATCGTTTTCATTTTTCTGATGTTCATAATATTGGGCCATCTGGAGGATAGCCGTAGGTTTGGAGGCTGCCCAACTACTCTCGCTAGCCTGCAGTTTCTGGGAGACCTCGGATGACAGACCCTTAACATAATTCTGGACAAACAGATGGTGTCCGGTTGCAGTGGTCATGTCCTGGCCGCGGTAATCGGAGAACACCGTTTCGAACCGGGAGAAGTATTCCGATACATCCTCCTGGGGTTTCTGGCGACAGGCCGTTACTATCGACCAGTCCACTTTCTTTTCTGGAATCAGGGTTTTTAATTTCTGTACGATTTTATCTGGAAGGTCTAAAATGGATTTCAAAGGCTTTTGTCCCGGTCCTCGTTGTTTATCAATGTCCTCGAGTTGTGTCCAGGTATGTCCGAGCAGCTCATGGTGGTCGACTTTCCGGATTTGCTTCCACACATCAGCTGGTAGACATAACCCGAAAAACAAGTCGATGTCAGCCAGGGTCATAATCGTTGAACCTAGGGCTGTACCCAATTCAGTATAGAAGGCAGTGGGGTTTTTACGTAGGTCAGGCAGAGATTTCCGGAATGTCAGAATCTCTTGCCGGTCCCATGGCTGGTAGACCCAGTTGTACACTACCCTTCCTTTTGCATCTTGGTGGTTTGCATCATCGTGAGTCCCTGCACCTCGTGGAGGAACCCAGTAAGGGGCAGCCTCTCGTATTGGCATCATGGTGCTGGGTTGCTCAGTTTGTGGTTCGGTCGCCACGGATGTCGTGGGTTTAGTTCCCGATTCTCGTTCAGTGAGGTGGCGGAAAACCTCAAGCGTACGCGTAAGGAGGTCCGTCACATCACACTCGCCCTCATCCCCAATATCGACCTTCCGGTACAGAGTCATTAGGCTCTCGGGACCTTGGTCTCGATATCGGTCCTCGTATGCGTTCAAGACATGGTAACACAGTCGTACAGTAAAGTGTCGTCTGTGACTCCCTGTATACGATTTAAACATATCCGTGATATACTCTTCACCTTCCTTCCTTTCTACCAGTGTTCTTACTATCTTGTCGATCCCTGTTCGCTCATCTTTGCTTAGTCTGTTTATTCTTGCGGAACCAGCCCCTCGGGTCTCAGGGTCGCCTAACGTTGTCGTTTGCGGAGTATTTGGTACAAGGGGTTCGGCCGGCACAGAGACCATGGGGGCCGAAGCTGTGGCACTACCCTCATTTGCACCTGGGGGTGGTGGGTGTTGTGCTAAGGGTTGGGAAGGGGCATATGGAGGGGGCATGTAGATGGTCGGAGGGCCTAACAGCAGATCATCGCTCGCTCGTTTTTGTCTCGAGGATAAATCAGGGTAGAGCATGGGGGGCGTTCTAACCGGGCACTGGCTTGATGTTTCCATTTCTAGTTTCTGTTTGGCTTTCTCTCTTTCCTTTATCTCTCCTTCTAGTTTCTGAGCAGCTAGGTGGGCTGCTTTTCGCAGCTCTTTTTCCAACCTACTCTCAATTTTCCTTTTATGTTGTTCAGTTTCTTTGCGCCACATGCCGAAACTATCAAGCATAGCGGGCGTTGTCTTATTTTTACCTAGGGCTGTTTCTAGCGCGTTTATTTTGTCATCATCGAAGGATCCTATCAGTGGCCACTGACTTTCTCCATTCTTTTTCGTATATTTATGCCACAGTTTGTTATAGGCTATAGCGATCAATCCATGCTTCATGAACATGTCCTTATTAGGGGTGCCTTCCGGTGGAGCCGGATGGTTCATCTCTTATAAGCGGTCCGGGCTAAACAGGCTACCGATCAGTGGGGAGAAGACAGACATGACGGCTCGCAACGAGGGACAAAAAGTCAGCACTGCCTATCTTATCACTGCGTGCAAAGTCTGGACAGAATATTTCTATTCTACGTTGTTTGCAGGCAGTGAATACCTCATGAACCAATATAAAAATAAAAAAACAATTCAGTGGGGAGAATAAGTAGGCTCGCAAAGGTCTGCGTTACCTACCCTTTCACTATCTGTAAAAAGGGGGGGGGGAGGGGCTCTTCCCTGTTTGCAGACAGAGAATCTCCAGAAAAACAGTCTGCGAACAATAGTTCAGTTTCAAGTAATTAATCAGTGGGGGAGAAAGATAGACACGACAGTTGTATTACCTATCCTCCACTGTTTGCAAAGGGAGAGCCTGTTGTTTCTCCGTTTGCAGACAGAGGATCTCCAAATAAATTAACAAAGAGTAATACTAGTATTTTCTAGACAATTCAAATAACCATTTCGCAATTCGTCGTGTTTACACGACCTTACCCGGACCGCATGGACAGTTTCTTGTATTCCAAATCCAGCGCCCGATCATCCTCTTTTCCTCGTATTCCTCGCGGCACTCCTGATGGTTCCCAGCCAGGACCGTAGATCACTCGAGAGAGGTCTGTTCGGAACCAGTGAAGTTCGGATGATCGGCTGTCAGACGAGGGTCTATCGGACAGGCGCGCTCCCGATCGTTGCAGTCGTTCACTCTGTCGTCAGGACCTCTCCCACTGGATCCACGAGTCACTGATGGGCCCCACGTTTGGGACGCCAATTGTTAAGGGTCAGGCTACCAACCAGATTAAAAGATCCTTAAGTATTGCCCGGCGGTTTCGCCTCCTAGACCCACAAGATATTAACCAATGAAGAGGCAGGCGCTGGAGACTGGAAGGCAGGAAACAAGGGTTTTTATTCTCTCCGGAGGAGAACACATCAGTTCGGACATCAAGTATCGTCACGAGGTGCTCTAACCGCATCTCTGAGGCCTGGCCTCTTATACACAGGTTTATTGCTTTATTACATACAACACATTCTTGGCAATGCTTTGATGTACGGAAAGACATTCTCGGAATCCCCGCTCCAAGCCCGTTCCCACACACATATACAGCCGAAGTCCCCACCCCGGTCACAACAGGTGATGATTATCGCGCAGCTGGACATTCCGCCGATCCACGGAATGTGGGGGGTTTGATCGGATCTCATAGGGTGGGGGCTTTGATCAACTCGAGGGTCCTTTAATGAGGGAAGCTTCCTACTGTACGGGGGGGGGCAATAAACAGTATCCGCAGAGCTTAGGTGGTGGCCTGGGAACGAGGAAGACAAACGGGCACACAGGAAAAGGGGGTTTGCATCAAAGGGCCTGGGACCATGAAAGGAATGAAGGGAAGTGTCGCGCTGGGAACAGGATGGGGTTCCGAGGCAGAGCCGCGCTGAAGAGGGGTTTATGACCCAAGACATGTGAGAGCGGAGGGGGGGGGTTGTCAGCGCGCAGGGGGGTTGCCTGCGAGGTCGGGAGAGAGAGAGACGCTGGCTATCTGCGAAGGGCAGGGAGGCCATGGTGCACAAAATGGCTGCTGCTTACGCGCACGAATGGGCCCAAGGAGAGCAAGATGGTGCCGATAATGTTGACATTTTCAGTCTAACCTTTAACATGCTTGTGTTACTACCAAGGCCATTCCATATGTACATGACTAGTAAATGGAATGATTACAGTGCTGCAAAAAGAGTGCATGTTGAATTTATATGTGCTTAGGTATTGGCGGAGTGACTCCATAAGTAGATATGACTTGATGGGTGATTTAAGAACTGCATGGGACTGACAGGGGGATACCAAGACTGCATAGGTAGTACCTAGGTAATTAGAGAAGTGAATCAGTAGTGTGTAGCTGGTTAGAGGTCTACATGGATACTGCACAGAGTATTGTAGCTGTGCTTGTGTTAGTGCCTAGGCCAGTGCATAAGTATGTGCCTAGTAACTGGAATGATTACAGTCATGCACACAGAGTCCTTGGTGAATTTATAAGTGCTTAGGTATTGGCAAAGTGATTGGATAAGTAGATAGTGCTGGATGGGTGATTGGAGAAATGCATGAGACTGATAAGGGGAATCCTAGACTGCATGGGTAGTACCTGGGTAATTAGAGAAGTGAATCAGTAGTATGTAGGTGGTTAGCGATCTGCATGGATAGTGCACATATTATTGTAGCAATACTTGTGTTAGTACCAAGGCCATGATGAATGTATAAGTGTTTAGGTATTGGTGGAATGATTGGATAGGTAGATAGTATGGGTACTTGGAGAAGTGCATGGGACTGACAGGAGGATTCCTAGACTGCATGGATACTACCTGGCTAATTAGAAAAGTAAATCTATAGTAAGTACCTGGTTAGAGGATATGCATGAATAGTGCACAGAGTATTGTAGCAGTGTTTATGTTAGTGTCTGGGATATTGCATGAGTATATGGCTAGTGACTCAAAGATTACAATACTGCAAGGAGAGTGCCTGAGTGCATTTATAAGAGCTTGGATATTGGCGGAGTGATTGGATAAGTAGATAGTGCTGCATGGGTGATTGGAGAAGTGCATGGGGACTGACAGGGGGATTCCTAGACTGCATGTGTACTACCTGGGTAAGTAGAACAGTGAATCAGTAGTATTTAGCTGGCTAGAGGTCTGCATGGATAGTCCACAGAGTATTGTAGATATGCTTCTGTTAGTACCAAGGCCAATCCATAAGTACATGACTAGTAACTGGAATGATTACAGTGCTGCAAAGAGATGCCTGGTGAATGTATAAGTGCTTAGGTATTGGCAGGCAGATTACATAAGTAACTAGTGCTGGATGGGTGATTGAAGAAGTGCATGGGGACTGGCAGGAGGATTCCTAGACTGCATAGGTACTAACTGGGTAATTAGAGGAGTAAATCAGTAGTATGTAGCTGCTTAGAGGTCTGCACGAATAGTGTACAGAGTATGGTAGCTATGCTTGTGTTAGTACCAAGGTCATGGTGAATTTTTAAGTGCTTGGGTATTTGTGGAATGATTAGTTAAGTAGATAGTGTTGGATGGGTGATTGGAGAAGTGCATGGGAATGACAAGATAATTCCTAGACTGCATAGGTACTACCTGGGTAATTAGAGGAGTGAATCAGTAGTATGTAGCTGGTTAGAGGTCTGCATGGGTAGTGCACAGAGTATTGTAGCTGTGCTTGTGTTAGTACATAGGTCATAGTACCTGGGTCATAGTAGTATGCAGCTGATTAGAGGTCTGCATGGATAATGCACAGAGCATTGTACCTATGCTTGTGTTGGTACCAAGGCCATGGTGAACTTATAAGTGCTTAGGTATTGGTGGAGTAATTGGTTAAGTAGATAGTGCTGGATGGTTGATTGGAGAAGTGCATGGAACTGACAGAAGGATTCCGAGACTGCATAGGTACTACCTGGGTAATGGCAGGAGTGAATCAATAGTATGTAGCTGGTTAGAGGTCTGCGTGGATAGTGTACTGACTACTGTAGCAGTGTTTGTATTAGTGTCTACACCAATGCATGAGTATATGACTACTAACTGGAAGATTATAATACTGCAAGGAGACTTCCTGAGTGCATTTATAAGTGCTTGGATATTGGCGGAGGGTTTGGTTAAGTAGATAGGGCTCAATGGGTGATTGGGGAAGTGCATGAGGACTGACAGAAGGATTCCTAGACTTCATAGGTACTACCTGGGTAATTTGAGGAGTAAATCAGTAGTATGTAGCTGGTTAGAGGTCTACATGGATAGTGCACAGAGTATTGTACCTATGGTTGTGCTAGTACTAAGGCCATTTCATAATGATATGACTAGTAACTGAAATGATGACAGCGCTGCAAAAAGAGTATATGTTGAATGTATAACTGCTTAGGTATTGGCGGAGTGATTGCATAAGTAGATAGCGCTGAATGGGTGATTTGAGAAGTGCTTGCGGACTGACAGGGGGATTTCTAGACTGCATAGGTACTACCTGGGTAATTGGAGGAGTGAAACAGTACTGTGAAGGTAGTTATGGGACAGCAATGTTAAACCAAACACCAAACATTATGTGGCATATTTCAACAGTACCTCTCTAGAGATTTTAAAAAACTAGTCTCATCAGAAATACCTCAACATATGCAAGTACAGACATACTTCACACACAGGTCCATGCCCATTTTAAAACTTGACAGACTGCACTTCTATTTTAAAATGTATTTTGTGGGTAAACACATACTGACTGGATGATTAGAGTAGTGTTAGGAGAGTACATGGTTTATTCTGAAATGTATGGTTACTGCCTGGGTACTGCTAGGAGAGTACATGGTGAATTTATAAGTGCTTTGGCACAGTGATTAGATAAAGACATGGAACTGGCTGCATGATTGGAGGAGTGTATGGGTATTGACAGGGTGATGGCTGCACTGCAATGGTGGTCCTCACTTTAACACTGCATGAGTTATTACCTGGGTCATTGCATGAGTATGTGGATACAGACTGCATGATTAAAGAAGTGCAAATAGAGTGCATGGTAAATGTATAACTGCTTGTATATTGGCAGAGTGATTACATAAGTACAAAGTGCTGGACGGCTCATTGTAGAAGTGCGTGGGCAGTTATAGGGAGATTACTAGACTGCATAGGTACTACCTGGGTAATTGGAAAAGTTAATCAGTAGTATGTAGGTGGTTAGAGATCTGCATGGATACTGCACAGAGGATTTGTAGGCATGCATATCTTAGTGCCTGTACCATTGCATGAGTATGAGTGTAGTGACTTATTTTTTTACAGTGCTGCAAAGAGACTGGATTATGAATTTATGTGCTTGAGAATTAGAAAACTGATTGGATAAGTGTATTGTGCTGTATGGGTGATTGGAGGGGTGTATGAGTACGGTCAGGGCAATGGCTGCTCTGCAAGGACAATGCTTATGGGATTGAAGTAGTGCATGAATCTCTGCTGCTATTTGACCATTTTACAACAACTTTTAATGTTACACCTAGCCAAATACAAAGCAGGAACCATTCACATGTCTCTGCTATAAGTCTCATCATATTACTGAAAAACATAAATGGATATCTCTCTACCACTACACTATCTACACCTCATAAATTCACAGAACAAACTTCAATTTTAAACCAAACACCAAAAATGATGTGGCATATTTCAACTGTACCTCTCTAGAGTCTTAGAAAAACTAGTCACATCACGAAAACCTTAACTCACATATGCACTTCCAATTTGAAATCAACACCTAAAATTATGCGGCATACTACTAATGTACATATCCACACACCGAAACAAACTATCATAATCACCAATAACCATTCCAAAACATACATAATACTATACATAATTTATATTAAACAACATTTAAATACATTACAAAAAACTGCAATAAACATTTCTTCATTTCAAAATATATCTCAAACTTCAAATTTCATGATTCATATTTTATATTTGAAAACAAAGAGACTACACAATACACCTCACAAATTGATAACTCACCTTTCAAATTGATTTGTAGATTATGAAGTATCAGAATCTCACACCAGATTTTCTTATGCACACAATCAATATAATGCACTGCTCTTAGCAAAACCAGTACTGGCAAACTTTCCCTCTCTTTCCCTACACATCTAGATGTAAATAACAAATCACATTGCATACAAGAATATTTCAAATTCTAAAACACAGTTCTATTGGTTACACATATCAACCCTTGCCAACTGACTTCTAACTGAATCCAAAATGCTTCTGGGATTTTCTGGAATAGCGCCTGCACAGTGCCCCATAAGTGATGGCACCGCAAATCCATACAGGAGTTCAAAAATATATTACAAATAATGCACTACTTTTAAAGATAGCACAAACTTTGGAAATCTCACTGTAATAACATATGACTTTAATATTTACAACAAATTCACATTTTAATGCCACAGTTAACTTTCAAACCTACCCCCATTCTCCTTAATGCCTGTTTCCATAACAACAGGTCATGGAACACTCAACTGAAGTTACAGGTCACAAGTTCAGCACACAATGTTGCAAATACAAACAGCAAGTGTGCGCTGACTTTCCAAAATATTAGCTTATCCTATCTAATGTACCTTTCAAACATTTTTTACTAATCAATAAGAAACAGGCTTTTTAAAGACAGAAACATGCACCCTATTTTTGACTATATAATGTTCTTAAACAGCCAATCATTACTCTTCTTTTTTAAAAACTGCATCTTGTCCACCATTTTAGATACCTCTCATTCTACCAACTGTCTACCTCAAATACACACATCTTTTCAGTGCATCCAGACTTCCCTTCAAGATGCTTAGAGTGTGGATTGTGGGACACAGTTATGTTTTCTGGTGCAAAAGGTATGCTGAACACAGAGGTCTAGCTGTGCAAAATGTGGACATTAAATAGATTGGACAAAGAGGATTAAAGTGGCACCAATTGATGCCTTTGGTTAAAACCTTTTTACATCTCCAACCCCCTGACCTCATGATTGTGCACTGTGGAGGCAATGACCTAGGCACATTGACTGGAGTAGGTCTGGAAATGCTAATAAAGGACACCTTTGCAGAATTGATGTTGCTTTTGCCTCAAACTGTGTTTGTATACTCTAACATATGCCACAGACAGAAATGGAAGTGGTCCAATCAATTCTGTCCACAGATGGAGAAAGCTAGAAAAAATGTCACTTATAAGGGTATTTCTGCTTATCTCAGAGACCATAATATGGGCTCCATATACAACAACAATCTGCGTTTCGATATGAATGGCATCTACAAGAGTGATGGTGTACATTTCACAGATAAGAGAAACAGAGTCATTCTCAACAACCTAAGGCTCTGCATCGGCACTTAGATATAGCTACAAAAATATCCCAGTAAACACAAGGGCTCCTTTAGAGTCACCTAATAAGCGAACATTTAATTTAGTTTTTGAAAAAAAAAATGTTTTTTCTTGCTTGGAGTCACTCACACAGCGCGACTTAAAGCAGCGCACCTGTCGCGTTCACATGGGGGACTGTGCTGAGAGCCACGCACCCATCTCGTTCACATGGGGGGCTGCACTGAAAGCGACGCACCCATCGCGTTCACACAGAGGGTTGCACTGAGAGCCGCGCTAGGGTTGCTACTCCATTTTTTTTAAAATCGTCCACTTTGACTTATTTACCTTGGCCTTGGGGACCCCATCCCCCTAGCCATGCCCTCATTTAAATTTTTTTCCTTAAAAATCAACAAACGAGAGGAGGGCCTCGTGGCCCCCTCCCAGGCCACATCTGGCCAGGGGTGCCCCATTCCCTGGGGCCCGGCCTCTACGCTGGGGACCATGGGGGGAGCCCCAAAGCCCCTACGGTCCCTGCTGTCTCCCCTCCTCCTGCAGGAGCTGGCCTTGTTTTTCCACAGGGGGAGCAGCTGATATGCAGCTCCCCGTGTGGAAAATCAATCTGCATTGGATTTTGAAAGAGAGAGCAGGTGTCCAGCTCTCACTTACAAAATCCAAAGCAAGTTTGCTATGGCAGCGCGGGAGCCGCACGGCTCCCACCCTGCCATAGCAAACAGCAGTGTCCAGGGGGTGGACACCCGGGACACTGCAAGAGCTGGCACTGGGGGGCCATCAAGGGCTCGAGAAAGCCCCGTAACGGACCCCCACATTTACATAGTTAGTACCCCAGGGAGGTGGTAGTCCCCGGGGCATGTAAAGGGGCTCAAGCCCCCACACAGGTTATTTTTTCTTAAATGAGAGGCGTGGGGAGGTGGCAGTCCCCAGGGGTGCGGGGGCCCCCATGGGCAACCGCCAAATATTTTTTGCCCATCTGGGGGCTTAACAATAACAAAGCACAGGCTCTTTGCGCACCCAGTGCGAGTTTGGCTGATTTTTTAAAAGATATATACTTTTTTTTTTTGGTCTGGGGATCCTTGCGGGACCTCCTGAGCAGGCATAGGGGCTCAGGGTGTTTTTACCCTGTCCCTTTTCTTGTTTTGCATGCTTAATTCTCTCTTTTCTTGTGACTCGGTTACACCATTTAAAAGAAAAGGTCGCTTTCTAATCCAAGCACTAACTTTTTGCTAAATTTGGGGTAATTCCACTGTAGCCTTTCTCGAAATTTCCATTTTGGGACCCCCCTTTTTTCTCAGCCCCTGCTTGATGAATCACTCCCAAACTTTCAGGATTGTGATGTATTCCTATAGGTTCTGAATCGATCCCCCTATTCCTGACCCTATTCTGGTTAACAAACCAACAAGTTAACTAGCAGTCAGCCCATGAGGCAGCAAACCCCCATGATGCAGATACCGTTATCTGACGAAGCCACACTACGGCACAGGAACGTGTTATCTGATTAGGTCATAACGCTTGCGATCTAATTAGACAAGCGATATTCCTCCAGCCCCTGATAAGGCATACGGAGTTCTCATAACAAATCAAACCTATGACAGACCTGGGAAAAACCCTGCGGCCATTGTTTTGATTTCACCGAGAACTTCAGCAAAAGAATGTGCTAACGACCTGGTCGTATGACATCCTTATTGACGTATCTATGTCCATCCTTACGTCAATCTCGGCACCTTAAAGGTATAAATATTACCGATATTGCCCTATGCAAACACACACGGTGGTGACGAGGACGGAGCAGCCAGACTTGCCGAAGCCCAGAGCAGAGCAGACCCCGCTGGCGCAGCCCCGCCTTCCTGACGCGCTGAGAGCAGCTGCTTTCTCCTGCCGAGAAATCCAGCACCGGCGTTTCCGGGTAGCCCTCGCAGGCAGCCTAGAATATCGAGACCAGAAACGAGAGATACCATCACTCATTCATCCTAACTTCCAGGTACAGAACTGAATAACCCCTCGCAGAGAATTCTTTAGTCAGTCACTTGGCAAAAACAAACTTAACTTAAACTGTAACTTTCTATTCCCGCCCACGTATTAGACTTAGGTCAGGTACACGGGGTAGGCGTATCTAGAAACACCAGTTGAGTACGTTTAGTCAAATGTATATGTGTATGTAATATATTTTATTCATTTTAAACCTTCATATGGCTTAGAAACCATATCAATGTTTTTACAGTATTATTTTATACTTCTGCTTTTAATGTATGCACTTTACTTAACTATAAGTATTGCAATAATATCGATCCATTTCTCTTGTACGAGAAAAGAGACTGATCAATAAATAACATCTTTTATTGAACACGCCCGTCTCTTCCTTTTCTCTACACTCTGATGAGACTAAGAATGCACGTACTGACTGAGTAAAATAAATTGCCTTTTGTTCACACGACTCTCGAGATACACTCTTGATTAGGGGAGAGCAAAGTTGTCATGTTCTATGGTTGTCAGAAACTAAATCCCTTCTTGTCTAATCAGGGAAGTTAATTCCTTCCTGAACATTCGAGAAAGTTTCTAGTGAACTCTGAGCTAGCTGGCAAACCCAAAACTTTAAGTCTAATATCGACAGTAGTAGACCTAGTTAACGTCTGGTCTAGGCCTATACTATTGAAGGTATTATTCCAATGCGCAGAGCCTATTGGGATAATAGGAACTACACTACATGGCGCCCAACGCGTTTGGAAAGGGCGATAAAACTAACGTAAGACATTTAGAGTAACTCAGTCATGCTTTCTCACTCAGACCCCTTTTCCCCATAATACTCCAAAGACGTCTGGAGTGGGTGAAAGGTAATATCCGCCAAACCTCGCAGGAGGAAACTCCTATGTATGGTACTTGGTTTAGTCAACGTTGAAGGATAAACCGTTCCAAAATATTGTGCATCTAATCTTTGTTTCCATAAGAAACCTGATCTGCAAACAAAAGAAATAACCATCCTGTCAGTAAAATGGGAGACAGTGATGAAGAAAGAGAGGCAGTTAGATTAGCAGCTGACATAGCAGAAGCTGATACTGCACTACAAAATGCAGACCCGGAGATAATACTCATCCCGGTCATCAAAAGGAAACCTATAACCTTAAAAATTATAGAAAATGGACTGACACCTAGAGGTGGTACAGTCATATTCGTAATTGAGGCACACGAATATCGGCAGACAGAGGTATACTATTCATGGATACATTTTCCAGCAGCAAATGCTGTAACAAAGTACTTCCACTATTACAAAATAGAGTAACCTCCTGAAACGTACACTCCTTTCGAGGAGGTGGAAGTACCACTCAAATTTCAAGAGCACCTGCTCTTATTTGATGGCGCCCTAAAACATAATAATCACATCACCAGGCTCGGTCCTTTAGGTAGACCAGGAGCAACGTGGCCGGTCCTAGCCGGATACACACCACATCCAGACATCGATGGGATGTCTGCAGCAAACCTTTTAACACAGCTAAAACAACTAATAAAAATACACAGACAATTAGTCCAGTATGTGATGCGGACTTCAACAATTCAGCCAGCGATTAAAATTCCACAGCTGACCCCTCACCAGGGGAACACAAATACAATTACACCACAGAACATACAGTCCTGCCTAGGCAAAGTACCGGCTAAACGGGAACAAATACCATTCTGGTTGGCACAGAAAATCACCCAAATAGAGGCGGTGTTTCCTGACACCACCCCATTAGAAAAACACAGGATTCTGACTATCTGTCTTCCAATGGGAATCGCACCACACATTGAGGACTGTGACACTTGGGGTACAGTCTTTGCTTCCATCTATACAAAAACGCACGGTGTTCCATCCATTTCGGTAATACCAGATGTGCTAAAACAAATTCAAGACGAATATGGTCCAGAACCCGCTTTAACTCTTGGTATGAAATTACTAAAAGACTTCAAGCAGGTCTCAGCTATATTATTAGCCAACATAAAAGGTGAAGCAGCAAACGTGGCGATCCGCCAGAGGTTAAAGGAGACAGATATAGCAGACCAACCAGCTGAAATTGCCAGAATCATAGAAAAATCCTATGAGGAACTAGGTAGAGATAGTTTAGGTGGAATACCAGTAAAACCACAACTGATTGAAAGTCCTGAAAAATATTTTTTAATAATAATTCAACATCACAGAAAAAGAGCTGGGATGGAAACAAACAATCCAATCCTAAAGAAAAGAAATTCCAGTCCAGAGGTAGGTCTCCTAGGCGAAGAGAAAAATCTCCGAACCAAAGACACAGGTCACCCCAGAGTGACCCCTCTGGGAAAAGATATAACCTTAGAAATAGGGATAATATAAAAAAGCCTGATAGATATCAAGACATTGATACACGTCCCTCTCAATCTTTTCAGACTTCCTCGCAGAAATCGGAAAGAAGAGGACGATCAGAACAAAGAGAAGAGCACGCCAAGTCCAAAGACAAGGAACCTGCTCAGCTAAAAAAGAAATTACAATTTCCAAAAAAGAAGGTAGCCAGTATCAAGGTAGTTAACAATGCCGAGAATACTGAGGACACAACTGAAAAATGGAGAATGGGCTCAGACAATGCTAGACAGCGCAGCAGAAGTGAGCATAGCTCGCAAAGTCCTTATGAATCATCTGGAGACAGTGGACACGAATGAATATTTTCAAGTGGAAACTGCAGACACCAGAGTTAGCAAACCTCACAAAATATACGAAATAACATTACGTATAGAGGGGGATAAGACTAGAAAAATAAGGGGACTATTTTGGGATAATCTCTCCAAGGGCTATGACATCCTTCTAGCTGAAAAAGACTGGCCACCAGAGTTTGTCAGGGAGTGCCCTCATGGCGAAGAAATAATTATGCCTGCCTTCTCAAATAACATCCCAATTCATAAAAAATACACACTTGCTAGAAAGTGGGCAGTAGCTCTAGCTCCTGCTTTATATAAAAATCACGTAGGATGGGATGAGGACTCTCCTCCTCACAAAATCCAGTTAAAATCACAACCTACTGCACAAAGGCAGTACCCAATTAAGCAAGAAGCTAAAAAACAGGTAAAAGAAATTCTAGATCAGCTAGAATACCAGGGGGTGATTGAAACTTACACCTCATAAATGAACAATCCTTTGTTTCCGGTCTCCAAACCAGACAATTCATATCGTCTAGTTTTGGATTACCGACACCTTAACTCATGTTGCAAAACTTTTGCAGTGCAAAATTCGCACAGTGCTGCACTAATGAATAACATAGTGCGCAAAAAATACAAAACAACCTTAGACATCTCTAATGGATTCTTTTGTCAAAACATAGCACCAGAGAGCAGATATTTGTCTGCGTTCTCAATAAATGGCACTCAAAAGCAATTCTGTCGGTTAGCCCAGGGGTACAAGAACAGCCCGGGAGTATTCTCAGCGAGAGTAACAGAATTACTACAAATATATGACGACGAAGCATTATCGTATGTCGACGACATATACTTAACAGATGATGACTTGGAGACTCACTTGAAGAGAGTGAACACCATAATACTTGGGTTCGCAGCAGAGGGTTACAAATTCAACTTTAAAAAGTCCAGAATTGCCCATCTGACAGTCCTGTTCTTAGGATATGAGTTATCAAGTGAAGGCAAAAGCCTGGCTGACAATTTTCTAGAGAAATGTGCCGTACTCCAAGCACCTAGAACACTAAAAAACCTACAGTCAATTCTAGGCTTCCTAAATTTCGGAAGGACATACATTGCAAATTACGCAGAAAGGGTTAAACCCCTTTATGATCTAATAAAACCAGATTTTAAAAGATCCAATTGGACTCAAATACACACTGAAATTTTGAGATCCTTACAAACAGACATGTTAATTAAAACAAAATTAGAAACACGTGATAATACACGCAATCTTGTGATTCGAGTCATCCCAGGGAGATGTGGATTCACATACCTGACCTCTAATGAGGGAGAAAAGGTACCAATTGCATTCAAATCACACTTGTACACAGAAGCTGAACAGAAATTCAGCATTGAAGAAAAAATTGTTCATGCAGTTCAAACCGCAATAGCTAGAGAAAAAGATCAAGCTGATGGTAGACACATCACAGTCAGAACAGCAGAACCAGCCTTTGAGGCATTAACAACCCCATGTAATTTACCAACAACGACATTGAATCCGGAATGGATACAATGGGTGAATTCAATCACAACGGACAAAGTGTACTACTACTTTGATCCAGAACTAGAGGAATTAAAAAATCTAGAATATGAAAGAACATTCCCTCTGCCAATCGACATTCTGCCTTTACGACATTACGCCTGTGTAATTTATACAGACGGACATGCTCAACCCCCCGTTTGGGGAGAACAAGCATACAACCCCACATGTGGGATTACAAAAGAAGTGTGGCGCGGAGGTAAACTAAAACCTCTATTAACAAAAACACACTCAGTTGAAACTAATTCAGAACAACAGACTGAAATAATGGCATTGAAAATGGCGCTAGATAATGCGGATCGCGAATTCCCGACACGTATAGTGTCAGATTCATATTACTGCGTCAAAT
Organism: Lissotriton helveticus; assembly: GCF_964261635.1. Lineage (NCBI taxonomy): Eukaryota > Metazoa > Chordata > Amphibia > Caudata > Salamandridae > Lissotriton > Lissotriton helveticus. The sequence continues at coordinate 159,194,400 of NC_136073.1, read as the reverse complement.
CATATAACAACGATTTGCAGACATGGATTCAAAATGGTTACAAAGATGACACAGATGCAACAATAAAGCAGAAACTGCTCTGGGAACAAATAGCTCTTTTACAAAAAGAACTACCAAAGACTCACGTGACACACTCACTGAGTCATCAGCGTGATGGCGTTCACGTTGCAGGGAATTCATTGGCTGACACAGCCACTGCGGCAGCAACTAAATCGGCTTCCGTAGTTCGAAAAAAGCGTACATTAAAGTATATTGACGGTGAAACAGTGCTGGCGGTGAAAACGTCATTAAAAGGCGACTGCTCAGCGCTACCGATCAACTATCCACTCAATTATACATACATAATCGATGCAAACTCCGTCCCTTTTGCTCGAATCCCTGGAGTGGGGGATAGAGTGATTCCAAACATGGACAGGAGAAACTTGTTAATCGCAGACGCACATATGGGCGAGGGTCTCAGACACCTCAAACTAAAAGATTCTCTGGAAGAATTACAATCACGGTACTGATGGCCAGGCATGAGCCTGCGTCACACCATGTTTGTAAAAAACTGCCCAAACTGCAACAGAGATCGCAGTGGGGAGAGAAACAGTTTAATACCTCGTCGTTTTACTCCAGAAAAAATCAAGAGTAAAAAGCAAGGCTTGCGATTAACATATACAGGCTAGTTTCCACTTATAAATGTAGATCACCAGCACTCGGCTGACGTCTGGACTGTTATACAAAGATTTGCGAGTCTAAATGGCATATACGCTAAGAGCATGCTACGTTTGATCATTGTTTTCACTCTAGCCTTCCAGCCTGATGGGAAACATGACCAAATGAGCATAGCACAGCGGGAATCTTCTCACTTCCTTCCTGAGGGATACGGGATGGTGTAAAGAAAAAACCAAGGCATAAAGCAATCTATAACGGAAAGGATATTAGGTTCGGGAGCTGGGTGGGTCAAACATCTAATAAGTGTCCAACGTAGTCTAAATAACTTGCCAAGAAATTCTCTGAAGGGATTCAGTCCGTACGAATTATTATTTGGAACTAGGATGCTAATCTCTGATCTTGACAGTCAAACTTCAGTGGTGAAGGAAAAAAGCTTTGATATCAAAGACCGTTTGGCTATTTTGCAGGACTTAAATGAAACAAGAAAAGACCTGAGCAACATAAAGTTGAAACAACAGCCAACAACCACTGAAGAACCACCACCTGTCCCAGCAAGACCTGTCTGGATTCCAAAAGTCGGGGATCTAGTCAGAGAAAAGATCGCGGTAAAGAAGGAATTTGGGCCTTCTTACAGAAAAGCAGTTCCTGTCTTGTCTGTCAACGGGACAAGATCAGTTGTACTACCGCCACTTGCTGGTAAAAAGGAGAACCGAGTTGTATCCATCGACCTGGTAAAACCACAATCATGTGGCCGATAACAAATAGTAGGCCAAGTGGACTCCCAATAAGTAGCAGAACACCAAGGTTTGCTACCAGTACAGATGTTCTAACAAAGAGGTTAATCACTTTCGAAACACCTACAGAAGAACAACAAGGATTATGCAACAATGCAATGGAACTTAGACCTCTGAAAACCCAAATAAAAACATTTAGCAGAGACACACCAATCTACAATGAAGTACCAAAATGATAATGCAAGAAACATTAATCCTGAAGCAATTGGAACTATTGACAGAACTGCATCCGGCTACTTCATAAACTTCGATGATTCCTCTGAAGGCTTCAGTGAATCAAAGACACAGCCATCATCAAAAACCTTTAAAGATAAAGCTAAAGAACTTTTGAAACAACTGAAAGAAACATATCTAATTTCTCCATGGATCGAATTTTGGGTGGGTTTTGGTGCATTTATCCTCATACTTTGGCTCATCATGATACTAACTTTGGGACGCTTCATTGAGGGAAAATATGCTAAAATGGACACAGCAAGTCAGAAAATCAACTTGATCCTCAAACCACACACATCTTCACACGTCGAGAAAAGAGAACTTTCTTCAGTCAACTTCACAGCCAATCCTATACCGGGTGGGGTAGCATGGGACAACACAGACTACGAAATATATGGTCCGGTTGAAATCCTGAAATATCCACACCAAATTAAGATCTCTTTGAGTGACTTTGTAAAACCAAGCTCATTTGCTGATGATTGGGACTTCGAAAGCATTAATAATATGATGTCTGACTTAGTAATGTCTGCTAAATTTACCAAACATGATTATTTGCAGGGTTCTACAAATTATGATAGTATGTATTGCTATAACCACTATGGTAACCATTTCTTACATAGATCTGCACAACCTAGAAATGTTTTAAATTATAATCAATGGGAACATTGTGCAACCCCTCCAAAAGGGAGCTCAAGAACCGTTTACGACAAATATTCATACTTTTCAGGTTTTAACATAAGTAATGCTGAAACATTTTATTTCAAATTGTCAAATAAGACAGGGATGAAGACCATGATAACAAACACTAAATTGATATATTCGGACTCATTCTTTGAACGAATGAATACTTTTGGTTTTGATTATTGGGACAAAAATGTTGAATTGAAAAGTGTTTGGGGCACAAAAGAATGGCAAGTACAGGGTGGTGTGTATCACTTACAACGCAACTTTTACGTCGTAATGCTGTTACAACGCAGCTATTACAACGCAGGATCCATTACATCGGATGCCATTACAACGCATGGCATTACATCGCAGATGCTATTACAACGCATACCATTACATCGTAAGTATTGGTAAGTATATAATTTTTTTTAATTTTATTTAATATTATATAATTGATTTAATTAATATTAATTATAAATAAAAATAAATAAAAATATTTATTTATGTTTTTAAATATTATAAATTAAATTTATTAATTTAAGTATTTTTTTTAATAAGTATGAGTATAGGAGTATATGTTTTGGTGTACTGAGGTTTTAGGGCAGGGTTTGGGTTTTGGGGTACAGGGGTGTTTTTAGGTTTCAGGGCTAGGTTTGGGTTTTGGGGTACAGGGGTGTTTTTAGGTTTCAGGGTAGGGTTTGGGTTTTGGGGTACAGGGGTGTTTTTAGGTTTCAGGGTAGGGTTTGGGTTTTGGGGTACAGGGGTGTTTTTAGGTTTTAGGGTAGGGTTTGGGTTTTGGGGTACAGGGGTGTTTTTAGGTTTCAGGGTAGGGTTTGGGTTTTGGGGTACAGGGGTGTTTTTAGGTTTCAGGGTAGGGTTTGGGTTTTGGGGTACAGGGGTGTTTTTAGGTTTTAGGGTAGGGTTTGGGTTTTGGGGTACAGGGGTGTTTTTAGGTTTCAGGGTAGGGTTTGGGTTTTGAGGTACAGGGGTGTTTTTAGGTTTCAGGGTAGGGTTTGGGTTTTGGGGTACAGGGGTGTTTTTAGGGTTCAGGGTTGGGTTTGTGCTTAGGGCTAATTAAATTATATTTACCATTTATAAATTAATTAAAATATATTTATTAAATTAAATTAATTATATTATATTAATTACATTTTTAATTAAATTAATTAAATTAAATAAATTATTTTAATTAATTTAATTTCATTACAATTTTAAACATATTTAAATTAAAATAATTTCATTATATTAATTAATTAAAATTAATTACAATTTTTATTAAAATTAAATTAAATAAATAGATTTAAATGTATTAAATTAAATTAATTACTATTTTAAAATGTATTTTAATTAAATTAAATAAATTAAATTAACTAAATTAACTTAATTACATTTTTTTTAAAAAGTATACTTACCTATACTTACGATGTAATGCCATGCGTTGTAATAGCATCTGCGATGTAATGCCATGCGTTGTAATGGCATCCGATGTAATGGATCCTGCGTTGTAAAAATTACGATGTAAAGGAATGCGTTGTGAAAATCTGCGTTATAGTGACACCAATCCGTACAGGGTATAGAATCTTTGTTTAGAGCCTGCATGATCCCAGAACAAATTATATTTTTAAATGACACTTTCCAACAAACTACCTGTCTTGGCCTAGCCAAAATCAAAGACTTAAATAAACCGTCTATTCCAAAACCAACAATGAACAGCAATAGTTCTACAGAAGAAGAGATAGACGTAAATTATGTATTAAACCAAAACAGAACACATCCAGATTGGAAACAACGGTTGATCTGGCCCACAGATACTAATAACTGTCAAGACAGATTCCTGAACAAAACACAGGGGTTCAAAATGACCAGGCCAGACCCTAGATATCCTCAAAGACATCACCCAGGGATAATAACCACCTACAGTGTGGGCAAATTATGCCTTCAATGGCTACAAACTTCCACACTGGCAGAAATTAAGCAACACCTAACTTTACTTACTGATGGTGCTGACTTGCGTGATTTCACTATGGGGCCACGCAAACAGAGTCAAAAGCGTTTCATAGCAGCCTCTGTATATGCAGCATACAATGAGGCCTGGAAGGTTACTCAAATTGAAACAGCAGAAAGAATACGGGAAATTGACCGTATTAATTTGGAAAAATCACTTTCTGTAGTGGACAATGGGTTAATGACTCTGTCCTCCAGAATTTTTTCTTTAGACAGCATTGTGTCTTCAGCAATCGACATATTATCGCAAGACTTACTGTTATTACAACACGGTCAGTCTCAATTGCGTTCTATTGTACAGCTTGGCTGGACGTTACAAAACCTGCGTTCAGGCTATGTGCCTTGGCGTTTAATCAACACAACGTCACTATTCTATATCTTTAACCTTACTGATAGACAAATCAGTATGGCCCAAAAGGGAGCTGATTATACAATCCTGAGCATTGAGAAACTTGAGAGATTACCAGTGACAATGTCAGAACGACCTGTCAGTGAATGGATAATACATGGGATAATAAATATTCCAATATCAACCTTCAGGTTTCAATACTGCCAAAAATATATACAGGCTGGCATGTACGAGAAATTGGGAAAGGGGTACATTAAAACAACATGGGACCTGCCCTATTCACATGCATGTGTCAGTAATAATGGACAGAAAGTGTTTCTTAGTGGCAATAATTGTGCAATGTCACTAAGCGGTACACTTCTGTGTAACGGAATTAGTTTGCATGGAGCCTGTGAAGGGAACTCAAATAACCTTTCATGTCACCAGCAAGGCGCACCTGCAACAGAGATAGAACCATTCTTTCAAAGACTCTATAATGGGAGTTACATTCTAATTGTAGATCGCAGATGTTGTAGTCTTATGCCCGGGACTCCTTATCTCGTAACTACGACTGCGAAGGTCAAGTGCTGTGGACACTCATTGTTCCCCAGCTCCTTTCCAGACAGGGAGGCAAGGGCATGACCCAACTTGAAAATTACTTCTATTCGAATAGATACTTTAAGCAGAATGAAAACAGTGCTTCTTCAGACGCCGACAAGGCTCACGTCATCAAAAGAAACGTATGATCTCCAAGTCGCAAGGACTACTGCAGAGATACATTCATTGTTATCAACTAATTCCCCCATACATTTCGCAGAAATCCTGAATGAAATCTTAAATATTTCTGATACCAGCGGTGTCTCAAAAGTATTTAAGACAGTATTTTCGATGGCATTAACACCATTCAAAGCCATACTGGGTATTTTTCCAGATTTCGTCCACTCGGTTTTTGGCGGACTTCCCCTCATTTTAGGACTGATTGCAGGAATCCTATTCCTAGTCCTTATATTTCATTATGGCAAACCATGTCACAGACAGAACACCTGCGACAAGGGAAGAAACAATCCTAGCCATTGGATACCGGGACCGGATATCAAGAATCCTGGGACTATCCCGGCTTAGAGACCTGAACATGACTTGGTTTCTATCCTTTCGACCTATGTGGCAACGATGTGTTTTACCTGTATTAAGGTGCCTGCTATGCGGAGAAGAATGCGTGTTAGACACCTGTCTGACGCTACAATCGGATGCGCCAATGGATGCAGAAACATTGTTGAGTCCAATCAAGGCTCACGCTTTGTGCTGCCCTCAAAGGCTACCAATCCTGATGACGGCATTCGTGGAAGCTTCACCACTACGATTAAGGGGTAGTGAAGTACAAGATGAAAGCAGCATCGATCAGGTACGACCTTCTGTCAGCAATCCAAATCAGAATGTCAATGGAGACAATCATGCGCACGAATGCATGGTTACACCTATTTCCGAGTTAGTGGAACTCTCCCAGGAAGCTGTTGACAACTTTTTCGAAAGCCTAAATGATATGATGTTCTCACCAGAGCAGAAATAGAGACTTTTGAACAAGCCCGTACACGGCGTTCCCTGAATTTGGCCTTCAACTTTAATAATAAAAATCACATGAACAATTTTCCCTCCAGTTCACGGACAGCAATTTTTTCAGCAGCCCCAAATTTTACAATTTTTCGGGACACTTATCTTCTGCTTAAAGTAAGAACTATTCTTAGAGAACTAATATTTCTAAACTTAGATAGCTTATAGACTTTAGCTGCCCGCTGGCGTGTTCATGAATATTTTATTCTGTAATGGAATGGTCTCGAACTTTTTTTCTGTATTAAGAGCCATTTCATGTGTAAATTCTCATATACCGAATAGCAATAATGTATACAAATGCGTGATTACTTTAGCGTTATTCTACAGCTTGAGTGCATACAATACATGTAACTGCATTTTTCCGTATATTTGATAATTTCAAAATGCATTTATGTATTTTGGGGTGGTAAGGTATACACACTACTCTATAGTATGTTGTACTATGTTTTACTATGCATAGATTAGTAAATATGACCATAGTTAGCGTGGAGTGGGTGTGATGTATTCCTATAGGTTCTGAATCGATCCCCCTATTCCTGACCCTATTCTGGTTAACAAACCAACAAGTTAACTAGCAGTCAGCCCATGAGGCAGCAAACCCCCATGATGCAGATACCGTTATCTGACGAAGCCACACTACGGCACAGGAACGTGTTATCTGATTAGGTCATAACGCTTGCGATCTAATTAGACAAGCGATATTCCTCCAGACCCTGATAAGGCATACGGAGTTCTCATAACAAATCAAACCTATGACAGACCTGGGAAAAACCCTGCGGCCATTGTTTTGATTTCACCGAGAACTTCAGCAAAAGAATGTGCTAACGACCTGGTCGTATGACATCCTTATTGACGTATCTATGTCCATCCTTACGTCAATCTCGGCACCTTAAAGGTATAAATATTACCGATATTGCCCTATGCAAACACACGCGGTGGTGACGAGGACGGAGCAGCCAGACTTGCCGAAGCCCAGAGCAGAGCAGACCCCGCTGGCGCAGCCCCGCCTTCCTGACGCGCTGAGAGCAGCTGCTTTCTCCTGCCGAGAAATCCAGCACCGGCGTTTCCGGGTAGCCCTCGCAGGCAGCCTAGAATATCGAGACCAGAAATGAGAGATACCATCACTCATTCATCCTAACTTCCAGGTACAGAACTGAATAACCCCTCGCAGAGAATTCTTTAGTCAGTCACTTGGCAAAAACAAACTTAACTTAAACTGTAACTTTCTATTCCCGCCCACGTATTAGACTTAGGTCAGGTACACGGGGTAGGCGTATCTAGAAACACCAGTTGAGTACGTTTAGTCAAATGTATATGTGTATGTAATATATTTTATTCATTTTAAACCTTCATATGGCTTAGAAACCATATCAATGTTTTTACAGTATTATTTTATACTTCTGCTTTTAATGTATGCACTTTACTTAACTATAAGTATTGCAATAATATCGATCCATTTCTCTTGTACGAGAAAAGAGACTGATCAATAAATAACATCTTTTATTGAACACGCCCGTCTCTTCCTTTTCTCTACACTCTGATGAGACTAAGAATGCACGTACTGACTGAGTAAAATAAATTGCCTTTTGTTCACACGACTCTCGAGATACACTCTTGATTAGGGGAGAGCAAAGTTGTCATGTTCTATGGTTGTCAGAAACTAAATCCCTTCTTGTCTAATCAGGGAAGTTAATTCCTTCCTGAACATTCGAGAAAGTTTCTAGTGAACTCTGAGCTAGCTGGCAAACCCAAAACTTTAAGTCTAATATCGACAGTAGTAGACCTAGTTAACGTCTGGTCTAGGCCTATACTATTGAAGGTATTATTCCAATGTGCAGAGCCTATTGGGATAATAGGAACTACACTACAGGATAGGAGCTGACCTGGATAGATTTTTGTTTGGAGAATTTTGCAAAGAATCGTTGAACGACACCAAAGTTATTAGCAAATCAAAAAATGCTTTTCCTATAGAAACTAGGATCTAACTGGTGACCGCTGTAGGTAATATATATATATATATATATATATATATATATATATATATATATATATATATATATACATATATATGCCTAGGTGTATTGAAGAATGAGTGGGTGTATAAGTGTCTGAATGGATGATTTAGTAGGTGCATGACTGACTGTATAAGTGAGTGATTAATTGTGTCTTACTGAATGCATGGGTTAGTGACTAAACTGTCTGAATGTCTGTATTAGTCAGTTGGTGTGTAAGCGGCTGCATGGAATGGTGAGTAGCTACTTGAAAGTCTATATGGGTTATTGATTGCCCGTTCTCCCAGCAGCAGCAGCAGCAGTACGGTGGGAGCAGTAGCAGGCCGCAGCGGGAGTGCCGAGTTGGTGCGATCAGCGTTTCTCAATAGGCTGCAGCTGGTCGCGGGTCCGACTCCAGGCGCCTGGCATCCGGCCCGCCCTCGCATCAATCCGGCTCAGCAGTTCCAGCAGCTCAGCCAGCCACCAGACGGCAAACGGTTGATTGAAGGGTTGAAGGAAGGCATTACAGCCAGCGGACGGTGTGAGTTATGAGGCTGGGTAGAGGTGGGCGACAGACTTCGAGGCTGGTGGCATTGGAGAAATCGGCTCAGTTCTGAGGTAGCCTTTCTTTCCTCTTTCTTCTTTTGCCTAACCTCGCTGTTATTTTCGCTTTGGGCACCTGGGCAGACGTTTAAATCGGAAAAGTTTGCAGTGGCCCCGAGTTCACTGCCCCAGGCACTCCTAAACATTCTAAAGTCTACCCCCCTGGAGTGGAGTGGAGTCTGGTTTGATTAACGGTCTCCAGGCCGGCACAGAACTGGTGCAGAACTAGTATTTGAGGCAGGAACTGGGAGTCACTACAGGAGTCACGAAAACCGCAAGCAATTAAGCCTGCAGTGAGACGTACTATTGCTTTTTCTTTTGTGATTGGGGCGGTGGGGTAATGCAGGGGATTTAATTACATGGACTTGGTCAGTGGAAATTGGTAGCTGATTTTGTGACTGATCCACAACTGTTGAGGGCGGAGGCGTAAACACCGCACTATAAAGCGCCTCCTCGAGCCTCGCAGCGCGGGGAACATTTCTCTTTCAAACCACGCCGGTTTTGTTGTTTGCCAGCGCACCTGGAGGGATTGGAGGCACCCTGCCCCCTCGAAAGTATTGCCAGAGCCCCTCAGCTGCTTATTTGGGGGCATTACACTCTGGTGGGACTCGGAGTCCCAGAGTGCAACACTGCACCACCAACATCTCCAGACTAGCCGCAGCTGCTGAGGGCGGAGGCATAAACACCGTGCTATAAAGCACCGCCATGCCCCGTCATAGCGGGACGCGCGCGGGACGCACCGGGCCAAGCCCCGGCCAAGGGCGGGCCCATTTGAGCCCGTTTGAGGCCGGTAGAGGCTGGGCTGGGTCACCCCTCAAAGCTTGTGGACACCGCAAAAGGTAACACACACCAGTTGTACCCTGTAGCTTCACTACTTGTATTATTTCCGCATCATGTCAAATTTCAAATTTAGAAAAGCTTTATTCAACAGGATGTCATAAAAGCAATGCACAATACATCACAATACAATACACCATACATAACACAGAACAATACAAGTGCTTAAAAAGGTATTAAATTCAATATGTTCCTGTCGTTACTATACATGTTTAGCAAAATTCAATGTAATCAATTAAAAATTACAACACAATTAAAAACAATTTTAAAAACATCCAGTAATTTACAAGCTAACATCATGTGGTTAAAAAAGTGCAAGAGCGTATAATCCAGGACCATTTTAGGAATTTAGCTACAGCTACCGCTATACAGGGTGTACAATCTGACTCTAATATCCTTAATGCTTCTATGTGCCTTCTGGTGCCCAGGTTTAAACAAATGGGTTTTAACCATTTACGGCGTGGGGCATCATAACGGGGACACACAAAAAACTAGATGTGCTATGATCTCGACCAAACTATTACAATCATCACATTTATCATCTTTTGTTAGAGTCCATTTACAAGTAAAAACTTTTACAGGGAGTGACCCTACCCTGAACTGAAAATATAATTTGTGATCTAAGGGACACTCTACGATGTCCCAATATTCCTCACAAAGGGGACGCTGTTTATAGTGTAGGAAGCGGCCAGTTAAGTTGGTGTTATTTGGACCTCTTTGAGTTTTTACCCAAACCATTTCCCAGTATTTATCTTTCAATTGAGCTTTTGATGGAAAAGGTATTGAGTCAGGATCTTCCCATAGCTGGCTAAGTTCCAGCTCTTTTAAAAGTGACCTTAGTTCTTTAAGCCACTGGATTGTATGGTAACGATCAGCCTTAATCATGTCCCTCAAAGCAGTGGCGTAATGAATCAATTCTGGGGAGGTACAAATACATCTCCAATACAATAGTGGACGCAAGCTCACTATGTCCACCACGTTTTTCCTACCCAAATCAAAAAATAGCGGGGCTATGGGTGTACTTTGTGGTACGCCAACCAAACTTCGTAAAAACGTCCTCTCTGCTAATGCCAGTTGGCTCAGGTTTGAAAATCCCCAGAGCTCAGATCCGTACAAGGTAGCATTTAATACTTTTGTGTTATAAATCTCCAAACCAGGTGATATTAGCTTAGCAAGAGACGATTTATATTTGGAGGATAGAGCCCCTGTAAGTTGGTGAAATTTTAAAATGGCCGTATCTGTATCACCTTTCCAACCCATGTTGCCCTGAAGTACAATTCCTAGATAGGTAAAAGTCTCTACTTCCTCGGGGGGATGTCGTTCAAAATAATTTTGCCTTTGTAGGATTTCTGCATGTTCAGGGACATATACTTGGTCTTTGAGGTGTTTATCTCAACATCACGCAGTTGGCAAAATTCCCGAAATGCATTGACGGCCTTTTGCAGCCCACTCGGAGTCCGTGAGACAATCAGCGTTTCGTCCGCAAACATGAGGACAGGCACCCTGACACCCGCCAGCACCGGAGCATCTGATGGGGAACTGCTTAGATGGTCTACTATACCATTAATGTATAGTGAAAACAGTGTGGGTGCCAGGACGCATCCCTGCCGAACACCTCGCTCGACAGGGAATGCGTCAGTAACCTCGGCCTGGGCTCCCCATCTTATTCTAGCGAAGTTGTTCTCATGTAGGCGAACGATAAAGGTCAATAACTCGGGGGACATCCCCAACTCACTCAAAACCTTCCACAATTTAGAGCGTGGAACTAAATCGAAGGCCGATTTCAGGTCTAAAAAAACTGCATAAAGTGACCCTTTTGTTAGAATGACATTCCTCCAATAAAGTGAGATAAAATAAAGAACGTGGTCAATGGAACTGGTGCAGGGGCGAAAACCGGCTTGAAATGGGGATAGAATATTATGTTGCTCAACCCAGGTTTGTATTTTATTTTAAACTAATCGACCAATACGTTTTTGGGCTGAGTCTATAAGACTAATAGGTCTATAGTTACCTGGGAGGTATTTGTCCCCCTTTTTAAAAACTGGAATTATTTCAGCTCCTTTCCACGATGAGGGGATCAGAGCACCCCTTGCCACAACGTTAGCTAGGTGAGAAAAATACTGACACCAGGATGATCTATCGCTTAAAAAGACATCAGCAGGGATGCCGTCCATACCTGGGGCTCTGCCGTTGCTCACACAATCTAATGCTGCGTTCACATCTTTTGCAGTAAAGAGCTCGCTTTGGTAAATGATGTTTGGTGGTGGGGGGAGCTCCAACTCTACTAAGCAGCAAGCATACTGTGGTTTGAAAAAGTCCCACCACTGGGATTTTGCAACGTTGTTTTGCGGGGGTTCCGCTACTCCTCCACTATCCCATTTCATAATATTCCAAAATTGCCTGGAATCTTTTGCTGCACAGGCTGACTTCAAATCCCGCCACCTATCCTCATCCCACTGTTTTTGGCATCTCTCTGGGCTCGTCTGTAAAGATCCCTTGCCTCTCTCACTTTTGTGTGATTCTTTATCCTTAGCTCAGCGCTCAGAGTTTGGCGGGCCAATTTATACACATCATTATACCTTCTAGCGATGGGCACTTTTTTTCACTCTTTTCTGACTTTCTAGCCTTGGTGAAGAGGGATTTAAGTCTGGAGAATAAATTAGTATGAGACTCTAACATTATTTTGGGAAAATTCGGGCTGCGGGATTGTGGGTTCGAAAGGGCCAATTCATTGTTAACCCCAATTTTGAGCATCTCCATATTATTTGTGGAAACAATATCTAATGGGTCCATCCCTCCCCTTGGTGAACCCTCTCTAACCCCCAGTATGCTTGAAATGTTGAGCAAAGGGGATTATGGTCACTTTCCAGCCTAGGTGTTACAACCCTATCTATCAAATAGTGCCATGATCTTATATCCACCAACAAGTAGTCTATGTGGCTACTGTATCTTCCATTATCAAAGGTGGTTGCTCTCTGTTTATCGGAGGGGGTTCTTCCATTAGCAGCTCTAAGCCCTCTTTCTAGGCACATAGCCTTTAATTGTATAGCCGCAGCTGACCAAATCTTTACAGTGGGTACTTCTAGTTGCAGAATTCCCCCTCTGCTATCCTCATCTGCAGTGAGAATCTGGTCCTCTTGCCCCAGTGGTTCAAAGTTTGTGTTAAAATCACCGCCCACAATGGGGATTAGCTGCCCTGGTAGGGCCTCAAGCAGGGAATCAAGAGCAGATATTACCTCTGATATATGCCCCCTTGCTGTCCCCCTAGCATAGACATTAAAAATAGCCATTCTCATACCATTTGACAATTCAAGCTTAACTGACATGATGTCATGCATTGGGGACTTCATTTGTTGCACCTTGCATCGTAGCAACTGGCGAACCCATATTATAAGGCCACCGCATCATATCACTACGTAATGGTACAGGAAGGAAAGGAGTGGGAGCAGGGTATGTTGCAGGGACACTGGATCAATCGAATGGCTAAAAGCTATCGATGCACTTAAAGGAAATCTTACTCTAGCCGACTCTGTTAAATCTCTTGGCATCATCATAGATCCCAAACTAAACATGGTAAAACACATCAAGAATGCAGCCAAAGGTGCTTTCTTTAACCTCAGACTGTTGAACAAGATCAAAACCTACATTCCTAACAAGGATCTCAAACTGGCCACTCAATCTCTGGTACTGTCAAGGCTAGACTATGGGAACGCAATCCTAACAGGCATCCCGAAATCGAACTAGGCACCGATCAAAACAACACTACATGCTGCAGCTAGAATGATTACCGGCATCAAAAAATCGGATCACATCTCCCCAGCACTCAAGGAACTCAAATGGCTCCCAGTAGAAATGCGTAGTAACTTCGGAACCGCCTGCCAAACACACAAAGCCCTCCATACCGGCAAACCTGAATACCTGGCAAATAAACTCAAAAAAGCAGGCCAAGACAGGAATCTGAGAAGCTCTAACTCCTTCCTGCTCATCCTACCCAAAACCAGAAAGAAAAGAACAGCGGACTGCTCCTTCACTGGAAACGCCCCCAAAATCTGGAACTCCATTTCCCCGCACATCAGAACTATTCCTTCTTTTGTGGAATTCAAAAGGCAACTCAAATCCTTGTTCCTGATCCGCTCCCTTGACTGTGGATAACCGGGGTCAGCAAGCAACCCCTGAACTATGTGACTACAGTGAATCCCATAACCAAAGAAGCTTGGCAACTCACCCATGTTCCGCTTACAATGTCACTCATTGAATGCTTATACCTTACATATGTTATGTTCATGTTTACGTTTATGTTATGTATATGTTTATACAGATTTTTGTCATTCTATTACTGTAAAGCGCTCTGCTACCTCCGGGTCTTGACAGCGCTATAGAAAACTTCCTAAATAAATTATGAGGGCTTCTTCAGTTCCGGCACACGAAATAGTCCAAACGGAACGTCGCCTCTCTATGGACCCAGCAGTGTCAAAAAGATCATCTTTGGGGGCCATTCGGAATGCGCGCACGCCAGACAAACCAGGCCAGGCTAATACGGCAATTGTCGCGCAGGAAGAAATCATAGGCACACAGGCCCCCACACATGCCAACCCAGTCTCCTTAATACCAAGGAATCTTGTAGCCAATCCATCCAACAACACAGACGCGGGAGGGGGGAAATAGCCACTGAAGAACACCGCTCACCACCTGAACTCTCGAGGGGGGCAACCGTGAAAAGAAAACGAGGAGCTGCCCGATCGGGTACTCAACAGAAAGGGAAGAAGGCCAAAAACTGCCCGCAAAATACTCAGAAGGAGACTGTTATCGATGTCGCCTTAGATGATGACATTTCCCAAGGAGCACAGGCAGGGGTGACCGTACCAATCAGCAGTGCCTATAGAGGGCTCCTCGCAGATTGATGAACCATTTTGGAGGAAGATGGAGGCTTTGTTAATAGCTCATTTAGAGCCCCTGGGGTAATGACTAAAAGCCATTGAACTGAGACTGGGGAAGGCGGAAGGGGTGATAATGTGTACATTGGGTAGTATGGATGACAAGCTAGAGAGGGGCACCCATTCGAAGACTATGGGAAGGGAGGCTGAAAGGGAGGGCTCAATTGACCCAAACCTCACCACCATACACAGGTCAGATATTGTTGTACAACCCCCTGTGAGAGACAAACCAGGGGGGGAAATAGATGCTCGGGGAACTAATGTTCCAGATAGGTTAGAGGGGATGCCAGGAAATAAGGAGAAGGAAAGAAATGATGTAAAGAATGTGCAGCCTCATTTAGATCAACCCCCAGATTGTGCACCATATGTCAAGGTCTTGATGGGGGGTCCCGGAGCTCAAAATAGAAGTTGAGGAATTGTACGATCAACTGAAAAACAAAACATTACACTGGTTAAACTGCAACAGGCCTCTCCCGCAAGAGGCCCACTGTAAGATCCTCTTCGTAAGGAGAGTGAGATGAGTGGGAAATAACCCAAAAAACTTACCAGGGGATTGTATCGTGGTGAAATTTAAAGATCCTAAGGTGGCGCAGTATGTCTCCCGGGATCCCAAGAGAGGAATGAGATCAAAGATACATGTACAAGATTTAAGATATTTCTATAAGCCTGAAACTAAGGGATCCGAAGGAGGGCAGTGGAAGACCATGAAGGTTGGACAGTGCAGTCAAACAGAGGGAGGGGAAGGATACACAGAGAATGAGCACTTGTGTAACAGTACTCAGGGATTACAAACACTCGAGAGTGGGGCAGTGCAAACGAGGGAAGGGTATGCGCCTCTGCTGTTTAACAAATATGCGCCACTGCGATGGGGCCGACATCTTAGTGAAGTTGATTGACCATCAAATGAAAAGAAAGACAAGGAAGGGGAGTCACAACTAAGAACACAAGTAGGGGAGCGCACAAATAGAGTGTACTCAAATACGAATTATGAGGCACCATGTAACTTACCCCAAACCATACCCACAGTTAATCATATACCCAGTGAACCTAACGTTATCGTTGGACTCACCTCTAGTGGCCACTGGAGCACCCTCGAATTAGTGTCCTGGAATGTGGCAGGTCTATCAGCCAAATTCCAGAACACTGAATAGCTAGAATATATTAACAGATTTAACATAGTATGTGTACAGGAAACGTGGGAAGTGGAACCGACCAATTTTAATTTGGCCCGATTTAAAGCTTTTGGTGTCCCAGCGGCTAGATCCACGGCAGGAAGAGCAATGGGGGTCTCCTGGCATTTGAAGAAATAGGGCGGCTAGTGGATAGCCTAATGCACACGACAGGGAGGTGAACAAAAAAGATTGAGCCCAAGTGGTTCGATAGAGGGTGCTCCCTAGCCCAAAAGAACCTCAGAGCTGCTTTGAAAGATAAGCCCAGAGACACTCAGAGGGACATGCACTGCAGACTTACTTACAAACAGGCAGTAAGGTGCCGGAAGAATGCGCTCCAAACCCAAACATGGGAAGATTTAAGAGGAGCGTCAGAAAGAAGAGACCTTCCCACTTTTTGGTCAATAGTCAATAGTCCTTGCTTCCAAGATGAAAATAGCCCACAGATTGCCTCCACTGTGCTACCTGAACAGTGGGTAGAACAATTTAGAGAGTTGTGTAACAGGGGGACAACTGTGACCAAGGGATGTGAGGCTAACTGGGAGAGTGGGATTGAGGTGCCAATATTTACATTAGAGGAGATTGTGGGGGGTATCAATGGCCTCACACGAAACAAAGACCCAGGCCCAGATGGAATCCCGCCGGACCTTTTTAAAAGTAAAGTGGAACTGTGGGGCCCAGTTTTGACAAGAGTCATAAATGAGGCATAGTCTCTGGCCTACCGCGCTCATGGTCAACGGCTATTATAGTGCCCATTTTTAAAAAGCGAAGTAGGGATAGCCCACAGTGTTATCGTCCCATCTCTTTGATAGACATATCAGCCAAAGTGATGGGCTTGGCTGTCCTGAATCGCCTCATGAGTTGGGAAGAAGAACACCATGTCCTCACTGATGTCCAGTATGGCTTTCGGGCATGTAGATCCACGACTGATCAATGTGTAAACTTATACTTACTGGTGACAAAATACACAGTAATAAATAAGGAAAAGATCTACCTAGCATTCATGGATCTGGCAGCAGCCTTCGACTGTGTGAACCGGGAGAAGCTTTGGACTATATTGTCCGATTTAGGGGTAGAGGCTGGTCTCATTAAGATTCTGAGAGCCCTTCACTGGAACACATCTGCAAAAGTGAGGTACAATTTGGAGGGAGAGAACACTGAGCCCTTCGAGTGCACAAGTGGGGTCCGGCAGGGGTGCATTTTGGCCCCCTTCCTCTTTTCTTTATATATAAATGGCCTTGAACAATCTTTAATTAAACTAAAAGTGGACTCACCCAGAATAGGGAGTAGACCAATTCCTGTATTGCTCTACGCGGACGACGCGGTCTTGTTGGCTCGTACCCCACTTAGACTGCAGCGTCTGATAGACAGGTTTGTAGATTTTATGAATACTTTAGATCTATCCGCCAACATGAGTAAATCCTATATCATGGAGGTGGGGCCAAAAAAACTTGGCCAAAAAGGTTAATTACCAAATAGGCACAGTAAGTTTAGCGAAGGTGCAGACCTTTTCTTACCTGGGCATTTTATTTGACAGGGGCCTAAATTTTAAATCACTGATCGAGGAACGCTGCAATAAGCACTGGGGCAAGAATGAATTTTGGCCGCAGATTGGGGTGATGGTCCCCTCAGCAGATGCTGACTTTTTATAACTCGATTTGTTGCACTAAAGTGGCATACGGGGCAGAACTGTGGGGGAAGATGGAGGTACCCAAACTGCAAATATAGGAAAATAAATACCTGAGAAGGCTCCTCATAGTCCCTCAGTGTGTATCGTCACATATTTTACACAAAGAACTGGGCTGTGAATACTTAGAGGACAGGGTGAGGAGTAGGCCTCTTGTTGCCTGGCTAAAGATCTGGGTTAACCCAGAAGCCAATTTGACTAAACAGATAATCACTGACTGCCTGGGGAGGGAGAAGGGACTGCCCATCCCCTGGATTAAATATGTAAAGGACAGCCTGGAAAGTATCAGGTGCGCAGATCTTTTTCTGACACCATCCTGTATCACAAAGCGGGATCAGGCCAGAATAAAGGAGATGCTATCTATACGCAAAGACAAAGTACGTGAGATAGAGGCCAGAAACAAACCTTCAGTTAAGGCACATGCTGTAGTGAGAACTTGCAGTGGTCTGGAGCCTTACCTCTCCCTTGTACATAATGCCCAGGATAGGTTTTTATTCACACGTTTTAGACTCAACTTTTTACATAATTTATTAGCCGAACCGGCGGGTTTTACACATTTAGTTGAGTCAAAGGGCCCTTGCAGCTGCGATCCTCGATCTCCACAGGATGCCCTTCATTTTGTACTATTATGCCCATTTTATTCAATGCTCAGGTGTCGCTTTTTAATATGTGTGCTCAAAAAGGCCAATCTTAGATCTGTGAAAGAAGCCCTGGTATTTTTACAAATGGTCCAAGATCCCCTGACTTTATTTTGTGTGATACATTTATTAAGATCATCAGTTAAATTAAGAGATACTAGGGGAATTTGCTGAGTAATCGCATCACAATTCTGTTAGAAAAGTGGAGAAGAGATTGTGGTTTTCAAACAGGATTGGTGTTACTAATAGCATTGCATTCCCCCTGATGTGATGTCTTTTTTCTTTATTTTAACTATTTATGCTTGTATGTTTTTATATACTGTACGTTTATGGTGTTAAGGAAAAAAAATGCCGAATAAACAATATGATACAGATTGGTTGTCTAATTATCTGTATGGCTGCCTGAGTGTCTCTGTGGGTGGATATGGTGTGTGTGACTGTGCACAGATGTGTGGGTAGGTGATTCACTGGGTGTTTGGGTTCAAGAGTACATCTGTGAAGGGCTGTATGGGTGGGTGAGTATGTGTATGGGTGTGTTGGTGAGTGAATGGATGTCTCAGTGGTACATGTGTGAGTAACTACACATGTGAAAGGCAGTATATGTGAGCATTGGAGTATATAAATGACTAAATGTGAGTGTGAGTGATTGTGAGAGTGGCTGTATGGATGAGTGTGTGCTTGTGTCAGTGAGTGTATAAGATAATATGTATATGTTAGTATCTGTATGAATAAAGAGGTGGTGTGTGTATTACTGTATAGGTGAGTAAATGGGAATGTGATTGATTATTTGGGTGGAGTGGAGGCGTGTGAGTGTCTGTATAGGTGTATGAGTGCATATGATTGTACTGTGTTGATGAGTGATCCGGAGAAAGTGATTGGTTACACGTATCCACCGCATCGAGAACATAGGACCTATCTAAATACTATTGTTGGAGGGACCTAAATAGCAGCACGCTGTCTTAATTTGCAGGACCATCAAATGTACTTATCTTCCTATCGAAAAAAATGTCAAGAAACAAATACTGTTCAGACAAACAATTCTCCAAGAAAGAATTATATTTATCTGGCCTTGGGGGTATGATAAGCCACTCTCGTCTGATCAGGATACTATGTGTCTTTTAGAATAAGGTCAAAGAACTTATTCATTCTGGGAATCTTTACGACACACCTAAGATGTCTATTAATGACAAGAAGAATAAGCCTTGAGGAAGTTACGTTTAGTAACGAAACACGTGTCGGCTGCCTGCATCAGTTCTTCGGGATCAAAGTGAAGAAGAACATGCAACAATACTGCTTATATATTGCATTATGTTGTTTAAAAAAAGAATTGTATTGAGAGGAACTTTATTCAATGAGACATTAAATCACTGAATGAAGCAATATTCTGATGTTCTCTTTCTACATAAAGACCTAAGTAGTAATTGTTCTACAAATCAGTAATCAGGACACTTTAAACAGGTCAGGATTGGGAATTCACTCCCCAGATAGCGAATGCTTGTATGATACTAAATATTGAAGTGCCGAGGTACAAGTAGTTTTAGAAAATGGATAGTGCCTGGGTTAATGCATGAGTCGATGAGTAGTGCCTGGGAGATGGGGGAGACCATGGGTAGTGCTTGGTGATTTTGAAAATGCTTAGGTAATACTTGGGTGATTGCATGAGTGCAGAGGTAATGTATGGGTGATTGGAAGAGTGCATGGGTAATGCTTGATTGATCCCATTAGTTTATGGGTAATGTTTGGATGATTGCACAAGTGCAAAGATTGTGCCTCGATGATTGCATGAGTGCAATGGGTTGGGGGTGCAAGGTAGGCTCTCTGACCACACCCGCACTGTGACGAATTGGGAAATGGTGGGCTAGAGGCAGCTTTAGCAATGACATACAGGCATCCCCGGGAGGTCAGGGCTGACACTGTACACACACAGGGCTGCTTCAAAATCTGACATCCCTTCACATCATCAATGGGTGATCCATGATGACCCCCGATTATTGCAAGCCAGGGCTGGTACATTGTCAGCTGCATAGCTTGCTTACAAGTCACAGTGACTCGCACATGAACAATTAGGCATGTGCCTTCAGAAAACTGCCTGAATGTTTGCCTCATCTGATGACATCTGTGTTAGTCAGCGTCACATCAGGAAAGGAAAGCTACTGTTTATTAAAGAAATATGGATGGTGATTGCTTTTTGCAATTAGCATTCACATGACTTTACAAAATCAAAAGGACATGGCCCCTTAGCCTATTATCAGGATACCCCCCATTCATCAAGTGTGTGATGCTAGTATCCTGCTGACAGCCACAGGAAAAGTCCAATGTTAACCGCATCCAGTGATGGAATCACTCCATTGGCACCCCGATGCTAGAACACCGCCAGCACAACTGTGAAATATAAATTGGCTTGATATAATCCGTCAGCCCTGACAGTGCCGGAGTAATATTTGGCAGCTGAGGAGTCTGCCGTGTCAGCACCGGCAAGCCACAAACCTGGACAGAGATTCAGCCAGCATAGATCTAACTTGGAAATGCTGCAGTGGAGGAACAACGACAATACCACCAAGATCAAAATCAAGTCCTTTGTTATTTAAAAGATTTTTACTTTACATTGTGGCACTTCAGACATTTCTTTGGTCTGTTTGGATGTTTTAGGTTTCATTTGTGTTAAAAATTGTTCTATTCTATTCTTAGTTATTGGTAGATTTGTTCTTTTTTATAGGATTTCTACTAATTGGTATAGGTAAGGATGTCTTTGGCCAATTGTGGATTCAAAGGCGTTGTGAATTCCTTTCACTGCATTGTTTCTTTTGGCTTCTTAGCCCATGGCGCTGTCACAGACATTACACCTTGGTATTTGAAAATATGGGTTGGTGCCTTTGGTAAGATCATGTAGTTTGCCAACCGAAGTGTCTTCAAAATAGTCCATTGGTGGACTTAGTTTCCGCTTGTGGTTTTGGTAGTAGGAGGATGTAGCAGTTAGTGACTTCTGTGTCGGGTATATATGCTAGGGTTATTCATTTTTTATTTCAGAAGCAAATAGGTTGTTTGTTGCATATGCTACACTGTCTACAAATGATTTTATTGAAATGGAAATAGCAGCCTGGTATAACTGTTTGACAGTAAAAAAAATTAAACTTTTTTTTTAATTTTCTTTGGCTTAGTACTTTGTAGTAGGTAGGCCTGTGATGCATATATTATTATATTTCTGTCATTATTATTATTATTGTCTGCTTGGAGGAGGGGTTCTTTAGTGTGTGTATTAGTTGACATTTCAGGAATGTCAATATTTTAATCTTTTCTGAGGACACCAGGGGTTTCTCTTGTGAATTTTTTGTTTGTGCTATTGATCTATTTAAACTGAGGATTCCTAGCATATGGGCTGTGGTGTGGTTAGGAACTTTGGGCAGTATATGCTTTAAAATTCTTGCTGTGTGTTCCAGTGTAGCTAGTGCTTGCTTCTCTCAGGTCTTGCAAAACATGTCATCTATCTCAGCTATATTTGTGCTGGGGAGTGCACTCCCTAATATTAATTACAACTTAATTTCTGATTGCAGCCATTGCATAACAAGCTTTAGTATAGTATTTAGTACATTTCTAAAGTATATTTTCAGTGCTTTTGCTCTCCTGGCTGTATGTATATCCCATGTGCGAAAATATTGTTTTCCTGGAAGTGATGTGCTTGGCCATTTCTGACATTGTATCTACAAGTATTAGAAGTATATATATATATATATATTACCTACTTGCGTTATATGCCAAGGTTTTCATTTCGGAGGCGGTGACTTCCTTGTATAAAATCTTTAAATAGTGTATTATTTCCGATGTTTGTGGGTCTATAGACTGATATTTAGGGGTTACTTGAGGCAGTGTCCTTTAATCCTTCGCATCTATGGATTGATTCCTCTCTCGGGGGTTCTTTCTTGCCATACACGCTGGATACTCCGAATAATTGAAGAGCTCTTCAATTATTCGGAGTATCCAGCGTGTATGGCGAGAAAGCCATCGCCTCCGAAATGATAACCTTGGCATATGACGTTAAATAGAACACAGAAGCTTTTCACGATCCACAATCTGAGTGGGAAATGTGCGGACCGTATTAAGCTGCGTTTCTTTGAGAACAAATATAAGAGTACGCAATTACCTGCAATTGAAGCAACTGAACATTGACATCAGATATATAATTCTGTTCCTGAATGACAAGTGTGACGAATTGGTCATCTACTTTCAAACAAGAAGCGACAAGAATAGAAGCTCTGCCAAGATACCTAGAAATAATAAAGTCCTGCTGTCTATACTTTTAGCTAGAATTGATTTCTTAAAAATTCATGTATGTCGTGTAACGGGTGTTTGCGAATGACGGTCACCTGATGATGGCAGAATGCCAAAACGCGCGTAGTCAAATCCATCGCTTTGCCTACTTCAATAAAATACCGACCGGTTTATTGTGATTTGCTGTAATGTCTGTATGTTATATATATATATGTAAATTGCTGAAAATGAATTTGAATATAGAATTATTTGCATGATTAGTCTAAAAAGAAAAAGAAAAATGAAATATTTATTATAAAAAGTTTTTGAAGCAAAATATTTATATGAAATAAAAATGTTTTTTATATAAAAAATATCTGATTCTATATCTTTAGTTGTAAATTTTAAGTCGCCACTTTGTCTTGTCTCACCTTAAAAGAGAGCTGGCATTTATTGATTGAATGTTTGCTACAGTTGTTTGCTTTTCTATTGATTACTTTATTCTAAATACCTTGCAAATAGGCAATAGACTTTTATGTACAGTATTTACAGTTGTTGCAATGGGCAACACAATTCCAAACGCTATGCAACATTGAGCTCAATGTGAATTTCTAGTTAAAAGCAATTAGTTGCTTTATCGATTACTTTTTTAACCACAGGACTGGATCCTAGATTCAGTCCTGGGACATCTCCTGTAAACAGTTCAATAAAAGCGTTTGGTTACAGTAGTGATTTTTAAGGAATATTATTGTATTTTAAAAGTTGACACAAACTTTTTCACATAGAATCACCAATGTTATCCTATGGGAGGAAATTCACTTAGCAGGTAAGTAGTGTTATCTTTACTTTTTCTTATTCAGTGGTGGATCCTGGATCCAGCACTGGTGCATCTCCTGTAAACAGTCGAAATAATGCGTTTAAGTCATGCAGGCAATTTTTAAGCAATATTTGTAGTTTGTGAAAATAGACAATGGATTCCTATGGAAGGAAATACAAGTTACTGGCAAGTGCGGTAAGAATTACTTTTCAGGATCAGTACTGCGATCAAAGATGCAGCTCTGAGGTCTCTCCTGATAACAGGTGAGTAAATCGGAATTCGTAGTTCGGCTGATTTTACTTTGGCCCACTATATATAGAGCCACTTTCCTACACCATCCCCTCCCTTCACCACTGTGTAAACGCGCCCTGTGTACATTTTAATTTGGGAGATTAAGTCCCCTTGAATCCTGAGTGTCCCTGGGGTCCAAGTAGCCCACTAGGTACCTCCAGTAAGCGCCACAGAGCTGCATTGCAGAGAGATGTAAAAAGGGCACGGCCTGGGCTACCTCTCTGAAACACAGCACAGTGGTGCTTACTAGAAGCACCTGGTGGGCTAGTTGGCCCCCTGGGGCTCTCAGGATTGAAGGGGAATTATTTCCCCAACTTAACACATGCCACAGGGCGTGTTTGCACACGTCACCTAAGGCCCCGTCCCCTCCCTTTCCCACTCTGTAAACACGCCCTGTGTCCGTTTAAAGTTGGGAGATTAAGTCCCCTTGAATCTTGAAGGTCCCTATGGTCAAAGTAGCCCACTCGGTACCTCCAGCAAGCGCCGTTGCAGAGAGGTATAAAAAGGGGTACAGCCTGGACCACCACTCTGCAACGCAGCACACTGGTGCTTATTGGAAGCACGTGGTGTGCTAGTTGGCCCCCCAGGGGCTCTCAGGATTGAAGGGGAATTATTTTGCAACTTAAAACACACCACACGGCATGTTTGCACACGTCACCTCAGGCCACAAGGCGCATTTGCACAGTGGTGATGGTAGGGGGCAGGGCCTGAGGTGATATGTGTGCAAACACGCCCTGTGGCATGTTTTAAGTTGGGGAACAATTCCTCTTCAATCCTGAGGTACCCTGGGGCCAACTAGCCCACCAGGTACTTCCAGGATGCGCCAGGGATCTGCTTCGCAGAGAAGTGTTCAGAGGCCACGCCCCTTTTTACAACACTCTGCAATGCAGCTCCGTGGCGCTTACTGGAGGTACCTGGTGGGCTAGTTGGCCCCAGGGGACCTCAGGATTGAAGAGAAATTGTTCCCCAACTTAAAACGTGCCACAGGGAGTGTTTGCACACATATCACTTCAGGCCCTGCCCCATACCTTCACCACTGTGCAAATGCGCCTTGTGGCACATTTTAAATTGGGGATTAAGTCTCCTTGAATCCTGAGGTTCCCTGAGGGCCAACTAGCCCACCAGGTACCTCCAGTAAGCACCAGGGAGCTGCGTTGCAGAGAGGTGTAAAAAGGGGCATGGCCTCAGAACACCTCTCTGCAATGCAGGCCCCTGGCGCATACTGGAGGCTCCTAATGGGCTAGTTGGCCCCCAGGGACCCCCAGTATTCAAGTAGAATTTGTTCCCCATCTGCAAACGTGCAGGAGGAGCGTTAGCAGAGTGGTGCAAGGAGTGGCCGTGGCCTCCGGCACGATCCCGTTTACAAAAAAAATAATTTAAGAAGGATGGCTGTGTGGCCCCTATTCTTTTTTGTAATTTATTGGCCCTGGGGACCCCATCCCCCAGCGCCTGCCCCCATTTTTTTATTTAAAAAAGTAAATATCGGGAAGGGGGCCACGTGGCCCCCCTCCCGAGGTCATAAACTGCATGGCCCTTTTGTTAAATATTAAATTGTTTGGAGGGGGGCTGCCTTGCCCCCCTCCTGTGGCCACTTTTGGCCCCGGGGACCCCATCCCCCGGGGCAGGCCTTTGTTGTTTTTTTAAATTAGAGGGGGGTACGGCGTGGCCACTCTCCCGGGCCACTAATAGCCCCGGGTACCCCATCTCCCGGGGCTGGCCCTCTCCGTTGGGGGCTGTGGGGGGGTCCCCAATCCCCCCACGGTCCCAGCCGTCTCCCCATCTCCTGCATGTGGATTGCTTTTCCGCATGGGGAGCAGCTAACATGCTGCCCATGTGGTAAAGCAATCTGCTTTGGTTCATTGTAGCGAGAGCAGGTTTCGCTGCAAACATATAAATCAAGACCTAGGGGACGGCGGTCCCCGGGGCTTGGGGGGGCCTTTGAGCCCCTCACATTTAATTTTGTTGCCCCGGGGGTGTCGGTCCCCAGGGCTGAGGAGGTTGAGAGCCCCCCGAAATAATTTTATAAAGCACTGGGGGTGGCGGTCTCCGGGACTGGGGGGCCCCTCTGGGCCCCCCATGACATAATGCATATTGCCCCTGGGACATGGCCCCCTGGGGACTAATTAACAACGAAGCGTGGGAGCCCGTGCTTCATTTTTTTTTCTGCAGCATGATGCCCGAATCCTATGCGCCTCCCACGCTTTAAAAATAGATATATCTTTTTGGGGGGCCTTGGGGGTCCTTGTGGGACCCCCTGAGCAGGCCTAGTGGGTCAGGGTGTGTCTACCCTGCCCCCTTTGTGTGTTTTGCGCATTTGTTTTCTGCTTTCTTGTGCCTCAGTTCTACCGAGGCACAAGATGGCTGCCAACATTTCCTGCTTTGAAGTGTTGACAGCCAAGCCAATTAGCATAAAGCTTTGCACGGGAGGAACCGCGGCCCTAGATATATATGTACTTTTAATTGTGACTTTCCCAGGAACTACTGAACGGATTTACACCATTTAAGAAAAAGGCACAATTCTGAACTGAGGACTACCTCTTTGCCAAATTTGGTGTAATTCCGTTCAGCAGTTTGGGCTGTAGCCGCGATGAACGATTCCTATGGAAAATTGCATGGGGAAAACACTTTTTGGGACCCCCTTTTTTCTCAGCCCCCGCTTGACAAATCACCCCGAGACTTTCAGGATAAGGGCGGACTGGAGCTGGCCATTAGTTTTGAACATTTCGCAAAGATTTGTCAAGGGGCGCCAAAGTTATTCCAAATAGAATGTTACGGATTTCCTATGGAAAATAGGTCCTAACTATAACTATCTACTGGCAACCACCAGTAGGTTTTATATATATATATATATATATATATATATATATATATATATATATATATATATATATATATATATATATATATATATATATATATATATATATATATATATATACATATATATATATAAATATATATATATCTCTCCCAAAGTTGTTCTGCAATGAGAACGCACACCACAGCATATATATATATATATTTTTTTTTTGTCAGGGGTGAGGGGGGTTTGCAAATAAAGATTTTCTAATCGGATTCCAGTGTGCTTGCCTGTTTCTGACTTGGATAAGTTAGATTGTCGTGAATATATATATATACACTGACGAAGGCCGAGTGCCGAAAGCGCGTTGTGAAGCAATAAAACTAAAACTGTGGATTTACCCCTGAGTGCTGCTACCTTATTCCCGTAACTGACGGGGAGGGACTCTTTGAGCAGATATATATATATATATATATATATATATATATATATATATATATATATATATATATATATATATATATATGTGTATATATATATATATATATATATATATATATATATATATATATATATATATATATTACCTACTGGCGGTCGCCAGTAGGTATATATAGTTAGGATTTTTTCTCTATGGGTTTTTTGAAAATTCTATGTCTAATAACTTTGGCGTTTGTGGACGGAATTGGCTGAAATTTTCAGGAAAATGGCACATTTTGTTTCTGAGCAGGCCTTGAAAATTTGGGGGGGGTTCGTCAAGGGGGGACCGAGAAAAAAGGGGGGTCCCAAAACGTGTTTTTAACATTGAGTTTTCCATAGGGCGGTTGGCCTCACTTTTAGCCCGAACGGCTGAATGGATTTGCACGAAACTTGGCAAAATTGTAGGGACTGGTAGCCCGATGTGCCTTTTGTAGGTCTCAATATATGTGCTCCAGTGGATTTTGAGAAATTAACGTTTAAAAAAAGATATATATCTGTAACAGCGGACCGGGCAGCGCTCTGGTTCGCGGACTTTTCGCGCAACGGAGCTTTGTGAAGCGAAGCTGATTGGTTCTCCGGCGTCTGTCAACATTCCAAACAGTCCGTAGCGGCCGCCATCTTGTCTCTCGGTAGGATCGAGAGACAAGAGGAGGTCAAAACAAAGGGGGAAATAACTATAAGGGGGCATAGTAGATCCTCGCTGACCCCCTAGGTTTGATGTGGAGGTTTTAAAAGGGCCCCGCGGGGCAAAAAAAAAACAAAATAATAATAATCGAACGGCTGAATGGATTTGCACGAAACTTGGCAAAATATTAGGGACTGGTAGCCCGATGTGCCTTTGCTAGGTCTCAATATATGTGCTCCAGTGGATTTTGAGAAATTAACGTTCAAAAAAAGATATATATCTGTAACAGCGCTCCGCTTCGCGTACTTTTCGCGTTACGGAGCTTTGCGAAGCTGATTGGTTCTCCGGCGTCTGTCAACATTCCAAACAGTCCGTAGCGGCCGCCATCTTGTCCCTCGGTAGGATTGAGAGACAAGAGGAGGCCAATGCGAAGGGGGAAATGACCATAAGGGGGCATAGTAGATCCTTCCTGACCTCTTAGGTTTGATGTACCATTTTGCCAAGTTTGGTGTAATTCCGTTCAGCCATTCAGGCTGTAGACGTATGTAAATGTCCTATGGAAAATTGCATGGGGAAAACACATTTGAAAGTGTTGAAATTTAGAACCAATTAAAATGTTACTTTGGTTTTGTATTTGTGTGTGATGAAAGTTAATTGGTTATGTATATATGTCAAATGAGAGGAAACCACAGCCATTTTGTGATACTACTGTCTGAGGTACATTTGTGAGGAATTTTTGGTGGTGAATTTCTGGTGTTTGATTTACACAGTACTAACACTTCTGCTACTTTTAAAAAGGTGAGTTGTTAATTTGTAAGGGGAACTATGTTGTACACTTGAAGATAATTTGAAAAATGTTTTCTGTTATTTATTTGCAGTCCTTCTGTTATAATAAATACTTGATAAAGTTAGTTTTATATTATGTATTACTAAAAACGATAAATGAAAGTGATTATTTTTTTCTGCAATTTACAGCAAGCAATTTCAAAATAAAATGGCTCACAATGAAGAGACCGTGGCAATTTCTTTTGAATTGTCCAACACATTGATTGAAATTGAGAGCACCAATAATGAAATATTGTCACAAGGAGGACATGACTTGTATGATTCCATTAGATTGATTGAAATGGACAGCACCAAGAATGAAATATTGTCACAAGGAGATGACTTGAATGATTCCACTACATTGATTGAAATTGAGAGCACCAATAATGAAATATTGTCACAAGGAGGAGATGGCTTGTATGATTCCATTAGATTGATTGAAATGGACAGCACCAATAATGAAATATTGTCACAAGGAGGAGATGACTTGAATGATTCCACTACATTGATTGAAATTGAGAGCACCAATAATGAAATATTGTCACGAGGAGATGACTTGAATGATTCCACTACATTGATTGAAATTGACAGCACCAATAATGAAATATTGTCACAAGGAGGAGATGACTTGAATGATTTTTTTGATCAATCTCTTGATGGCGAATTTATCGAGTGTTTGGAGACCATAGAGTTACAAGAATCATCATTGGAGACTTTTAATGAGGACATTGCTGATGAGGACATGTTACTAGTTCTTTCAAATTTAGAAAATTCTGAAGAATAAATTTATATTTAGAATTCAAAAATTGTTTGAGACATTATTCATTTTTATTTTTAATTTATGAGGTTGTAGCGAAGTGATTGTAGTATAAAATGAGACTTATAGTATAGAGTGCAACATTTTTATGTTACATGGTAAGTTTACTCATATTTACTTCCCTTCTGCCACTATATTATCTCCAATGTGTATTTGACATGTCTTCTTCATCTCCGGCCTCCTTTCTCTCACTGTGTGTCTCCGATGCATCTTATCGCTGCTATTTTGTGTAATTACAGAAGAGAGTAAAATAAAATAGTTCGGAACGTGAAAAGGGGGCAAAGTAGAGTACTCCTCACCCCCTAGGCCTTTTTAGGCGGTCCCAAAAGGATCAGTTTCTGCTTTCCTGAGAGATTATGGTATGAGTTCCATATACCACAATAACTTGCATTACAACATGCAAGATATCTATCTCCTATTACCAACTTTTGGAGATATTCGCGCTAAGCGCGAATATCTCCAAAAAGTAACACCTGCCCTGAGCAGTTCTTAGCCATGTTATCCAATGGGAGGTGGATAACATGGCTAAGAGCATTAGCTCGGTAATGCATGAATATCGCTGAGTTTTTAGCGATATTCATGCATTGCGGCCGTTTATTATCGCATTTGCGATAAACCTTGATAATAGTAAGGTTTATCTTCGATAATTTCTGACGATGCTTAGTGGTAAAAAATTGGTTGGTAAGCATCGTTAGCGATAAATATCGCTTAACTTTGGTAATATGCCCCAACGTCTGTTAACGTTCGATTCGAAGGAAATGAGGAAGTGTTGAAAAACATTGTCTGCGCCATCTTGCCTTTTTTGAAATGCCACACTTTTGTCGTGCACGGCAGCCATTTTAGATGTCTTGACCAGACCCACTCTCTGCACGCTGTCGATTCGTAGCATGGCTCCTCACCCACGCAAGCATCTTCCCTAGGCACTGGTCACCACCGCTCTCTGTCTTATGCATGGGCAATAAACCTCCCCCCATCTGCGCTGCTCTTCCCTGAGAATCACACTCTGTGCCCGCCCGACACCTCCCTTTCGCCCTATTCACTACCGCACCCTCTGACACTCCTCTTTCTCTGTGTCCGATTGTCCAGGCTATCAGCTAGCCCTGCAGATGTAGTTTATGGCCCCAGCTGTAAAGAATCACCCCTCTTCAAAGGAGTTATAGTAGATCAAGGCCCACACCCGATGAGATCCGTCACACCACACGTGTTCCTACTATCTGAAAACCAGCCTGTATTGTGATTGGGGAGGGGACCGAGCCTGAAGCGGAAGATTCCAGGAATGACTCTTTGTACATCAAAGTTTTTACAATTATGTGTCACATTAAAAATATATAGCACTCCAACAAAGTAGTAGGAATATAAAACTTTAATAACATATAAATATATACAACAAAACAAAAACAGTAAAAACATTTAAACAACGAAGAGACCGTGGCAATTTCTTTTTAATTATCCAATAGATTTATTGAAATTGACAGCACCAATAATGAAATATTCTTGTCAGTAGCGGTCTGTTGTGCGAATAGTTCCAAGGCAGCAGAACGCGCTGAAATCTAGATGGCACGAAAGTGATGTCTAGTAAGTTGCCGCCCAGCAAAAAACGGCGTGGGGCGCCGCGGGGGTGAGTGAGTCCAGTAGGCACCACAGCTATTCTTACCGGCATTGCAGAATTACTGCTGGGGACAATGCCTGTGCTGTAGCAGGGTCACAGCAGAAACAAAAAGGATTCTGTTGAAGATGTTGTTGGTTTTCAATTTGAAAACAGTTCTGGTGTCAACTGCTATGCTAATGTAGTGGTTAATGTTTTGTTTTCTCTAGAAAATGTAAAAGAGGGGGAGGCAGTCCAAAGTTCCGTTAAAAGGGCAAAGGAAAGGATCGGTGGTTTGAACTATCAGTCAAAAAGGGGAGGGGGTGCAATAATTTTTCCTACCGGGTCACACTGTGCTTTCACCGGAAGTGAGGTCTGCAGGATGCTAGTAATTCAAAGTGAGGCTGGCGCCAGCATGGGAGCGCCGACGTCCCGCGGATACAGTTTCGTCACTCCACGGGCGATCATGGCAGTCATTCCCCATCGGGGGTCGGAGACTCCCGCGGCTCCTCTAGAATCTTCAAGGTCGTGGAGGACTACGGTGGTGGAGTCAACCAGTGACCGGGCCATTTCTTTATGCTGGGCCCGCTCTTGCCAGGTCGACCGCCATTTTGAGAGTTCGGCAGCTACCGGCGATCGCGGGGTCACATGAGCGGACGGGCTCCACCCTGCCGGGCGAGACGTTGCAGCATGGCCACAGTGGAAGAACCGTTTTCCGGGCGCCTGGAGCGCTGAGGGTGCAGCTGGGAAGTCTCCACCTGGGGAGGCGGGAGAGGCCTGTTCACACCGTCTCTCCCTCCCAGTGCACCCCACGGCGTCTCGCTTGAGATTTGTTATGGCCGGACCAGGCGATGAGGACGAGGGGGGGGTCGGAGGCATGTGCAAGACATCCCCCCCCAGTGTTGTCGCAGCCATTATAAAAGAAAGAAGTGTCCCGTCCGTCTTCGGGCCGGGCTTCCCGTGGATGTCGGCCGGACGCCCCTGGCTCTGGCCCCATGAACGGGTTTCTTGGTTTATCGGCTGCAGCCGGATCCCGTCGGCCTCGGCCCCCCGACCGTTGGTGGCCGGACCGGAAGAGCATGTGGCGGGACTACCTGCAACTCTCAAGGGCCACCGCGGCCGGACTGGGAGAGAGAGGGGAGGGTCGAGGAGACATTCCCCCCCCCTGCAACTGTTCAGCGTTGTAAAGGCAATCCCCTGGCCGGGTCCCGCTGGCCTCGGCCTCTCCTCCGGCTACACCCTACGTTAGGATCTCCTGGCCGAGGCGTGGCAGCAGGACCTGCCTTATATGGGCTGCTCCCGGCTGGGCGTAGCCGGAACCCTGCCCCACCTTGGAAGTTTCCAGAGTGGGGGTGGATGTTCTACTGACTTGCATTTTCCCTAGTCTATCGATTTTTTTGGCGTGGCAGGCGGTGGGACAGCGAGGGGTGATTTGGTTTCTCTTACTGTTTTTCTGGTCTCTCACCACTGGCATATTTTAACGTTTTCTTGTTTCTAGGACATTAATAGGTTTTATCATTACGTTATGTTATCGTTTCTTTGTCCGTTGTTTAATAAAAGTTCATGTTCATCAGTGGCCTACTGATTTTCGTTTTCCTATTTTTTTCTTTCCAGGTTGTTTCATGGTAAAGTTTCTGTTAACAGGATACAGTGATCACTTCGTTATTATTGCATATGTCCTTTTCACTAGGGGTGCTCTCTGGTCGGGCCAGATGACGTATCTCTAGTAAATGGTCCGGGTGAAAAAGGTGCATCAATCAGTGGGGAGTAGATAGGCATGACAGATTACAACGGGGGAGAACGGTCCGCATTACGTACCCTTTCACTACTTGCAAAGATTTTCCTACGTTTATTTGCAAACAGGGAATACCTCCAAAAAGAACTAATTCCCAAACAGTCAATGTTCGGACAATCAATCAATCAATGAGGAATGAAATAGGTACGACGTGTTAAAGGCTTGCGTTACCTACCCTTCACTATCTGCAAAGGGAGATAGAATATTCCTATTCTTCCTCGTTTGCAGGTAGAGAAGATCCTTAAGAGAATTAACTTCGAACAATTCAATGCTCGATTGAAACAATCAACAAGGGGTACTGTGAACACAAATGAACGCCGCTTATATACATACGCATTGCTATTTTCAACAGGTTGTTCCTAATGTTTCTATTTTAGCGAGGTCAAAAGAGATCCCATTAGTGGCCTACTGATTTTGCTCGATTCCTTTTGTTTTTTTACACGATTTTTCGCTATCTGCAAAGACTAAACAGAGTATTGCGACTCTGTGCTTGTTTGTAAATAGAGAATGAACCAAAGAGAACAAACAATCAAATGGAGAGAGAAGCAGGCACGACGGATTACAAAGGGGGCAAAGGGCTGCGTTAACTACCCTTCACTATCTGCAAAGAGAGAGTACTCCTAATAGAAATGAGGGGTGGGGGGCAGCAATCAAAGCAGATCAGTGTGCATAAACACGAAAATGTTTTTACTTACCACGTACTTGACATTCGACAGCTTATGATATTTGCTATTAAAAAACCATTGAAATTCACTGAAAAAACCATAGGTTATAGACCATATATAGTTAGGAATTAGCATTTACAAAACCTTGAAAATTCACTGAAAAAACCATAGGTTATAGACCATATATAGTTAGGAATTAGCATTTACAAAACCTTAAAAATTCACTGAAAAAACCATAGGTTTTTTCAGTTAGGATAGTTATATAGTTAGGAATTAGCATTTACAAAACCTTATTTTACTCACACAAAACCATTGAAATTCCATATATAGTTAGTTGCACTAACTATATATCGCGCACCCGCAATCCACTGCTGATGATGTCACATATTACATCATTCATGACATGGTCAGTGACATCACTGATGACATCACTGATGACATCTCAAATGACATCACTGATGACATCTCACTTGACATCAATGATCACATCACTGATGATATCATTCATGTGATAATACAATGCATCTCCTCACACTCTAATATAACCTCTATTACACCCAGTGTTAAATAGAGAGTATAATTTTTGAAACCATTGACACACCAATACTAGTTACTACATACGCACTCACTGATTCCTATGTCTACACACACATTCACTCATACAATCATTCATACATACAATCACTCATCTTTACAACACTATCATATGCACTCATACACCTATACAGACACTCACACTCTGCCACTCATCCATGGAGTTACTCACACACCTAGTCAGTCCTGAAAAGAATCAATCACACTTCCATTTTCTCATCTATACAGTTAAACACAGAACACCTTACATTTTTGAAACATATACTAACACATACTTACTCTCTTATAGAATCACTGATACAAGTACACATTGATCTGCACAGAGTCACACACCTCCCAGCCAGCCATACACACACTCAGTCTCCCATACAAATACTTGTGCAACCAATCAATAACCCATATAGCTACTTATATAGCTACTGATCAACACATGCAGCAGCTTGCACAACAACAGACATACTGATGCACACTTTCAGACAGTTTAGTCACTAACCCGTGCATTCAGTAAGACGCATTTAATCACTCACTCATACAGTCAATCACGCACCTACTAAAACCTTCATTCAGACACTTATACATCCACTCATTCTTCAATATGTAAAACATATTTAAACTTTACAGAAACACATAATCACTGGATGTTGTCATCAGTGATGTCATCAGTGATGTCACTGACCATGTCATGAATGATGTAATATGTGACATCATCAGCAGTGGATTGCGGGTGCGCGATATATAGTTAGTGCAACTAACTATATATGGAATTTCAATGGTTTTGTGTGAGTAAAATAAGGTTTTGTAAATGCTAATTCCTAACTATATATGGTCTATAACCTATGGTTTTTTCAGTGAATTTTCAAGGTTTTGTAAATGCTAATTCCTAACTATATATGGTCTATAACCTATGGTTTTTTCAGTGAATATATATATATATGAATCACCAAAGCGCCCTGCGCAACAGAAGGGCTCACCACGGCTTATACTTTGGACCTATTATCCATAGAAGAAGCACTTTTTGATTTGCCAATATCTTTGGCACCGTTTGACGAAGTTTCACAAAATTCTCAAAACTAATGGTTCACTCAGGTCAGTTTCTGTCTTGAAAGTTTGGTTGTGATTCGTCAAGTGAGGGGTGAGAATAAAGGCGGGGGCCCAAATACATTTTCTGCATGTTATTTTCCATAGGAATTTTGAAACAGGCTACATCTCGAACTGCTGAACGGAATTACACCAAATTTGGCAAAAAGGTAGGTCTTAGTCTAGAAAGAATGCTTTTTTTTTTAAATGGTATAAATCTGTTGAGTAGTTTTTCGGTCCCCCAAGCCCCAGCGACTGCCAACTCCCCGGGGCAATTATTAATAATTAACACTGCCCCGGGGAACACCACCTCCCTGGGGCATCGAATATGTAAATACTGGGGTCCATTGCGGACCCCCGGCTCCAGGGACCACCACCTTCCCGGGGCTATTTACATGTCGGAGGGGGCAGCCCACCGTGTGGAGCCCTTTATGGCCCTTGGAACCACCACCCCCAGGGCCAGCTGCTGCAATGTCCAGGGGTGCCCACCCCCGGGACATTGCTATTTGCTATGGCATGCTCTTGCCCTGCCATAGCAAACTTGTGCTTTGCTTTTTGGAAGCGAGAACAGGAAACCTACTCTTGCTTCCAAAAAGCAAAGCAGATTGCTTATGCACAAGGGGAGCTGCATGTCAGAAGCTCCCCTTGTGCAAAAGCAATGCCGGCTACCGCAGGAGGCAGGGTGCCGACTGCGAACGTGGGGGATTGGGACTCTCACATAGTCCGCAGCGCTAAGGGCTGGCCACGGCGGATGGGGTCCTTTGGGCCAGAAGTGGTCCGGGAGGGGAGCCACGCGGCCCCCTCCTCTTTAATTACAATTAATAAAAACAGAAAGGCCGGCCCTGGGCCATAATTGGTCTCTAGAGGGGGGGGGCAAGCGGCTCCCCTCCCCAACATTTTTTTAAAAAAACGACAAGGCTGCCAGGCCCCAGGGGATGGGGGTACCTAGGGCCAAAAGTGGCCCAGGGCCTCCCATAAAATGACAAATTTATAAAAAAGAAACTGGCAACTTCCTCCCTGCAGGACTCGGCAAACAAGCCCACTGGCACGTTCTAAGTTGGAGTATTAAGTGCCCTAGAATACTGAGGGGCCCTGTGTGCCAACTAGCCCACTAGGTACCTCCAGTAGGTGCCACATAGCTGGATTGCAGAGAGTTGGTCTGAGGCCATGCCCCTTTTTACACCACTCTGCAAACACACCTCTTGGCGCACTGCTGGTGGGGCGATGAAGTAGTCTTGTGTTCTGAGGACCTCAGGACACAAGTGGACTTCATCCCCTGTGCAGCAGTGTGCCAGGAGGCCTGTTTGCAGAGTGGTGATAAAGGGGATGTAGCCTTGGACTACTATCAGCAATCCAGCTGAATGGGGCTTACTGGTGTTAACAGGAGGGCCAGTTGGCCCCTAGAGACCCTCAGGAGAAAATGTGGCTTAATCCCCCAATTTAGAATGCAACAGGAGGCGCGTTTGCAGAGTTGTGGAGAAAGGGTACGTGGCCTGTGCCTACCTCTCATCAATCCTACTGTGTGGGGTTTACTGGAGGTAAGAGGTAGGCTAGTTGGCCCCTAAGGACCCCCAGCAGTGAAGGGGTCTTCAATCCCTATTGAAGAGCGAGCCAGGGAGCGCGTTGTAGAGTGGTGGGCAAAGGGGGAGTGGCCTGTTATGAGAACTTAGCAATCCTGCTGTGTGGTACGTACTGGAGGTAATAGGAAGGGTAGTTGGTCCCCAAGGATGTCAACACAGTAGGATTGCTAAGACGTATTGGGTGGCCATGCCCCCTTTCTCCACCACTCTGCAAACTTGCCTCCTGGTAGACTACAGGATGGGGGATGAAGTTCGCTTTACTTCTGAGGGACTTTGGGGGCTAAGAAACCCTTTTGGTACCTCCTGTAAATCTTACGCAGCGGATTTTCTGAGTACTTGTCGGAGGCCCAGCACCCTTTCTCCTCCACTCAAACGTGACTACTAGTTAAAGAAGTGTTTGCAAAGTAATAGGTTTCACATTTGCGAGAGGTAGAGCTATTGGCATTGTAAATGTAAATGTAGATTTTTACTAATGTTTTTTGGAGTGTAGTGGATGTACGTTGTGTGTTGTGGAATTATGTGATATGTTGTGCAGTGAAATTATGTGCATAGAAAGTATGTGGTATTTAGTGTATAGGAATTATGTAGAGTGGGATTATGTGTTCTGGAGAGGAATGATGTAGTATGGTAGTCTGTGTTGCGGAGTGGTATCCTCAGGTTTAGTCTTCCTCGTTTCCATAGATGCTCAACTAGGAGCTCAGTGAGACAAAAAAGAAGGAATCACTGAGGTATGAGCAGGGCCACTGGAATTAAGCGACTGTTTGGCTGCACCGACTTTCACACAGCTATACATTTTCTGCATTAGCCACATAATTCATCATTTGCTCCCTAATCTGCAGATTTGAACAAAAAAAGCCTTCTTTCTAGCTCAAACGGCTCAAACGTTACCAAAAAAGCAGCAACAAGTATTACAGAGTGGTGGAAGTCTCTTTGCAAACCTATAATGGTCACATGTTACTTATTGCTAAATGTGGGTATTAAATTGGTACTAACAGTGTGCAAGCCACTCTTGTTTCCATCTATACCTCTCTTGCCTCTTGCATTTTTCTGCGCTTCTGTTGCTTCTTTCTGCACATTTATTTCTCTGTACTTCTCTTCCCTCTTTCTGCACGTCTGTTGCCTCTTTCTGCACCTCATTTGCTTCTTTCTGTGCCCCTCTTGCCTCTTTCTGCACCTTTCTTCCCTCTTTCTCCACCTCTGTTACTTCTTTCTGCATTTCTCTTCATTCTTTCTGTACCTCGTTGCCTCTTTCAGCACCTTTGGTGGCTCTTTCTTCACTGCTTCTGCTTCTTCTACACCTCACTTGCCTCTTTCTGTACTTCTCTTGCTTATTTCTGAATCCCTCCTGCCACTTTCTGTACCTCTCTTGCCTCTTTGTGCACCCCTCCTACCTTTTTTCTGCACCCCTCTTGCCTCTTTTTGCACCTCTGTTAGTTCTTTCTGCACTGCACTGCTCTTGCTTCTTTCTGCACCTCAATTGCCTCTTTCTGCACTTATCTTGCTTCTTTCTACACCTTTGTTGCTTCTTTAAGCAATTTTCATGCCTCTTTCTTCACTTCTATTCCTTCTTTTTGCACCCCTCCTGCCTCTTTCTGTATTCCTTTTGCCTCTTTGTGCACCTCTACTACCTCTTTCGGTACCCCTCTTGCCTCTTTCTGCACCTCTGTTGGTTCTTTCTGCACTGCTCTTGCTTCTTTCTGTATCCCACTTTCCTCTTTCAGAACTTCTCTTGCTTCTTTCTGCACCTCTCTTGTGTCTTTCTGCACCTCTGTTACCTCTTTCTGTACTTCACTTGCTTCTTTCTGCACATCTCTTGCCTCTTTCTGCACTACTCTTCCCGATTTGTGCTTCTCTCTTGCCTCTTTCTATACCTCTCTTCCCTCTTTCTGCAACTCTCTTGCCTCTTTCTACACCTCTCTTCCCATTTCTGTACCTCAGGTGCTTCTTTCTGCACTTGTCCTCCTTCTTTCTGCACCCCTCTTGCCTCCTTCTGCACCTCAGTTGCTTCTTTCTGACCTTCTCATGGTTCTTTCTGCACTGCTCTTGCCTCTTTCTGCATCCCTCTTGCCTCTTTGACAACCCCTTTTGCTTCTTTCTGCGCTTCTATTGCCTCTTTTTGCACCTCCCTTGCCTCTTTCTGCACCTCACTTGCCTTTTTCTGCGCTGCTCACGCTTTTTTCTGCACCTCACTTGCTCCTTTCTACACCTCTGTTGCTTCTTTCAGCATTTCTCTTGCCTCTTTATGCACTTCTATTTCTTTTTTCTGCACCCCTCGGCCTCGTTATGTACTTCTCTTGACTCGTCGTGCACCCCTCCTACCTTTTTCGGTACCCCTCTTGCCTCTTTTTGTGCCTCTGTTGGTTCTTTCTACTCTGCTCTTGCTTCTTTCTGCACCTCACTTGCCTCTTTCTGTACTTCTCTTGCTTCTTTCTACACCTCTGTTGCTTTTTTAAGCAATTCTCTTGCCTCTTTCTTTACTTCTCTTTCTTCTTTTTGTACCCCTCCTGCCTCTTTCTGTCCCCTCTTGCTTGTCTGTGCCCTTCTCCTACCCCTTTCTGCACCCCTCTTTTTGCACCTCTGTTGGTTCGTTCTACACTGCTCTTGCTTCTTTCTGTATCTCACTTGCCTCTTTCTGCACTTCTCTTTCTTCTTTAATCACCTCTCTTGTGTCTTTCTGTACCTCTGTTGCCTCTTTCTGTACTTCACTTGCATCTTTCTGGACCTCTCTTGCCTCTTGGCACATCTGTTGCTTCTTTCTGCACCCCTCCTGCCTCTTTCTGCACCACTCTTCCCTATTTGTGCAACCCTCTTACCTCTTTCTACACCTCTTCCCTCATTCTACACCGCTCTTCCCTCTTCCTGTATCTCAGTTGCATCTTTCTGCACTTGTCCTCCTTCTTTCTGCACCCCTCTTACCTCCTCCTCCAGCTCTGTTGCTTCTTTCTGACCTTCTCATGGTTCTTTCTGCACTGCTCTTGCCTCTTTCTGCATCCCTATTGCTTCTTTGAGCACCTCTTTTGCTTCTTTCTGCACTTCTATTGCCTCTTTCTGCACCTCTCTTCCTTCCTTCTGGACCTCTCGTGCCTCTTTCTGCACCTCTCTTGCTTTTTTCTGCACCACACTTGACTCTTTCTGCACCTCACTTGCTTCTTTCTATACCTCTATTGCTTCTTTTAGCAATTCTTTTGCCTCTTCTGCACTTCTCTTTCTTTTTTCTGCACCCCTCCGGCCTCTTTATGTACCTCTGTTGACTCTTTGTGCACAGCTCCTGCCTTTTTCTGCAGCCCTCTTGCCTCTTTTTGTTTCTCTGTTGGTTCTTTTTACACTGCTCGTGCTTCTTTCTACATCTCTCTTGTCTCTTACTCCATCCCTGTTCTCTGTTTCTGCACCTTTCCTGCCTGTTTATGCACCTCTCTTGCCTTTTGAGTTAGAGGTAGTTTCAATCCCCTGCACTAGGATGTACTACGGCCTTACAGGGGAGGTTATGCCAATAAAAGGGCTACCCTAACCCATAGTATATCCCAGTGTATGTAGGTGTTTTTCACTGTGTTCTAAGTGTCTATCAGCATAGCACTGGCTCCGGACATGGTTAGTCAGAGGCAGTTACCAACAGTACCAGTCAGTAAAAGTTGGGGGCAGAGACTGACTTTGCAACAAGGCCTTGTTCTGCACCTCTGTTGGTTCTTTCTGCATATCTTTTGCTTCTTTCTGCCTTTTCTTCATCTTTCTGGACTTCTGTTGCCTCTTTCTGTATTTCTCTTGCTGCTTTCTGTGCCTTTCTTCCTCTTTCTTCACGTGCTACCTCTGCAGGCACAGTTAGAAATTATCAATGAAAAAACCTTAGAAATTCACTGAAAAAAACACAGGTTTCAGGGATGTTATAGTTAGTTGGACATTTCACTCCTACCAAACCAGAGAAATGTGGCCGTTATAGTTAGTTGAGCTAACTATAACTTGCGCCCCCGCAATGCACTGCTGATGACGTCACATATGACATCATTCACGGCACAAAGGTGATATGGCTGGTATGATCGACAGGGCACCAGAAAGAGGATATTGTTTCGGAGGGAAAGAACATTTTCGGAGGGTACGCCCATGGAGGCTTGATTTATAACAACCGATTGAGCCATGTAGGCATGAGATGCACGATATATGAAAAACCCTCCACAAATGTAATGGACTTTAAATCCCATAATACATCACGGAAAGAGATGCTGGGTTTGAGTCCTCTTTTGATGTTTATGTGCCATATCCAATGGGATTGAACTTACCTGTTAAAGCCACCATGACAGGCTGTGCCGTTTTTGAAACACAAGCAGATGAAGGCAGAGCGCCGAAATGCGTCTATGTGAATAAAGCATCTTCAAACGGGCCTCGCGAGTGCAGTATGTTTCTTATGGGAACCGGAGCTTTGACATTACGCATGGATCCACCTCCATACTAACTGCACCCGTCCACAAGACTGCATATATTGCTGAGGTGGACCTTTGGAGCTGAGATATAATTGGCAATTGTACCGCCATCTGGTAATTAGTGCACCAACAACAATTGCGATCGACAGGAATCATGCCTGTGGAAGATCTTTGACCTGCTCTGAGTGCAGCGAGACCCGGTGATTGAACGAGG
Organism: Lissotriton helveticus; assembly: GCF_964261635.1. NCBI lineage: Eukaryota > Metazoa > Chordata > Amphibia > Caudata > Salamandridae > Lissotriton > Lissotriton helveticus. Next base: position 159,153,449 of record NC_136073.1, on the reverse strand, counting down.
GGTCCCCAGAGAAGACACATTCCACAGCACAAAGGTGATATGGCTGGTATGATCGACAGTGCACCAGAAAGAGGATGGCAATATTGTGCTGAAGGGAAAGAACATTTTCAGAGAGTACGCCCATGGAGGCTTGATTTATAACAGCCCATTGAGCCATGTAGACATGAGATGCATGATATATGAAAAACCCTCGACAGACCCTAATGGACTTTAAATCCCAGAATACATCACAGAAAGAGATGCTGGGTTCAAGTCCTCTTTTGACGTTTATGTGCAATATCCAAAAGGCATCATGACAGGCTATGCTGTTTTTCAAACAGAAGCAGATGAAGGCAGAACGCCGAAACGCGTCTTTGTGAATAAAGCATTTTCAAACGGGCACCGCGAGTGCAGTATGATCTTATGGGAACCGGAGCTTTGATATTACGTATGGATTTACCTTCATACTAACTGCACCCGTCAATAAGTGTGCATATATTGCAAAGGTGGACCTTTGGAGTACCAGTAGTAACAGTAGGTAGTTATAGTTAAGATCTAGTTTCCATAGGAAAAGCATTTTTTGACATGGCTATAACTTTGGCGTCGCTTGGTAAATCTGCATGAAATATTGCCCAAAAAGTGTCAACCGGGTTCTATTGATGGATAAAGTTTCGGGGAGATGCTTGCAGTGGGGACCGAGAATTTTCGGCACGTAATAATGTTGTGTTTGTAATGTTAATGCCCATTGGAACCTTTAGCCACCTCCACAGCCCGAACCGCTGAACAGACGTACACCAAATTTCACAGGGAGGTAGATTTCTGTTCAATGAAGTTCCTTATGCTTATTTAGTATAAATTCATTCAGTAGTTTTTGAGAAATGTAAGTTTAAAATTATAGTGATACCTCTGGCTGCGAACAAAGAAAGGCTGTGCAAGGAAATGCCTTGCTCTGTTTGGCTGCCAACACGACAACCAGTAACTGTTGACAGCCATCTTGGAACTCAAGACGAATCCACAAAAAAGTGAAAATAAAGAAAAGGGGGCAGGGTAGGAATTCCCTTATCCTCAAGCCCTGGTCTTGGGGTCTTTCTGGAACCCCGTCACAGCATAAAAACAATAAAAAAAATTCCTGTAAATTTGCGGCAAGCACTTTTGGGCCAGGTCTCAGGGGCTTATACTAATTATAGGAGGGGTGCACATGCCCCCCTCCTAGGGCTTATGAAAGCCCAGGGGGCTGCCACCTCCCTTGGATACGTTTGATAATGAATGCCCCGGGGACTGACTCCTCCCCAGGGCTATTTCTAATTATGGGGGACAATGTAGATCCCCCCCTACCCCAGGGACTGAATATTGGGTGGCCTCATGGACCTCCCTGCCATGGGTACCGCCACCTTCCAGGTGCTAATTAAATTTATGTGAGGTCTCACGGACCCCCCCAGCCTTGGGTACCACCACCTCCATGGGGCAAAGCTCATCAAAGAAGCCTTGGATGGCCCTGGGGACTGCAATCCCCCAAGGCCGGCTCCTGCAATGTCTCACGTTGCCCACCCCCGGGTCATTGCTGTTTACTATGGTTTGGCGGCAGCTTTACTGATGCCGCCAAACCATAGCAAACTGTGCTCACTTTCAACAAGCGAGAGCATTGAAAATGCTCTTGCTTGCTGAATGTGAGCACAATTGCTTTGATACAGAGGAAATTGTATATCAGCAGTTCCCTCTGTATCAAAGCAATGCCGGCTCCTGTAGAAGGCAGGGAGCCACCAGGGACCGTGGGGGTCTTGGACTCCACTCGCAGCCCTTAGTTAGAAATCGGATGCTCTGGGTGGGTCCAGGTCCACCAGAAGAGAGGCCAGGCCCCGGTGGATGTGGTCCCAAGGGCCAAGATCAGCCTGGGGAGAGGGGCTACAAGGGAACAGTGAGCAGTGTGCTGTGCAATAGGTACGCCAATTTGTATTTCTCTATTGCCTTGACAAGCCTGCATTTTGGATAAACATCAAAATATGCTATTGCAAAACTTCCAAAGGGTACTTGCAGCTCAGCAGCTGTCCCCTGCAACCCCACTCACAGTGCAAGCTGCTCTTAGAATCGGACCCCTACGTTTACCAAAACACAGACCCCAGGATATGCAGAACACAAAACAGAACAGTAGATGTGAAAGGTACCTGCCTTCAGAATGTTATTTTAAGTAGAACAGTGGCACTATTTAAGCATAAAACAATATAATGCTCTTTACCAATAGACAAACACATTTACTTTATGTGTGAAACCTTGTAAATATATTTTACTTCAGAAAACTGAGTTGCTGGTCTAATGCCAAATCTGCAAGTGGATACTTCAAATGTGACTTTAGAAGGGAATAGCATGTCTGTGCTTCTGTGTGCTTCAATGAGATGGTAGGATGGGACTGGGATAACTAGTTGCAATAAAAGAAATTGAAAGGCAAAATCCCTAAACTAAATTGTATGTTCAGTGATCGTAGACAAACAGACAGGGTCTACCCAGAAGAATAACATTTGTATTGTTAATTTTATTTGGAATCTATCTGAATGTATGAGTTGTAGGAAATATTTATACAAATATTAAAAATGTTATTACAATTTATAACAGAAATATTAGATTTTAAATTTCATCTTTTATGTAAAGATTTGCAATTTTGTAATACAACTAAAATGTTAAAATGTGTAGCATTATTCTAGTATTTATAATTGTGTTGTATAATATTTTAGGTGAAACATTTAGCATTTATAATATTTGTAGTTTTTAGTGCCTGATTACAAGTCTGGCAGATCACCAGACTCCGTGCTGGTGGTGGTTCGTTCGCTGCATTATGACTTCATAAAGTCATTGCGGAGGAGGACTGCATGCTGTGCTAGGGAACAGTCATTCCCTGGCAGTGGCGGAGCAGCGCCACAATGTAGTATGCTCACCAGGACTGGCGTAGTCCCGATGAGGACATTACAAGTTCGTCCACTGCCAACCTTTTCATGGCACGACCTCAGCCATGAAAATGCTGAGGTCCTTGGGCGCCTATTGCCCATGCCATGGGATACATTCAGGGGGGCACAATATGTGCACCCCGGTCTGTATTCCCACAAAGTTCCAGCACAACATGGATGACACCTTCCATGCCGTGCTGGAACTTTTTTGCCATTTCCATTACAGTGCCTGTTTTTCAGGCACCGCTATGGGAAAGGCAAAAGGAACGCTGGCAGTATTACAAGTAACACATTTTTAACTGATAATACTACCCATGGACCTTGCAAGGCTTTGGTGCTGCAGAGCCTGCTTAGCGCCGGCACAGCTGCACCAAAGTAATAAACAGACCCCTAATGTCCAATGCCTTTTTTCAAATTAGTGTAGATTGTAGTGGGAATAGCAAATGTCCCCCCTTTAGTGTCAAACAGCTTTCTCAAGTTGGTTTAGATTGGAGTGATATTAGCAAAAGCACCCCTTTAGTATCCAACGCTTTCTTCAGGTTGGCTTGGGGCGGGATTACAAGATTGGTGGTTTTACTGCTGTACCACCGTGGTGGTGGTCCCAAGTGCGTCGTCAAGTTGACGGTCTATCAATGATCATAGTACAATGTTCCAGCTGGCCCAGTTATGGTGTTTCTGATGGCGGGGAATATTTTTCCATATGTGTCGATGACGGTGTGCACATTTTGACTGCACAGGTGTTAAATGTACACATATGCATAACATATGTGTAAAAATACATAGTACGAGTACTTTGCCACGGCGGAGTCTGAACCATGTGTGCCATGTTCAGTCAATGGAGTCAAATTAATGATGGGGCCTGGGAGGAAGGGATGCACGTAGAACACTGAAGGGAAAAAATGGAAATGGGTGAGTTTGCACCCCATTTCCTTCAATTCGGCTGTCTCGAGGCAAGCGGTTTTGCCATCATGGTTCAGCTCTAAGGAAAGGCAACATGTATTCCGGGCAGCGGTAACCTTGTCTGTACTGCCCTTTAAAAGCTGCTTCCCCCCTCCTGCCATCGTGGCGGTCTGCAAATGGCTAAGTGCATTGGTTTGGTGCCTCCAGCGAACAGCCAACATCATAATTTAACATCATAATTTGATAGGCGGAGCATCAGCTAGGTGGGCGGGCGATCCGACATTGCCACACCAGCTGGACCATCACCACAAAACAAATCAGGCCCTTAGATTGGAGTGGGAATAACAATGTCACCCTTTTAGTGTCCAACACCTTCCTCAAGTTGTTTTACATTGTAGAGAGTATAGTAAATGTCATCACTTCAGTGTCCAACAACTTCCTCAAGTTGCTTTAGATTGGAGTGGGAAGAGTAAATGCCACCCCCTTAGTGTCCAACACATTCCTCAAGTAGGGTTTGATTGGAGTGGGAATAGTAAATGTTACCCATTAAGGGGCTTATTAGGAGTTTGGCGGTATCGAGCTGCTGAACCCATGGTAGCGATATGGTCAGACAGAAATCCTCTTGCCACAACACCAACGGCACCACCAAGATCTGGGATTACAACGATGCTGGTGGTGTGCATGGTGGGGAGGAATGGATGTGGTGCCAAGCCTGGCACTGCCATCCATATTACGACTTACCTTTCCACCAGCTTTTTCATAGCCGTGAAAACGGCATGAAAAAGCTGGTGTAAAGGCAGGGAGGTGGCTCCCAACAGGGCCCACGGGCGTTTTAACCCAGGTGGGCTGTGCATGTGGGCACATGTTGTGCCACCGTTGCAATTGCATATTAGTTTGTGCAATGTGTGACATGGTGCATGGCACACATTGTGACCAGACAGCACTGCACCGCTGCAGTGTCTGCTGCGGCTTCACTTAATGGCCAAGCCATACCGCTGTGGTGGGACAGCTGACCTCAGATCAACGACTCGACAGTCCACTCGTAATGCACGGTTTAAAGACCACCAGCATTGCGCTGCTGCGGCATATGCAACTTTGGCAGTCCAGTGGTTGGACTGCTGAAGTCTTAATAAGCTCCTAAATGTCCAACACTTTCCTCAAGTTGTTTTAAGTTGGAGTGGGCATAGTAAATGTCACACCTTTAGTGTGCAACATCTTCCCCAAGTTGATTTGGAGTGGAGTAGTAAAAGTAAATGTCACTGTTTCCATTTATACGATTTTTGTTAGATTTTATACAATAAAAGGATGTCATACATATTTTTCATTTTAATTAAATTTTAAATTTATTTTCCAATTTGACATTTATATAAAGTAAAAGTAAAAGCAATAACAAAGTGAATAAATAATACATTTTTAAATACATTTTAACTGTAAAAAAACAAATTACATTACATTTAATGTGTTTGTATAATGTACATTTTCAATTGCTATTTTTCATTTATTACAATTTTTACTAACTTTGTTAAATACATTGTAAATTGTATTTTTATTTTCATATTATAAATGTATATAATTTATACTAATATTTAATTTATACTTTACGATTTCATACAACATTGCTTGACATATTTAACATTATTAAAAATGTATTATTTTTTAAACATTCATGAAATAATGATTGTATATTCCCATTGATTTGTATTAGGAGACAGTCTTTATTTTAGTTTAATTTGGTGGTCATTCTTTACTACCTTCTATTTTGTAGTCTATTGATGTTATTTTGGGTCATTTTACCAGGAACAAAGTCACAGTTAGGTGCTGCTGTTCATCAGAACAGGTATGTCAATTTCTAAGGATTTTTTTAAGGATTTTGATGGTGAAGGGATTTAGGACGCATGTTTAAAAGTTGGGCATAGTGTTGATTTTGAGATTTATTGTATATTTGAATGTGTTTTTAATAATCTTTTTTATCATATTTTTTTAATTTGTATTTAAAATTGTATTTATGTTTTTAAATAAGTTTTGAATTATTTTTTGTAGTATTGGATTATGAGGTTATTTGGGGATAAGGGTGGGGAGTTAACATTATTTAAATTGAAACTTTCAAGTTTTTCTTATTCAAATCCTTTATTCGATCTTACACATAAGATCATAAAAGTATTTACAGTCACAGTTTACGAAAAGATATAGATAAAAGTAGCATAAGTGCTGATACTTAAACATGAACTAACATCCAATTTGGTTAAAATCCATTTCATCTATATACATATACAAATACAATAAGAGTTTGTAAACCAGTCCTACATTATCTTATGAGCCAACCCGCTTCCTCTTTTTCAAACATGCCCATAAAAACTATGCTAGTGAGAAACACACAAAAGAATTCTGCAAAGATTTGAAAAAAACAATGCTGTTCGACAGAATTTTAGATTGTAACGCTTACAAAATCGGTACAATAAAATGTTGTCTTTCCTGGCGGTAAAAACCACAAAAGAATGAAAGATGAAGATCATTTTGTGGGGATAACTTGTCACACGGACACAGGGAAAGATCAGAATATTTATATTTCTTCCTGGATATTCTACCCTCAGTGGCATAGAATTTATGCGGAATCTTAACCCCTTTGACGCTCATGACGAGCTGGGCTCGTCATGGCGTAGCCTCCTCGCACGCTCATGACGAGCCCAGCTCGTCACGTAAAGTGCGATTTTTAAAAACCCAGCGTACGAGCGGAATTCCGCCCGCACGCATGCGGTTAATAAAATATATTTGTGATGTGGCAACGTAACATCAGCCAAATAAAAGTAGCTTCCCTCCTCCAGCACTGGGGTTAATTCATTCAGATGAGCTGACTGAGTGTGGAAGTTGTTTTCTCTTCTTAAATATTGGGCTCTCTGAGTGAATATCTCAATTACTTTCCGCTTTGTAATGTAGTTACAGGTGGATGGATCTTTAAAAAGGCGACTTAGACCGATTGCAGTTAGTTCTGACTCCACATACTTTATCCACCTGATCCTGCTGCAGTTGTCTGATTTTAGAATAGTTGTTATTACATTTTGTGTAAGGGGGACTGTGTCCCTTCTCCATATGGAATGCCAGAGCAGCAGTGGTGCCATTTTGATAGAATCCATAATGTATGGTAGAGTCAGTTCCATATAAAGCACATAATTAGAGTATAATTGGGGTAGGGAAGTAAAAGACTTAGAAAATGTATTCTCAATGGATTGCAGAGAATTGCTGGGAGCCATCCCCATACTGTTGCCCCATACACCGCTGCTGCCTTTGTTTTTGCGTGATCATTTTTTTTCATAGGAATTAGAGGTTTGGCTCCCAACCTTTTTGAAAATGTTTTCAGTGCCACTAGACTTCTCTGCATACCCATTGCTCTGCCCTCTAGCAATTTGGAGCATGATTGATTTTTATCAAAGAGAACACCTAAATAGGGAAACAAGTCCACCACCTCAATTTTACCGGAGTCCATAAAAGAATATGGTGGTCTTTCTCGATTCCCTGCCCCCGCAATAATTATGAAAGATTTGGTCTGATTGACCTTTAGATATAGTGAGTTCATAAAAACCGCAAAGGCCGAAATAAGATGCTGGTGCCCCATCCCAGTTCGAGCCATCAGAATGGCGTCAATACCATACTCCAAGATCAGTAACTGCTGATGGTTGGAGAGCACAGGAACATCCAAGGCTGCGCCCTCAAGATGTTTTCCCACACCGTTGGTATAGATGGAGAATAAAAACAGTGCCAGGACGCAGCCTTGCCTCACCCCTCTTAAGATCTTAAATGATCGGGTACACTCCCTGTTCCTTCCGTAGCATACTGATGAGGAGGCTTCAGAGTACGGTTGCCTGATGAAGTCAACCAATGCCTGATCGATTCCCATCTCCTTCATTATCTGGCGGAGTCTAGGGTGGGACACACAGCCAAAGGCTGCCGACAGGTCCTTAAAGGCAAGATAGATCTTCCCACCCTTGGCTCTGACATATCTATCCATAATCAATGAGAGGATCAGGCACTGGTCTATCATGCCCTTACCCTCCTGGAAGCTATATTGGGACTCCATTAAAATATTCTTACTCCTCACCCATGCCTCCAATTTTGTCAGAAGAAGGCGGCCCATGAGTTTGGCCATTGTATCAATTAGCGAGATTGGGCGGTCATTTTTAGGTTCACTTTTATCTCACTTTTTGTAAACTGGGACGATTATGCTCATTTTCCGATACACAGGGGACCAACTATAGCGATTATATTAAAAACATTAGTTAAAAGGAGGACCCATATATCCATGTTCTCAAAGAAAAAGTCCATCAGAACACCATCAGGACCAGGGGCTTTCCCAGTGCTGCAGGCCTCAATCCCATCCCTACCTTCTTTAATTAGAAAAGAGAGAGGATTCCATGAGGTAATACAAACCGGTGGTATTGGGTAATCGGTTGGTGCAAAGGTACCTTTGAAATGAGACACCCACTCCTCCCCCATTGTGGGGGCCATTTAATATTCCCCAAAATGCCTTAGAGTTGCCTGAAGCCACGGCCTGCTCTAATTTTGCCCATGTTTCTTCCTTTAACGCCTTCTCCCTATTTTTCCTGGCTATTTTATATTCCTTACGGAATTGGCAATTTCAGAGGTGTTTCTAGGTTTGCATCCTAAAGCTTTAGTGAGGGCTTTCTTTTTTTTTTAACAGATAGCATCAAAACAGCTGTTGACCTTTTTTGGGTTGTTCATGTTTTTCTAATGATTGTATTCCTTATATGATCTAAGAATTCTACAAAGGAAGACACCACAAGTTGGGGATAATTATTGCAATCAAAATAGTTACTAATATTATGAAGGGCATGCCTAATTATATTAGGTATCACTTTTGTTTTATCAATTATGGGCCACTTCAATAGGTATCCATTCTACCTGGCTAATAAAGGCTGACCAATTACTTGGGATGTTGATGCCACCTTAGGCATAAATTGGATCTCACAGAGCAAAATCGCACGGTCACTAAAAGCGTTAAATTGATTATTGATTTTGATGCACCTGGTGTTTCAAGGATTTGTGACCAACATAAAATCAATAGTTGATTTCTGATATTCCCAGTGAAAAGTTGGAGCCAAAGCATCGCTAACTGTGGCTAAGTTATTGACCATGAACATATATCTCGAGATTAACATATTCAGAGTGTTTCCATAGGTATTATGCGATAAATGGTGGACAGGGTTGACCCTCAAATCCTCCACATCACAAACACGCTCTAAGTTATGGTGGCAAGGATGTATATTAAAATCTCCCAGACAGATGATGTTTAGGAGAGTCTTTTGCTTAATGCAATTGGTAGCTTTATCAATGGCACAGTTCACCTCATCCAAAACTTTATGCATGTTTGGGCCAAAATTGTTATTGTAAAAGTTTATTAGGAGCCACTGATCTCGATTAACAAACTCTAAAATAATCAGATGATGTTATGGGGAGGATCCTTATAGCATCTTTGCTTTTATTACAAGGGTATTTGGAAGCAAAGTTAATAAGCCCCCTTTCGCTCTACCCGCGGGGATGGGGTTGCTCTTGTCTGATATGAGCGATAACCATTTACGAAGATCTCCCCTGTGGCCCAAGTCTCCTGAAAGCAGGGGATATCTTGGTTCTGCCAAAGTTTAAGCCAGTGAGGATCCCCAAGTATATTGGGAATATCTGAGGCATTCCATTATGCTATTCTTATTACATCTGAATACCCCCTATCACTATTTCTGGGAGTAATAGTCGCTACTCTACCGGTATTGTTTGCAGGAACCGCCGCAGGAGGTGAGGCCTGCCCCACGTGCCCATTCCTAGGTAGTCAATCACAGTTTTCTAACTCTGAGATGAGGGCAAATGTATTCTCCAGGGAAATTCTCTGGTTATCCAACTAATTGTAGTTTACTACGTTTTCACTTGTATATAGAGGTATTCCCACGAAAAACGGTGGAAGGGGCCTAAAGAAGTAGCCCAATGAAAGTGCAGTGATCTGTGTCCCTACAGGAGGAATTCTATGCAAGTAGTCTAAAAGGAGTTTTGCCACATAGGGATTATTAAAATTAAACACAGCACAATCACAATGGGTTACTTTCTGGGACACTCCCAACAGCCCTACCCTGATGTTTGATTGGCTAGAGATGGCCCCCTGCAACCGGAGCTCACTGCGTTACGGTACAGCCAATGAAGTGACTTATCCATCAGCTGGGAAGTAGTTTCCGCTTGGCCCTCCCTCAGTGAAGGAACATTTCTCAGTACTATCACTAGGGGCATTGCTGCCAGGGGGAGATGGAGAGAGAAGTGCTCTTTGTTGGGGGGTTGTCTTAAACTAACTACTTTGTCATGTGCGCCCTTGTGGCCGATTGGAAATTATTTGGATGACTAGAGTCAGAAGGTAAATTATTCTTAGCCCTCATAGTTCCTTGACATTCACCTTGCGGAAAATTGGCACTCTTACTATTAGTATTTGGGATAGTACCCTGATTGGAACTGCCCAGGGTCAGATGCTGGTGCAATTCACTGTCCCCCACCTTCTTATTAGACAGGGCTGTCCCCCTTAATGAATCTTCAGGCCCAGAAGTCTGGTGAGGATCTTGGGTGGCCGTTCTCTCACTTGATGCTATAGCTGGGACCTGAGTCTGGACAGTAGATCCCTCTGATCCATTTAACTGGGTTATATTGGTACAAGTATGATGCAATCTACAACCAACCTCTAATAATGACAGTCTCTCCTCAATTCTAGATATTTTATAGAGGAGGGGATTCAGCAATACACAGACCATAGTCTCCATCTGCTTCAGAAAGTCCTCGTCAGCTGTGTATGACTGTAAAGGGCCAGTCTCTGTGTCCATATGCCTGGCTGGTTCTTATTGTTCCACTTTGACTTCCACTTCCACTTCTACTTCCACTTCATTGGTCCTAATACGTCTCCCAGCATGTGCCACTTTAGCATGTTTTTGCTTGGTGAGTTCACCCTCTCCTTCTCCTTTTGCCCAGGGGTCCACTGTGACTGGGATCAGGCTGAGCTGGCACTAGCACTGTCTTGGCCCGGGTCACTATGTTGCTAGTTGGTATTACACTAAGGAGGGAAGAAGAGGCAGAAGGTGTAGAGATGCCCAGACATGGGGCAAGCTGTATTGGAGTCCTCAAGGCCGAGAGTGCAGTCCTAAAAGCGCCAAGGGAGGAGCATTTTTGTGTAGTACAGGAGTCCAAGGAAAGCTGTTGCTCTGTTAATTCTATTTCATGTGTTAGAACGGATTCAGCCCTTGTGAGAAAGGCATCCAAAGTACCTACAACCCCACCCCCTGGTTTTTCAATTTGACCATTCTGTTTACTCATGATCAAGGAAGGGGAAAAGGAATGCAAAGAAGTATAACACCTTCAGAGTGTGGCGGAGGTTAGTGAGTGGGGCCCAGCCCAGACTCTTCCGGGCATGGACGGGCGTGGACAGGCCTGCCCTTGACCCGGGCTTTGCCCGGGCACGTCCCGCACTGCGGGCCGGAATCCGATCTTTGTAGTGCGTCCGTGCACTATGTCAGCTGGTAGTTGTGGTCCTCCTGGCCGTCACGGGGGAGTGTTTGGCAGCAACATTAGCCCAGCACAGCCTAGCAGTAAGGGCGATTACTTCTAAGTTAATTATTTGAAAGATATCTAAATTATTTGTTTGTAATTTAAAAAAAATATTTTATAATAATAATCTTTTTTTAATACTTTTAAATTATATACTAAATATTATATAGTTTATATATTGTATATTTTACTGGAATTTATATTGTTTTAATGTTTTGAGAATATGAATACATTTAAAAAAACAGGTATTAAGTAATATATTTGGTTTTATTTGTATGTCTACTTTAAAAATATTGAAATGTAATTGTGAACGTCTTTTAAGAAGAACATTAAAATTATAGGAATTAGTTAAAAAAATATTAAATATACATTTCTAGATTTTTAATACTATTTTTATTGTTAATTTTATTTGAAATCTATGGGATTCATTTTTTGTGTGAATAAGTGGCAGGAAATATTTATTCAAATATCTGGACTTTTAATATATATATGTAATTTTTTATTTCAAATTTTATGTAAATGTGAGTAGTTGAAATTAAATGTTTTAAAATATATTATTTTTGATAGTTTTGTAAATTAACTGAAATGTGCAGTATTATTTAAGTAAATTATAATTGTAATTATTATTTTGGGTAAAAAGTTTAAATTGAAACTGAATTTATAATATTTGAAGTTTTTAATGTCTAACACCTTTTCTCAAATTAGTATAGTCAGAGTGGTAAAAGTAAATGTCGCCCCTCTAGAGTACAATACTTTCTTCAAGTTTGTTTATATTGGAGTGGGAATAGTACATGTTACCCCTTTAATGTCAAACACCTTTCTCAAGTTGGTTTAGATTGGAGTGAGAGTCGTAAATGTCACTCCTTTGGAGTTCAGTATTTTACCAAAGTTGTGGTAGATTGGAGTGGGAGTAGTAAATGTCACCCTTTCAGTATCCAATACTTTCCTCAATGTAGTTTAGATTGGAGAGGGAATAGTAAATGTCATAAGAGTTTTGTAATTTAGTACAATAAAAGGATGTCACATATTTTTAATTATTTTGTTCAATTTTCAATTTATTGTCTTGTTTTATATTTAACAAAGAAATAAAATATTTTTCAAAATTTTTATTGTGAACAACAGAAGTACATCACATTTATTATGTTTGTATAATGTACATTTTCAAATGTTATTTTTCATTGATTACAATTTTAGACATTTATTAACATTTTTATATAATTTTTTTATAGTATGTTAACACATATTTATTAGTATATACTGAATAATTGTATATATTTTATAATTTGATTTATTTATACTTTACAATTTTTTAAACATATTTTACAATATTGTTTGACCCGTTTAAAACTTATAAAAATGCATTACATAATTTTTTCATTCATAAAATATTTTCAGTGTATTTCCCATTGATTTCTTTGGGGAGATAGTCTTTATTTTAGTTTCATTTGGTGGCCATTTTTTTAGAGCTGCCTTTTATTTTATTTTTGGGGTCTTTTTTTCAGGAATGAAATAGCAGTTAGGTGCTGCTGTATGTCAGAACACGCAAGTTACTTTTAAAAGGTTTTAAGGGTAGGACGGATTTAGGAAGAATTTTTAAAAGTTGTGTATATTGGGGCTAATTAAAATTTAGTATGGAAAGCCTCCGACCACAGGTCACAGGCTTTCTGATCTACATCGTAGGTTTTGAATCCAACAGCCTTATTACTTTTTTTTAAATATATTTTTATTGAATTTTTATGGCAGTGGATGATTATTTGGTACAGAGAAAACAACAACAACAAAAAGAGAACAAAGGGAGGAAAAGACAGATAAATCACATTTGTGTTGGCATTGACTAGTTCATCACAAAGAAAAGCATTCATGAGATTATTACAATAGGGCTATAGACAAGATAATACAGCAAAAAAGGATGTAAATATACAATGTTTGAAATACAAAGAAATTAAACCCAGACTAAATAATTATATCCAGTTACTAATGGTTGCTCATAATTTTTGTCCATAGAGCTTCTTTTTCCGGCCTTTAAGTCGGTATAGCGCAGTTTCTAACTGATATATATTTAGTAGTTTAGATTGCCAGTGCGAAAAAACTGGAGGATTAACTTCTAGCCATCGAGATGGTATACAATATCTATAAACTGACATAGCAATAAATAAAAAACCTTCGTCTTCAATCGTAATAGTATCCATTTGTTCAGCCTGAGTTCCTAATATCACTAATTCAGCTGATAGTATTGGTGATGACTCCATTATATTATTTAAAAAGTTTTGCACATCTACTATGAATTGAGCTAACTTCGGACACAAAAATAGCATATGGACTAGATCAACAGCCATGTGTCCACAGCGACTGCAATTAGTACCTTTTGATACTTGCCATTTCGCTAACTTAAATGGTGTGTAGTATAAATCGAAAACAGACATGAAATGTTGGCTTTTGAATGACCTGTTAAACAAGACAGTACTAGCCATTTTCAGTGACTTTGATATGTCCACTTGCTCTGTTTCGAAGAGTCTAGACCATTTGACAGTGTGAACTTCTAAATCGTCCTTGATTCTATTAAGCATTAATTGATAGATCGTACAATTCTGCTTTTCTTCTTACAACTTTCTAATACCTCAATTTTGTTAATAGAACTGACATTTGGCACAATGTTAATCTCTATGAAGCTGCAGACTTGGAGATATTTAATAAAATCCCCTCTTGTGAGATTGTATCTTTCTTGTAAATAAGTGAATGGTACCAATTGCCCGTTCTGAAATAGGTCGCCGAAAGAACAGATTTTAAGATTATGCCATTTCTGCATGACAGAATCCCTTAAAATTTCAGGAAGCCGAGGGTTCCACAAAAAAGGCGTATAATAGTTCCATTTTGTACAAAAGCAACATTTTTTGTTAAATTGTTTCCAAATTTCCCACGCCGTAATCAAAACTTTAAATCTCGTTTTTTTATAGTAACTCGGTTCTGTAAACCTAAGCAAACATAATCGAGCTTCAGCTCCAAGTAGCATTTCATAGATTGAAGGTGCCATGGCTTCATTCAACTTAAAATCTGGGAATATTAAAATACCCATATTTTTTAGAAAAATTGTCCAATTATATAAGCGAAAGTTGGGGAACCCTAGCCCTCCTTTTTCTTTCGGCATTACACACCATCTAAGAGATCTTCTAGCTCTCCGGAAAACCCATAAAAACCTGGATGCAGTTCTGTCTATTTTATTAAAAAGAACAGAAGGAAACAAAAGTGGTATAGTACGAAATAAATACAAAAATTTTGGGAATATAATCATTTTGACGGCATTTGTACGGCCGTATAAAGATAAGTGTAGATTGTTCAGCCTCTCCAGAGTTCGATTGACGGAAAAAAATAATGGATCTGTCTTCAGCCTAACAATGTATTCCACTTTAGCTGAAATTGTCACACCAAGATAGGAGGCTGTTGTAGCAAATGCTATACCATCAGGTTTGCCTACATCCGAATGAATTACCTGGGTTTTGGTGATGTTTAATTTATAACCGGATTGTTCCCCAAATTCTTGAGCAATTTCTTTACATCGTAGGTTTCAAATCCGACAGCCTTATTACAATGAAGGTTTGAAACCGGCTAGCCAATCTGACTGCCTTCCAAAGATTCTGGCAGGCTGTCCTTGTAGGGCTTTCCGACATAAAAATCTTGTTGAAAAGTGACTTTGGGGGCCCTTCCGCAGCTTCCCTTTGGGGACTTGGGAGGCACCTATGGTGCCCTCCTGTAAATCCCTATACAGTGTGGCAGGTACCATTAGGTACCTGAATTCAATAAATTGAGAAGGCCCTTGGCACACCTTGTTATCTCTCTCGATAACTGTTTATGATAATTGTTAATCTATTTATTCCAACTATTGCATGCAATCAGGAGTCGTGGGGCTGCCTGTCCCCTGTCACTGATAAACTTCAAAAAAATTGGGTAGTGACTGAAAGTCACTCCCAGGCCTGATGCACAGCTGTGCTATTTTTAACTGCTATTCTAAAATGATTTCAAAGTTACTATTTAGATTTGTTGAATCTTCAACATGGTTTTATTCACCAATTTGCTTTTTTAGATCATATACATTTTTTTCCTTTATCATGATTATATTCATTCCATTCGTATATATACCAAACAATCAATTTTTACATTTAATCTTTGGTGTGAATTAGATCACACTTTAACACAGCCCATAAAAAATTATATATGTGTTAAACAGAAGACTGAGGCTAAAGCAGGCCCGATGCATTTCGGGACCCTGTCCCTTCTTCAGGGGCCTTCCTGTAAAAAGAATTAATACATGTCACTGTTTTTGCTAATCATTACGAATTATTGCTTCTAGGCACTTTCGAGCTTCAAATCTACCACCAATATAACATATTTACAAGTCCTACAGAAATGATAATCCATACGTATAACATGTTATTGCATTTCATTTTCTTACAGGTGTTGCACACTTAGTGCAGTGTTTGTTTATATCTACATCCATTCTCACGTTATGCAGGTACTACAGCGATCAATGCATGTAGAGAGTTATTGTATTTCATTTTCTGAGTAACATAGCACACTGATTTCTGTAATAATGAATATTCCCTTAATCTGTGGCAGGTTCAAATGTCTACACGGTATATGTGATAACCACGAGTGAAACTATTTGTTTGTGCCATTTTTCTATATAGCCAATGTGTCGCTTAGCGTTTCAAACATGGCACTGTTAAGCAAAAAGCATCTGTGTTAGTATCCTTAAAGACACTCGACTATGGATGAAAACAAAGTATTCTTTACCTTTTTGACAACGAAGTGGACTGCTATCTGCTTCTTAAGTGGAATGAGGGCTACTCGGTCTGCACTGCGGGGAAAATGCGTGAATTATATTTTTTGCTTAGACGCTCGTCTCTGAACATTGAAACTGCCTGATTTTGTTTCCTATTTACCTTAAACGGGCGCAGGCTCGAAGACCGGCGGCTAGAGGCTGAAGCGTGGATATTCGTATCTCTGTCCTCCACGTATTCTCCGTGTCTCTATGCTGATGAAAAATAGATATCAGAGCTGGTCTTAGTGAGGGGTTTTATTACATGCTCTGACTTAGAGTTTTACGGCTAAACCGTCAAGGGGACTAACCGGTTTAATTCTCTGCCTCGCGTTCTCTGCTGTCTGCACTCGATGCGGTTGATTGAAGCGTTAGAACAAGGTGTGGGATATCTAACCCTTAGCGACCTTACTTCCTGTTTGTTTTTGGGGGCGCCATCTTAGAGTGGAGTTGGTAAAAAGTAAAAAGTGTAACGTCAGATGGCGATTATTGCTTAAATATGCTGTCAAGGCGAACTATGTGTTCTAATACTGTCCTTAATTTAAAGGAAAAATGATGTGCGATCACCAAATACACGGTAATGTGACTACTATTTTACGATCATGGAGAATGAAGAAAGTCATCGGTCTGTTTTGATGTTAACAGAACGTGGTTCATTATGTCTCTTGTCTCAAGGATACTCACTCGTACTACATGTGAATTGCTAAGATGATATACAGTTGCTTTTATGCATACAGATTAATGCTTTTGCCATACGAAAACACAGGTACAAACGGGGGATCATACATTACATCGTTGGGTATGCTGAACGTTTCACCCTGGTGACATCCAGTGATAATAAATTCTCATGTATACACTCATTTACTGGCTTGATTCTACAAAAAACAGGCCATATCTAATTTGTCGTTTAATCCTAATGGCTCCATAGTCTGAAATTTTTTGATCAGCATTACTTCCCTTTGGGACAAAAATTTTTGATTATCCCTCCCTGGTATCATATCGATTTTCTCCATGACTAGGAATCTGAGTTGAGAAATGTTGTGCTTTTTTTCTAGCCAATGGGCTGCTAGGTTTGAATTCGTGTTCTTTGTTCTTATCATGCTTTTATGCTCTCCTATTCTTGTTTTGACTTTCCTTTCTGTTTTACCTATATACATGAGCCCACATGGGCACTTTATGCTGTAGATCACAAAGTTCGAGTTACAGTCTGCTGATAATTTGAGGGGTATTTGTTTGCCTGTTCTGGGGTGGGATACGAACGTTTGTTGCATTACATTGTTGCAGTTAACACAGTTGTTGCATTTCTTCATTCCCTTGTGTTCTGCTGATTGCTTCTTGCTTTTGGATTTTAATTCCTCCTTTAGGTTTTTGCTTCTTTTGTATGCAAAAATGGGCCTGTCTACGAATGTGTTGTTAAAATCTTTGTCTTGTAATAATTCCCAACGTTTCAGGATGATCTTTTTTATGTTTCGAGATTTGGTTGAGTATTTCGAGACAAATACGTTCTTTTGCTCTGTGGTTGATTTTTTAGCGCTCTTGAGTAGACTTTCACGACTGAGTTTTTTCACCTTTTCCTCAGCTTTATTTAAACATGTGATCGAATAACCCCTTTCTTGGAACTTGGTTCTTATCCTTTTCAAGTCTTCTTCTTGTGCTTCAGGGGTAGAGCAAATTCTTTTGCTTCTCAGCATTTGAGAAAAAGGTAAATTTTCAATCAATTTTGGAGTGTGAAAGCTACTGAATAGTAATGTATTGTTGCGATCAGTAGGTTTGACATACGTTTGGGTGTTTAACTTCATTTGATCCCTGGTTATCTTCACATCCAAGAATGATATCTCCTTGTCATTTATCATATGAGTGAATGTGATTCGAGGATTTTTCTGGTTGAGTTCCTGAATTTTTTCTGTCAAAATTTCTGTTGGGCCTTTCCAAATTAGGAATATATCGTCTATAAAACGACGATACATGAGTAACGAAGTCATCCACGTGTTGTCTGTGAGGATATACTGTTCCTCAAATTGCGCCATAAAAATGTTCGCGCGGGTCGGGGCTCCTCCAAAACCCAGGCTGGTTCCGCTGATTTGTAAAAAGAACTTGTCATTAAACTGGAAGTAACTGTGCTGTAAACAAAACAACAAAAGTTCAAGCAAAAATATTTTGTTGGCTCCAATTTCTTCTAGTTGCAACAATGCCCACTCTGTTGCTTCCATTCCTTCCTTTAATGGTATTGATGTATAGAGTGAATTCACATCTATCGTACAAAATGTCCACTGTTCGTGTTCTTCCACTCGTGTTGTTTCAAGTAAATTCAAAAATTCAGTAGTGTCTTTGATGTTTGTTTTCCAATTGGTCACGAATTTTTGAAGAAACGTGTCTAAGTATTTTCCTAAAGGTTCAAATACTGATCCTACACCCGACACAATCGGTCTGAATGGTGGGTTTTTCAAGTTCTTATGCACCTTGGGGAGCATATATATATGAGGTCGTTCGCTGTATTCTATCAAAGAAAGATTGAGGAACACTTGATGGATGAGACTACTTATTTACCATTGGAAAGAGACCCAACCAACGACATACGTAGAGCACTTGATACCATTTTGCCAAACGCCTTAAGTATGGGATGGATTTCAACTAAAACATTGCAATTCTTGTCAGATACAGAACTGAAACGACCTCATATATATATGCTCCCCAAGGTGCATAAGAACTTGAAAAACCCACCATTCAGACCGATTGTGTCGGGTGTAGGATCAGTATTTGAACCTTTAGGAAAATACTTAGACACGTTTCTTCAAAAATTCGTGACCAATTGGAAAACAAACATCAAAGAGACAACTGAATTTTTGAATTTACTTGAAACAACGCGAGTGGAAGAACACGAACAGTGGACATTTTGTACGATAGATGTGAATTCACTCTATACATCAATACCATTAAAGGAAGGAATGGAAGCAACAGAGTGGGCATTGTTGCAACTAGAAGAAATTGGAGCCAACAAAATATTTTTGCTTGAACTTTTGTTGTTTTGTTTACAGCACAGTTACTTCCAGTTTAATGACAAGTTCTTTTTACAAATCAGCGGAACCAGCATGGGTTTTGGTGGAGCCCCGACCTACGCGAACATTTTTATGGCGCAATTTGAGGAACAGTATATCCTCACAGACAACACGTGGATGACTTCTTTACTCATGTATCGTCGTTTTATAGACGATATATTCCTAATTTGGAAAGGCCCAACAGAAATTTTGACAAAAAAAATTCAGGAACTCAACCAGAAAAATCCTCGAATCACATTCACTCATATGATAAATGACAAGGAGATATCATTCTTGGACGTGAAGATAACCAGGGATCAAATGAAGTTAAACACCCAAACGTATGTCAAACCTACTGATCGCAACAATACATTACTATTCAGTAGCTTTCACACTCCAAAATTGATTGAAAATTTACCTTTTTCTCAAATGCTGAGAAGCAAAAGAATTTGCTCTACCCCTGAAGCACAAGAAGAATACTTGAAAAGGAAAAGAACCAAGTTCCAAGAAAGGGGTTATTCGATCACATGTTTAAATAAAGCTGAGGAAAAGGTGAAAAAACTCAGTCGTGAAAGTCTACTCAAGAGCGCTAAAAAATCATCCACAGAGCAAAAGAACGTATTTGTCTCGAAATACTCAACCAAATCTCGAAACATAAAAAAGATCATCCTGAAACGTTGGGAATTATTACAACAAGACGAAGATTTTAACAACACATTCGTAGACAGGCCCATTTTTGCATACAAAAGAAGCAAAAACCTAAAGGAGGAATTAAAATCCAAAAGCAAGAAGCAATCAGCAGAACACAAGGGAATGAAGAAATGCAACAACTGTGTTAACTGCAACAATGTAATGCAACAATCGTTTGTATCCCACCCCAGAACAGGCAAACAAATACCCCTCAAATTATCAGCAGACTGTAACTCGAACTTTGTGATCTACAGCATAAAGTGCCCATGTGGGCTCATGTATATAGGTAAAACAGAAAGGAAAGTCAAAACAAGAATAGGAGAGCATAAAAGCATGATAAGAACAAAGAACACAAATTCAAACCTGGCAGCCCATTGGCTAGAAAAAAAGCACAACATTTCTCAACTCAGATTCCTAGTCATGGAGAAAATCGATATGATACCAGGGAGGGATAATCAAAAATGTTTGTCCCAATGGGGAGGAATAAAGATCAAAAAATTTCAGACTATGGAGCCATTAGGATTAAACAACAAATTAGATATGGCCTGTTTTTTGTAGAATCAAGCCAGTAAATGAGTGTATACATGAGAATTTATTATCACTGGATGTCACCAGGGTGAAACGTTCAGCATACCGAACGATGTAATGTATGATCCCCCGTTTGTACCTGTGTTTTCGTATGGCAAAAGCATTAATCTGTATGCATAAAAGCAACTGTATATCATCTTAGCAATTCACATGTAGTACGAGTGAGTATCCTTGAGACAAGAGACATAATGAACCACGTTCTGTTAACATCAAAACAGACCGATGACTTTCTTCATTCTCCATGTTCGTAAAATAGTAGTCACATTACCGTGTATTTGGTGATCGCACATCATTTTTCCTTTAAATTAAGGACAGCATTAGAACACATAGTTCGCCTTGACAGCGTATTTAAGCAATAATCGCCATCTGACGTTACACTTTTTACTTTTTACCAACTCCACTCTAAGATGGCGCCCCCAAAAACAAACAGGAAGTAAGGTCGCTAAGGGTTAGATATCCCACACCTTGTTCTAACGCTTCAATCAACCGCATTGAGTGCAGACAGCAGAGAACGCGAGGCAGAGAATTAAACCGGTGAGTCCCCTCGACGGTTTAGCCGTAAAACTCTAAGTCAGAGCATGTAATAAAACCCCTCACTAAGACCAGCTCTGATATCTATTTTTCATCAGCATAGAGACACGGAGAATACGTGGAAGACAGAGATACGAATATCCACGCTTCAGCCTCTAGCCGCCGGTCTTCGAGCCTGCGCCCGTTTAAGGTAAATAGGAAACAAAATCAGGCAGTTTCAACGTTCAGAGACGAGCGTCTAAACAAAAAATATAATTCACGCATTTTCCCCGCAGTGCAGACCGAGTAGCCCTCATTCCACTTAAGAAGCAGATAGCAGTCCACTTCGTTGTCAAAAAGGTAAAGAATACTTTGTTTTCATCCATAGTCGAGTGTCTTTAAGGATACTAACACAGATGCTTTTTGCTTAACAGTGCCATGTTTGAAACGCTAAGCGACACATTGGCTATATAGAAAAACGGCACAAACAAATAGTTTCACTCGTGGTTATCACATATACCGTGTAGACATTTGAACCTGCCACAGATTAAGGGAATATTCATTATTACAGAAATCAGTGTGCTATGTTACTCAGAAAATGAAATACAATAACTCTCTACATGTATTGATCGCTGTAGTACCTGCATAACGTGAGAATGGATGTAGATATAAACAAACACTGCACTAAGTGTGCAACACCTGTAAGAAAATGAAATGCAATAACATGTTATACGTATGGATTATCATTTCTGTAGGACTTGTAAATATGTTATAATGGTGGTAGATTTGAAGCTCGAAAGTGCCTAGAAGCAATAATTCGTAATGATTAGCAAAAACAGTGACATGTATTAATTCTTTTTACAGGAAGGCCCCCGAAGAAGGGACAGGGTCCCGAAATGCATCGGGCCTGCTTTAGCCTCAGTCTTCTGTTTAACACATATATAATTTTTTATGGGCTGTGTTAAAGTGTGATCTAATTCACACCAAAGATTAAATGTAAAAATTGATTGTTTGGTATATATACGAATGGAATGAATATAATCATGATAAAGGAAAAAAATGTATATGATCTAAAAAAGCAAATTGGTGAATAAAACCATGTTGAAGATTCAACAAATCTAAATAGTAACTTTAAAATCATTTTAGAATAGCAGTTAAAAATAGCACAGCTGTGCATCAGGCCTGGGAGTGACTTTCGGTCACTACCCAATTTTTTTGAAGACCATTAGGTACCTGCCATGTGGTGCAGGGATTTACACAAACTCCCATTTCTCTATGGGAGCTTGGTGCTGTGGCCAGTTTTTGACCACAACACAGGCTCCCATAGAGAAATGGGAGTCTGCGACCACACCATGTGAGGTTGCATCCAAATAATGAAGTAGGAACCAGCTGATTGGAGGTCGGTTGGTCCTGATTCTGTAATGATGTTGGGCAGAAGTGAATCCACCCGATATCGTAATCAGCCCCATTGTTGTTTATGAATTTTTGGTATCATTACATTTTTTTTTGGTTGAGCTCTGCACTGTTGTGTCATTTTGTGGTTTTGAAAAATATGATATTAATATATTATATTAATATATCAATATTTTATGTTAAATCATGTAATCTTATTTATATTTTGATGATTAAATTAAGGGTCTGATTTAGATCTTGGTAGAGCTTTTGGATGGTTTTCCCGACTTGGCGGTCCACCCACCTGAATTAAATGTTGTCGGATCCACAGATGTAAGACCCCCACAATCCCACTGCCACGCTACAAATCAATTAATCAATCAGGACATTTTTAAAGCACGCTACTCACCCGTAGGGGTCTCAAGGCCCTGGGGGGGGGGGAGGGGGTGCTGCTACTGCTCGAACAGCCAGGTCTTGAGTATCCTCCTGAAGGTTAGTAGGTCTTCGGTCTGCCATAGGAGGATGGGGAGGGTGTTCCATGACTTGGCGGCGAGGTAAGAGAACGATCTTCCATCAGTGGTCACTCTTCAGATGCGGGGGATGGTGGTGAGGGCATGGTCGGCGGAGCGGAGCTGGCAGTTTGGGGTGTAGAAGGTGAGTCGTTTGTTGAGGTATGTTGGTCCGGTGTTGTGGAGTGCCTGATGGAGCGGGATAGAAAACAGAAATCTGTTTAAACCCGTGAAGTCACACTTCCATAAATAAATTAATAATGCTAACAATTTGTGTTATGTGTATAATAATTCAACCTAGTTTAAAGTTACATTACATTACAGAACACGTGGGAAACTAATATGTGTGCTCATAAATGTGCATTATGTTGCATTCTTATGTATGTGGAAAATAATAAATTAATCTTGTCTATTGTCATGTCATAACTAATAGCAGCTGTTTTTTAAATAATGGCATGTGCTTATTTTGCTTCCCTTGTCTATGTGATGTCATTCCTACTATTCTAGGTGCACATAAGGTTTTATGGATTCATGAAGACAGGTAGATATAAAATGCTGCTTTATTTGTGCTTTACTGCTAGGTAATTTAGATTAATGGGTTAATTATTAGCAATGATGGGAGGCAACAGAACAAACTGTATTTCTTTCATTAATTATTCTTTGTGTTTGTTTATATAATAGTTTTACAAATGAAGCTTAGAGATGGCTGCAGAAAAATAGTACCCTTTTAAAAGTGGCGCAGGGACAGTGGCGCAGAAAATTGACGCTTTCTGAAAGAGGCCTAATGAGGAAAATGGCTCAAGTGAAAATAATTCCAAGAAGGATGGAAAAGGCCTCTGAGCTTTTATTTTGAAAGGTTTTGGATTGAACTGCTAAAAAGATGACTTTTTTGGAGAAATTTGCTAACGTTTGCTAACGTGCCACGGGAGTTCAGAGCTGACTAGCTCAAGGTTAAAAGGAAGCTGTCGCTACAAAATGTAGCAGCCTAAGGAGAAGCTGCCAAGACTTCTACATGAACAATGGACTAGTGAATTTGCCCGGGCATGTAAGAAGGAGGTGTCACAGTTTACTGTGGTACGAGGTGGCTCAGCCAATGGAGAACTAGAATTCGTCTGCTGGAATGTGAAAAATAGTTAGCTCAGCTAAAATTAGGGTATAAGAATAGGTTCAGAGAACACATAGTTGGCTTACGCTCGAGAAATCTGGAGGACGATGTTATGCTGATGGACTTTACACGTGAGGACAGGAGTTTTTATTAATTACTTTATTACTAGGTGATGAGGGTAGAGACAGAGATATAGTTAGGATTTTGGAAAATGCTTAATTTTACTTATTCCTGCTAATGAATAATAATTCTTGATTTATGCTCTTTTTATTAAAACTGAATAAATCTTTCTTTATGACATTTTCTAATGCTTGTTTAATAAAATACCAAAACTTAAGTTTTTCTAGATGTGTTAAAATAAACTTTCTAAAATGACAAGCTGGTCTTGATTATTGCAGATGGTTTAAACAACTATATTTAGATCTTATCGCCTCATGATTCAAGCGCTCTATTGTTGTTATGGGCCTAGTGTTATAGTGTAAGTTTTGTGGTAGTAAATAGTGTCATTTGTGCAATATTTTGGTGAGAGCGCTGGATCAATTTCTGGTAGCAGAGGATGGTTTATATATGTTGTTTTTGACATACATGTTACATGCATGATACATATATGTTGGTAAATTCATAGGATTAAGTTTTAACACATGTTGAGTTTGTTTAATTTGTGCTATGTGTGTACCGGTACAAAAACTGTGTGATGAGAAGGTAGTCATGCAGAATATCTGATCTGTTTCTGTGATATCGCCGAGTATCACTGTTGGTATCGCCGTGTACCAGAAGTATTGTCGCCGTGCAATACAGTGTTGTCGCCGTGCAACACAGTTTTAGGGCTAGGTGTGAATCTTGTAATAGTGAGGGTTTTCTAAGAAATTAGAGCAGCATGAGAATAGGGACAAAGCGCCTTCCATAAAACTCACTGTGATAAGAGTATTAGTTATATTCGAGCTTGAGTGAAGGGCAGAGTAATGTCGGTGCATGATTATCTATAAACAGGTGAGAGTCCTGTACGGGTACATGTTTTATATCTATAAACAGGTGAGAGCCCTGTACGGATAACGGTGTTATTTTGCTAACGGTGCATGATTTCTATAAACAGGTGAGAGTCCTGTACGGATTTCATGTGTGACTGAAGTTAGGGAATTTTCAGTGTAAAAGTGCGTGATTGTTTTGTAAGGTATGTTCAAGTGGAACTCTTAGATACTGTCACTTCGCTGTGCGTTCAGAGGAAAATGAGTTCATATTCTTACGTGTTAGAAGGGTAGGGTAAGAGTTGCTCTACTGGCAAATGTAAATTATCCTTAGTGTGAATAGCGCCGTCTATTCCGAAGTGTGGATACTTGAATGTATGTAAACTATCCTAATTAGAGAAGCAGACAGATGTGTTTCGTTTTATATATTCACTAAAATGTACCAAAAGTAATTCTAAGGTACTTAGGAATGTTCTAGATAAAGTCTGTACCATTCTAAGACTTTATAAAAGTGTTGTGCGTTATTTAAATGCACTTAAAAGCACTGCACGCTATTTAAAATCATTGAAAAGTGCCCCGATCGAAAATTGTAAGGGAGGGGCTGTTTTAGGAGTGAAAGCGTGTGAGGAAAGACAGAAGCTGCAGCAGCTGCCTACGTCAGAATTGCCGCGCTCGGATTGGCTAGAGCGTCAGCATTGTTAATGAAAAGCTGCTCTCTGATTGGTTGTTGCTCGATGTTAGATTAAAATAACAACTGTCTGCCGAGAAAGTGTCTCACTACTCCCAAATTTCCCTCAATACATTAGCTATATGGTTTAAAACAGGGCTGATATGTGTGGCAAGAAATTATAATAATATTCTATAGAGGAAGAGCTGTTTACTGTATGAGAGCGCGAAAGGGGAGAGCCTGCAGCCACAGCTCCTGCATGCGTCAGAGCTTGCCGCGCTCTGATTGGTTAATATGTCTGAAATGATAAAGCAAAGCAGTGTTCTTATTGGCTGAGGCAAAGTGAAAGGCTGCGTTGTGATTCGCTGTCGGCGCTCCTGTGTTTTTAGTGGTTGCCTGCCGAACATTTTATGTACATTTTATAAGTGTCCCCAAGTTTATAATACACACACAAATATAGTAATAAGCCCCCGTTTAGTTTCTTTGTTGGAGGCGCTGTTGTAGAAAGGAGAAGTGTATTTGGAGCATTACAGTAAAAGTATTCCCAGATTGACTGAAGCGTTACTGTGATGCTGTAATTGGCTAGGCGTCCGTTTTGTTCTAAAGATTAATGCGTGCCATAAGCATAGCGCACTGCGTTGCAAACAAATTTTGTGAGGGAGGGGCTGTTTGCCGAGAGAAAGACCGAAGGGGAGAGCTGCCATATGCAGCGGCTGCTTGCGTCAGCCGCCGCGCTCCCATTGGATGAGGTCCCGTCGCGTCATAGCCAAAGACGCGCTCCTATTGGTCCAGAGGCCGACGCGTCATAGGCAGAATCGCGCTGTGATTGGGCGAGGCTCCGTGAGCTGCGCTCTGATTGGGCGAGGCTCTGTAACTGCGTAGGTATCTTAAAATAAAAATAAAACCCACAACCTTTGGCGAGCGTTACACTGTTTTAAAAGTGAAGTGTAGCGTTATGGGCTCATTAAAATTGTAATTATAAATATCCCCGTGTTGCTAGATGCACTCTAATGGTTTAAAACATAGTTGAAGTGTGTCCCGAGCATTTTGTGAAGGAGGGGCTGCTGCCTCGGGAGAGCTGCCAGCTGCAGCGGCTGCTTGCGTCAGCCGCCGCGCTGCCATTGGCCAAGACGCCGTCGCGTCATCAAGGAGCGGTGCCCTGATTGGCTGGATAGCGTCAGAGCAGGAGTTGCGGTGCGTGTCATTATTGCCTGCAGAGAGTTTTGAATATAACGAGTACAGAACACACAATTAAATAAAAGATAGGTCTTTGTTCTAGTTTCCACTGCAATAGTACAGTTGTTTTCAGGGAAGAGGTATATTGGCTGATGCGGACTAGCGAGTGCACATTAAATAAAATTGGATATATAAAATAAAATAAAAGTGTTTGCGCTGTATTAAATTTCTATTTTCTAACGAAGGGCTATGAGAAAGGGGAAATTAACTGTGACAACGGGACACGTCACTAGTAGCCGCGCTGAGAGTGGCTGAGTATTTTTAAAGCAGCACTCTGATTGGCTAAGGAGTTGTGTGAGGCAGCGCGGTGATTGGTTGATAGTGTTTTGTTGTTTAAAAGAAATTGTCCGTAATATTTTGCAAGTATTCCAAATAAAAGGACAATGAATGAACTAAAACATTTGTATTTAGAATTGAAATACCGCTTTATGATTCCTTTGTTATAATTGTGCTGATTGTTTTAAAGAGAAAGCGTGTGAATGTTGATATATGTGGTAAGCATTTGAGTATTGCGTGATGATTATGGAGTACATATAAAGGAGAAAGACTGTTTGAAGCGCGAGGCGAGAGAGAGCTTGAGGCCATATTGATTGTATGATTGAGAACCACCGCGCTCTGATTAGTGAGGATGTCTGGCAAGTCATTATAGAGCTGTGCTGGAATGGACTGAGACGTTTAGAGCATCGGGGGAAAGGAAGCGTTCTGATTGGCTAAGAGGTCTAACCAGTCACAGCAGGGCAGTGCTATGGTTAGTTGAGACATCGCCACAAGCACTGTGATTGGTTGAATGCGCGTTGCTGCTTGTCGAATGGTTTACATTTGTCCCTGTTTAGTTTTCATTCCCCGCTACAGCTGTGCTTATCATAGCTGATGTGTTTGGTGACAGCTAGTTGTATGCTGTGTGTGGCTTGGTTGCAGAGGAGGGGCTGTTTGGAGTGTGAGAGCTCGAGGGGAGACTGCAGCAGAAGTGGCTGTGATTTGCTGGGCGTTGCAAGGGAAGTGCTGTGATTAGTTGAGCGTCGCGAAAGCAGCGCTCTGATTGGTTGGAGCATTTTGCAGCCAAAGTGCTCTGATTGGCTGAGAGAGTTGTGATGTTGTGATTGAATGAGGTGTTGTTTATTTTTACCAAGAATATTAGTGCTTTCTACACAAAACCAAGAAAAGACATCAAAGACAGACCTCTGTCTGAATGGGATTTTGCTAAAGTGGGACTAGTTGTTAAATAGCAGTGACTACAACAAACATACTGTAGTGTTGACTGTTAGTAGTGGAATTTTAGTAAACTGACTGCTGGGACTGCAAATACAGCTATAGCAGCAATAATATTGGGTACAACAAATAACTTCTATTAGAATAGAGACTACTGTATTGAGTTGATGTACATTTCATTATAAATAAAATTAGTAATTTGTGATTTCTATATAAAAATTAAATTATTGTTTTAAATAAATTAATAGAAGGAGTTTAAAGGTTTTTGCAGCAAGAAATTTTATGTAAATTAAGGCAAATTAGATTAGGTTTTCTTTTTTACAGGTATATGTTGCAGAAGGTGTGTAAGTGAAAAAAAAATAAGTACAATTAAAACACATGTGATTATATGTTAGTATTGTTATTATAAATAGAAAATTTTGCGTTGTTATTGTTTTTGCAAATTAATTTTTCTTTACAGGTTAATTAAATTTAGTGATATAGGTAAATTAGGAATATATTAGATTGACCAAATTATAAAGTTTTACTTCACCTGATAGTGTTAAATTAATTAATTAATTGATCAACAAGCGCTGCAAGGCAAATTTAGAGAGTACATTTACCAAATTAAATAAAGAAAATGTCTTCCTTGTATAAGAAAATGAAAAAGGTTGTTGCCAAATGCGAGAATAAATTAAAATTTCCAAAATTAGCGAAAATAAATAATAAAGGTGTAAGAGTAGAAAATATAGATCAGTGTACAATTGATGTTGTAAAAATGGATCAGAACAGAAATTCAAGAAGATCCCCAGAACAGATTGATGTAACGCCAAAAGTGTCAGATCAAACTGATAAAGTGCCAGCTCAGACTTCTTCTGAAAATGATGCAACTGAAAAACATAATGAGATGCTTGGTACATCTGGAATTAATATTCCTGATTATGTAAATTCATCAAATGATTTGAAGGAGTCCATGAAAATTTTGGAAAAAGAGATAGTGCCTGTACTTAGAAAAGATGAAATTAATTCCGCAATTTTAAAGGTCCCATTAATTGAAAAGGTTTATTCTATTGTACTTGAGATTGAATTAATAGGGATTGCAACCGAACAAGAAACAGAGATGACTTCAGTTCTGGTAAGTGAGAAGTCTGACATTGACCTAATTGAATTGACACAGTCAGACGAGTCAAAATTCTGGTCAATTAAAAGGGAAACTGAGATAAATGAGCTAAATAAAGAGCTGCAAATACAGCGACAGGTAATGGTTCAGCAGATTGACATGGCTTCACTGCCATTACACATTTTTGTTAATAAACAGATAGAGAATACAGATACAGGATTAAATAAAGAACAAGAAAACAGTCCAAGAAGATTAAATGCACTTCCAGAATGTTGGAATAAAAATGATGTTCTTTTGAGTGAAGACATCAAAGTAAAGAACACAATTGATCAACAGATTGAAACATTGACTTCTGCAAGTTTGTATTACAGAAATGCAAATTTAATTAAAAGATTGATTGATGATATACAATTGGCAGAAAGGTTTGCTGTCGTGATATGTGCAGCATACAAAATGAATGATGAACATGCTTTGAGTTCACTAATACTAACAGCAGTTGAAACATGGCAGGTGGTCAAAGACTTACAAGATAATGCAACTGATAAGGAGAGAAACACATGGTTGAGTACAGATTTTAGACAGCGAGATGAGGATAAGATTTTGTCACGCAAAGATGGTAGAGTAGTTTTTCTAAATAGCATGATTACTGACATAGACAGAATGTACCATAAAATTGCAGAATTTCATTACCAGAGGTGTCTGACATATCAGCAAGTGAACACAATTAAGAGAACAGTTGTGAGTTTGAGAACAGAATTACAGGAGAGTAGTTCATTGACCAGATTACAAATGGATTTCTGTGAGATGTCACTGCATTATAAACTGTGCTACATTTTTGTGATTTACTGTTTGATTTCAAAATGGTTTGAAACATTTCAGATGCGACATGATGATGAAATTACTGTTGCAAATTTAGCAGATGGTAAAAGACATATTGAAAACAGACTGCTCCATTGTGCAGATAAACTAGAATTTTCAGATGTGAGGAGCATGAGGATGTTACTATAAAAGACAGAGATGCAAAAATGTGCCTAGTTGCAGGTACTAAGTGGACAGATATCCTTCCACTTGTTTTGATGTTTCTGAGAAACACTACTGATAAAAAGACAGATTTAAGTCCACGTGATATTATGATGGACAAGGTCATGAGACAGACTTTCATACCAGAGAAAAGAATGAAGCCTATCAATGGTAGCATCAATTTGGAGAACTGTAGGAATTTATCAGATGAAATGATCTCTGTGTTTGATGAAGATGAAACTGAAGTACAAACAAGAGAAAAAGAGCAAGTACTTGATCTGTTACCAGGAAAAAGAATTAGGAAAAAGGTTCGTCTAAAAGGGAATTCTCTAGTGCCAAGGTGGCAGAAAAGGAGGTCAGTCAGTCTTGTTATTACAAATGCAGAGAAGTGCAAAAGACTGAAGAGGTGGATTGACACTGGCCATACTTTTCGTGTATCTACACCTGAAAATCCTGATGAGAATAGTGTCACAATTGATGATTCAGATTCTGAAGAAGAGCCTGAAGAGAATCCAGATCTTGAAGGTCGACAAGTTGGTCGATATCTGGAGAACACGAAAAGAAAACAAGCCTTGATTGAAGAAGACTTGAAAGTTGTGACTGAAGACTCAGAAAATGATGGAAATCTGCTAGAAAAAGAAGCAGAAGAAGAATGTGATCAGATTCTGATTCAAGACCAGGAGAGTATTGAAAAGCAGAAAAGTAGCTCTGAAAGCAGGAACAAGAATTCTGAAACTGGGAAGTTGAAGGTAATTGAAGAAAAAGAAGATGAATTGCCAAGTACCAGCTACAAAGATGACGTTCCTAATGGAGTGAAGCTGCCGAGTAAAGAAGTACCTGAGTCCAGAATGAAAATTTCTGACACTGAAACTAATGAGAGTGATGAAGATTCTCAGATGAGAAAATTCAGAAAAGGAGCTTGGAGAACAAAATGTAATGTGACCAAGCAAAAGAAGAAATTACTAAGAAAAAATGATAACTGGCCAGAAGAAAATGAAGGCCTAAAATTCAAATTGAGATACAGATCAAAGAAACAGATTGATGAAAAATCAAGTCAAAAAGATTTTGAAAAGAAAAGTGAGGCAGGAAAGAAAATAGAAGTGATACCTGTAATGGAGGTAAATAGTCACAGTCAGAAAGAGATTGAAAACAAAAGTGACAATGATTGAAGTACATACCTGTTGAATTTTTAGGTTCTCTGTTTTTGGCATAAGGCTGAAGAAATCTTGTTAGATGACACAAGGTCGAAGAAATTCTGTTAGCTGAAAAATTAATTTGTGACATTAGGTCGAAGAAAAACTGTTAGAAGGTTTAAAGAGTATATAAAAAAAAAAAAAAAAAAAAAATTTTGAAAAAGGGGGGTGTTAGAAATGTTAGAAATTTTTAGAAAATTTAGGTAAAATTTTTAAAATTTTTGTTTTATTTTTCTTTGCAAGCTTAATGAAAATATAATTCTGCTTTGGTTAATTTAGGTTATTGTTCTTTTTGAAATTTACAAGGAGAAGTTTTAGGTTAATATGACAAGCAAGATACTGACATTTTATTAGTTATAGTTTTTGCAACACTTTTATTGAAGCTTAGTCGTATGTTACACAAGAGAAATAAATAGAACTAGAGGGGTTTCTTAAAACTCAATATGAGAATTGTAGATAAACTGATGAGATAAGTCTTTAGAAATACTAACACAGGTGAAATTGAATCATGTTCATCTTAGATAAAATCTTTGCTAAAATATTGGGTGGTGGTGTGGTGATTTGTTAATCACCAGATGAGGGAGTTGATGGAGCGGGATAGAAAACAGAAATCTGTTTAAACCTGTGAAGTCACACTTCCATAAATAAATTAATAATGCTAACAATTTGTGTTATGTGTATAATAATTCAACCTAGTTTAAAGTTACATTACATTACAGAACACGTGGGAAACTAATATGTGTGCTCATAAATGTGCATTATGTTGCATTCTTATGTATGTGGAAAATAATAAATTAATCTTGTCTATTGTCATGTCATAACTAATAGCAGCTGTTTTTTAAATAATGGCATGTGCTTATTTTGCTTCCCTTGTCTATGTGATGTCATTCCTACTATTCTAGGTGCACATAAGGTTTTATGGATTCATGAAGACAGGTAGATATAAAATGCTGCTTTATTTGTGCTTTACTGCTAGGTAATTTAGATTAATGGGTTAATTATTAGCAATGATGGGAGGCAACAGAACAAACTGTATTTCTTTCATTAATTATTCTTTGTGTTTGTTTATATAATAGTTTTACAAATGAAGCTTAGAGATGGCTGCAGAAAAATAGTACCCTTTTAAAAGTGGCGCAGGGACAGTGGCGCAGAAAATTGACGCTTTCTGAAAGAGGCCTAATGATGAAAATGGCTCAAGTGAAAATAATTCCAAGAAGGATGGAAAAGGCCTCTGAGCTTTTATTTTGAAAGGTTTTGGATTGAACTGCTAAAAAGATGACTTTTTTGGAGAAATTTGCTAACGTTTGCTAACGTGCCACGGGAGTTCAGAGCTGACTAGCTCAAGGTTAAAAGGAAGCTGTCGCTACAAAATGTAGCAGCCTAAGGAGAAGCTGCCAAGACTTCTACATGAACAATGGACTAGTGAATTTGCCCGGGCATGTAAGAAGGAGGTGTCACAGTTTACTGTGGTACGAGGTGGCTCAGCCAATGGAGAACTAGAATTCGTCTGCTGGAATGTGAAAAATAGTTAGCTCAGCTAAAATTAGGGTATAAGAATAGGTTCAGAGAACACATAGTTGGCTTACGCTCGAGAAATCTGGAGGACGATGTTATGCTGATGGACTTTACACGTGAGGACAGGAGTTTTTATTAATTACTTTATTACTAGGTGATGAGGGTAGAGACAGAGATATAGTTAGGATTTTGGAAAATGCTTAATTTTACTTATTCCTGCTAATGAATAATAATTCTTGATTTATGCTCTTTTTATTAAAACTGAATAAATCTTTCTTTATGACATTTTCTAATGCTTGTTTAATAAAATACCAAAACTTAAGTTTTTCTAGATGTGTTAAAATAAACTTTCTAAAATGACAAGCTGGTCTTGATTATTGCAGATGGTTTAAACAACTATATTTAGATCTTATCGCCTCATGATTCAAGCGCTCTATTGTTGTTATGGGCCTAGTGTTATAGTGTAAGTTTTGTGGTAGTAAATAGTGTCATTTGTGCAATATTTTGGTGAGAGCGCTGGATCATGCCTTGTGTGCGTGGGTGAGGAGCTTGAAGGTGATCCTCTTGTTCACGGGAAGCCAGTGCAGGTCTCTCAGGTGGGGTGTGATGTGGCTGTGGCGAGGGATGTCGAGTATCAGACGTGCAGAGGCGTTCTGTATGCATTGCAGTCATTTCAGTAGTTTGGCCGGGTCAGCTGCTGACGAGGGCCTCGGTGACAGTTCTTCTAATCTCGGTGGGATCCACCTGTAGATCTTTTGGAGCATGCGGAGGGTGTTGAAACAGGAGGATGAGATGGCTTGACTTGCTTGGTCATGGAGAGTGTTGGATCAAGGATGAATCCCCGGTTGCTTGCGAGGTCGGTGAGTGTCGGTGCTGCGCCCAGGGCCATTGGCCAGCAGTTGTCCCAGGCTGATGGGGAGGAGCTGAGGATGAGGACCTTCATCTTGTCCGAGTTCTGCTTCAGACGGCTGTTCTTCATCCATTCGGTAACGGCTTTCGTTCCTTCGCAGATGTTGGTTTCGGCGGTGAGAGTGTCCTTGGTGAGGGAGAGGATCAGTTGTGTGTCGTCGGTGCAATAGATGATGTTGAGTTTGTGCAGTCTGGCAACGTGGGCGAGCGGGGCCATGTAGATGTTGAACAATGTCGGGCTGAGATAAGATCCTTGGGGTACTCCGCAGATGATCTTGGAGGCTTTGGATCGGAAGTGAGGGAGGCGGAGAGGAAGGAGGTGGTCCTGTCGTGCTTTGCCTTGGATTCCTGAGTCGTGGAGGCGAGTGCGTAAGATGCGGTGGCGGATCGTGTCAAACACAGCTGATAGGTCCAGGAGGATGAGGGCTGCGGTCCCGCCATTGTCCAGCAGGGCCCTGATGTAATCGATGGCGGCGATGAGTGCCGTTTTGCTTCTGTAGTTGCTGCAACCTTCTCCCACGTTGATGACAGGATAGCCAGAAGTGGCTGGTGGTGTCACTCTAGTCAAGAGCCCGATCGAGTTGCGTACGATGTGCCTTCCTGCTGTGGCAGCTCCGAGGCTGATTATGATATTGTTCAGATAGGCTCCAAATGGCATCCGATTCCTTCAAATCCGATTCAGAAGCCTTGTTTCTGACTGAAGAGTGCACATTTCCGGACGAATGATTACGATGTCCAGAAACCGTTCGGTCTGTCCGACTTGGTCCTGAATGGCATTCGGAGTAATGGAGTCGGTTGGAGCCGACTTGTACAGGTCTACGGGCCCTATTTTCAAATGAGTGATTAGGATGTTGGATTTGGACAGCCTTTCCGAATTGGTTGTTCTGACATGGATCGGCTGTTGGAATCTGACTTTGGGAACCTGTACCAGGCCCCCCTTCAACTGGGGCCCTCCAAATTGGGCCTGTGGGGGTACCCATGGGTCTCCCCTTTCCATGCGTGCATAGTATGGCAGGCACCTTGTGGTTCTGCCACAGGGTGCAAGGTTTTCCCCAACCACCCCTTTTTTCAATGGAGCCTATGTTCTTGTTCGGAACACAGGCTTCCGTTGAAGTCAATGGGAGTCCGACCGAACGGGGTTCGAACACATCATAATCGGTCGGTCGAACTCCTCGTAGCCGATTCATTCGGAAAGCTTTCCAAAACAAATTTGGTTTGACTGCTTTCCGAATGACATTGTAATTGTCATTTCTGTTGGGAATCTCTTCAACTTTGGAATTGTAGGAAATGAGGTATAAACTTACCTGTTTTCCTGTTTTCCTCTTCCGTTTCTGTGATCTACCCCATTGTCCAGGTCCCTCACTGTCTACTCTGACACACCTCGACGCTAAACGACTCAGTTGGACTATGTATCGTGTGCCTGTGGGTGTGCATTCAATAATGTGTAATTGTTGTGTGAGTGGAAAGCAATATGTAACACAAAGGGACATTACACATTGCCTACATATAACTTTTAGTGAATGTGGCACATATGTGTATTGACGTACAAATATGTTGTTCTTACCAGTCTCCACACCCCAATTAACCTCACTCCATCAGGACTCCACTACCAAGACATCACCAGCACAATGGGAACATCTAAATCAGCTCGACACAATCCTGCCTAAATGACGGCGGCTGAGTACTGGTAACCAGCAGAGAAGACTGCTGCCACCGCGGTCTTCTGTCTATAGTTGCAACATCTAAATACGGCAGGTGTACCGCCGTCTGCCTTTCTTTTACAGGTTTTTGCTTCCAAATGATTTCTAAGGGAGTTTGGAGTTTACGTTTTGTTGTAGGAAATCTGTTTTGGTTTATTATAAACAAATGGTTAATACATAGATTTCCTTTTTTGGGTTTCTTGAAGAGGTTTTTTTTTGCAGTTCTTTTTTTTTTTAATAGAACCTACAAACTTTGAGTTGCTTCAAGGGATTTTTGTTGGATTGTTTGTGTTTGCATTTTTGGGGGCTTTTTGTTGTCAGATTCTTAGGGCGTCATTAGGATGTCGGGCGGATCGCCACCGCCCGCATTGGCGATGGCGATCCACCCGACATCTGTCCCCGCCCGCCACCCATTTCCCGCCACCATATTACTACGGTGGGGAGACCACGTCGGACGGTAAGACCGTCCGACACTTTTCCGCCCGGTCGACAAGTCAAGCGGGTGGAAAAGAGTTTAATATGGTGGCGGTTTCTGCTAGACACCACCATCCATATTATGATGGGGCGGACACATGCCTTTCCGTGGCGGCAATGCGGGAAACTCTTGCGGGGGCCCATTGCGGGCCCCCAGGGGCTCTGGGTGCTGCACATGGGGGGTACGTATGGTACCCCCCTGCATTTCAATGTACAACGTGGTGCCTGTCACGTTGTGCATTGAAATGCATGACATGCATTCTTAGAATTGTGGCCGGTGGTGCTTTCAGCACCGTCCGCCGCAATGTTAAATATGCTGGATGCGCCCACCAGTGTGGTGGGCGTATCATAATGGCCCCCACTGGATCCCGTACTTATGGCAGGCGGTCCCTTTTTATGACAGGCCGCCATCCTAATGTGCCCCTTAGTTTTTTTGTGGATTACTCATTTTTGTTTTGTGGAGATGTAGAAATCTCTGTAGTTACAAAACTGTAAGTTTTATGTAATACTTTTTTGTAGGTGACAAATGTGATATTATATTGTTTATGCTATGTGTGTGTTAATATTATGTATAATGTTTAGATTATATGTTATATTTATTTGATGCTATATTTTACATTTTTCTACATTGGGTGGTTGATTATTGTTATTTTTTAAGTCTTTATTATATTATATTTGAATAAATCAGTGTTTATTAAGCCTATTATTTCACCAATGCAATCACATATCTATATTAGTATTTAATAAAAAAAAAAAAGTTGAATGCTGGTTTCGAGTTTGTTGTAGTTTTTGAGATTTTCTGTATGTTGATATTTCATGTATAATGTGGTTTTAGATATAATTTCTAAGTAATGTAGGGCCTCATTACGATGACAGCTGTGCTTCAGTCCGTACGCCATCGTCTCCTTTTTGGGACTGCCAACCGTGCGGCAGTCCCACAATAGGAATTAGGATGCAACCGTCACCATGGTGGTCACATCACCCACTTTCACATTGCGGCGGGTGCTCCTGGCTGCAGAACCCGCTGCAATGTTAAAAAGGCATGTTGTACTCGTCCTGGTACTATGTGACACGTACCATGCATGTACTTGGTACAGAGGTATGTAGGGGGCACCATAGGTGGGGAAGGGGGACCCACTACAGGCCCCTGATGTCCATCCCTGCCAGCCGTTTCATGGCGTTTGAACCGTCATAGAAAGGCTGGCGTGAATTGACATCCTAATCTGACCGGCAGGCACCGTCACCATTCTGGGCTATGCGGATGGTCCGACTGGTGGTCAGGTTCAATCCGACTGTCGGAACTATGGCGGTTGGATTTTCCGACCACCACTGATCCGACTGGCATCATATTGTGGCGGTTTGATCGGCCCTTACGATAGGCGGAGGACCACCACTGATGAGCTGACGGTGGTAGTCCTCCTGCTATCGTAATGTGCCCCGTAGTCCTTTGTTATTTATGAAGGCTTTGCATTCATATTGTAGCATATCCTACATTCCTTTAGTTTGTTTGCTAAATTTAGGGCCAATTTGGGTAACACATTGCTCTATTCTTTGGGCTCGATTACGAGTTTAGCACAGTGGCCCCGACTCAACGCCTGCTCCGCTGCCCCACCTTGCGCAAGGACTGCCAACCATATTACAAGATGTAAATGCAGAACTCATAATATGGTCAGTGGTCCTATGGCCTTTTCTAAGGTGTTGCCTTGGAAACAGGCACCGCATTTTGGAACGGCCAAGTAGTTCCAGCACAGCATGGATGGTGATGTCCATGTCGTGCTGGAACTGGGGGGATTACAGATAGGGGGGGCACATGTTGTGCCTTATGTCTTGGAAGATTTCTCTAACTTCTATTTCTGACACATTTGGAGGGTTATTGTGCTCTTTTACACAAATAGCAACATTATATCTTGTAGTTGCCCTCCTGTAGCATGCATTTGAATGCTATTTAATATTTTTCCAGTTTATAGTTTCTGTTGATGCTCTTTCTTGGCTGTAGGTGTAGCCCATATGATTTAATACCTGACTTTCATTCTGTGAAGTGTAATATTTGGCTTCTTCTGTCATTGTAACTATACATATTTTAACATTATAAATATATATTATTATTTTACTTTTGTAACTTTGTTTTTAATATGTTACATTTTGAAGTTACTTGTTATGTGTTTACTTACTTGCATATTCTGTTGAGATATTTTGCACAGTTTTGCAGCTTTATTATTGAGCTCATTTTAATGTGGAGCAGGTGCTGATTTTTCTGTTAAAAAAGTAAAAAGTTACAATAATTAAATTTAGTATTTTGTTGAGGTTTAGGGAGTTAGGCCTATTTTCGGTCCGAGGTTGGCTGAGTTTGAAAGTTATGATTTAGGCATATTTATTACATATTCTTAGTGCCTTATTATAGTTGATATTTTCTGGTAGTTGGTTGGTTTGGAAGTTGGTTGTCTTTTCTTTTAGGTACTCTATGTAAAAAGATAAAAGTTACAGAGTGTGTTAATATTTATTTGATACATTATATAGTGTAATAATAGTTAATTTATAGTTTATATGTAAGTATTATTTGCATGAACATGTAGTTGTTGAGATTAATTATTGTCTTCTCTGAGAATCCAGTGGTGTTTCCTCCTCTTCCAGTGTTTTCCAATTTTTTTAGTATTTATCTGTTTTAATTAGTGCACATTTAATGTGGTTGGTTTAATGTTTGAATGATTTTATTGGTTAAAGTTGTTTGTAGTGTGATTTTATTGGCTGGTTTAGTATAGTTAATTTCACATCATTTTATCGAGCGGTGCAGTCCTCTATGGCCGAACCGGCTGTGGATTAAATGTTACTAAGCATGGGCGGATTTTGCGGATTGGCAATCCGCGAACTTGCGTATTTACGGATTCGCAATCCGCGAAGATCCGCGAACTCTAGCGGACTTGCGGATTTTTCCGTTTTTTGTGTTGGCGCGTGTTCGCGCCGATTTTGGGACAAGTTCGCAATTGCGAACTTACTTTTCGGCTTGCAACGGCCGCGACTATGTTGTTTCTACGTCTGGTTTATCATCACAGGTTCACAGCACCCTCTGTTTCACCACTGCCACCCTCTGGGACACCCATGCCACCCTCTAGTACATCCTCACAGGCACCTATTAGGTTTATTTATTACTGT
Source organism: Lissotriton helveticus (assembly GCF_964261635.1). Classification (NCBI taxonomy): domain Eukaryota; kingdom Metazoa; phylum Chordata; class Amphibia; order Caudata; family Salamandridae; genus Lissotriton; species Lissotriton helveticus. The sequence goes on along the minus strand of NC_136073.1, from coordinate 159,114,277 downwards.
AGATTATGGTGGTTGAAAAAAGCTAGCACACCTGCCCTTCTTCAACTGCCATCAATTAATTTGTGTTTCATTAATGTGTCAGTAATTTTGAAAGTTCCAGTCTGGCTGGCACCTGCTTCCTTCCTTATCTGTAATTTGCTTTTTGTTGCAGTGAAATTTTTTTTTTACAGGACCTTTATGGTGCTATTCTATGAGCCTGCTGTTTGGGTCATAGCAGGGTCATAGAATTGTTGCAAACTCTGGAGGGGCCCATCAGGAAGCACTACCTTGAATGTTACTAATGTTAAGTTTGAACTTTTGCACCTGCTCATTGCTTTCATTTTAGCTAAAATCGTTTTTTTTGCAATTTCGCGCGTTATTTGGGGCGCGAATCCGTGCGAGATCGATTTCGGAAGCCGCGAATACGTGCGAATACAAAATTGTTTTTGTTGCGACGTGTATGTTCGCGTGATCTTGCGCGTGTTCGCGAGGCGCTTCTAGCTATTCGTTTGCCAAGTTACCCTATCGGTCGTACACGGGCGCGGCCATCTTGTTGGCGTGACGTAATTCCGTTTCCGCCCGCTATGTGTAATCTCGCAAAGTGTGCTGCTCGCGAGTACAAGTTCGCGCGTACTCGCAAGGAAAATCTCGCGCGAACTTACCCACGCGGTCGTGAACGGGCGCGGCCATCTTGTTTCTCATTCATTGCTATGGTTCTGGGCATGCTTTCTCTATCCTCTCTCAATCTCTGCCATCCTTTGCTTGTTTGAAGTTTTTTTGATCTAATTTTACTTATTATCTAACCCTCTATTTTTCTAGCTCTATATTTTTGTGTTTTCTGCAGCTTTTAGTTACTTTTAAACTACTTTTTTAAACTCTTTTATTTTCTTCTTCACTATTCTATTTCTTCTTTATCATTTAAGTTTATTTCTGCCCAGACCATGGTAAAGGGAGCCGGGAAGCACCCTGAGAAGGGGAAGGGTCCCGCACCCCGTGCCCGGCTCCCGTGCGGGCGTTTAAGGGGGGAGCAAGTGGTCCCGAGGGAGATCTTTAGCGCGGAGGAAGTGGCGGCACTGATCTTCCATGTCCAGCGCCGCCTCCCCAAGACGATCCTGGGAGGCGGCAAGATCGCGACCGGCTATGGCATCCGGGAGCGCCGCCAGCGGTGGGAGAAGGTGTGCCGGGCCATGTACAAGATCTCTGGGGTCCGGCGCACATATAACCAGGCCACCCACCGCTGGACCGATGTCATGGACCGGGAGCGGGACTTGCTGGACGCGCTCGGCGTAGAGGTCCCCGGGCTTGGTGAGTAGTAGTAGTAGTACATTTACTACTCTGTTTTATCCTGCTCTGTTATTTGCAAATCTTTGTTCTTTACCAAGAGCAATAATGCTGCCGATTACATTGAGGTAAATTATATTTCAAAATCTTCTATGCATTTCATTTTCAGGTGCACTGCTCTCCTTCTCAGTAGCCTTGCTTGCTACTATGCTTCTTTGTTTTGTATGTTGTGTTCAGAAGCATTTCATTGGCCTGAGAAATTATGTATCAGTGTACTGTAAAGAAAAGAACTGCGTAATGCTAGACAGTAAGGGTCATATTTTCAATTACCGGCGCATCCCTGCAAAGTAGCAGGGATGCGGCAGTAATTGTGTGCCATGCCACCACCACCCATTGGCCCAAAACGTCACAGAAGCCTTACGCATCTGTGCCGTAAAGGCAGCGCATTGCTGGAGTTGCGTGCCAACGATGGCGCAGCTCCAGCAATGCTCTGGGGTACCCTATCTCCCCAATGCTGCATCAAGCCGTACGTCGGCTTCAAGCGCGCAGGGTTTGAGTCATGCATCATTGTCATAAAAATGACTGATTGACATCTTGTAGATTTCCCTCAGCCACTTTTAGGATTCGTTCCTGCGCAGGTACGCCCTCCCTTGCGCCGGAACGCCCCCTGATGGCGCAGGGCTTTACAACGTGATGCATCGCCCATATGCCCATATGTGTTTTTTTTTTTAATATATACGCCGCACCAACACCATGGCGAGTCTTTTGTTCTGCCGCTGCGTCAGAAAAGGCACGCAACAATGGAGGAAAATCAGCCGCAACTTCCGCAAGGGACTTATAAATCAGCCCCAACAGACTGAAGTCCAGTGTCCTTCCTTTAGACAGTCACATGGCTATCAGAAGAAATAGTGGCGGTGGTGGCGGGTGGATTGATAGTTTGAGTATTCACTGATCTGCAAGCAGGATGGACTTTGTCTGTCACGTGTTGTGCACTACTGCCTGCAGTGCCAGGCCTAGGCAAACCTCTTTAGTAGTCTGTTTATTGAGTTACATAGGAACTTTCTAAGTCAACGTTCCGCAAATCAGGCAATACGAATAACGTAGTATACCACATGAGATAGATCCCGTGGAATAGTTGTCTATCTATTTGCTATTTTTCCAAAATATGTTGTTATTGTTCTTTTGAAATGTTTGATTTGGTTGAAAAATCTCATCCATGTTTTATGGTTTTTCTTTCTTTCATGTTGTACATCAGCTCCCCCCAAGGGCAAGAGGACACAGGAGGAGGGTGCTGAGGATGCAGGCCAGGATCGGGCAGGCGAGGGCTCCTTTGCTGGCCCCAGTAAGTTTACATTTTACTAAACAGTACCTATTTTTTCCTAGCGTTCCTCATTCGATTTTTTCTAAATCGTCTTTGATCTTCTTGTAGACTGGATATAAATTCTTATCCTGCCTCGAATATGATGACTCCCTGTGGTATTACTAGACTATTCTTATTAGTCTGTCTGTGTAGCTAACTAAGATTGGACATTTGGCAATTCCATTGGACTCCCATTATATTCAGCAATACCTCTATGCACTGTCTCCTTACTGACTAGATAGTGTGGCAGAGTCATTCAGCTCCCGAAGTCACCGATTATAGATCCCCAATGATCTCTAGATTATCGTACGCAGGACAAGAGAGTAGTACGGAGTCACAGCACAGTCAAGAAGTGTCAGAGGCACTCATGCTTGCAAAAATTCCAAAACCTTTAGCTCATCCACTCTAGTCTAGAGGAACAAAAACCACAGAGTCTATTTAAGTGTAAAAGCTTTATTAAAAGTAAACACATTTATTGAAATCTACTTTGTCATAAAACTATTTAACTGTAAACGGAAAAGTGGTTAGTGCTGACGATTAATTGGACACATTTCTTGTGGTCGAGCCGAACTCTCACCTACTTTGAACTTGATCCTGGTCGTGTTCTTAGGACTCAGGAGTCAAGCTTCTGTCTGTTAGGAGAAAAAGTGGTGCGTGTTAAAAATCAAAAGCAAGCATTCATCAGTTGTGCATAAAAGTGCAGCAAGACAACAGCCTTCCCTGGAAAATGGGACATTTTTACTATGGAGTAGACAGTCACAAATTATTACATTGTATTCTGTTTTTTTAACATTTCTCCTAGACCAAATATTATATAGTAGTGAGTGGTGTATTCTAACTTTCTTAAATGTACTTTGTAGGTGTAACATCTGGTGACGGGGCCAGCGCGGAGGTGGCTGATGTGTTGGACTTGGACTCGGAGGCCTCTGGGGAGGATGCGGCGGTAGAAGAGCTGGTGGCCGTTCCTGTGGGGGATCAAACGGTGGTGGCGGAAACAGGTAAGCTATATATTCCTTACTTATTGAGATTGAAGACTGCATAGTGTGCTTTCTGCACGGGTGTATTACAATTACAAATCAACCAGGTAGTAGCCTCCTCGAAATGTACTTCGACTTAGCTGTGAAGTTTTTGGTGAGAAGAATCCCAATAAGTTCTTAGACGAACGTGATGGATGGGATGAACGAAAAGCGAAAGAAGGGTGTAAGTAAGTGGGACGCGAACTTGTATGATGGCTGGCAAAGAAGAACGATATGTGTTTGCTTGGACCCAGAGGTGGCTGGGAAGGAAAGAATATGGTATGGTGCATGGCTGGGTCAATGATGAAGCAAGGATGGGTGGAAGGACAGCAGCCTGGGTGGGTGAAACAGAAACTGTATGTGTGCGTATACTTTGAATGAATGGATGCCTGGAGCATGGTATTCTCTGACTCTTACATAGCAAATGTGTATCTAGAGAGAGTAGATGGTCGCCAGGTGAAGTAAGTGTTACCTTGAAGAGCATGTACCACCGCACCCGCACGTCCGTCCCAGTGCAGGGAAGGCAAGGAAAAGAAATTGTAAATGTGTCCAATACTTCCATGAATAGTAGCAGTACTTTGTATTGCGTTTGCATTCACAGCATATATCTGGTTATTACGGTGGACACTCCGTACCTCTCTTAATAACTTTAGTTTACTTGTAGTACGTCATTCATGTGTGGGTGTATCACTGTGTTCACTCAATATTAAGCAAAGCACCTAAAGTCATCTCATCTGTCATTAAATACGTCCCATGTGAAGTGATAGATAATCAAATTAGTTAGCTTCTTCAGTTTCCTTTTCTAGTACTCATTTGCACTGTAGGGTGAAAGGTAAATTAATTAAGCAGTAGCCCTTGTAACAGAGTATTCTCAGTGCCACCCGTAATAGAAAAGTAATAGCTTCACCACCTGCATGTACTGGACCGGTACAGTAACGCAAGTCTGTCTCCATCATCATGGTGTGCAACTTTTTTTCTCGGGTGCAACTTCACTGTGCTGTGTCCATGTCATTCTGCCGGCTTGCATAAGATAACGTACCCATTTCCCTAAACAAGAGAGAAGAAGAAGAATAAGACTGGTGTACTGTCATAGTCGACTGTAATGGAAGTCCATAGTGGTCGTAGAATTAGTTCATTAAACTACCACTACTGTTAGAGCAAGGATGCAGAAGTGGGAGGGTTACATAGATACTGTCCTCAATAGTTATGTACTGTGCTTTCAATTTGCTACTTGTACTCTGTGACCCAACTTTCGGCTCAATCACTTTGTGTTATTAATAAGGAGCATTGGTTACAGACTATGTCTTTCTTTCTTCATATAGTTGCTCCTTCTTCCAAATCAACAACAAGGAGGGAGCAGGCTAGATTGGCCCGGCAACGGAGGCTGGAGGCCACAGTCGCCGAGTATCGGCGGCTGGTGGCCCTGGAGGAGGAGGAGGACACGCAGTCGAGCGGGGCAACATCTTCGACTGCATCCTCCTCCGTGACTAAACCAGCGGGACCGAGCCGGGCTAAGAAAGCCGACCGCCACCGCCAAGCACCCGAAACACCAGCTGCCCCCCACAGGAGCTGCAAGGAACGCCAACACCGCCTACGAGTCCGCATGTCCAACCTGGAGCAGGAGGTCCTGAGGTATAAGACCTTGGTTAAGGGCCTCCGCTCCGAGCTTGCCACCCTCCGCAAGGAGTATGATGCCCATGCCGCATCATGCACCAGCACCAGCACCCTCCAGTAGTGGAGTGTCCCTTGCCCTTTTTTTATAGACTTTTGGGGGGTGGGATTTGGGAGTTGGGATCGTTTTGGGACGTTTCAGAGACAATCGTTGGGGTTAGGGTGGGTGAGGGAGATTATTTTGTTAGGGATAAATAAATATATTTTTCAACTACTTTATCTGACCATACCTGTTTTTTACTGCTTTTCAGTCTGGTGGGTGGGGGGCGGGGGTGTAACAGTAACTTTGTTTTCCTGAACAGTCGTAGGACTTTAGTAGTACAACCGTCAAACTCTTGTCTACTCCGAAATAATACTCCATTATACTACCTCCCACCAAACGCTTATCTTACCTGTAATTTGTGTTAGAAATTAGGGCTAGGCCCAGGGCTGGCTCCAGGTGAAATGGGGATTAACGTTGTCATTCCTGGGCGGGTGACATTTCCTCATTGCGGTGTTACTAGTGGTGTGACACAGTGGCAGTTGCATGCCTATGGAAAAAAAGAAAACGAAACCTTGTTTGTACTCCTTACTGTAGCATTACAACGGTTACGGTACGATCGAGAAAATAGCAGGTGACAGTACACTAGAACAGTGCCATAATGTAGCCTAACAAATGGTAAAGTATTGCAAGTATAACTAGTACTTGCGTTGAATTTATTTGACATTGGCTACTACTACTAGAAGATATAGTACTGAAGCTGAGTAAGTCTAGAAGATATCCTCGTATTCCTTCACCAGCCTGTTGCTGCTATCACCTTATCCTCCCCAGCAAGTGTGTGGAATTATTGATGTCATTTTAGTCAGACATCAAGCAAAACAACACAGCCCGGGGGAAGAGGGTTAGGGTTTGTAAAATGGATGGGAATGGGGGTTTCTTTTTGGGTAGGTTTTGTTGAGAGAAGAAAAAAAAAGCAGAGCATGGACAAACAATAATTGAAGATACAGAGTTTACAGACAATCTTTGGTTACAAAGTAAAGGTAAGCACATGCAGTCACACTCATAGAATAAAAGACAACAATGGATACTGTATCTGTATTGCGTATGTTGTTGGAGTTGTCCTGTTGAAATTGGTAAGTAAGTTGCATGCAGCAAACAATTCCTCTTATTGGCGGCACTCCTCCATTCCAGCTGACGCTTCGTCCATCAATGTGGTGGTGACCACTGACAGAAGAGACACCCTGTCCACTGCCTGCCTGGCGGATGTTGACTGAAACCCGGCCTGTAATTATTGAACGGAAAACAGGAAGTGCTATTACAATACCACTGATAAATAAATAAAAGGTATGTACGCTGTGTGGTTCAAAAAGTCACACTTTGATGATGCCTAGCAGAAAAATGGTTACAAAACGTACTTTGAAAGTAACAGTAGACCCAAATACAGACCGTGGATTGTATTCAAACCACTTGCCTGCAAGCAAAAGTATCCATAGCCAGCATCGCTCCAACAGTGCTCTACAACAACAGAACCGCGTTGCAATAGAACCCCCCTAAACACATGCAATCCTGCTGCTAGGGCTAACCCTAACGAACCCTAACTTACAAAGTGCCAAAACTGGTGTTTCCTTATGGATTTTGTCCAACTAACTTCTAGCCGGTATTAGACCTTCCCAGGAATGCCCCAGGCAAGACCCGCCAACCCACCCGCAAAAAAACACCCGACACAACACCACCAAACAGCGAAAAAGCTAAATCTCATACTTACAATGTCTCTCGGCCTTCGGTCCAAACGCGGCGCTGTGCAGCTAGGTCGTCATCATCATCATCAATCATCATAACTCCTGTTTTCCACCACGGATTTCCTGAAAAGCAAATGCAATCAAGATTAGACTGTCGCAGCAGTGCTTCGACAGAGACCCCGGCCGCAACCCACCCACGAACAGCAGGAAGCCCCCCAAAACGCTACATTGAGCAAGATGTCTGAAGAAATGGCAAAAAAAAGGCTGTTCCTTATGGATTTTGTCCAAAACACTTGTATCCGGTATTAGACCTTCCCAGGAAAGCCCCAGGCAAGACCCGCCGGCGCCAACCCACCCGCAAAAAAACACGCGACACAACACCACCAAACAGCGAAAAAGCTAAATCTCATACTTACAATGTCTCTCGGCCTTCGGTCCAAACGCGGCGCTGTGCAGCTAGGTCGTCATCATCATCAATCATCATAACTCCTGTTTTCCACCACGGATTTCCTGAAAAGCAAATGCAATCAAGATTAGACTGTCGCAGCAGTGCTTCGACAGAGACCCCGGCCGCAACCCACCCACGAACAGCAGGAAGCCCCCCAAAAGCTACATTGAGCAAGATGTCTGAAGAAATGGCAAAAAAAAGGCTGTTCCTTATGGATTTTGTCCAAAACACTTGTATCCGGTATTAGACCTTCCCAGGAATGCCCCAGGCAAGACCCGCCGGCGCCAACCCACCCGCAAAAAAACACCCGACAACACCCCCAAACAGCGAAAAAGCTAAATCTCATACTTACAATATCTCTCGGCCTTCGGTCCAAAGTAACGCGCTGTGCAGCTAGGTCATCATCAATCATCATAACTCCTGTTTTCCACCACGGATTTCCTGAAAAGCAAATGCAATCAAGATTAGACTGTCGCAGCAGTGCTTCGACAGACACCAAAAATTACACACAAACCCCCGGAACCCCGCCAAAGAGCACCTCAAAGGCAAGCAAGTCAGCAAAAACGGCAAGAAATTTTCACCTCATATTTGGTCCAAAACACTTTTGTCCATTATTAGAGCTTCACAGCAATGGGCCCAAAACCGTCAACTCACCCGCAAAGAAGTACAACACCCCCACAAGTGCTGAGTCTTTCTTCATTGTGCGTAATCCAGCACTCTGCTTGGAGGGAAATCGCAGTCTGGAGGAGGAGGATAGAGGAGCATGTTCTTCAGAACTTGTGAACCTGAGGAATGTAGACTGCGGCACCTTCAAATCAATAAGCAAACAAGTGAAGACAGTTCTGATGATGGTCTTCTTTTTGGGATTAGGTGATTAAAGTTTGAATTAAATTAACTGTGCAAAACAAAGAAAGAGAGACACAAAGCACACAGGAATAAAAGTGAATAAGGACGAAAAAGAAAGTTCTTGATTGATTGTCTCATTTTCAGGGCTCGGTGTCAGGGAATAAGAACAAGATTTCGTCATCATACTCTGCGAATTCAGGCTGGATGAGGTCAGTGGCACCGAACAGAGAAAAAATCCCCTCATCTACGTTGCTGTCCTCATCGTCTTCATGTGGCGTGCTTTCTCGCACTTTGTAATCTGGTGGTATGAGGTGCTGATTCATCTTGATCATTGTCAGCCGCTCCACATTTTTGGGCGATAGGCGGCTCCGTTTGGCAGTTACAATGCCACCAGCAGCACTGAAAACACGTTCAGAAGACACACTTGCGAGTGGGCAAGACAAATAGTTTATAGCCAGGTTGTAGAGCTGTGGCCACAATTGTTTTTTGCCATGCCAATACTGCAATGGCTCCTCATTAAGAAAGACCACTGTTGAGTCATTCAGATAGTCCTGCACCATCGACTCAAGGTCATCAACTGTTCCTCCACTTTGCTTACTTTTTGCTGTGCCTGTGACATTTTTTAGAGAACCATACCCCATCAAACTTAGCCAATCCTCCTCCCCAGCCACTGTTAGTGTTGTCATTGTGTGTGGTGCAGATGATCCAGTTGCCGGTGTCTTTAACGGCTGAGAGGTCACTTGTGCCCCAGCCACAGGTGCAGAAGTGGATTCTTGTGACTGCGGATGGCCTGCTGATGCTGATGCTGATGTACTGGCTTCTCCTTCAATAACCTGCCGTTCTTTTTCAAACCTCTTGGCTGACCAGGCTAACCAATGTTTGTACTTTTGAACATCTGCATCAGCGAAAGGAAAGAATGCGTTGTCTGCCAGCGCCTTTTTGTAGCGTGGATCCAGAATAGTAGCACAAATGTAATGCTGATCTGAGTTGATGTTTTTAAGACGTTCATCACCACGTAGGCGATGTAATAATTTCTCAGACAAAATGAAATGGTTTTTTTTTTTTTCATCTTTTTCAAACTCAGAAGAAACCGCCATCAGTTGGTGCTCCAGTATGCACAACAATGGGATAGCTTTTCCCAAATTACAGTCCTCCTGGCTGACTGCACGCGTGAAGAACTCAAAAGGACGAAGCATGTCTGTCAGGCTTTTAACTATGGCCCATTGCGCCTTACTCATCCGCAGGTCCTCCTTCTGAGATGTAGCCTCTGTCAAGAAATAGTGATCGAGTACCGTATACTGCTCATGCAGACGCTCAAGCATGTAGAAGGTTGAGTTCCAACGTGTTGCCACCTCCTGGATGAGTGCTTTCACTGGCATTCCACGTTGAAGTAGCAGTCTCCGCAGATGCTTCCGGGCCTTAAAAGAATGGCTGAAATGGTTGCACATTTTGCGGCAGGTGGCCATTACCTCGAACGCTGGACTTTCTTTATCACTCAAGAATTTTTGAACTACCAGGTTGATACAGTGCGCCAAACACGGCACTCTAACATGGTGACCCTGTGACATGGCCTTAACTACATTGGCGCCATTATCCGTGGAAACATAACCAATCTTGCGTTTTAGGGGGGATAGCATTGACAACACCTTTTTGTCAAACTCTTCCAAAAGGTTTTCTGCTGTGTGACTTTTCTCCAAGGCAAACATGGCTAGTGTTGCATGTTTCCGAGCAGCTTTGAAAACTTGGTCCGGGTCAACACCTGCGTTTAGCTTTGCTATAACACCTGAAAAAGAGACCCAGTGTGCAGTGATGCACATGTAATCATCGCCTGGGCCACTGGTCCACATGTCTGTTGTCAGATGTATTGTGTGAACAGCACTCTTCTGCAAAGCTGCCCCAATCGCCTGCAGCACATCTTCATGTAGTGCTGGAACCGCAACTCTGGCAAAATAGAACCGGCTCGGAACCTTCCATTTAGGGCAGAGCGTTGCAACTAATTCAAGAAAACCTACCGCTTCTACAAAAGAAAAAGGTAGAAGGTCCACAGCTAGCATTTTAGCCAGCTTAGTGTTATACAGACGCGTCAGTGGGTGGTTGCGTTCATATGGCACGTCTGAAGTAAGCATTGTTCTAATGTTGGCCTGGACCAAGCATTTACGGGCTGATAATGACTTCGTTGACCCAATTTTGCTCGCTGGTGAACTTTTGTGCGTTGGTGTCTCACTCGCTCCAACACTCTTAGTGTGCCTCACATTGGGTGTGCTGCTGAGAGGGGTACTGGGTGTAAGGGAAGTGTTTGACACGTCTTCTTCCTGCTCGTCAACATCAGATGAAACATCAACGTTTCCTTGATTTTGGCCTTTCTTGATCGCAGCTAGGTGCGCAAACCATTGGACACCGTGCTTTCTGTCAAGATGACCACTCTGGCCGCCGGTACCATAGTTGCTACCTGGCTTACCACGACTAACTGCAAGCTTACAAAGGGTACAAATGGCAAACCTTGGATTTTTGGGACAAACAGTAAAGAAGTCCCAAACTGGGGACTTGAAGTGTCTGTGGGACCTGGAGGAGGCGGCGATACTGGTGGTGGTGGTGGTCATGAAGCTAATGCCAGATGAAGTGGAGGATCTGGATTGGCCAACTTTTGTACGTTTTCCACTTTCACCGCCACTAATTAAGGTCGAGGTTGACGCAGGTCTCTTCTTGCCAGAAAGAAATATGGAAGCGGGACGAGTTGGTGTACTACTTAACTCCAATGATTGTGGTGTTTCCACTGCCTCCTCATCGACAACATCATCATCATCATCATCACGCGCAGCAGCTCTTCGGGCTAGGGTCAAAATGTCTGTTTGCTGCATGCCCGCTGGGGCTGCAGTGACCTTTATGATGACTGGGTCGTCGTTGGCAGAGTCTTCATCAGCAGCAGTATCCGCCACTTCTTGTTGAGCCTCATCACACTCCATAAGTCTGAGACTTTGGACGAGCTTCCTTTTACGCTTAAGTACCTTTGTTGGATCATGGTGTGCCTCACTCTCAGACGGCTGTGGTGCTGGTTCCCAAGTTTGATCCGTATCATCAGAAGGAGGTGTGCTTGAAGAGGATGTAGACACCACCCTTGATCTCTTCCTTGCTAGGGTTGTGGAAGACAATGAAGGATCATCAGGAGGAGTGGCTTCCTCAAATGATACCTCGCCTTGATTGTCGATTTCCTGATGTGCCCCTACTTCGGGAGGAACAACTATTGTGGGCACTTGTTGTGACCCTCCATGCACCTCTGCATGCGCATCTCCTTGCGCTGCCTCTCCTTCCACATGTACTTGGGCTTGTACTTGCACATGTGATTGTTGTTGCCGCTGTGGTTGTTCAACACTCGTCAGATGAGCTACAACAACCTGTGTTGATTGAGGGACATTGCTGCTGCTTTCTTGCGATGAGCCAACATCACTGGTCGATGGTGATTGAAGAAGTATACTGGCTGCCTCTGCAGCACTCAAGGGCTTGGACTTAAGTTGGCGTGGTGGTGGTGGTGGCACTGAGCCCAATGGAGCGGGGGTGCTGCTGCCAGCTTGGTCCCCAGCAGATCCCGCTGCAGCTGCTGCAGGCATACTTTTTTTTTTACTCACAAAAAAAGGGGCGGGCGGCACACCAGTGTCCTTGGTAACTTGCTTCTTCTGCTCCTTACTGGCACCTTTCTTGCTAGAGGAGCTACGGGTTACTTTTTTTGGGGCCATCTTCTTCAGAGCAGGTCAGCAGGCAGCAGTTGCACGAGTTGCAGAGGGTTCTGTGTCCAGACGTGACGTCGCGTGACGTTATGCTGCACACACCGCTGCAGGACTTCTTCCTGGCACTGGTGGTTCTATTGAGTCTTCTTGTGCACCTAAAAGCAATGGAAGACAGAGGAACATCAGTTCAGTTATACACCCCAAAAAATCGACAAAACACAGAAAAATGAGCACAATCCCATGCCATCCATGATGTTTACATTGAAGACACCCCACAGAAAGACTAGGGACATGCAAGTATGCAACACTCACTACCCCTGGGCATAAGGGATGAAAAGTAGGCAAAATAAGTGCAGGCCTCAGACACTGCCTCTCCTCAAAATGGCCCCCTTACACCCCAAGCACATGTTGCTGCCTGTACCAGCCAGCACTCAAGATGGCCACCACCACCACCCACATGGCCAGTCCACATCAACAGTACACCCCCAAAAAACAGAAAAACAGCCAGAAATCACCACAATCCAATGCCATCCATGATGTTTACATCAAAGAGAGTGAGACAACACCACAGGCACACTCAGTCCATGCACCACCACCACCCCTGGGCAAGCAAAAGGCCACACCAGCAGCCCCCCAAAAACGACAAAAAACAATAAAATAAGCACAATCCCAGCCCATCCATGGCCTCAATTATGTTTAAATTCAAGAAGACACCCCACAGAAAGACTAGGCCCATGCAACACTCACCACCCCTGGGCAAAGGGCCACACCAGCAGGCCCAAAAAAACGACAAAAAACAATAAAATCTGCACAATCCCAGCCCATCCATGGCCTCAATGGTGTTTAAATTCAAGAAGACACCCCACAGAAAGACTAGGCCCATGCAACACTCACCACCCCTGGGCAAAGGGCCACACCAGCAGGCCCAAAAAAACGACAAAAACCAATAAAATCTGCACATTCCCAGTCCATCCATGACCTCAATGGTGTTTAAATTCAAGAAGACACCCCTCAGAAACACTAGGCCCATGCAACACTCACTACCCCTGGGCATAAGGGATGAAAAGTAGGCAAAATAAGTGCAGGCCTCAGACACTGCCTCTCCTCAAAATGGCCCCCTTACACCCCAAGCACATGTTGCTGCCTGTACCAGCCAGCACTCAAGATGGCCACCACCACCACCCACATGGCCCGTCCACATCAACAGTACACCCCCAAAAAACAGAAAAACAGCCAGAAATCACCACAATCCAATGCCATCCATGATGTTTACATCAAAGAGAGTGAGACAACACCACAGGCACACTCAGTCCATGCACCACCACCACCCCTGGGCAAGCAAAAGGCCACACCAGCAGCCCCCCAAAAACGACAAAAAACAATAAAATAAGCACAATCCCAGCCCATCCATGGCCTCAATTATGTTTAAATTCAAGAAGACACCCCACAGAAAGACTAGGCCCATGCAACACTCACCACCCCTGGGCAAAGGGCCACACCAGCAGGCCCAAAAAAACGACAAAAAACAATAAAATCTGCACAATCCCAGCCCATCCATGGCCTCAATGGTGTTTAAATTCAAGAAGACACCCCACAGAAAGACTAGGCCCATGCAACACTCACCACCCCTGGGCAAAGGGCCACACCAGCAGGCCCAAAAAAACGACAAAAACCAATAAAATCTGCACATTCCCAGTCCATCCATGACCTCAATGGTGTTTAAATTCAAGAAGACACCCCTCAGAAACACTAGGCCCATGCAACACTCACTACCCCTGGGCATAAGGGATGAAAAGTAGGCAAAATAAGTGCAGGCCTCAGACACTGCCTCTCCTCAAAATGGCCCCCTTACACCCCAAGCACATGTTGCCTGTACCAGCCAGCACTCAAGATGGCCACCACCACCACCCACATGGCCAGTCCACATCAACAGTACACCCCCAAAAAACAGAAAAACAGCCAGAAATCACCACAATCCAATGCCATCCATGATGTTTACATCAAAAAGAGTGAGACAACACCACAGGCACACTCAGTCCATGCAACACTCACCACCCCTGGGCAAAGGGCCACACCAGCAGGCCCAAAAAAACGACAAAAAACAATAAAATCTGCACAATCCCAGCCCATCCATGGCCTCAATGGTGTTTAAATTCAAGAAGACACCCCACAGAAAGACTAGGCCCATGCAACACTCACCACCCCTGGGCAAAGGGCCACACCAGCAGGCCCAAAAAAACGACAAAAAACAATAAAATCTGCACAATCCCAGCCCATCCATGGCCTCAATGGTGTTTAAATTCAAGAAGACACCCCACAGAAAGACTAGGCCCATGCAACACTCACCACCCCTGGGCAAAGGGCCACACCAGCAGGCCCAAAAAAACGACAAAAAACAATAAAATCTGCACAATCCCAGCCCATCCATGGCCTCAATGGTGTTTAAATTCAAGAAGACACCCCTCAGAAACACTAGGCCCATGCAACACTCACTACCCCTGGGCATAAGGGATGAAAAGTAGGCAAAATAAGTGCAGGCCTCAGACACTGCCTCTCCTCAAAATGGCCCCCTTACACCCCAAGCACATGTTGCCTGTACCAGCCAGCACTCAAGATGGCCACCACCACCACCCACATGGCCAGACCACATCAACAGTACACCCCCAAAAAACAGAAAAACAGCCAGAAATCACCACAATCCAATGCCATCCATGATGTTTACATCAAAGAGAGTGAGACAACACCACAGGCACACTCAGTCCATGCACCACCACCACCCCTGGGCAAGCAAAAGGCCACACCAGCAGCCCCCCAAAAACGACAAAAAACAATAAAATAAGCACAATCCCAGCCCATCCATGGCCTCAATTATGTTTAAATTCAAGAAGACACCCCACAGAAACACTAGGCCCATGCAACACTCACTACCCCTGGGCATAAGGGATGAAAAGTAGGCAAAATAAGTGCAGGCCTCAGACACTGCCTCTCCTCAAAATGGCCCCCTTACACCCCAAGCACATGTTGCCTGTACCAGCCAGCACTCAAGATGGCCACCACCACCACCCACATGGCCAGACCACATCAACAGTACACCCCCAAAAAACAGAAAAACAGCCAGAAATCACCACAATCCAATGCCATCCATGATGTTTACATCAAAGAGAGTGAGACAACACCACAGGCACACTCAGTCCATGCACCACCACCACCCCTGGGCAAGCAAAAGGCCACACCAGCAGCCCCCCAAAAACGACAAAAAACAATAAAATAAGCACAATCCCAGCCCATCCATGGCCTCAATTATGTTTAAATTCAAGAAGACACCCCACAGAAAGACTAGGCCCATGCAACACTCACCACCCCTGGGCAAAGGGCCACACCAGCAGGCCCAAAAAAACGACAAAAAACAATAAAATCTGCACAATCCCAGCCCATCCATGGCCTCAATGGTGTTTAAATTCAACAAAACAGTTGTATCATGCACCCATAACCAACCCTGGTCCTACTGGATACTGTGGCTACCCACAATATAATTTATTTAATTTTCTGAAAAAGTTCCAAAATTGTACTTGCAGCAACTGTAATGCCCCAAACAAACTTACTTGTGAAAGTTGATTTCTAATCCAAAAGTGATCCAAAGACAGTCAAAAAGGCCTCAAATCCAAATATCCAGCAGCACCCACAAAAAGTAATCCTTCCAGCTCCAGATCCAAATGAAAGTGACCAGGAGATGGACAAAGCACTGGGAGGAGCCTGCTGGACAGGAACAGGAAGTTGGAGACTGTGGGGCACTTCCTTCCTCCCCCCCCCCCCAAAATGGACTCCTTGCAAAAAAAAAGGCCATGCAAATGTCAACCTGAGGAGTGATTCTGATAAAAATCATAATTTTCTGAAGGTTTATCCTGTTTGCTGGTGATTTTCTTGTGCGAAATTGCAAAATCTCTATTTCGCAAGTGCGAGATTGTTCCTTTCCGCCGCAACTACATGTTCGCAATTGCGAACTCTCGCGAGGTGTGCTGTGCAAGGTGGCAAGCCGCGAGTACGTATTCGCGGGCGACAAACTCCCGCGGGAACACGCAGCAAGATCTAAAATGGCGCGTCACTCGCAAAGAAAAACAACTCGGCAAACGCTAAAATGACGGAAAGTGAACGCCGTGCACCACGCCGCGCGCCGCAACCAAGCAAAAAATCCGCCGCGAGCGGATTCACGGATTTTCGACAAATTCGCGAGCGTTCGCGGATTGCGGATTTGCCGAAAATCCGAAAAATCCGCGAGCGGAGCGGATTTTACGCCCATGCTTAAATGTTACCAAGTTTGTTCTGCATTAAGAACACACTCCACAACAGCTTAGGAGACAATCCTTTAATTTGCAGATGAAAGCGGCAATTTTCACCAATTATTTCAGTCCTTTATGTCAACACATTTCGAAGCTTCGTGTTTCTTTTTCAAAGGCAAGTGAATGTGCAGGCATCCATAGCAACAAACACTGCTCCCTGTGTGCTCTTTACTGTATAGGCTTCCAGTGTGCCTTTCCCAATGGATTCTTTCACCCTGCACACTTGGAACTGTAGTTAATGTTATAGCCAATTTTACCATTGTTGGGTTCTGCATCGAATTCACAAAAATACAGGACCAATCCATATACAGCCCTCCAGTGGGCCTCGAAGCAAATTTGTGCCTTCATTTAATCAATTGCGCTGCTCTGCCATCTTAGGAAAGGGAAAGTTCCATCTCCCGAGGTCTCACATCATTTTATCGAGGGGTGCAGTCCTCAACGGCCGAACGCTCAGTGGATTAAATGTTACCAAGTGTGTTCTGCATTAAGAACGCACTCCACAACAGCTTAGGAGACAATCCTTTATGTCGGCCCCGCCTTTCCATATGGCCATGGACTGCCAGAGGACCCCCACCCCTCCGTTAACCAACATAACATTATTAACAGGACATGAGAGGGCTTTCTTTGGAAGGCGGGGATCTTTCGACCCCCCGGCCGTATTTATTAAAATATACAAAATGAATCAAAATTGAAATAAACAGTATTACAATTATGCAGAAAATGTTACCATTGATATATACAGGTATTCAGATGGCTAACCTTAACATATTTCTAGTACAAGGTATTTCCTATCCGAAACTTACATATCAATTCACATTATACATTTGTTACTTTTCTGCGTACCTATTTGGGCCTACGGCAAGGTCAATAACTGGTGTCAGATCCTTATCACTAAACCACGCCCTCCTGAAGGAGTGCGCATGCGCAGGAGGGTCCGTTTACCGTGGGGGCATGTCCCCTCACCGGTTATCCCCGTACGCCCTATTTGACCACGCCCTCCCGTAGAGGTGCGCGTGCGCAGGAGGGCCCATTTACCGTGGGGGCGCATCCCCTCCCTGGTTACCCCCGTACGCCCAATTTAACTACGCCCTCCCATAGAGGTGCGCGTGCGCAGGAGGGCCCATTTACCGTGGGAGCACATCCCCTCCCGGGTTGTCCTGTACACCCAATTTAATCACGTCCTCCCGTAGAGGTGCGCGTGCGCAGAGGGCCCGCTTACCGTGAGGGTACTTTGGTCCCCCGGTTACCCCGTATGCTCCATGAACTCCATTAAAGGGGGCCCTTGCATCACTGTGCCATTTACTAGCGTCATTGTGCACGTGCGGGTGGCCAAAGAGCCTAGAGAAAGCGTGACTGTCTCCCCCGCACCCATGTACCTGCCCCTGGAGTTCTATGAGAGACCACTTGTCTCTCCCTTTGGGCGACCCCATTCGAGAATGGTGCCGCCCCCCTAAGGACCTTCAATTAACTGCTCACCAATCAGGACCTTACCGCCACAGGCCAGCGTAGTTGACCTACTATCTGGCCCCCCCACTTCCCTCCTACACTAAAAGATCATGCCCTAACTCTAAATCCTCACACCTAGCCATTCTATATTTAGTCCGACTATCGGGCCCTACAAACTCCTTGCAAGGTTGAACCTTGTCCCTCTACTCCCTTTCATAGGCAAGACGAATTCTCTGCTAATGTTTGAAACCCAGATGTGGACAAACAGACACGGTTTTACAAGAAGCATGACTCCCCCGAGATGCACCCCTGGGCTATGGGCTGCAATTAGCAAGCCTCAAAGTTGTTGTACTAGGTATTTGCTTCCGTCGGCACAATGGCCTCACAGACCTGCTTCCCAAATTCAGGAGACCTGGAATGTCTGCACCAGGGTGTACCCAGAGTACGAACATGTTGACCACCCTTCTACCCAGGCGTCCCGGTGTACAAGTTCTTTCGGTACCCCCCCCAACAAATTGAGTGCTAATTAATCTAGGGGTGTCTGACCCGCGGAAATTATACATGCCGCCATAGGGCCACCATATGGGAAGCCTTACTTGATGGCATTACGCTGCGCCCGATAAGACGTGGCGCTCTTGACGCTGACACCCACGGTCAGAGCAACTGCCAAGGCTACCCCGGGGAACCACAGGCCCCCAAAAGCTCCCACTGGCGTATCGTGAAGTCTGTTAACCACCCACACCTGGCCACTGCGCTCTGGGAAATGTTCAGTGTATGTCTACTTCTTTACTATGGCAGTCCCCAAACGCGCTGTGTCTACAAAATGGCCACTGGGAGCTCGGTCCCCCGTAAATACAGGGTCCCACTTCCTGACAAGAGGTGCTGCATAAGCCTATTACTCCTGGGTTTGGCCAAGCTGGCCAGGCACAGCACTGTGCACTGCCCCATTACTACCGCTGGAACTTCCAATTGGTGACCCATGAATACACTATGACGACCACGGTGGCCCTGCGAGCACAGGCGCCGTTACTGTAGAAATACTGTTTCCTAATAAGGAACATACCGTCATATTATGTGAAGCAACATCCTGCTACATTACTGTGGCCAGCCAAATCTAGTGTTAATACACACATAAACAGTCAACCCAATGTTGGCACCTCCTGAGTCCTTGATCGATCGCCCACCACACTTGACGTTGCTGCTTGCCGTCGCTGTGTCTGACGTACGCGTCCCTTTGGCTGTCCACCCGTTGCCGTTGTTGCGGTGTGGAGTACTTTCCAGATTTCCACCATGGACCCGACCATACATAAGTATAAAAGACAAACACAAACGATTAGTGTTTCTGGCTTCCTGACGATAACTGCAGTACACGTGCCTGTCTTACATTGCCCTCCCATGCTAAGTCTTAGCTAAGATTAGCGCCACATGTATTCCCATTAACACTTCTAACTGTAATTGCAGCAAAGTCATTAAGCATAGGATTAGCACATTGCTATACGTGCCAAGCTGCAAAATTGGCCCTAAGCCCTTTACCAGTCCAGTCATAGCTTTGGCTTTAGCATCCAAACCAACCTGACATGATCAAAAGCAACCCCTGACATGTGTTCCCTTCTCATTAAAGCCTTCAGAGAGGTATAGCTCTGCCCTTACCCAAGGGGGTACCCAGTTACAATCTAAACAAAACTTGTTCAGAAATAAAGTGCATAAATTATTCAATAAAGGAGCAAGGAACCCTGGGTAGGTCTCAAATTTAGGTGGGAAAGCTCTCCCGTATAGAGCGCTCAACATCAGTGGCAACAATTACAGCTCTGGCTTTTGGTAAAAAGTTTCTTCAAAGCCAACCTGACATGATTAAAAATCACTCCTGACATGTGTTTCACACTAATTGGAGCCCTCAGAGACGTATACTTCCGTCCCTACCCAAGGGCACACCCAGTTTAAGTCCCAACAAAACACGTTCAGAAATACAGTGCCAGATCTAACCGCCTGGCCTTTGTTCCCTTTGTGACCCGGAAGTGACTCAATCACTTCCGGGTCACCAGCGAACCCGGGTCTGAGTGGGGGCCGGTGCGCCCCGCCATAAGTGCGGCAGGGCCGATGTCGGCCCCGCCTTTCCATAATTTGCAGATGAAAGCAGCAATTTACCCCAATTATTTCAGTCCTTTATGCTGACGCGTTTCGAAGCTTCGTGCTTCTTTTTCAAAGGCAAGTGAATGTGCAGCCATCCATAGCAACAAACACTGCTCCCTGTGTGCTCTTTACTGTATAGGCTTCCGGTGTGCTTTTCCCAATGGATTCTTTCACCCTACACCCTGGGAACTGTAGTTCATTTTGAAGCCAATTTTGCCCATTGTTGGGTTCTGCATTGAATTCACAAAAATACAGGACCAATTAATATACTGGTCTCCAGTGGGCCTCGAAGCAAAATTGTGCCTTCATTTAATCAATTGCGCTGCTGTGCCATCTTAGGAAAGGGAAAGTTCCATCTCCCAAGGTCTCACATCGTTTTATCGAGCGGTGCAGTCCTCAACGACCGAACCCGCCCTGGATTAAATGTTACCATGTTTGTTCTGCACTAAGAATGAGCTCCACAACAGCTTAGGAGACAATCCTTTAATTTGCAGATGAAAGCGGCAATTTACCCCAATTATTTCAGTCCTTTATGCTGATGTGTTTCGAAGCTTTGTGCTTCTTTTTTAAATGCAAGTGAATGGGCAGCCATCCATAGCAACAAACACTGCTCCCCGTGTATATATTTATATATATATATATATTAACTGAAAAAATATAGGTTTCAGGCACTTTATAGTTAGAAATTAGCATTTAAAAAACCTTATACATTCACTGAAAAAAACATAGGTTTCAGGGGCGTTATAGTTAGTTGGACATTTCATTCGTTCAAAACCATAGAAATTCCCCCGTTATAGTTAGTTCAGCTAACTATAACTCGCGCCCCGCAGTGCTCTGCTGTGATGTCACATATTACATCACTCATGACATGGTCAGTGACATCACTGATGACATCACTGATGACATCTCAAATGACATCACTGATGGCATCACTGACGACATCATCCAGTGACTGTGTTTCTGTAAAGTTTAAATATGTTTAATATATATGTAGGGAAAGGCGTATAGAAGAATGAGTGGGTATATAAGCATCTGAATGGATGATTTAGTAGGTGCTTGACTGACTCTACAAGTGAGTGATTAAACATAGCTTACTGAATGCATGGGTTAGTGACTAAACTGTGTGAATGTCTGTATCCGTCTGTCTGTTGGTATGTAAGCGGCTGCATGGGTTTGTGAATAGCTACATGAGTGTCTAATTGGGTTATTGATTGGTTGACTGAGTATCTTTATGGGTGTTTGAGTGTTTGTGTCGGTGGAGTGTGTGTGACTCTGTGCATAGATGTGTGACTGGGTTATACACTGAGTGCATGGTTTTAAGAGTGCATGTGTGATAGACTGTGTTGGTGAGTGTATGGGTGTGTTAGTGAGTGAATGAATATCTCAGTGGTACATGTGTGAGTAACTACATATGTGAAAGGCAGTATATATGTGTGTTGGAGTATATAAATGGCTATTAGTGAGTGTGTGATTGTGAGAGTGGCTGTATGGATTGGTATGTGCTTGTATCAGTGATTGTATAAGAGCGTGAGAATGTGCTAGTATTTGTATGAGTAAGTGAGCTGGTGTGTGTATAACTGCATATGTGAGTAAATGGCAGTGTGATTAATCATTTGCATGACTGACTAGGTGTGTGAGTACCTCTATGGATGAGGGATGGTCTATGAGTGTTTATATAGGTGTATGAGTGCATATGATAGTCCTGTACTGAGTGACCATAAGTATGAGTGACTGTACGGATAAGTGAGTGGATGTGTGTGCTGACCTAAGAATCAGTGAATGGGAATGTAGTTATTGGTGTTGGAATGTCTATGGTTTTGAGAATGGCAGTCTGTAATCTAGAGTGGATGTAACAAAGGTTATATTAGGGTGTGAGAAGATGCATCAAATTATCACATGGATGATGTCATCAGTGATGTCACTGACCATGTCATGAGTGATAATATATGTGACGCCATCAACATTGCAGTGCGGGGGCATGAGTTATAGTTAGGGGGAATTTCTATGGTTTTGTACGAGTGAAATGTCCAACTAACTATAATGCCCCTGAAACCTATGGTTTTTCAGTGAATTTCTACGTTTTTTTAAATGCTAATTTCTAACTATAACGTGCCTGAAACCTATGGTATTTTCAGTGTATTTCTAAGGATTTTTAAATGCTAATTTCTAATAATAACGTGCCTGAAACCTATGGTTTTTTAAGTGAATTTCAAAGGTTTTTAAAATGCTAATTTCTAACTATAACATGCCTGAAATCTATGGTTTTTTAAGTGAATTTCAAAGGTTTTCTAAATGTAAGTTTCTAACTATGCCTTTTTTTTTTTTTTTTTTTTTTTTAATCCTCATATTGCGAAAATTTTATGTATTTTGGAAAGTTTGGTTTCTGTCTCTGAAGCTTTCTTTTTGTACCGTCACTGCCCAATGGTCTCTCTTGTCTTGGGAGTTTTTCCCCTTGTCTTGCTTGGTCAGAGGAGAACCTTTTCCATTTACATGTAAACATATCTGTTGTCGAGAAGGGGGGAGCTAGCCAACATGGCTACTCTATAAGTATCATACTTATAAACCAGAATATGCTTTCGCTTTAATCATAGGACAGTGTGTTCTGCCCTATCCTCAGAGGTCAGATGTTTTTCCATGATTTCCCAATATTTAAACCTCTTGCTAGTTTTTCCCCTTCTGTCTAGTTTATTTACCTTGATAGCTGAGTTCATCCACTCTACATGCGTCGGGGGTTGAGGGTTAATCCACTTAATGCAGATCTCCCTTCTGGCTATCACCATTAATACAAAAAGTTACTTTGCTTCCATTACTGTTAATTTAGCTATCCCTGTTTTGTTATCAATCCCAAAGAGAATAAGAGTTGTACTTACATTTAGATGTTTTTGAAATATTGAGATCAGCGTCTTACCAACTTCTTCCCAGAATATTTTCAGGGATGGGCAGCTCCAGAACATGTGGACATCGTCAGCCCTTTCGTCAGCCCTTTCTTCCCCGCATTTTTTGATTACTGCATTTTTGAATTTTGAAAGTTTTTTCGGTGTCCAATAGGCTCTGTGCAGGGTATACAGATGATTTCTTTTTAATGCCGCGGATTTTAAAGTTGACCAACACTTCTCTATTGAGTCTTCCCATATATTTACTAGGTCTTCTGAGGCCAGATCTTTTCCCCATATTTGTTCTACCATCTGGGAACTTTCGTCTTCTTCTGTTATAAAGGTCCAATACCATTTTGCTACCTCCTTATTTATGGGTAGAATTTTTATCATTTCTTTTTCTAAGGTCTTGTTTTCTTTATCATATGTTGGTAGTGTCTTTGCCCAGCTGTTTAGTTGATAAAACTTGAATTTTGATATTGATCCATTGGAGATCTTATGCATTTCTTCCCATGTTATTAAGGTTGACCCATTTAAAAGTTGACCCCAATATTTAATATTGCTTTGTTTTAGAGGGTTGGCCATGGCATCTTTTAAACAGTCCGGAGTTCCAGGAGAGTTCCATATCGGTGCCTTTGCACTATAATAAGGGATTTTTAAAATCGTTCTAATTTGCATCCAAAGTTTAACTGCCTCCTTCAGAACTTTTAGCTTGATTTTCTTAAAGTATTTTTGGTGGCCAAATTTAAAAAGAAAGTGATCCTCAGGTTCTGTCATTACTTGCAGATATTCCGGGTAATATTGGTGTATTCTTAGTAGAGTCCGAATATTTTTAAATTGAAAAGCCCTACAGTATTCTGTTAAGTCTGGACTTGCTATCCCTCCTTTCTCCTTTTTCCTTCTGAGTTTTTTCCATGAAATTCTGGTTCCCTTGGAGGTCCATATAAAACTTGCAATCTCTCCTTGCAGCTTTTTTAAGTCAGCTTTTTTGAAATCCAAAGGAATAGTGTTGAATAGAAAGGTGTATTTTGGGAGTATGGTCATTTTTATAATATTAGACCTCCCTATGAAGGTTAGAGGAAGGCTAGACCATACTTTAAACAATTTTCTCACCTCTCGAGATACTTTATTTAGATTGTTTAGCGATATTTTATCTATATTTTGATTTACCAAGATGCCCAAGTATGTTCTCTCTTCCTTTATGTTGGGGCTGTTAAAGTGTGTATTCCATGTCATTATTTCTGTTTTTGCATGGTTAACTAAGTACCCTGAAACATCACCAAATTTACTGATGATTTTTTCTATAGCTGGTTTAGATTTTACATATTCATCTGTGAATAGCATCAAATCGTCTGCATAGAGTGCCAGCTTTTTCTCCCATCCTTGATATTTAAAGGGAAATATTTCCTTACAACTTCTAAGTTTATTAGCTAAGGGTTCTATATATAGATTAAAAAGTAGGGGTGAGAGAGGACACCCCTGTCTGGTGCCTCTGCCGATTTTGATGTTGTTCGTAAGGCTACCATTAACCAGAATTCTCGATCTTGGATTTTTATAGATTTCTCCTACTGCATGTAAAAAGGAGTCTCCTAAGTTATTTTTAGTCATTATGCTGTTCAGGAATGCCCAGTTTACTCTATCGAATGCCTTAGCGGCATCGACCGTTAGTATTGTTAGGGGGATATTTTTTTCCGTAGCTATGTCTATAGCACTTATGAGTTCATGAGTTAATTCATGTAAATGCCTTCCTTTTGTGAAGCCTTTTTGGTCTGAATGTATAAGTTGAGGTGTGAGCTTTCCCAATCTTGTTGCCATTATTTTAGTAAAAATTTTATAATCTGCATTAAGCAGAGATATCGGCCGGTATGATTCACATTTCTTGGGGTCCTTTCCTGGCTTTAAAATGATTGTTATTATTGCATCATTCCAGGTATCCGGCAGCATTTCCTTTTGTTTAAAAACCATATTTTCTAATTCAGTTATATGTGGGACTAGTGTGTCTATTAAAGTCAGATACAGCTCATTTGGCAATGCGTCTGGGCCTGCTGCTTTTCCTTTTTTTAGGGATTTTATTATATTTTTAACCTCAGTTGGTGAGATTTCTTTATTTAACTCATTCTTCTCCTCCTCCGACAGTTTTAATACCGGCATGTCAACTAGATATCCCTTTATTTGTTCCTCAGATGGGTTGATATCTTCAGTGTATAATTCCGAGAAGAACATCATAAATTCGTTTCTAATTTCCTCTTCCGCTGAGGTCAAGCTTGTTTGATCTTGTCTTATTAGGGTTTTTACTCTGTTTCTTACCATGTCAGTTTTTAATTTCCATGCGAGCCATTTTCCGCATCCTTCCCCGTATTCATGATTTGCCAGCTTGCTTGTTTCCCACTTAGCTTTTACTTTTTCTTCTAAAGAGTCACTCAGGGAGTCCTTTTGTCTTTGTCTGTCTTTTTGCAAGCATTCTTTTCTGTCTGGATCTTTTTCTGTTAGTATTTGGGTATCTAGAATGTTTATGTTTGTTTCTAAATCTGCTATTTCTTGTTTCGCTTTCTTTGATTTATGTACACCAAGGTTAAGAAGTTTGCCCCTTAATACGGCCTTATATGTGTCCCAAACTATTTGTTTTGAAGTTCCTGTTTTATTGTTTTCAAAAAAGTCTTCTGTTTCTTCTTTAAGTACTTGTACAATTTCCTGATCTAAGAACATGGCTCTCTCCACCGTAAACCTTCTGTGTATCTGGGCTGTCTTAATTTGTAGTGTTAATTGTACAGCAGAATGGTCTGATAGGTGGGCTGAAATATGAATTAAGTTTGTTACGTTTTCCAGTAGTCTTCTGTCTACTAGGAAGAAATCGATTCTAGATTTATGTCCTAATCTTTTGTTATGAAGTGTAAAAGGTTGAGTTTTGTCTCCTTTTTCCTTCCATATATATATTAGTTCTAGATCTCTCTTATAGATACCAACCCACTCCCTCATTCTTGGTAAATTAGGTAGATTAACATTTCTTCCTGGGGGGGATCTATCTGCTTTAGGATTTAGGATGAGATTAAAGTCTCCTCCTAGAATTATTGGGGTGTTAACTAGTAGCAGATGTGTGTACAGTTTCTGTAAAGGTTCAGAGTCGTCAAGATTTGGGCCATAGTACCCTACTATTGTCAATGCGGAATTTCCCAATTTTATTTTTGCTAGAGCCCATCTACCTTTATTATCCACTTCCGAAGATTCCAAAGTTGCGTTTAGGGATTTTTTTTAGAACAATGGCTACACCTTTGATATTACATTCTTGATTAGTGCATATATGTATGTCCGCCCATCCTAATTTTTTTCATGATTTGATCCCATTCCTCTTTCAATAGGTGTGTCTCTTGCAGGATAATAATTTCGCTTTCGGATACTTTAAGATATTCTAATATTTTATTTCTTCTACTTTTTGTTCTCATGCCATTAACATTCCAGCATAGTATTTTTATATTTCTATTGATTTCTCCCATTATTTTTATTTATTTTTATAGATTTCAGTTTATTTGTCACACTAGCTTCGATATTGGGTTGTCGATGTTTCATTCTTTTCCAATTTTCTTTCAATATTGAGGATTTAATTTTTTTGTTTTTTTTCCCCATTTTGCTCCCCACCCATTTTCTGTTTTGTTGATTTTTTTATTTTTCTGTTTTTGTGTTTTGTTCTTACCCTCCCCTGGGAAGCCTCCTTCCTTTTTTCTTGGGGTTTCTATCTTAACCCCTTTGGGCTCCTCAACCTTAGACCTGGAGTATCTGTTTCACTTACTTTGCGCCAGCATCTAATTTTTTAGGTCATATTGTTGGGTTATCCATCTGGATTGTATCTTTCATTAGACTGATCAGGTTTTTTACTTCTTCAGGCTCTCTAATATTCCTCATTTTGTTACGCCACATTATTCGTAGAGAGGGTGGAAACTTCATTTTGTACTGTGGCTCCTAGGGATTGTAGTTCTGGCATGAACTTTCCCAGCTCCCATTGTCTGTCCTGAGATGCTTTGGACATATCGGATCTAATTCTGAAGGTCCAAGAGTCTTTACTATAGTTTCCCTTTTTTAAGGCCTCGCCCAGGATCTTCTCTTTTAATGTATAAGTCTTGAAGTTTATCAGGATTTTCCTGGGTGTTTTTCTATCTTTGGCCTTTCCGAACGGGTCTCTGTGGACTCTTTGTATGTCTTCTTCCAGCATCTTAGCATCACTCCATGGGAAGTGTTCCACTAGAAGTTCTACAATGAATTTTCTTATGTCAGTGCCTTCTTGATTTTCCGGAACATTTAAGACTCTTATATTATTTTTCCTTGCTTGGTTTTCAAGAGACTCCAGTTTCTCACTCATGGATTTCCCCTCCTGTCTCAGCGTATATAGTTCTTTTCTGTTACTTTCCACCCTTTCGCTCAATCCGCTCACTTCCCTTTCTATGGCTGTGACTCTCTCTCCTAGAGCATTTAGTTTATAATCTAACTTTTCACATACCTCTTGAATCTTATCTTGTTTTGCTTCTGATATAGCAAATTTGTCTCTAATCTCGGTCCATATTTTTTCCAGAAACTCATCTGTCTGGCTTTTAGCAGAATTAGAGCCTGATTTTTCATCCTTCCCAGATTCTTGTTTTTTCTGCATCTTAGCTGAAACCAGTTCTTTGTTACTATTTTGTACTCCTTCTGTTAATTCTGTTTCTGTTTCTTTTGGTTCTTCTGTTGTGACTGTTATATTTGTTGTTGTTGTAGTATCTTCAGCCATATTTTGAGGAGAGGAGTAGTATTTAGGTTTATCAGTTACTTTGTCACCTACTTTGTTTCCCAGTCCGGCTTCTAAACCTACTTTAATCGTTGTATCCGAGATTTTATTCTGTAGTGTGTAGAGAGGGTTTTCTTGTGAGGGTTGATCTTTTTTCTGTGTTGGAGTCGGTTCAGAGTTTCCTGCGGTTACTACCGGTCGATTTGTATCACTCCTTACGTGATTTGTCTGCTGCTTTTGGACCTTAAAGAAAGTTCTCAGTGAGGGTGTAATCTTTGTTCTCGGGGTTGTTTCAAGTTTGTCTCCGAATGCTTTAACTTTATCCTTGTATTTTTTTATAGGCTCAAAAGATGTTTTTTTCTCCTTCCTTCTAATGACTTCTCTGGGCGTAATATTTTTGGGGTATTGTTCTTGTTTAAGGAAGTTTCTACTTCGAAGACTATAGCTAGAAACCACATTTGCTGTGAGCCTTTTTTTTCCGTATCTCTCTGTCTGACTGGGTTTATTAATAGTTCACTTTTCTGTTGAAGGTGAGTGTCTGTGTCTTTACTCTTATCTTCTCTGCTTGCTTCTCTGCTTGCTCCGGAGTTTCCCTCCCCTTTAAGCACTATTTCATTCATGTGCTGCCCAGCTAGTGTACTCTCTTTTCTTTTTTGACAGTCTGTGTTAAGAATTAAATTTGTCAACTCAACTGCTTTCAAGCACCTTTCTCTCCTACTCCGTTTCTCCTCGTGGGCTGGAGCCTCCCAATGAACTTTACCCAACCCGTAGTGCACCGAGTCCCCCCTCTGCTCACCTCTGAAGCATCCGCTGTCTCTGCTGCTAGTGCCCCGGAACAGGAAGCCAATCCTTCCGATTGCTCTCCTGTGGGCCGCTCTTGCCCTCCCAGCCTCCGCCCAGACACCGGGGAAGCTCGTGCAGCAGTCTGATGCCTCTCCCAGCGATGGCGCAGCTTGCGACTCCCTCTCGCCGTACCTCTCTCTCGCCGGCAATGTCTACACAGCCAGGTAACCTACCATCCCAGTAGGCGTCAATCAGTGTATCTTTTGCATATCTTAGTTTGTTGTAGTTACCGCGGGTTTTTTTCCAGAGATTTCTCTTTGATGCCGTCTGCAATGTTGGTGGATTCGTATCTCCGTGTTATCGATGTTCACTTGTTTATTTCTTTTGTGCTTTCTCACGTTTGGAAACCCTTTACTGCATGTTAGCGCCAAATTGCGTCTTGTACTCTGACTCCAGGTCACTGGAAAGAGGAGCTCACCGACTGAGCGTCCTACTCAGCCGCCATCTTCCCGCAATCTGAAGTTTCTAACTATGCCTACAGAGGTAGGACATGTGAAGAAAGAAGAAAAAATGCACAGAACGAAGTAAAAGAAAGGCAGAAAGAAGCAACAGAAGTCCACAAAGACGAAGAAAAGTGCAGGAAGAAGCAAGACATGTGCAGAAAGAACCCGCAGAGGGTCAGAAAGAGGCCTTGTTGCAAAATCATCCTGTGCCCACAATTATTTCTGATGGGTACTGGTTGTAACTGACTGAGTAACCAGGCTTACATACACTAGGGAACACTATGCGTTGGGGTACCCCTGTGATTAGCATGACCTCCTCTATAAGGCCCTAGTATATAATAGGGCAGGGGTATTAAAACTACCTCTGAGTCAGAGGAGCAGAAATATGCTACTTTAACTAGTAGTCGCGTTTGTAGAGTGGTGGAGAAAGGGTGCTGGGCGTCCAACCAACGCTCAGGAATTCCGCTACGTAGGACTTACAGGAGGTACCAGGAGGGATTCTTTGCCCCCAAACGCCATCTGGACTTAATTGTACTTCATCCCCCGTCCCGTAGTCTGCCATGAGGCACGTTTGCAGAGTGGTAGAGAAAGTGGGCCATGGCCTCCGAAGACATTTTAGCAAACCCACTGAGACTTACTGAAGGTAACAAGAGGGGTAGTTGGCCCCCAAGGACTTCCTTGGGGACCAACTTCCCAAACTTTTAACTCCAGTCATTCCCACACAGCAGCATTGGTAAGTACTCGTACCAGGCCATGCCCACTTTGCCCACCACTCTACAAACGTGCTCCCTGGCATGCTCTTGGATGGGGATTGAAGTCCGCTTCACTGCGAATGGTCCTTTAGGGGCCAACTAACCTACCTTTTACCTCCAGTGAGCCCCAGGATTGGTGAGATGTAGACAAAGACCATGCCTCCTTTCTCCGCCACTCTGCAAACACGCCCCCTGGCGTGTTGTAAGTTGGGGGATTACCTCCCATTGAATCCTGAGGGTCCCTGGGGTCCAACTAGCCCACCAGGTACCTCCAATAAGCGCCACAGAGCTGCCTTCCAGAGAGGTGTAAAAAGGGACGTGGCCTGGGTCACCTCTCTGCAACGCAGGCCTGTGGTGCTTACTGGAGGTACCTGGTGGGCTAGTTGCCCCCCAGGGCTCCTCTGGATTAAAAGGGAATTAATTCCCCAACTTAAAATGCGGCACAGGGCGTGTTTGCACACGTCACCTCAGTCCCCGCCCCCTCCCTTCACCACAGTGTAAACACGCCCGTGGCACGTTTTAAGTTGGGGGATCGATTCCCCTTGAATCCTGAGGGTCCCTGGGGTCCAACTAGCTCACCAGGTTCCTCCAGTAAGCGCCATCAAGCTGTGTTGCAGAGAGGTGTAAAAAAGGGCTTTGCCTGGACCACCTCTCTGCAACGCTGGCCTGTGGCATTTACTGGAGGTACCTGGTGGGCTAGTTGGCCCCCAGGGGACCTCAGGATTGAAGGGGAATTTAATACAACAAAGCGTGGGACTGCACTTAATTTTTTTTAATTATCTCAGCCGGATTCGCGCATCCAGCGCGAATTCGAATGATTTTTTTGTTTATTAAATGCTTTTTTAGGCAGGGACCACCTGAGCAGGCCTAGGGTGTCAGAGTGTTTCAACCCTGCCCCCTTTTCTTGTTTTTTGCATTTGTTTCCCTATTTTCTTGTGCCTCGGTTACCAAGGCACAAGATGGCTGCCAACACTTCCTGGATTGGTGTGTTGACAGCCAATTAGAATAAAGCTTGTGGTCGGGAGGGTCCGGGGATCCTCTGTGACTCTAAATATCGAAACTTTTATTTTTTGATTTTCTCAGCAACTACTGAATGGATTTACACCATTTCAGAAAAAGAGTTCTTTCTGAAACAAGGGCTACCTTTAAGCCAAATTTGGTATAATTCCATTCAGCAGTTCAAGCTGAAGCCGTATCTAAAGTTTCCTATGGGAAATGCATTTATTTGCCTTTTTTTTTCATTTCTCAGGAACTACTGAATGGATTTGCACCATTTAACAAAAAGAGTTCTTTCTGAAACAAGGGCCACCTTTTTGCCAAATCTGGTGTAATTCCGTTCAGCAGTTCGAGCTGTAGCTGTGTCTAAAGTTTCCTATTGAAAATAACATGGAAAAACACATTTTGGGACACCCCTTTTTTTCTCAGCCTCGCTTTGCAAATCACCCCAAAACTTTCAGAGATAGGAACTGAACAGAGCGGGCCATAAGTTTTGAAAATTTCGCAAAGATTCATCAACCGGCGCCAAAGTTATTGGGAAAAGAAAAAACAATTTTTGAATAGAAACAAGGTCCTAACTATAACTACCTACTGGCGACCGCCAGTAGGTAATAATAATTTATATTAATGTTTGAGTTTATATCTTTACAGATAATAATAATTGTTTTGGTGTTTTTAATTATGTGTTTTAGGTGTACGATGTATTGGGGTGCATGTTTAATTTTTGGTTGATGTAATATTTTTTATTTGATTATACATATTTATTATTTCGCGTTTATTCATAGTAATTGTTTTATACTAAAATTAATTTTAGTGCGTATTTCTTAGTTATGTTGGTGATACTATTGTGATGGATGTTGTGTGAATCAGTATTTTTTATTTTTTTTGCAAACATATGTTTATTAGCATTTTGATGTAAACTGCAACACCAATAGACAGAAAGTACATCAATTTGATCCGGCAAGGTACAACAGTAATGGGAACCAGGGTGATGCATATTACAAAGTGTATGAACCAGCATTCTTCCAATAGGTAATCTAAAAGTTATTACAGATTCCGTCAGTACAAGGCTCAGAGAGTTTCCATAGTAGCAAAAAACAATATGCGTTCAGTCCGTCTTTCTTTTCCGACAGGTTTAACGTTAACCCTTCCAACCGGGAAGTAACACCCATATAAAAGAAACCCCTCAAAGTGAAACCTCTGCCTGAAGAAAAACATAAAAAGACCCACCCCCACCCGATTAACAAAATAATGGTGGCGGCAGCAAAGTATCAAGGTATGTAATGGTCGAGTCCGTTACAGGTAGGTTAAAATTGGAATAGATGCATATCTCTGACAGTGGGAGAACAGACCGTGGAGGGCAATCCCTGTAAGAGGGGCAACTAGCGGTCCTCATTGATATTCAAAAT
Source organism: Lissotriton helveticus (assembly GCF_964261635.1). NCBI lineage: Eukaryota > Metazoa > Chordata > Amphibia > Caudata > Salamandridae > Lissotriton > Lissotriton helveticus. The sequence goes on along the minus strand of NC_136073.1, from coordinate 159,082,253 downwards.
TTTTATAATCATCACAAAAGATGTCAGACATATTTTCGAGGCATAATAATTTCCAGAGCCTGGAATGCCACAGCGAGACCGCTGGCACTTCCTTCCATTTCCAGGCTGCCGCTCTCGCTATTTTTGCCGCCCCGATGCATGTCCACATGTGATTCAGTATTTTTGATAGTCACATGTTTTTTTATAGGTGACAACTTTGTGTTTCTGATATTTGTGTTATCAATATATGTAAAAATCATTTTTTTTCTGATATTTGTGTGATCGATATTAGTGATATTTATAGTTAGGTATACGGATTTAACATTTTTGTTCTAGATACTTAATTTCCGATATTTGTGTGTACCAATATTTGTTGGATCAATATTATCTCAGTGATCTGTATCATTTACCATATTTCAGTAGCAGATCTTGACTTCATTTATATCAGATAAGGATTAGTCATGTCAGGAATTGAAAGAAATATTTGGTGATGGGTTCTAAAATGGTCAACCTGACTTCTGTAGCTCAGCTTGCAATGTGATCAGTGAGGGGGATAGATGTAGATCCATGGAAGATTGGAAGAGATAATTTTTGACAGAACCTAATGATGCTACATTAGAGAAACCCAAAGTCCAGTTTCATGATATGTGATGACTTCCCCCCCCAAAATGTATTACTTGTGTAAGTCCTTTTCAAATTTAGGGCCCAATTACGATGTCAGACAGGTGGTGGAGTTCTGTCTGACATCTGGTGCCGCAGTCCGACTGGCGCATTATCATGCTGATGGTCTGAGGCAGCGGGTGGAGGGACCGTCAAGGAGCCTGTTTGACCCTACAATAGGGGTGGTGCCTGCTCAGGCACTGTGGTAGGGATTAAAATTTCCCTTTCCGATAGCCTTTCAATGGCTGCCTGACCGCCATAGAAATTTTGTCAGAATGAATCTTTCAGGGCCATTAGTAGAGCCCCTATCACCCTCTGCTATTGGGCCCCGGAGACACCCATAGTGCCCCCGACACATCCCTGAACCCTGGGGCAGGCACCACATGGTGCCTGGTGCAGGGATGTTTCCAATCATAGCTTTTCTGGGCCTTAGCACAAGCCTCAATGCAGAAAAGCATGTTTCCGACCTACTACAGGGTGTTCAGATCGTTATTTAGAGGTCGGAATGCTGCCTACTTTTCAGGCAGTCCCGATCCCAAAACAATGTCAGTCAGATGCTTGTACAACCGGCATTGTAATGAGTACATTAGTTACCATCAAATTGAACCTGATCAGACAGATCTGAAATCAATCGGGAGAGTTCTCAATAAGACAGTGGACCTGATATACATTGTGGCGGATCCTGTACCACTGTTGCTGGTGGTCTTACCGCCCGCCGACTTGACGGCCCACCAACATGATTTAGATGTTGCGGGGTTCATAGAAACACTGCCACAGTCCTGCTGACTCCACCAGGAATCTTCTCCTGCAACAATGGTGCCAGAGCCTGAATGACTGGTGGCAGGAGAGAAGACCCACGCCAGAGTAGTCTTCTGTCTATAGCCGTAACATCTAAATATGGCAGTAGGACCGGCATAAGTTTGACGGGGTACTTGGGACTGCCTCCGCGACAGGACGGCAGTAGTCCAACCAAGATCTAAATCAGGCCCTATGTCTGACTCATGGTAATACAGTGGAATCAGGTTTTTTTCTTGCATTCAACCATTTTGAGGAAATATTCTGAAACTTCAGGAAATGTTAATTTTCACAGTTTTTATATATGTTTGCTTTCTTTCCAGATCAGCTATGGATCCACTGTCTCTCTACTTAGTGACAAACAGCACTTCCCCTCCTTCCTGCGCACCGTCCCGAGTGATGAATATCAGTCCCGTGTGCTGGCCAATCTCATCAGTCTGCTGGGGTGGACTTGGGTTGGTGTTTTGGCTGAAGATACTGACTATGGCCAACTTGGTAGCCAGCTCCTTATTGATGAGTTGGCTAAGTTTTCAGTGTGTGCAGCTTTCTACGAAAGGCTCCCTGCACTGTACTCCCAGAGGAGAATTAATCACATTATCCAGGTGATCAAGGAATCTAGTGCCAAGGTCATTGTGGTTTTTTCCAATTGGGATTCCATGTTTCCTCTCATGAAGGAGGTGAGACAACTTAATCTCACAGGAAGAGTTTGGATTGGAAGTGATGCATGGATCCCTATGGATTTTAATTTTGTTAATGGCTGCCTACTAATAGCAATCAAGAAGAGTTCGCTGCCAGGATTTCGAGATTTCATGCTTCGTCTCCGGCCCTCTCACGCCCCTACCAACATCTTCCTAAGGACGTTCTGGGAGAATGTCTTTGATTGCAGGTGGCCAAAAGATGAGTCAAACCAAACCTTTACAGATAGCAATGACTGTCACAACACAGAGAATGAAACAAGGCTTAATATGCCACTTCTTGATGAGACAGCAATCAGTAATTCAGCAACATCTTATAAAGCTGCCTTTGCAATCGCTCACGCACTGCATAATTTGCGCACCTGCATCAATGGGGAGGGACCGTTCCTGAACAGAAGCTGTGCAGACAGGTCTCACTTTAAGCCCTGGCAGGTGAGAATTTGCATGATTTTAATTAAACGTAATACTTTTGAGCAGGACTGACAAGATACAGACTTTAAAACTAATTGGTTAAACAAGTTACTACCAAGTTTTAGCATTGCATTGCAAACATGTCCCATGAAGCAAGTAAATAATTCTGTTTTTTAAAATATTGTCCATGATTAAGCTCAAAATGACGCCAGTATTACAGAAAGTCAGACTCTCCCAGATGCCCTAGGTCTCACTGTGGGCTATTCTAACAATTAATTGTCTATGGGTAGGTATGACTACCTCTAGTTGAATTTGCAAGAGGAAGTTACATCTATCAAGGGACAATACCTTTGCGAATTTGATTTTTTGATATTATGTGAACTAAGGTGAAGCAAACATAGTAATCCATCCAAGATGTCATAGCATGTTTGGTGGAGAAACCTAGATTATAAAATGGCATCCAAGCTGGGATCCACCAGTCTTTTTTCATGTCTCCTAAAAGGAAGAATTTGCGAGACTCGCTATAACACACAGACTATTCCCTTATGGCCAATATGATCACCATGCTTATGTGTGTAAATAGCAAAGGTATCCTTAACCGCAAATGCTTCCTAAACCCAGACTTTAATACTGGAACGGGCCTTTTCATTCTTTTGTCCACTTATATGAAAATATTCATAGGACCAATTCCTTCCACAACCCTTTTGACATAAATGAGCCTGGGATGGAGAGGCCTTTGTCAAACGCTAAGCAATCAGCAATTCTGCTGGTTGTAAGTGATGCTTCACCCATGCTCATAATAGATAGCCACAGGAAAGGTGGGCGAATGCTGATAAGATCGCTCAAGTATGTTAACAGATTTTTGCCCCATTAGTTGCGGAGGTACACATTGGGTGGAAGTATTTGTAACAAAGGTGCAAATGCTCTCTGCCTGGCGGAGATGGTAACATTGGGAACAAGCCTACTGCTCAGGAAGGTCTTGTCCTGCTTTGTGCAATGTGTGGGGTTCATGAACCAGTGGAGCCATCCACTAATGTAATCAAACAGCTTTCAGTGGCTTTATAACTGATAATGGTGGTGAAGTACAAAGATGTATCCATCAGCAGGTTTGTAGATGGGGTCAAGGGTGCACATAGATAAATTGGTACTGATGGCAACAGTCACTGTGTGCTCGGCGAGTCTGGGCGTTCAGCAGCCTGGCTTGCATCTTCATTTAACGTCAGGAGAGCATGCGTCAGTGGTGCAGAGCAAAGATAACCACATTTCTTGCCTGATTAAAACTTTGGACTAGTTGGATAGACCTCCAGATCACTCACGTTCTTGTACAACTTGACTGCTGGAAATTGATTGGTGTTGTGTCGATACATTAATACAGACAAAGGCTATTTTAATTGCCAGTCAAAGCTTAAAAATAGGGGTGTGCAAGATTCACAAAGCTTAAAACTAGGGGTGTGCAAGATTCACGTAACTTGTTTTCACACAATTGCATAAAATGTCAGCATCAGAAATATGTGAAATTATGCATGATTCCGTGAAATGCAAATCTGTCATTTTGTGTTAAATTTTAGTGTGAAATGCATTCTCGTACCAATTTTTGGTGCAAGGACGCATTTAAACAAAAGTACCTATTAACACCCACTTTTACTGTGAATGGTGAGTAATTAATGAGGTGGCAGAATGGAGTAACACGATTTTCCTAAAATTACTCCGGCATAATTTAAAACTGGTGATATTCAGTGAAGGCTATTGGCAAATCTTCTCAGTCACAAAGGTTACTATTCCAGGCTTAGGGCCTGACAGAATTTGACAGATGGGTTCCCACATCACAATCGTGTTGGCGCTCCTGCCGCCTTATTACAAGTGCATTATATCCTACGGCACTTGTAAAAAAGGCAGGGTATGTCTGTCACGTTTGTTATGAAGTTATCTGTCCATCAAAGTCTAAATTAAACATTAATTTGGTATGATTTGCGCCATTATTACCGGTAATGAATGTGACGACAATTCTATGCCATATTAGATTTCTTGCGCAGCCACACACATTCGTGAAAGTGGAAGTATTGTTTTTCCTCAATGAGTCTGAAGAGAGCCCTTTGCAACACCTGCTTAGAAAAAACAGGTCGCACAAAGCGCATGCACTTACTTGAACCCTTCTGGCACATACCCCTGCTGGCCAGGTTCAGTCAAAGTCTGCAATGCAGGATCAGAAACCGAAGTTGTGTATTTTTTCTACTCCACTTCAGTTTAGCCCCTGTTCTCACACCTACAATGCTAAACTTTCTGTGCTCCTCCAGACTGCAGTAGATGGGGGAGGGGCGAAAGTGTGGGCGTGCTTCCAGAACTTTTTGTCAGCCATTCTTTGGGACAGCGCCATGCATAACGCATCAGATGGAGATTTAATGACTCCGGTTTGTGAGTTGTTGCCCTGCCACTGGAACTATCTCCCTGCCCTTAACTGTGAAGGAAGCCGACTTTACATCATGCGTGGAGGCCTTGAAAGATGCATTCGCACGAGGAGACGGCCGGGGTAGTGGGACTGCTCAGGCCCCGTGGATAATTGGTTAGAATAAAACATTTCCTAATGGATAACTCACCCTGACTGAAAATCAATGGTCCCTGCAATGGTATAAGCAGTAATGAGATTTATAGTGATGAGAAAATAGGCTTTGGTGCACCGTTGCAGAGTGAAACAATCGCGCGCGCCAAACGCCCGCAGCAGGGGGAGGCGCACGCGCACCTTGCGCTGCAGCAAGGGGGTAGAAGGAAGGGGGCCTGCGCATTTCCTTGCGGGAGCAATAATTGCTACCATATGGCGGCGCTCACTCCCGCAAGGGAATAGCCACACGTGCACGCGTTGCCATTGAAGGCAATGGAACACGTCCACGTTGTAGCCTGAAAAAGGCAATCGATGGCTACAGGTCTCTTTCCTATGCAGCGCATGTGCGCTGCGAGACCTAAAAAAAACGCATCCGCATTGTGCACAAGGCCCTTCATCAGGCAGCCCTTTCAGGAATTAAGGCAATGTTTCACTGGTATACCCCTGGGAGAAATCCTCACTCAGCCCACTTTAACTTGGTGACAGTGTCCAGAGTTCACCTGACTTGTATCAAATTAACTCTCCCTTCCGAAAAGCCTTTAAAGACCTGGCTTCTCACGCTAGAGGAAAATCCCCTGCACAGTTTTTGTAATAATCTGCTCTGGCTGTATCAGACCACTGAGACTAAAGCTCCTTTATACGGGTCCCTCAAATAAAATCAAACAAGCATGGTCACACACAGAGTACCATAGCATGGAACAATCGTCCCAGAGTCCAGTCATTTTCACTGCACTAGGGATCATGTAAAGTTTATATCTATAAAGATGCTGAAGAGATGTGCCAAGATTGTAGGAAATAAACACTCAGTTACTTCCAGAGTCAATCTCAGTGAATGGCGACCGATCCCCAAAACTGAACATCTGCTAAAGATAGCAAAACCTAAACTACAGATGACAGTAAACCTTACTCAAAACAAGCATTGGTAATGAGAAATCGGTCTGGCTTTTGAAAGAAAGTGCCTTTGTGTGATTGAGGGGTGTTCGCACTCAATAAGTCCTTATAGCTGCACTCATCTTCGTATTCATGCTTCAGTTCATTAATTCACTGACTCAGTCAGGCAGTCAAAAAACGTTATTCAGTTCATAAGAATCATAAAAAGTTAGCAAAATGAATAATAAAAACGCGATAAGATACAGGTCACAGTGCAAAGGTGTAAGACAACATTAAATACATTTTACAGCATTTCATTGCAATAAATAACCATTTGATTAAGACAAACCTGAGAAAACTAAAACCTCTAAATAATCCATGCAAGGCCTCATAAAGGGTCTGCCAAATTGCTTGGGATTACAGTCCGAAAAAAAAGTCAGACAGAGTTATCAATCGGTTTTAATTGCGGCTACATAAAACTGAAATGGCAAAAAGGATTGCGACTCAAGCAAGACGTATTATATATAGGCAGCACAAATAAAACCTGTAAATGGAATCGCTTATAAAAATGCATAATGAAATTAAAAAGGGTCAATATTAAAAAAGCAGTACAAGGATACCTAATGTTAAGGAAGGTGCAGTTGTATAGAGCTAATTTTGCTTCCGAGATTTTCTAATTTTCAAAGCTTCAAGGATAAAGCTGGTAATGGCAAATCAACATAATGTTGACTCTCATCCTAAAAGACGGCATAAGCTTGCATTATAACGTCTGACCCCGAATGACAGCAGGATAGGTCATAAAAAAGACATTCTAGGTTGGGCATTGAAACTGCAGAAAAACATACAATGAATAAAAGATTGTTTTGCGATGCCATCACAGGGATTAAGGGTAAATAAGCTATGAAACCATTAACCCTGTTTGGGGTAGGGTACCAAAAAGTGGACCATGCCTAATCTGAAACGGGTGAGGTAAAACCTATGTTCTATGTTTGTGACCTAAAGGCGATAGCGTTAAACTCCGCCTCCTGTTTGAAACCTAAATAGCGCAAAAGACAATCTGAAGAATGTTGGTTGTGAAGTCTCAGCTGGGATGATCTATGCTGAAATAGAACTGCTTTCATGTCAACTTTTGCCCTTCCTGGAAGTTCCTTTGAATGGAATTCCAAAAAGATTTTCCTTACGTAAGACAACAAAGGAATGGATTTAATTTGTTTTAATTTTAGGCAGTCCTTCAAAATCTCTTTGGTGAAGGAATAAAATGGGGAAGTCCAGGCTTTAATCCACAAGAGCTAAGTACGGCTAGACTGCATCTTCAAGAAAGAAGAGGCCAGATTACAGATGGATTATTGACCTGGAGTGACTAAAGGCCTACAAAGAAACGTATTCACAATTGTTTGAAGAGGGCCTAGAAAGGTATAACCACAGACTCCTACCCTGTAGGTTCCCATAGGGATGCACTTCGCCTTGTATAAGGCTACAGCTCCTGGATCCTGTATCGTTTATGACCTAATTTCTTTAAAAATGAAAAAGACTCTCTATTGCCCCCTCCATCTTGCCTACTCTTGCTGTCAGTAATTTCTCCCATTTTAAATTATACCAAGATAATTAAAATGTTGCACTCTGCTGATGGAAGTCTCAGCAACAGTATGCAGACGTGAAGGAGTCTTGTTGGTGTCACAAATCATGGTGTAATATTTGGACTAATTGATTTTCAAATGTAAGTCCTTCATAAAACCATTAATAATATCCAATAAAAGCTGTAGCCCGTTCCCAGTATGGGCTAAGAGGACTGTGTTGTTGGCATCAGAAGCACTAGGATGACGCGGTCCCCGACCTATGGGAGATGTCTACCTTTTAAAATAAATGTTTTCTCTAGGTCATTAATGTAAAAGAGAAAAGGAAAGGGAGCCAGGATACAGCCCTGTCTGATGCCTTTATTGGAAGGAAAGAAGAGGGTACAATCACTGTTGGCGTTTAAACTGACCCGTATTTTTGTTCCCTCATGTAATCTGCCCAAAAGATCAATTAAAGTTGATTTTACTCCGGATTTACCCATCATTGTCCAGAGCGTTTCCCTGTCGACCAGGTCAAAGATGCTGGACAAGTCAATAAAGGCCATATGGATTGCCTTCTCCTTGGCCTGGGCGTAATTGCTCGAGACTAATCTAATCACAAAAGGGGGACTGAGGGCTTTTTAGACAGATCCAGCACACATGACCTAATGATAATGAAAACAAAGAAGGTATGTTGTTCCTAATAATGACACAGGGACATTATTAGTCTCAATATTAGGAACAGCATACCTTCTTTGTTTTCATATTTGCTAGAGATCATGAGGAAATTCAAAGATTTTTTGACAGTGCCATTTCAGGACTGAAACCAAATTGAGCCCCGAGAAAAAATTTGTGTCGCTAGCCCAGTCTTCAAGCAGATGAGGGAATACCCTTCCCATGATTTTAGCTGAGGAGTCCAGGAGCGATATAGGCCTATAACAGATCAGTGAATTTCTGTTGCCTTTTTAAAATCTTGGTACAATGATAGAATCCTTCCAGGAAGACGGGACCTCACCTACTATTGCAGAACGAAAAACGTTTGTTAAAATAGGAGCCCAGAATGCAGAGTTTAGTTTAAAAACATCAATAGGCACCCCATCTGGCCCTGGTGCTTTACCTGAGGACATCTTAGAGATGGGCAAAGTTGTCATATCAACAGTAATGTCGTTACTCAAATTCACAGACTGATTTATGCATCCAAAGTCATACGCAATTGGCATAAACACACAGAAACTCAAGAACTAATGCAAGGTAAATTAAAGTAGAAAAAATAAAACAGGTTGTCATCTAAACATGACGGGCACATGCTTGCAATAATGAAACTAAACATAACAGCAAGTGTCCATCTTTAAAAGGTATTGTAAAAAGCCTATTTAATCAAGCTCGGCTGGCACATTTCGAACCAATATGTTGGCCATCACGGAAACAATGATACATTATAGACAACAGTATTCCATAATGGTCTCCTGTGACACATGAGATGTGGGCCACTACATTTGAAATGAGCAGCAAGCAAGCAAAGTGTTAGCAATGCCTCAAAAGCTGCACAATCCCCGCCGTTTAGATCACTGTATAATAAAGATTGACTTAGACCTGGTGTAACCAACTCCTTACGCTTCTCACACTTAAACCAGTGCTTTGGTATTGGGACACGTTAGTAGGTCCTTTCTATTTACAATTATCCTTGTTCCTTCTTGGTCCTGAAGGGGGATGCTCCCCTATGAGTGTGAGAGAGCGCAAACAGACCTAAATGTATGAGTGCATCACACTTACCTGTAGTAAGCACAAATCATGAGGAGAAATGCCATGAGTGCTAGTAGTATCTGCAATTATATTCTGAATGTATAGCTAATGTAGAGATTTAAGTAGAAATGGAACTAATACAGAAATGTGTGACACTATATGATTTTATTAGATGTGATTATTCCTGAATCCATGTCGTGTAGCTGTTAAAATGTAAGATGGCATGTGGTTAAACGCAGAATGTGGTAGGCCTCAGGGCCAGAGCTAGAAGGTGTTTCTTTTCACGACATAGATTGCACTAATGTTTTGGTCATTGCATTAATGGGTCATGATTTATAGATGTGTTTACTGAATAATAGAATAAGAGTATTAACATGCTTTAATTAATGAAGAAGTTGAATGCTATAATCATTATGAGAAATGCTGTAGGCCTGAAATGTTTTAATATTGATTTACACGTACATGTCTGGGCCGAGAAATGTTGCGAACCTTTTTGGAAGTCTATGAGAGTTGGGTTCTTGGCTGCAGATGTCTGTCTGCAAGAGAAAAGGGAGGATCCGATTATAAATAATATGAATAGAGGTCTGTTCAGTAGACGGCCCAGACATGGAGGAGGGTTCCGGAATGTTTTAAGGGGTATCAGCGGGCCGGAGAAGAGTCTGAGAAGCAAGGTCAACTCCAACGTATGAGGCCCAATACAAAGCAGCATGGAAAAAGCCAGAAGCTACACCACGTGAGGGGCGTCTCACGAGGGGCGTCTCAAATGTTGTTGACTGTTTTGTATTAGGGACAGCACCCCTGGGTGGAGTTAGAGCAGATGCCTGAGGACCCTTTAGAGAGCGGATGGGTAGGCAGAGAGGGGTCATGACTGGAGAACTATAGGTTTTCACCAAGAGACTAAGAGTGAGTGACTTCCCTTGGGGGTCATTCACTGCTGACACCTTTTGTTAGGTTGAGACTTGGTTAAGTAGGGATACCATCTAGAGCAGGGTAGGGACAGCCTAACCTGTGTGTTTTCCTCCAACTTAAATGAAGGAGAGATCTCAATATGCGTCAATGCTGATAGCTTTATTATTCTTAGAACTTGTGCTGGTAATTTCCGTTGCTCGTCTGAGGGCTTTCAGAGAGCACATGTATGTAGTTGGACCTGTGTATCTCGTGAATCTCATTCTGAGATGCCTGTATTTGCAGCTTATCCTATCCTTACAATAAACTTTTGAAAGCTAGAAGTTGTTTGTGATCTTTTGGAGCGGGGTCCTTATTGGGTGAACTAACTTGGTAAGAGAGGCACTTTCTTCCTTCAATGACAGGCAACAAAGGTTCAGTCGACCAGATCGGGGTTTAGATCTATAGTGATAAGGTATCGATCAAAATCTCGCCCTTCCAGTTGGTAGCTATAGAGGATGGTTGCCTTCTTGAGGACGGTGACCTAGGCCAGGTTAGCTTACCCCAAGGCCCCTAGAGATCGATGATCGGAAGAACCGCCCGCCGAAGAAGATCCGGATGACGTGAGACAGAAAAAGCAGCAGTATCGGTCGAGAGTGAGTATAAAGGGTCATGCGTGTTAGATTGCGGTGTTTTTGTATTGTATCTATGTTGTAATGTCTGGCGGAGTTGAATGTCTGTAGAGTGACTGTGGAACAGGTTGTGAGCGCGCGCAACCGGTGGAAATCTTAAGTTCAAGGAGAGCTTAAGTGGTTCGGGTGTATCGGACACCCAGAGTAATTGTCAAATAGTGTGAAGGGGGTCATGAGGTACCATTGATCACCCGAAAGACCGAGATAGGGGGAACGTAAGAGTGAGTGCGTGAGTAACGGACGCTGGTCGGAGGTTACTGTGTGTGTAAGCAACCTATCAGAGAGACGATAGACATTTCGTCAGTTGTGTTGACAATTACATATAGACTGTGGACGTACAGTCGAGGGAAGTGACCGCTTGGTCGGAAGTAGTCATTTTTCGGTGTATGAATGGGACGCATGCATGACCGGGAGACGAGTTGAGAAAGGAGGGGTGCTGCTGCGAAGCGGAGAAAAGTGACGTCAGGAAGTGTCGCGCAGTGATTGGCTGACCGGAGAAAGACCGCGCTGTGATAGGCCAGCTAGCAAAGACGTCAGAAAGTGTCGAGCTGGGATTGGCCGACCGGAGAAAGACCGCGCTGCGATAGGCCAAGTTAGCAAAGCCGCGTTAGGATTGGTGGATTGTCATCAGGAAGTAAACAGAGTAGCGAGGCTGGATATTGTGCGCATAATTATGAAGTGTTTTAAATGGCTGAGAGCGGCGTTTAAAAAAGAGAAGCGGGGATCGGATGAAGGGGAAGAAGCCCCGCCGGAGGGTACGCCGGCTCGTTACATGGCAGTGAATGTTGGGCTGCATACGATCCTTTGGATATCAGAGTGGAGTAAGATCACGGAAGGAAATGAGGAACTGACGTTCCCGAAGTACGGGACGTTCAGATTAGAGGTGTTACATCGATTAAAATCAGTCATGACCTCAATGAGACCCTTGCCTAGACCGACCCAGTTTGAAGCCCTTGATGCATGGATTAGGGCAGCGCATGAAAAAAATATGAACAGACGACAAGAAAGGGTGAAACGATCGGTAAGGGCAGTGCAGGATGCCAGGTGGGATGCGGATGCTAAAAGATGGAGAGTGCATAACATGGAAGTAAATAAACTGTACCCGGTGTTAGAGGTGCCCGGAAATAAAAGCCCCCTAGAAGAAGATGATGAGAGCGAAACAGAGGACAGCCTGATAAACAGATTATTGACAGACAGGCCACCCCCGTATAATAGAGCAGGGGGAGAGGTCGAGCATAGTGAAAGAGAAAAGGGGGGCAATGCAGGGGAGCATGGACCGCTTCCCAGTTCAGAGTGGGATCCTGAGGCAAAGAAAGAGCTGTCCCAGCCTAGTCAGGTGCAACAGGTAGTCGGGAGGTTTGTGGTACAAAGAGCGCCGGAAACGGAGTGCGCCACATCCTACGGATTACCAGCTGCACTGCAGGTACCTGTTACCATAGGTCCTATAGTATCGATATATGACCCAGAGAGAGCAAGAGGGGAAGAACGGGTACGGAAGGAAGGAGAAAGAGCAGAGACGGCAAGGAGGAACGATACGATCAATTCCCCAAGTCAGATGCCGATACCCAGAGAGTGGAGCACCCCGATGCACACAGCAGGGGATCCAGGAGGGGATCCTGGGGGCCCTAGATGGCCAGTGGATCTGAGGGGATCTGGACGAAAATCCTTTCAAGAGCTAAATGAGTACATGAAGAAGTGGGATGAGGCAGTGGAGGCTCACAAGAGCATCATAGCTGCAGAAGCTGAAAGGGAAAGTCAGGACAGCAGAGCTCGGACTCACTGCGGGGCTGGGGAGAGCAGCCCGGAGTGGGACTGGAGAGAGAGAGATAGTAGGGGAGTCACCCATTGGGCCCGGAGTGGAGATAGAACGGACCTGGAAAACGGGGGCCCCGGGAGTGGAGGGGTGGCGCGCCCAATACTCAGTGAAGGGGAGAGGAGAACGCAAGAGTACAGAAACAGCTTTAAGTGTACCCACTGTGTGCCCGGCACCAGAGAACTGAATGGGAGTTGTGAGAGGTCGCACCATAGTCCCTGTGATGACGGAAACGAGCGCAGCCCAGGGAATATGGGGAACCAGGAAGGATCGTATCGGATACTGAGCGATACTAGGCAAAGGGAGAGTAGCGACCAGAGGGAAAATAACAGAGAAGAGTACGGTGAAAGGAGAGAAGCAGGAGAGAGTGGGCAGAGCAAGAGTGGGGGTAACAGGCCCGTGTTCCATCACCTTCCAAGATCGGATGGCCGAGCATGGGACCTGGAGAGATGGGAGCAAGGGAGAGCACTCATTAACTCTCCCGAGCCCAAACGTAGAGCTCGGAGTTGGGATGGTAGGGAGACCAGTGAGCCCCCTTCGAAAGACATATTGCGAGCTGAGATAAAAGCCAAGAGACTCGATGTCGCCAGCTTAAGGTCAGACCTGGATGACATGGTAGATGGTACCCTGCCTTTAGAGAGAATGGAAATGTATGAGCAGGATGAAATACTGTATATGGCAAAGGACATCACTCGAAAGGCGAGAGCAATCCATGAGAAGTTAGTCGAACTAGCAGGCAAATATATGGTGGACCTGTCAAGAACCAAAGCATTACAGGGTAACCACAGGCTACATTATACAGATCGAGACCTAGATGAGAGGAGAACGATCGGGCTGAAAACGCACATAAGGGAACTGATCACTGGAATAAGGACATGGAGGGCACTAGATAAGTGGGAAGAGAGGTGGTCCAAGAAAGGGACCGTCAGGAGAAGCACGCTTGGTACGACACCAGGAAGGCTGCAGGGAATAGAAGCATACCCTTTGCGTGAAGTCGCAAATGGGAATTATGTACATGTCCCTTGGAGTAGGGGAGATTTAGCTGCTTTTACCACCTCCTTCCCCAAATTGCGGGAAAGCCCAGTGGAGTGGTACAAGCAAGTTGAGAGATTTGTAAAAATCTCAAAGGTCCTATGGATAGATCTGAACACGCTGTTTGACATTGTAGTACCAGGAGATCTGTGGACAGCATGCAAGGTTAGCGCTGAGTGGCCCACAACGGAGCCGGAGAGAGATGCTAAGACTAATGGGCCGTCCGAGATTGTGATGGCAAAATTCGAGAGAGTGATGACTTGGCTGAAAGAGAAAGTGCCAATGCAAGACATAGATTGGGTCAAAATAGACCGAACCAGACAGGAACCCAAAGAGACAGTTCACGAATATTATGAGAGATTGCTGAAGGCGTTTAAACAGTATAGCGGCTTGGATGTAATGGATCCAAAAGACATAGGGCAATTTGTGTCCAAGTTCGTCCTGGGACTGAGACCGGATATTAGTTTAATGATTCAGCAACACTTGATTTGTTGGCAAAATAGACCCCTAGACGAAATACTGAGATATGCCAGGTACTGCTGTGATGAGATAGACTCCAAGGCTAAGAAACTAAAAGAAAAATTGATGGTGGTACAGATGCAGGCAGCAGGGAAGGGGGGACAGCAGCAACAGCAGCAAGGAACAGGTACAGGAGGAAAGAAGCAGTACAGTCAGAACAGGGGCAATGAGGAGAGTTCCACCTTTAGACCCAGAATAGACATAGCTGCCTTGAAGAAAACGACTAGGTGCCACCAGTGTAACGAGGTGGGGCATTGGAAACGCGAGTGTCCCTACAATGTAGAGATAGGAGAACAAGAGGAAGAGGAGGAAGAGGTCCAGAGCGCGCCTACGAGAGGGGTGACGCCATACCAGGGAAAGATGCTCAAAGGGGGGGGGGCTCCTCCCCGAGCCCAGTTCCCGCAACCTCCCCGAGTAGGGAATATGGGTAAGACCTATAGACAGATGCCCCTGTTTGTAGAAGGAGAAGAGTGCTATTATGTGGACCCATTAACCGGACAGAGAGTGGAAAGAGAAGACTGCACCCTCGGGGCAGCCTTGGAGGTGGACCAGAGGGGACCCTATGTCGAAGCAGAAGTAGCAGGGTGCCCCACGACATTTCTGGTGGACACAGGAGCCACTAGATCCACGATCAGATCAGCTGCAGTTCCAGACCTGCCCATGTCTGGAGAGACCATACAAGTGGTGGGGGTCGCAAACAGGAGAATAACCAGCCAATTGACAGAACCGGTACAGGTGAAAATAGGGAAGTACAGCGATGAGCACCAGTTTGTGGTTTGCGATTCAAGTCCTGTGTGTCTGCTAGGCAGAGACCTGTTGTGTAAATTGAATTGTACAATATACTGTACACCTCAGGGAGTGGAGGTATTGACCAATGATGATGACGCAGACTTCAAAGTTGCAAACTCAAGAATATGCGTGGAGCTGTACCCTACTTTGACAGTAGATGAGCTCCCCTGGGACTTGAGAGAGACAGTGGCACCAGAAGTATGGGACTTCACTGGGGAAGAGATTGGATTGGTCAAAGGGGTGGACCCAGTGAAAATTGTAGTGAAACCGCATGCTGAGTTCCCCAGAACACCCCAATATAAATTGACTCCAGAAACGATTGCAGGCATAAAACCCGTGATCGAGTCCATGATTAAACAGGGAATACTGAAAGAAATCGTGGGTAGTCCATGCAACTCCCCGATTATGGGTCTGCAGAAACCAAATGGGAAATTCCGGATAGTACAGGACCTTCGAAAGATTAATAACATAGTCGTTTCGTGTTGTCCAGTGGTACCGAATCCATCAGTGATACTGTTTCAGATTCCATTCCAAGCTGAGTGGTTCACTGTGATTGATCTTTGTCAGGCTTTCTTTTCGATCCCTCTGGACGAAGAAAGCCATTTTCTTTTCGCATTTAAGCTGGAAGGTCGCGTCCTAACATGGTGTCGTATTCCTCAGGGGTATACAGAGAGCCCATCGATCTTCAACCAGCTTTTGAAGAAAAATCTTGAAAGTCTAGTGCTGCCCCAGAAGTCAGTTCTGGTCCAGTACATAGACGACCTCCTCGTGGCGTCAGAAACAGAAGAAGCTTGCAGGGAGGACTCCATTGCTTTGTTAAATCACCTAGCTGCCAATGGGCACAAGGTGTCCCCGGGAAAGTTGCAGTACTGCCTGACAGAAGTGCAGTACTTGGGACACAGAATAGAGAAAGGCAAACGAAAGGTGTCACCAGACAGGATAGAGGCGATCATGAAAATGAATGCGCCTAAGACACAGAGAGAGGTCAGGATGTTCCTAGGGATGGTGGGTTATTGCCGACAGTGGATCGCGAACTTTTCACTGAAAGCAAAGCCCTTGCAAAAACTGACGCATAAGGAGGTGAGCGATCCGGTACCATGGGACAAAGACTGTTTGATGGCATTCCTACAGCTGCGAGAGGACCTGTGTCGTGCTCCGGCATTGGGAATGCCTGATTACAATAAACCATTTTTGCTTTACTGTTGTGAGAGAGAAGGTTGCGCGTTGTCTGTGTTAGTCCAAATCCATGGGAATGCCCGTAGACCAGTTGCTTATTTCTCGGCTACTTTAGACCCAGTAGCCGCAGCGTTGCCCGGATGTCTCAAATCCGTTGCTGCAACGGGTGTCAGCATTGAGAGATGTGAAAATATCGTCATGGGGCACCCGTTAGAGGTGTGCGTGCCCCATTCTGTTGAACTGTTGATGACCAGGACCAAAACACAGCATCTGACCAACAGCAGGCTCACGCGCTATGAGCAAGTTATTCTTGCTGCAGAGAATGTGACCCTCAGGAGATGCTCTGTTTTGAACCCTGCCACCTTGATGCCACTCCCAAATGATATCGAGGATGATGATGAATGTACAGACCATGACTGCCTCGATGTGACTGAACTATGCACCAAACCCAGACCCGACATCGTAGATGAGCCACTGACCGACCCAGATGAAATTTTCTTTGTCGATGGCTCATGTGTAAGAGACGAAGTTGGGCAGTTGAGAGCAGCTTACGCTGTTTGTACAATTACTGGAGTGGTGGAAGCTGGGTGCCTGGAAGGAGTACACTCCGCTCAGGTAGCCGAGATTATTGCCTTGACACGTGCTTGCTTGGCAAGCAATCAAATTCGAGTCACCATATACACCGACAGCCAATATGGTTATGGGGTGGTTCATGATTACGGGCAGTTATGGTCTCAAAGAGGGTTCATGACCTCTTCAGGCTCTCCCATTCGAAATGGAGAGTTTGTGCGCCTGTTGTTAGAGGCGTTGCAATGTCCAGCAGGTATCGCAGTTGTAAAGTGCACCGCACATACCAGAAATGAGGACTTCGTCTCGAAAGGCAATAGATATGCCGACAAAGTCGCGCGGTATTGCGCAGAACAAGGGTACTCTTTCACAGAGGTGGAAGTAGGTGGAATAAATGTAAGGACTGAATTAGCCATGATATTGGAAACTGTTGATACTTGGGACGAACTGGCAAACATGCAAGAAAATGCTCCTGATTTTGAAAAAGAAACATGGGAAAAGGCAGGATGTGTAGTGGGTGAGTCCCATTTTTGGGTCTCAGCAGACGGCAGAGCAGTGTTGCCCAATGAGATGGTGAGCCCAATGGCCAGACACATACATGGTCCCGTACACCTAGGGAGAGACGCTATGCTGAGAGTGTTTAGACAGACTTGGTACAATCCTAAGTTTAGAATAGCAGCAGAAGCAGTGTGCCAGCGTTGTGTGACCTGTCAGCAGCTGAACGTAGGGAAAAGAACACCAGTTGCACTGAGTCACATAGGAAGGTCTGGAGGTCCATTCAATCGAATGCAGATAGATTTCATTGAAATGCCGAGGTGCAACCGCCTCCGCTATGTCCTGGTGGTTGTTTGTGTTTTCTCCAGATGGGTTGAGGCATACCCTACACGTAGGTGCGACACCCTCACAGTGGCCAAGTTACTGCTTAGGGAACTCATTCCGCGCTTCGGGGTGCCGGCCTCTTTGGAATCAGATAGGGGAACGCATTTCAACAGCGAGCTTGTGAAGATGATTTGTGCGGCTCTGAACATAGATCAGAAATTGCATTGCAGTTACCGACCAGAAGCCTCAGGAATTGTGGAGCAGATCAATGGCACGATCAAAGCCAGAATTGCAAAAGTGTGTTCCTCAACGACCCTGAGTTGGCCTGACGCCCTGCCATTGGTCCTCATGAGCCTTCGTAGTACCCCAGACAGAAGAACGGGGTTGTCACCACATGAGGTGTTAATGGGGAGAGCAATGAGGCTGCCATCTGTCCCAACTACTGCACTGTTAAATATCACAGATGATATGATCCTGGACTATTGTAAGGGGCTGTCTGACGCCATTCATTCTGTGTCCCTTCAGGTGCAGGCTGCCGAGGTTCCATCGTGCCAGGGCCCGTGCCATGACCTGTACCCTGGGGACTGGGTTCTGGTGAAAAAACATGTGAGAAGAAGCTGCTTGGATGTTCGTTGGCGTGGGCCCTTCCAGATCATCCTGATCGCGAATACGGCTGTAAAGGTGGGAGGCCTGCCCAATTGGATCCACGCGTCACATACGCGAAGGGTTCCAGCACCTCGGGAAGAAACAGCTCCTCTCTCGGATAGACGTCCAGCAGAGGACCGAGAAGCCATAGAGGGGGCTAGCCAAGCTGTAGAGGTGCCAGCGGAAGCAGGGAACGAGTCTGACCAAGCTGAGGACGGTCAGTACAACAGCGAAACGGAAGACGCTACAGAAGGAGAAAGTAGCTGGGAGTACGAGTCAGACACTGACAGGTCTGACAGAGAGCGAGAACAGACAAGAAGGAGAAGGAGTAGAAGGGCACGTGGAGAAGCTAATTGGCCGCAAAGAAGGAGCTCTAGCCTGAGGTCAACTCCAGAGATAACCCTTCCTCCGATATCAGAAGACTCAGACCCGGAAGAAAGTGCTCAGGGCGCGGAAGCACCGGACCGAAGAAGGTCAAGAAGAGTGCGTGTGCC
This sequence comes from Lissotriton helveticus, assembly GCF_964261635.1. Taxonomy (NCBI): domain Eukaryota; kingdom Metazoa; phylum Chordata; class Amphibia; order Caudata; family Salamandridae; genus Lissotriton; species Lissotriton helveticus. The sequence continues at coordinate 159,063,520 of NC_136073.1, read as the reverse complement.
TAGCAGAAGATACTCCACACCTGAGTGGACATATCTGGCGACAAATGTCTTTGAAACAGGAGACAGGGAGGATTCGAGCGGTGGTGGTGTCCAGTTCTGAGCCCATCGTCACCGTGGAAATACGACTGTTGGTACCCGGAGTCGAACAAGAAGGGTCACTAACATTCATGCTCCCCAGACCTCCCCGCCTCAGCAAGTTAAAACACATGTTTCTCTCAGAATTGCAATTCCCCGACTTTGGTACAACGATAACAGCCCATGAAGAGCACAATCTTCGTTTGGAAATACTGAACTTTGCTATCGAAGCTGCAGGCACAAACCTGATAGTAGATGCTTAAAGGACCTTGTAAATAAAGCGAGCAGAAAAAGAAGATTACCTAGCGCCCAGGAAGCAGAGAATATTAGGGACCTTCCCTTGAGTTGATGGAGAAGGGCTAGGGTTGTCTGTATTGAACTATTAAAGGACCTTTGCGAAGAAGGTTGTCAGCTTCCAGTTGTGTGGATTCTAAAGACAAAAAGAGTAAAAAGAGACTGTAAAGGAACGAGAAGAAAAGAACTTTGTGCCAAGATAAGAGAGAGCCATATTGTCTGACGAAATGGAAGCCGGCACCCAGAACCGCAGAGCTAAATGTATAATAGGTACACTAATAGTAGGAGTGATAATATTAATAGCTTTAGTGGTAACAATTTCTTATGTAAAGGGACATGAGGAAGAGGCGAAGGTAACTGATGTGAAATCTGTAGAAACGCTTACACCCACTGTTGCTGGTGAGAAAAGGGAAAACACTCAAGAGAAAGCGTTATTAGCTGCAGAAGCCCGCAGGTTACACGTAGATGAGTCCCAAGGAGACTTTAGGTCAAATGCTTATGCTAAACTCTTATATGAATACGTGGATGCCATGGAGGTTAAGGACTGTTACGTCTGCATGCAGTTGCCGGCGTCTGTAGATGAAGGCATTAGATATCATCACCTCCCGCTGACATATGGCATTACATGTAGCTTATTGCTTAGTATATTTTATGGGAGAGATAGTTTTGAATACTATTTCTCCAACTATGATTCAGTGTTGCCAGAAGTCCCAAATTATAAGCAGATGAATAAATGGGACTACTGGAAGAGTGAAGACAGATTGGCCAAGTTCTTCATTCCTTGGATTACCTTAGATACTTCACATGCCCGTAGAAATAACCTGACATGCAAAGTGTCAGAAGTCGAGAAGAAGTTCATAGGGCAGGTGGATGATCGTTACAGGAGACAAAAGATTTTGAAAAAATCAGGACAATGGAAAACAGATTGGACCGAGGAAGAGAAGGCACACAAGAGAAAGGGTAGTAGTGGTCCAATAGCTTTAGATAAGACGCAGAGAGGAAAGCTATGTCTTCACCGAGCCAAAACGTATTACGAAAATGTATACGTGGGGGAAGTCAGTTGTGAACATGCTTTCAATATAGAGTACTATACTAAAGATTTCCTGAAGGGAATGCAAGTGATTCCAAATGTGTATTTTGTATGTGGAAGAAATGCCTACGTGAGACTACCTGACAACTGGTATGGATCATGTTACCTAGCAATTGTCTTCCCCAAAATATATCATGCACAAGACTTAGAGATCATCGAGGGCAAGACATCATCGAGGGGAAGGAGAGATATAGGAGATGCAGAAATGGTTGGAGATGTCTTTGGAGCTATGTTCCCTCTTTTGGGACTAATCCTTAATGATGTTAAAATTAGACGACTGGCAACAGTCGTCGACAGGTTGTCTGCCAGCACTGCTCAGTCCTTAATGCTGGTAGAAGGAGAGATGCAATCGATAAGGGCTATGGTTCTTCAGAACCGTCTTGCGTTAGACGTCCTACTAGCAAAAGAGGGCGGAGTCTGTAAGGCTTTGAAGGTCCAGGAATGTTGTACTTACATTCCAGACAATTCGAAGCCCCTTGAGAAAGTTATTAGGAACATAACTGATATTCACAAGGAGATCGAAGACTTGAGTAGAGAAAATGTCTGGGAAAAGGTGGGCCACGGAATGAGTGAAGTTGGAGGGTGGATCTCCACCCTAGGCAAAAGCTTTGTGTGGTATATACTAAAACCTATCATCATAATATTGATCTGTGGGATCATATTGTGGGGATTGGTGAGGGTATTCAAATGGTACAGAGAAAAAAGGTCAGAAAGGGCCCAAAGAGAGCAGCTGCAGAGATTGGCTGCCATACAAGATAATCAGTACAGGAGTCTGAGGGCTCTGGAAACGCAGAGACAAGTTATGCTAGCAATAACTGCAGTTTAAATGTTAGTGATGACCCCGAGAGGTCATCAAAGGGGGGAACTGAGAGAGCGCAAACAGACCTAAATGTATGAGTGCATCACACTTACCTGTAGTAAGCACAAATCATGAGGAGAAATGCCATGAGTGCTAGTAGTATCTGCAATTATATTCTGAATGTATAGCTAATGTAGAGATTTAAGTAGAAATGGAACTAATACAGAAATGTGTGACACTATATGATTTTATTAGATGTGATTATTCCTGAATCCATGTCGTGTAGCTGTTAAAATGTAAGATGGCATGTGGTTAAACGCAGAATGTGGTAGGCCTCAGGGCCAGAGCTAGAAGGTGTTTCTTTTCACGACATAGATTGCACTAATGTTTTGGTCATTGCATTAATGGGTCATGATTTATAGATGTGTTTACTGAATAATAGAATAAGAGTATTAACATGCTTTAATTAATGAAGAAGTTGAATGCTATAATCATTATGAGAAATGCTGTAGGCCTGAAATGTTTTAATATTGATTTACACGTACATGTCTGGGCCGAGAAATGTTGCGAACCTTTTTGGAAGTCTATGAGAGTTGGGTTCTTGGCTGCAGATGTCTGTCTGCAAGAGAAAAGGGAGGATCCGATTATAAATAATATGAATAGAGGTCTGTTCAGTAGACGGCCCAGACATGGAGGAGGGTTCCGGAATGTTTTAAGGGGTATCAGCGGGCCGGAGAAGAGTCTGAGAAGCAAGGTCAACTCCAACGTATGAGGCCCAATACAAAGCAGCATGGAAAAAGCCAGAAGCTACACCACGTGAGGGGCGTCTCACGAGGGGCGTCTCAAATGTTGTTGACTGTTTTGTATTAGGGACAGCACCCCTGGGTGGAGTTAGAGCAGATGCCTGAGGACCCTTTAGAGAGCGGATGGGTAGGCAGAGAGGGGTCATGACTGGAGAACTATAGGTTTTCACCAAGAGACTAAGAGTGAGTGACTTCCCTTGGGGGTCATTCACTGCTGACACCTTTTGTTAGGTTGAGACTTGGTTAAGTAGGGATACCATCTAGAGCAGGGTAGGGACAGCCTAACCTGTGTGTTTTCCTCCAACTTAAATGAAGGAGAGATCTCAATATGCGTCAATGCTGATAGCTTTATTATTCTTAGAACTTGTGCTGGTAATTTCCGTTGCTCGTCTGAGGGCTTTCAGAGAGCACATGTATGTAGTTGGACCTGTGTATCTCGTGAATCTCATTCTGAGATGCCTGTATTTGCAGCTTATCCTATCCTTACAATAAACTTTTGAAAGCTAGAAGTTGTTTGTGATCTTTTGGAGCGGGGTCCTTATTGGGTGAACTAACTTGGTAAGAGAGGCACTTTCTTCCTTCAATGACAGGCAACAAAGGTTCAGTCGACCAGATCGGGGTTTAGATCTATAGTGATAAGGTATCGATCAAAATCTCGCCCTTCCAAGTGTCCATAATCAGCCTGGGATGACAGACACCACAGGGACGTATCTTTGGTCCCTGATTTTGTCTGCTGTTGTGCTGGCTCCTGCAGTGGAGGATGACTTCATAGGCGTTTTGCCATCACAAGCCAGTGGAAGAGGAGACCTACAAATTTATCTGCAGCTGCCACCCCCTCACTCGCAGGGTCCCCTTAGAGAGTGATTTCTTCAGAATGGCCCGTTCGTTGGACATTGGGCGTTTCCTGGTAGACACTGACCTGGCCTGGCCCTGTTGGGTGTTTTGTGTCCCCTTTCACACACCCATATTGTTGTTTCCTGGATCTGCTATTATGGGCGGGGTTGGGGATTATTAATGATATATAATATCAACAAGAGTGAGAGGGAAAGTCACTCTTATTCCCCTAAAGAGTATACTAGAGGTGGCCAAGATGGCAACTTGAGCAGACGAGTAGTCTCCCTGCTCCCGCCAACGGCCGTTCTACAGCACGGGTTCTGGCATTCCTGGACCCACTGAAACGGGTCTGGGGGCTGTCCGGACAGAGAGAATAGCGGATCGGGGCTGAAGAATCACCCAGGCGGGCGGCACCGCGGGAGCAGGCCGTGCTTGGCTCGCAAGTTGCGGTGCGCCTTTCCCCCACGGGGCTGAGAGCGAGGCCCGGAGCTGTGTGAGGGGGCAGATGCTGAGCGGCAGACTCCCGAGGCCCGGAGATTGGCGGACGTTGGTTCGGCTGTGGCAGCAGAGCGGGGCCCTGCAGGTGAACACCGTTACACCTGCCCCTCTGTGGAGCCGCCGGTGCGGCGCACTGAACGTCCTAATCACCTGGAGAGACCGGGGAGAGGGCCTGCAGCCGCGGATGTCCGGAGCTGCAACGAGCAGACAGGCAGCGACAGGAGGTCTGGTGAGCAAGGGAGAAGGACACTGGGATGGTTGGTGGCCGGCTGAGGAGCTGCGGTCCGCTGGAGCCAACCAGTGGAGGGACGGGCTGCGAGCCCGGTGGCTGATTGTCTGGTGAGGAGGAGGCCCTCCGGTGTGTAGGTGCGTCCTGGGGTGTGCCTGCAAATTATATCAGATCCTTGGCTTGCCAGAAGTTATTTGGTTAAACTGATCTCTAATAGGATCTGGGCTGGCAAAGCATAGGTTGGAATGTTAAACACAACTCTGTAGGCCCTGCCCATAGTGGTACCCAAGATTTTTGAGCCCCTATCCCTCAGGGCTTCACTGCCATAGGTGATAGTGGCTAGGATTTTCCCTTGTACTGCTGGAGGAGGGGGGAAATGATAGGGCCTGTTAGTTTGGTTTTAACTGACTTAATTTTGTTGCTATTGCCATTCCCTTTCTTTCGATCATCTCAAGTTGACGGGCACATTGTCCGCCTTCTTCGATGATTTCCCCAAGGTATTTGTTAACGGAGGTGTTTGCGATTGGCATTTTTTGTAGGTACCAGGTGTAGGTCCGTCGTTTGCCCTTTTTAATTGTCAGGGTTTCTGTTTTTTCAAAATTCACTTCAAGATGGTTTTCCACTGCATACTGTTGCATTTTATTAAGTAGGCGTTGCATACGCACTGGGGTGTGGCTTACCAGGACCACATCGTCAGCGTGTAACATGCTGGAAATGGCTTTTCCGCCCGGTCGGGGGGCATGCACATTGCAGGTAATTAGGGTTGATGTCATATATGCCAAATAGAGGTTAAACAGAGTTGGTGCAAGCACACAACCCTGTTTGAACCCCTTGGTGGTTGGCATGCGCCTTGAAAGATGTGTGCCATTGCCTAGTTTTACCTGCACACATGTTTCAGTGTGGAGGTGTATTAAAAGGTTCAGAAGTGCTGACAGGATGACCCAATGCGCCAGTTTCCTCCACAATCTTGCTCGATCAACATTGTTGAAAGTTGCCTTGAAGTCTATGAAATGGAGCACCTGTTTTGTTGATTTTGCCGTGTCAATAAGTAATGACATGGTTACTATGTTAGTTGAGGTAACTGTGTCTTTGCAAAAACCAGTTTGGTTTGGGAGAATTATTTCCTTCTCCTTGGCCCAGTCCTGGAGATCTGTCAGTAAAGTACCGGCAAAGTATTTTGCCACAATGTCTAGCAATGCAATCAAACAGCAATTTTTCAGGGAGGATTTATTGTCAGACTTATGGATTAGGATGATTATTGAACCCTTCCAAGAGGCTGGTAGATGCCTGAGCTGTCTGACACTTCAGAAGAGGCGGACCAGGGCGCCTGACAAAAACTCTGGGTCTTGTTTAACAGGGGCTGGTAGAATCCTTTTTGGAGCTAGTGCCCCTCCTCTCCTTCTTTTTGAGACTTGTCTCTTAATAGTTGTGCAGATTTGGTTGTCCTCTTCTTCCAGGTTCCCTTCGATTTGAGTAAGGTGTGTCGGTTGAAGATCCGAGTTAATGCTGTTTCAGTCGTTTGCTCATTAAAGTGGGATTCCAAGAAGGTTATCTAGTATTCCTCTGTGATGTGTGATGATACCCCTTCCTGGGCCAGGCCCAGAAGCATTTGCTGTTACTTATTTTGGAGTCATAGTAAAGTTTTCCTCCAAACAGGTTTTCATTGGACTTGTTGATGTCCCAGTTAATTTTTTTGATTTTGACTTTCTGTTGACTTAGTTGCAAGTTTAGTTTTTGATCCCCAGGGTGGTGCCTCAGTGATCTGAGTAGTTTATTTATTGATTCTTTTAATAGTTTCAATTCATTCAACTGTGCGCTAGGGACCTTCCCTTCATCCCTAGGCTCGTGAGATGGCTTACATCTGGCAGTAGATGAGAAGGAGCTTGAGAGTTTGGCTGTGAAAATTTCCCACATGCTACTTGGGTTGTCTGTGAAATCGATTTGGTTCTGTAACAGTATCTTTGCAGCCTGGAGAACCTCCCTGGTCTTTTCCAGTGACTACTTGATTTGTTTTAAGTTTACTGCATGGCATGCATGCATGCCAACTGGGTTGAGTGTTGGTTTGTGTGGGATTGTTTGGATTAGGACTTCCTGGGGTCAATGGTCGCTGTTCCCTTTGTCCCCTAAGCAGAATCCTGTTACATGGTGGAAGAGCGGGAGAGTGACTAGAGTGTAGTCTAAAGTACAGTTTATGGTTTCCGAATAGAATGAGGCCGCTGGTGGAGAGCCTTTGAGAAATCTTCCATTCAGTGCCCTTAAGATGATGTGCTCCAAGTCTTCCAGTAATTTCCTTCCCATCTTGGTCAGTCTGCCATGTTCCCTTCCTGTTTGAGCTGGTATGTTCCAGAAAAGGGACTGAGCCAGTTGAACCTAATTTTCTGACGAACATAGAATTTGTTGGCTTAGATCCCCAGAAATAATAAGGTTGGGAGTGTTTGGTGAGCTTATGATGTTGTATTTCTATCTAGGACCCTAATTCAATATTCCTAATTTATGCCCTTATATGGCTATAATAAATAATATCCTTATAAAGGCATAAGAATCATATCCATATTTAGTCGTAGCCCATGCAGTCCAAATTAAGCAAGGCACTCCTGTGAGCACTGAAAGAACGGCCAGTTCTTAGTGACATCTTTATTGACGTCTTATGTCCAACCTTACGTCAAACCCGGCACCTTTCAGGTATAAATATACCAACGTTGCCTTAAGCAAACACACAGTGGTTTGGAGCAGAGCGGCTATCTACTTGCCCGAAAGCCCACGGATGCCGCCCCTCCCTTTTGACGCACTGAGAGAGACGCTGTCTTTTCTCCAGCTGAGAAATCCAGCTCCGGTGTTTCCAGCCACCCTTGCGGGTTGCTGGGATATCGAGTCCTGAGAAAGAGATACCAGACCTCCTGCTTTCTATTACCCAGGTACGGAGCTGACTAAACCCTTAAAGAGAATTCTTGATTCAGATTCTTGGCAAAACCAACTTAACTTAAACTGCTACTTACTTACTCCTTCCCACGTATTAGGCTTAGGCCAGGTACACCGGGGTAGGCGTATTTAGAAGCACCAGTTGAGTTAGTCAATGTATTTATGTATGTATATGTTTTATCTATTTTAAAGTATCATATGGTTAAGAAACCATATCAATGCTTTTACAGTATTATTTTATAATACTCCTTTTACTGTACGCACTTTACTTTACTATAAGTATTGCATTGTGGCAATTCATTTCTCTTGCATGAGAAAGAAGACTGCTCAATAAATAACACCTTTTATTGAAAATGCCCGTCTCTCTATTTCTCTGCACTCTGGTGAAACTAAGTATGCACAATTGACTGAGTGAAATAACTGTCTATTGTTTTCACACGACTCTAGAGATACACTCTTATTCTGAGGGAGCAAAGTTGTCATGTTTTATGGTTGTCAGAAGCTAATCCCTTCTTGTCTATCCAGGGAAGTTAAACTCTTCCTTGTTTATTCGAGAAAGTTTCTAGTGACCTCTGAGCTAGCTGGCAAAACTAATTACATCTAATATAGTCAGTAGAGACCTAGTCGACCTCAGTCCTATGTCTACACTGCTGTTTATATTATCCCAATGCGCAGAGCCTATTGGGAATATAGGAACTCCACTACATGGCGCCCAACGTTTGGTAAGGCGATAATCTAACGCAAGACACTAGAGTTACTCAGTCATGCTTTTTCACACAGACCCTTTCCCCGTAAAAACTCCAAAAGACGTCTGGAGTGGGTAAAAGGTTAAAATCCGCCGGAACTTAGTAGGAAGAGATTCCTATGTATATTTTTGGTTTAGTCAACGTTGAAGGATAAAGTGTTCCAAAATATTGTGCACCTAATCTTTGTTTCCTTGAAACTTGATCTGCAACAAAAAGCTTTCTGTTAGTAAAAATGACGGAAAGTGAAGACGAAAGGGAGGCAGCTAGAATAGCAGCTCAACTCGTAGTGGATGACACAAGTCTCCAAGAAAATGACCCGAATGTTATACTCATTCCGGCAAATATAAGAAGAACTATAACTATTAAACTTATAGAAAATGGACTTACATCACAAGGTGGTAAGGTCATATTCGTGTTAGAGGCCCATGAATATCGGCAGACAGAGGTATTCTATTCATGGATAAACTTTCCAGCAGCAAACGCTGTAACAAAAGAATCCCACTATTACAAAATAGAGGAACCTCCGGATGTATACACTCCTTTCGAGGATGTTGAAATCCCACTAAATTACCAAGAGCACCTGCTCTGGTTTAAAGGTGCCCTAAAACATCAAAATCACATCACCAGGCTCGGTCCACTAGGTAGACCAGGAGCAACGTGGCCGGTTCTAGCCAGCTACACACCACATCCAGACATTGATAAAATGTCAGACCGGGAACTTTTAGCTCAGCTAAAAATACTAATCAAAATACATAGACAATTAGTCCAATATGTAATGCGGACTTCAACAGTCCAACCAGCAATTAACATTCCACAGCTGACCCCTCATCAGGGGAACACAAACAAAATTACACCACAGAACATACAATCATGTCTTGGTAAAACTCCCTCAAAACGGGAACAAATTCCATTCTGGTTAGCACAAAAAATAACTCAAATAGAGGCAGTATTTCCTGATACTACACCTACTGAGAAACACAGAATTCTGACTATCTGTCTTCCATTGAGGATCGCACCACATGTGGAGGACTGTGACACTTGGGGCACAGTCTTTGCTTCCATTTACATAAAAACACATGGTGTTCCGTCCATGGCGGTAATACCAGATGTGTTAAGACAGATTCAAAATGAATACGGTCCAGAACCTGCTGTAACTCTGGTTATGAAATTACTGAAAGACTTCAAGCAGGTCTTGGCTATATTACTAGCCAACATAAAAGGAGAAGCAACATCTGTGGCCATCCACCAGAAATTGAAAGAAACAGATATAGCAGAACAACCATTTGAACTTGCCAGAATCATAGAAAAATCCTATGAAGAACTCGGAAGAGATAGTTTGGGTGGGAAACCAGTAAAACCCCAACTAACTGAAAATCCTGAAAAAACATTTATTAAAAATAATCTAAATACTCCGAAAAAGAGTTGGGATGGTAATAAACAATCCACTCCCAAAGAAATTTTTTTCCAGTCCAGAGGAAGGTCTCCTCAACAAAGAGATAGATCTCCAGAACGAGGTGACAAGTCTCCCCAGAGGGAGCCCTCTGAGAAAAGATACAACCTTAGAGATAGGGATAAATTGAGAAAACCTGATAGATATCAAGATATTAATACACGTCCCTCTCGATCTTTTCAGACTTCCTCGCAGAAATCTGAAAGAAGAGGACGGTAAGAACACAGGGAAGAGCACGTCAAGTCCAAAGACAAGGAACCTGCTCATCAAAGTAAAAAATTAGAAGGTAGCCAGTATTAAAATAATTAAACATGCCGAGGTTACTGAGGACACAACTGAAAAACGGAGAGTGGGCCCAGACAATGCTAGACAGCGCAGCAGAAGTGACAATAGCTCGCAAGATCTTGATGAATGTTCTGGAGACAGTGGACACGAATGAATACATTCAGGTGGAAACTGCAGATACCAGAGTTAGCAAACCTCATAAAATATACGAAATAACATTGCGTATAGAGGGAGATAAGACTAGGAAAGTAAGGGGTCTCTTTTGGGACAACCTTTCGAAAGGCTATGACATCCTTCTAGCTGAGAAAGACTGGCCACCAGAGTTTGTCAGGGAGTGCCCTCATGGCAAAGAAATGATTATGCCTGCCTTCTCAAATCATATTTCAATTCATAAAAAATCCATAGATGCAAGAAAATGGGCAGTAGCCCAAGCTCCCGCATTATATAAAAATCATGTAGGATGGGATGAGGACTCTCCTCCTCACAAAATCCAGTTAAAATGTCAACCCACTGCACAAAGGCAGTACCCAGTTAAACAAGAAGCTAAAAAGCAAGTCAGGGAGATCTTAGATCAACTTGAATACCAGGGGGTGATTGAAACATGCACCTCACAAATGAACAATCCTTTGTTTCCTGTCTCCAAGCCAGACGATTCATATCGTCTAGTTTTGGACTACAGACACCTAAATTCCTGTTTCAAAACATTTGCAGTACAAAACTCACACAGTGCAGCACTAATGAATAACATGGTGCGCAAAAAATACAAAACGACATTAGACATCTCTAATGGATTCTTTTGTCAAAACATTGCACCTGAGAGCAGGTATTTGACCGCGTTCTCAATAATGGGGTCGCAGAAACACTTCTGTTGACTCCGACAGGGATTCGAGAATAGCCCAGGATTATTCTCCGCAAGGGTAACAGAGTTACTACAAATATATGATGATGAAGCATTATCGTATGTCGATGACATCTATCTCACAGATGATGACCTGGATACTCATTCGAAAAGAGTGAACACCATAATACTTGGGTTCGCAGCTGAGGGTTACAAAATCAACTTTAAAAAGTCACAAATTGCCCATCTAACTGTCCTATTTTTAGAATATGAATTATCAAGTGAAGGCAAAAGCCTAGCAAACAACTTCTTAGAGAAGTGCGCTGTACTCCAAGCACCTAAAACGCTGAAGAACTTACAATCAATACTAGGTTTCCTGAATTTCAGAAGAACATACATTCTAAATTATGTAGAGAGGGTTAAACCTCTCTATGAATTAATAAAACCTGATTTCAAATCAATCAATTGGACTCAGAAACACACAGAAATTTTAAGATCATTGCAAACAGACATGTTAGCTAAAACAAAATTGCAAACACGCGAAAACTTACGCAACCTTGTAATCCGAGTCATCCCAGGAAGATGCGCATTCACGTACCTGACCTCTAATGAGGGAGAAACGGTACCAATAGCTGACAAATCTCACTTGTACACAAAAGCTGAAATGAAATTCAGTTCTACTGAAAAAATTCTAATAGTGGTTCAAACTGCTGTAGCAAAAGAAAGAGCCCAAGCCCAAGGCAGAAGGATAACTGTTTTAAAAGCAGAATCAGCCCTTGCGGGATTAACAAGCCCACGCAATTTGACTGCTGTGGTATTAGATCCAAAATGGATACAATGGGAAAATTCTCTTGCTGCAGAAGACGTGAAATACTATTTTGACTCGAAACTGAAAAAACTAGAAAATCTAGAATATGAAGAAGAATATCCTCTGCCAATCGAAATTCTGCCTCTCGAACAGTACACATGTGCAATCTATATGGACAGATTTGCACAACACTACGATGTAGAGAACAAAATCCTACAACGCAGCGTGCGCGATTGTTAAAGGTCGCTGGCGTTTGGGTAAATCCAGACCGATGAATACAAAAACTGAATCACTCAGAAAATGCTCAACTCAGCGAGCTGAAATAAGATCTTTAAAGATGGCGCTTGAAAATGCCGATTGCGAATTCCCCACACTAATAGTGTGCGATTCGCATTACTGCATCAGGTCTTACAATAATGACTTGCAGAACTGGGTTCAAAACGATTACAAAGATGACACAGGTGCCACAATAAAGCATAAAAAGCTTGGGGAACAGGTAGTTCTTTTGCAGAAAGAATTACAAAAGACTCACGTGATACATACACTGAGTCATTAACGTGATGGCGTTCACGTTGCAGGGAATTCATTGGCTGACACAGCCACAGCAAAAGCAGCTCAACCGGCTTCCATAGCCACAAAAAAGCGTTCCGAAAAATACATAGACGGAGAAACTATGCTGGCGGTAAAAGCGTCTTTAAAAGGCGACTGAGCAGCATTACCTGTGAACTATCCACTCAATTATACATACATTATTGATGCAAACTCCGTTCCTTTTGCTCAAATCCCTGGAGTGGGGGATAGAGCAATTCCAAACACGAACAGGAGAGTCTTCTTGATTGAAGCGGCACTCATGGGATTGGGTCCAAGGCACCAAGAGATCAAGGAATCTCTGAAAGAATTACAATCAGAATACTGGTGGCCGGGGATGAGCCTGCAACATAACAAATTTGCAATGGGCTGTCCAAACAGCAACAGAGATCGCAGTCGTGAACCGACCGGGGTATTGCCAGGACCCTAATTTTAGAAAGCATAATGATATCTATACGCAAAAATCCAGCCAGAGAAATGCGTCCCATTTATGTTTAAGACTAAATTCACTTAAAATGTAGACACCAGTGCTCGGCTGACGCCAGAACTGTTATAGAAGATTTGCGAGTCTTTATCGGCCCATACGCAATTGGCATGCTACATTCTGACCAGGGTCCTGCTTTTAGCTCTCGGGCTTACAAGGAGGCCATGATCGGCATGGGCATTGCATTGCGGTACTCTTGTCCATCCCATCCTGATGGAAATGCGGTAGCGGAAAGAAAAAACCGGGACATAAAGCAATCTATAACGGCGAGGGTATTAGGTTCGGGTGATGGGTGGGTCCAACATTTAACAAGTGTCCAACGTAGTCTTAATGATCTGCCAAGAAATTCTCTAAAAGGTCTCAGTCCGTACGAACTATTGTTCGGTACTAGAATGCACATTCAGGACCTTGATAGTCACACTTCAGTGGTAGAAGAAAAATGCTTTGATATCAAAGACCGTTTGGCTGTTTTACAAGACTTAAATGAAACAAAACGAAACCTGAGCAACATAAAGTTAAAGCAACAGACAACAGCCACAGAAGAAAAACCACCAGTCCTAGCAAGACCTGTCTGGATTCCAAAGATTGGGGATCTGGTCAGAGAGAAGATCGCGGTGAAGAAGGAATTTGGGCCTTTTTACAGAAAAGCAGTACCTGTCTTAGCTGTCAGCGGAACAAGATCAGTTGTACTACCGCCCCTTGCTGGTAAAAAGGAGAACCGAGTTGTATCCATCGACCTGGTAAAACCACAAACATGTGGCCAATAATAAGTAGTAGGCCCAGTGGACTCCCAAGAAATAGCAGAGTACCAAAATTTGCTACAATACAAGAGGTTCAAACTGAGAGACTAATCACATTCGATAAACCTGCAGTGAATAAAAAAGGACTATGCAACAAAGCCATGGAACTTATGCCTCTTGAAACCCAAATTGCAACAGTTCGTCAAGAAACACCAGTCTACAACGATGTAGCCTCAGACTATGCTAATGAAACAAAGAAAAATCCAAAAGCAAATTGACAGAACTGCATCTGGCTACTTCATCAATTTCGATGACTTTTCTGATGATCCAAGTGAACATGAAGAAACGCCAGCAACAAAAACTTTCGAAGACAAAGCAACTGAACTCTTTCATCAACTCAAAGAAACCTATCTGATTTCTCCATGGATTGAATTTTGGATTGTGTTAGGTGTACTTTTCCTCTTGCTTTGGCTCATCATGGTTCTTTGTTTGGGAAAATTCATTGAAGGAAAATACAGTAGAATGGACACAGCAAGTCAGAACATCAACTTGGTCCTAAAGCCTCACAAGTCATCTCACATCGAGAAAAGAGAACTATCATCAGTGAACGTCACAGCCAATCCAATACCCGGTGGGGTAGCATGGGACAGAACTGAATTTGACATTTTTTGGCCCGATTGAGCTCTTGAAATATCCACACCAGTTTAAGGTTTCATTAAGTGACTTTGTAAAACCAAGTACTTTCTCTGATGATTGGGACTTTGAAAATATTAACAATATGATGTCAGATTTAGTAATGTCAGCAAAATTTACAGAACATGATTACTTACTGGGTTCATCAAATTATGAAGAAATGTACGGTTATAATCACTTTGGTCATCACTATTTGCATAAATCTGCTCAACCTAGAAATGTTTTTAATTATAATCAATGGGAACATTGTGCAACACCACCTAAAAGCAGCTCAAAAACATTTTATGAGAAATTCCCATACTTCTCAGGGTTTAACACAAGTGATGCAGAAACGTTTTATTTTAAAATGTTAAATAAGACAGGAACTAAAACAATGCTGACAAATACTAAATTGATCTATTCTGAAATATTTTATGAAAAAATGATTACATTTGGTTTTGAATTCTGGAAAAACAACATTGAAACAAAAAACATCTGGGGTACAAAACAATGGCAGGTCCAAGTTTTAGAAGCATTATTTAGAGCCTGCATGATCCCAGAACAATTAATATTCTTGAATGACACCATTCAACAGACTACCTGTCTTGGCCTAGCGAAGATTAAAGACTTAAACAAACCGTCTATTCCAAAGCCCATACCTGATAGTAATAGCACTACTGATATGGAGATAGACGTATCCCATATTTTATACCAAAACAGAACACATCCTGATTGGAAAAAATGGTTGATCTGGCCCACAGACACAAATAACTGTCAAGATAGATTCCTGAACAAAATATAGGGGTTCAAAATGACCAGGCCAGACCCAAAATACTCCCAGAGACAACATCCAGGGATAGTTACAACATACAGTGTAGGGAAACTATGCCTCGAATGGCTACAAAAATCCACACTGGCAGAAATTAAGCAACACTTGACTTTACTTAAAGACGGTGCTGACTTGCATGATTTCATTCTGGGACCACGCAAACAGCGTCAAAAACGTTTCATAGCGGCCGGTATATAGGCTGCGTACAACGAAGCTTGGAAAGTAATGCAAATTGAAACAGCAGAAAAAATACGAGAAATTGTTTGTATTAATTTGGAAAAATCACTTTCTGTTGTGGACAATGGGTTAACGACTCTGTCCTCCAGAATATTTTCACTGGACAGTATCGTATCATCTGCTATTGATATAATAGAGCATGACTTACTAATGTTACAACATGGTCAGTCCCAATTACGTTCTATTGTACAGCTTGGCTGGACGTTGCAAAATCTGCGTTCAGGCTACGTACCATGGCATTTAATCAACACAACGTCATTATTCTCTATCTTTAACCTTACTGATAAACAAATCAGTTTGGCACAAAAAGGAGCAGACTATACGATTCTGCGCATTTAAAAACTTGAGAGATTACCATTGACAATGTCAGAAAGACCTGTCATTGAATGGATAATACACGGAATAATTACAATTCCGATAACAACTTTCCAATTTAAATATTGCCAAGAGTATATACCAGCGGGCCAGTATGAAAAGTTGGGTAAAGGGTACATCAAGTCAACATTGAAATTACCTTATACACACACATGTTACAGTGAAAAGAAAAAGGATGTATTTCTTAGTGGTAAAAATTGTAAAAGATCACTAAGCGGTACACTTCTGTGTCAAGGTATTAACTTGCATGGGGCCTGCGAAGGGTCTTCGAATAACCTTTCATGTCACCTGCACGGTACTCCAGCAACACAGATAGAGCCATTCTTTAGACAGCTTTCTAACGGGAGCTATATTCTAATAAATGACCACAGCTGTTGTGGCATGGTGCCAGGGAAAGGCTATCTCGTAAGCGTTAGTTCCATGGTCACTTGCTGTATGCAAGTATTGTATCCAAACAGCACTCCAGACATGGAGGCGGCAATATGGCCTTATTTGAATATCTCTTCTATTTGAATTGATACTTTAAGCAGAAGGAAGTCTATTCTTTTACAGACAACTGTGCCTTTGACCTCGTCCAAGGAAACGTATGATCTGCAAGTTGCAAGGACAACGGCAGATATACATTCCCTTTTATCAACAAATTGCCCTGTGCATTTCGTAGAAATGTTGAGCCAAATCCTAAACATGTCAGATACCAGTGGCATCGCACATGTATTTAAGACAATTTTTTCGGGACTGTTAACACCCTTCGAAACAGTTCTGGCCATTTTTCCCAATTTTGTCCATTCTGTCTTTGGCGGCCTACCTCTACTTTTGGGACTCGTGGCCGGATTTTTTTTTTGATTCTTCTGCTCCGATACCGCAAGCCAAGTCGCAGACAAGACTCCAGCAACGATGGAAGAAACGATCCTAGCAATACGCTATCGGGACTGCATGACTAAAGTCCTTGGATTAGCCCGGCTAAGAGATCTGAATATGAACTGGTTTCTTTCATTCAGACCTGTCTGGCAAAATTGCATCTTACCTGTGCTTCGATGTATGCTATGCGGAGAAGAATGCATGTTGGACGTCTGTCTTACACTACCATCAGCAGTACCAATGGATACAGATACCTTGCTAGGTCCTGTAATGGCTCATGCATCGTGTTGCCCCCAGCGGCTACCCATTCTGATGACGGCATTCGTTGAGACTTCACCACTACGAGTATGTGGCAGTGGAGTACGAGATGAGAGCAGCATCACACAGGTACAACCTTCTGTGAGCATTGCTGATCCTGACATCGATGATGGCAATCATTCTCACACATGCACTGTTACAGCATTTTCAAACTTGGTCGAACTTTCACCTGATGTTGTAGATCAATTTTTTGCGAGTCTGTCTGAAATGATGTTCTCCCCTGAACAGAAAGAATAACTGTTTAAGCAACAAGCACACAGCGTTCCCTGAACTCTGAATTCGGCCTTCAGCTTTGATAAACAAAAGCTACTGAAAACATTTGGAACTATTTTTTCCCCTGAAAGCGAAATTATTCTTTTTTTTCACTTCCAAAATATTTACCTTTTTCTGGCACATGTACTCTGCTTAAAGTAGAACTATTCTTAGAGAATAGAGCTTCTATTTTATGAACTCTAGAGACAATATTTTACCTCAGCCTCTAGCACATGTACAGCATTTGTATAAATATGGGATGGAATGGTCTCGACCTTCTCTTCAGTATTCAGAGCCATTTCATGTGTAATTTTCGCAATTCATTCAGCTGATATATATATATGCATTTTTTTAACTGAATGATACCACTGCTTGAAAAGCGTACAGTACCAATACTCATTTTCGTGTATTTACCATATACCATTTTAAATGCAAATTATGTATTTTGGGGTGGGTTGGAAAACACATGCACCATTATATGTTTACTATTGCTTAGTTTTAGTAATGAGGGACATTAGATCGTGGAGTGGGTGTTGTATTTCTATCTAGGACCCTAATTCATTATTCCTAATTTATGCCCTTATATGGCTATAATAAATAATATCCTTATAAAGGCATAAGAATCATATCTATATTTAGTCGTAGCCCATGAAGTCCAAATTAAGCAAGGCTACTTCCCCAGACTCCTAGAGAGTACGACGCGTTCTTTAAACAAAGCAAACCTCCAGCAACCTGGGAAATCCCCATGGTTCTGTTTTTATTTGTCCTAGAACTCCTGTGAGCACTGAAAGAACGGCCAGTTCTTAGTGATATCTTTATTGACGTCTTATGTCCAACCTTATGTCAAACCCGGCACCTTTCAGGTATAAATATACCAACGTTGCCTTAAGCAAACACACGGTGGTTTGGAGCAGAGCAGCTATCTACTTGCCCGAGAGCCCAGCTGATGCGAGAGCCCACGGACACCGACCCTCCCTTTTGAATCACTGAGAGAGACGCTGTCTTTTCTCCAGCCGAGAAATCCAGCTCTGGTGTTTCCAGCCACCCTTGCGGGTTGCTGGGATATCGAGTCCTGAGAAAGAGATACCAGACCTCCTGCTTTCTATTACCCAGGTTACGGAGCTGACTAAACCCTTAAAGAGAATTCTTGATTCAGATTCTTGGCAAAACTAACTTAACTTAAACTGCTACTTACTTACTCCTTCCCACGTATTAGGCTTAGGTCAGGTACACCGGAGTAGGCGTATTTAGAAGCACCAGTTGAGTACGTTAGTCAATGTATTTATGTATGTATATATTTTATCTATTTTAAAGTATCATATGGCTAAGAAACCATATCAATGCTTTTACAGTATTATTTTATAATACTCCTTTTACTGTACGCACTTTACTTTACTATAAGTATTGCAATTGTGGCAATTCATTTCTCTTGCATGAGAAAGAAGACTGCTCAATAAATAACACCTTTTATTGAAAACGCCCGTCTCTCTATTTCTCTGCACTCTGGTGAAACTAAGTATGCACAATTGACTGAGTGAAATAACTGTCTATTGTTTTCACAGGACTCTAGAGATACACTCTTATTCTGAGGGAGCAAAGTTGTCATGTTTTATGGTTGTCAGAAGCTAATCCCTTCTTGTCTATCCAGGGAAGTTAAACTCCTCCTTGTTTATTCAAGAAAGTTTCTAGTGACCTCTGAGCTAGCTGGCAAAACTAATTAAGTCTAATATAGTCAGTAGAGACCTAGTCGACCTCAGTCCTACGTCTACACTGCTGTTTATATTATTCCAATGTGCAGAGCCTATTGGGAATATAGAAACTACACTACAATGATTGACAGCAGGTGGTCTACTAGGTGCCTAGATTCCTGATGTTTATATAGGTATTGACTATTAGCACCTCCTCCTTGGAGCATTTAAAGTTTAGGAATAGCTTAATAGAGTTTACTGATGGTAAGGGGGAGGGAATTTCCCATACGGTGTAAAAAAAATTTTTTTTAGACGCAGGTTGCTAGACCACCTGAGAGGTGTCAGCATTGTGATTTCCTGAGAGCTGGTGTGTGGAAGCAGACGAACTCTTGTAGTTGGTATGGTTCTGTCATCCATGTTTCCTTCAGTAGGACAATGTCAATTGAATTGAGGTATGAGATATGATTTAAACTCAGGTTCGGCTGCCTTGCTTTTCAGCCCATTGATGTACCATGAGCATAAGCTCAGGGTTGTTTTGTCCTGGCTTGAGCTGTTTCACAGTCCTAAATGGTACTTCCTTGTGTGGGTGAGTGAGCTGGTGTGTCCGGCCCATAGGCTGGATGACTGGAGGGAGGGTTGGCTGTGGCTTGGGTTGGAGAATTGACCTTTTCTTTTTTTCCCCCTCATTGGTTGTCCAGCTTTAATAATTTTGGCTGGGTCTGCTTGCTCCTGCATTGATTGTGGGGCGGCAGTAGGTTGCTCAGAAGGTACTAGTTGGATGGGCTGTTGGGCAGATGATTGGGTAATTAGCTGGGTTGGGGAAAGAGGCTCCTGAAGGCCTTGGATTGACCGCTTGAGGAGAATATGGAGAAGCCTGCATCCTTAAGGAAGTAAAATTTGGAGTAGGTTTTTGGTTGAAAAAGATGTGGAGTGAGCCTCCAACCGTGGATGCTCTTGCTGTCAGGAACTCCCCGATATCTCTGCTGGGGGGGTCGACACTGGACCTGCAAGCAAGACCGGCCACAGGAAAACCTCATGGTTCACTGACACCCTCAAAGAATCAAAGAAATCCTGCCGAACCCTCGAAAAAACCAGGCGCCACGAACGGACAACAGAAAACATGACAGCCCTCAAGAACGCCACACGCAAACACCACCAGCTGATCCGCACCACCAAAAGGTCATCTTTCAAAAAACGGCTAGATAGCAACACCCACAACAGCAAGGAACTCTTCAGCATCGTCAAAGAGCTCTCCAACCCCAGCGCCAGCAACAACGACATCACACCGACACAAGACCTCTGCAACTCCCTCGCCACGTTCTTCCACCGCAAGATCGCAGATATACACGACAGTTTCGGACCGCAGACTCCGCCTCCAGTCACCGAACCAATGACCCCGACCAACACCCTCCGTGCCTGGACCCCCACCAGCACTGAAGACACCACTCACGTCATGAACACTATCCACTCCGGCTCCCCCTCGGACCCATGCCCCCATCATATCTTCAACAAAGCTGACATCTTCATCGCATCCCACCTCCGGAACGTCATTAACAACTCCTTCACGTCAGCCACCTTCCCTGGGAGCTGGAAACACGCAGA
The DNA here is from genome assembly GCF_964261635.1 of Lissotriton helveticus. Taxonomy (NCBI): domain Eukaryota; kingdom Metazoa; phylum Chordata; class Amphibia; order Caudata; family Salamandridae; genus Lissotriton; species Lissotriton helveticus. Next base: position 159,043,209 of record NC_136073.1, on the reverse strand, counting down.
AATCAATGCCCTTCTGAAGAAACCCACAGCGAACCCCAAAGACCTCAAAAAACTTCTGCCCCATCTCTCTTCTTCCCTTCCCGGCGAAAGTCATCGAGAAGACCGTCAATAAACAGCTGACTGTATTCCTCGAGACAAACAACTCGCCCGACCCGTCCCAGTCCAGATTTCGTGCCAACCACAGCACCGAGACCGCCTTCATTGCAGCCACCGACGACATCAGGACCATGATGGACAACGGAGAAACAACCGCTCTCATCCTCCTGGACCTCTCAGCAGCCTTTGATACCGTATGCCATCGCACCCTAATAACCCGTCTCTTCAACACTGGGATTCAAGGAAAGGCCCTGGACTGGATCACCTCGTTCCTCTCAGACAGAACCCAGAGAGTCCGCCTCCCTCCCTTCCGCTCAGCGGCCACCAAGATCATCTGCGGCGTACCCCAAGGCTCCTCGCTCAGCCCAAACCTCTTCAATATCTACATGAGCCCCCTCTCCACCATCGCACGCAAACACAACATCAACGTCATCTCCTATGCCAATGACACCCAGCTGATACTCTCTCTCACCAAAGACCCAGTCACCACCAAAACCAACCTCCAAGAAGGAATGAAAGACGTCACAGAATGGATGAAGCTCAGCCACCTGAAGCTGAACTCAGACAAGACGGAGGTGCTCATCCTCTGACTATCCCCTTCCGCCTGGGACGACTCCTGGTGGCTCGCAGCGCTGGGCTCCGCGCCGACACCCTCGGACCACACCCGCAACCTAGGATTCATCCTGGACCCCTCCCTCACGATGACCAAGCAAGCCAACGCCTTCTCGTCCTCTTGCTTCAAGACCCTGCGCATGCTCCAAAAGATCTTCAGGTGGATCCCCACCGAAACAAGAAAGACCGTCACCCAGGCCCTTGTCACCGGCCGACTGGACTACGGACACGCCCTATATGCTGGAACCACCGCCAAACTCCAGAAATGACTACAAAGCATACAGAACGCCTCCGCACGACTCATCCTCGACATTCCTCGCCACAACCACATATCCCCCCACCTGAGAAACCTGCACTGGCTCCCCGTCAGCAAGAGGATCACGTTCAGGCTCCTCACCCACGCACACAAGGCACTCCACAACATGGGCCCTGAATACCTCAACAACCGCCTCTCGTTCTACACTCCCACCAGCCAGCTCCGCTCCGCTCCACCAGCCTCGCCCTTGCCACCATCCCAAGGATTCGCAGAACCACCACCGGAGAAAGATCGTTCTCCTACCTGGCAGCCAAAACATGGAACTCCCTCCCTGCACACCTACGACTGATCGAGGACCATCTCACCTTCAGGAAACACCTCAAGACCTGGCTATTTGAGCAGTAGCAGCACCCCCCCCCCCCCAGAGCACCTTGAGACCCTCACAGGTGAGTAGCGCGCTCTATAAATGCATTGATTGATTGATTGAGTGAGCTCATATCATTACTACGCAGTCATTACAACGCATACCATTACAACGCATAGTACCCTTACACTATCCAACACTTACCCTACTGTTGCACCCCCTAGAGTTAGAATAGTAATTTTTACACCTACACTATCCAACACTTACCCTACTGGTGCACCCTCTGGAGTTAGAATAGTAATTTTTACCCCTACACTATCGAACACTTACCCTGCTGTTGCACCCCCCTGGAGTTAGAATAGTAATTTTTACCCCTACACTATCCAATACTTACCATACATGCAATATAATGGTATGCATTGTAATGGTATGCGTTGTAAAGGTAGTATGCGTTGTAATGGAATGCGTTGTAAAGGCAGTTTTTAAAAATTCGTTGTAATGGCATGCGTTGTAATGGAATGCGTTGTAAAGGATGTTGCATTGTTAAAAATGCATTGTAAAGTTATGCGTTGTAAAAGTATGCGTTGTAACGTCATACATCCATCTCTACCAGCTCACCAGACACCAGGCACCTACCCCACAGATGGACTTGGCAAAGGCAGGGTCAGGATCGGGTCTGGTCAGATCAGACTCATCAGGCAAGCAGGCGAGACATGGCAACGGCTGTGGCATCGATTCTGTGGCTCCGGCTTCGGCACAAGCTCCACCCTCCACATAGCTTCCACGTAACATAACATCATAACAATCCACTGATGGAGGCTTATTGTCTTTAGTATATCGTTTTCTCAATAAACATGCTAGACCTACTGCTTTTGTAATAACTTTTAATAATAAACAGGACAGACCTATGGCATGGGCCATAGCATTTCCCTGTACACCATTCAAGCCTATAGCTGTTATCATTGGTTTGTCATCATAACCAACTCAGGCGTATTTTACCTAGCATGAACTTTCCCACAAGGCAGGCATTAGTCATATAGTCATAACATTGCAAATGTATACAAAAGTACAGTTGGAAAATCAAAATGCTATCTCTCCAAACAGGGCTTAACAAGGATTTCATGTAACAAATAGCTTCAATTCAAAGTCATAACAAACTACTCTCAAATGCTTATTACATTTATCAAGACTTTTTACAAACAATATGTCAGGCCCACTGCCTTTATTGTCAGGCTTTCTGCCTTTATTATAAGTGTTCATAATAAACAATCAGTCATGTAGCCTCTCATTAGTTTCTCACCATGTATAACTGAAGTCTATTATTAGGAGCATAAACTTTCCACAAGGCAACCATTCAGCATACAGGCATAAAAGTACAAATATATACAGAATCCATCCATTAAAGTCTATTGTTTTTAATGCATGCTTCTCACAATACATACGTCAGGCCTACTAACTTTTTTCGTAACACTTTATAATTAACAGATCAAACCTATGAATTATGGCATGACGTTTCCCAATTAATCGTTTAAGCCTTTAACATTGGCTTTACACTTTATCCAACGTTGGCTTATACAAATCTACTTGAACTGGCACACATATTACATAATGTTATACAATTACAAATATGTAGAAAATACAGCTTAGAAAACAAAATATAATCCCATCTCAGAAGCGCCTAACAAGGATCATCAAAATGGATGGCCAATGCCAAAACCCTATACTACTGTATGATGGCCTGTAACACAATATAACAACCAACTGTTAAAGGCTTACTGACTTTAACATGTTTTTGACAATTAATAAGCTCGACCAACTACCTTTGTCGAAATGTTTCATATTAACAAGCCAGACCAATGACCAGAGCACCAAACGGGCATTACCGTGTCACCATAGCCAACTCAGGCCTACAATTTTGCGCATAAACATTTCCACAAGGCAGCCATCAAACACACAGTGATGAATTTAGAAAGGTGTACAAATCTACAGTTGGCTAATTAAAATATGATTTCTCCTAAAATGGACTTAAAAAAATTCTCACTGAGCAAATGTTCTGTATCCACAATTTTCAACACTGGGTGATCACCACCAAAACCATTGCCCACTACAGCAATCTGTGCGATTTTATGTAACAAAATAAATATTTGCAGTCTTTAATATAGAGTAAGTCCAATCTACTCTTAAATGCCTATTTACTTTAGCATGGGCGTCTCACTATAAATATGTCAGGACTAGGGCCTTTATAATATTATTTAACAATAAATATGTCACGTTTACAGCCATGATCATTGGCTTGCCACAATAACCAACTCAGTCTTGCAGTTTCGAGTATAAACTTTGTTACAAACCAAATAGTGTAATACAAACATTATTTTTGGTGGAAGTACCCATCCCAATCAAATCCTGTAGTAATTCAGCATTGGGGGCCAAAGCCCCCTGTCTCAGTAGGTCTCTGAAAGCTCTTAGTTATTGATCACTAAAGGTCAGGTGAAGGTTGCAGTATCAAGCAGATATAAAAAGCTGTGCAGGTCAGTGCATTCCTGGGCTCTGAAACCAAAAATGTGTTCTGAAGTCTAAAGGTAACTTCTGCCGTCCACCCATCTGTGATGCTACCTGAGAAAAGCAAACATTGTAAATTATCTAGTTATCTTAGCATTGAAATGTTATGTGTGTAGACAACACACACTTTTTTGTGTAAGTGCACAATTTCTCTCCAGTCAAAACATGAATCCAGGCTACCAACATGTGAGCAGTACCAAAGCTCTTCTCTTGGTACTTCTGTTTATTAGGGTGATTGCATAATGTCTAGCAACTGCTGTGCTCTCAAGCCAGACTTAAACTGTGAAGTCTATATTGATCATTAGGAACACCATTTCATTTTCTAGTACATTTTGGAGCCATAAAATTCAACAGAATAATTTCAGAAGTGAAATAAAAATGTCTGCACTGAGCATGTACGTTTAGAAAACAAACCATTGAATAACTCACAAGCAAACTGATAAAGTAAGGCCAGCAAAGGACTTTCGTACAAGCTTGGTTCTAAGCATAACCTGAGCTCTGAGTGAAACTAAATTTCTAAGAGTGCTAACTAAATTCCAGTTTAGTAGACTGCAGTCACATGTGAAGACCATATATAGCAGACGTGACATCACACACCCTTTAAATCTCAAAGGCACAACATGATGTGATAATGACATGGCTGGTGATCCTCAGTGATATCACCAGATGTTTAAACATATGACACTTAACCATGATGCTGTCACAAAAAAGGATTTCTGAGGACAAGCTAGAGTGTATTCATCCTTCTGTATTACACGTTGCAGTACTTATTTAGAATTATAAGAAGATATTTATAGATGGCTACCATGTTCAAAATGAAAAGTTTAATTTTCATCTGGGTGAGCAGACTGAATGCCTTGTAAAGTTTGGAGACATTTAAATTGTGATCTGTGCTGAATTATTCCTAAATTTTTGTCACCCCATTTTTGCACCTACATTCCCAAGAGTGCAATGGCTGGGAAACATGTTTGATTTGAATAAGGAGACAGATGTCATTTGTCACAATGTAATTTCCATGTTGAGTGGAAGTGGTTGGAAATAAGGACTCTAAAATTGGTTCAATATATTTCAAATATTATGTTAACTTTACAACCAGGTAAAATAAACAAGCAAAGATTTCACCAATGACAGATTGCAACTTGAGATTAATATAATTTTACTACAATGAGCAGTCAAGAAGTTTTTCACAAAGCAAAAACAAACTATGGGCTGGATTTACTAATGTGTCATGCATTGCAAAAAGAACAATTGATGGACAGAATGCAGAACAATGTCATACATTCACCGCAGTACAGAGATCTGGGCCTAAATCAATACTTTTTTTGCTCACTATGCCTTTCCTGTTTTGACCCAGCCATATGCAAACCAGTCTTGAACCTGAGCCCAATGAGAACTGCCAGGCCAGGTCCTTCCTGGACTGGAAACAAGCATCCTAGGACCGGTTTCGGGCTTTCAACCCTCACGAGCCAGGATAGCTTGACGCCAGTGGCATGGAGAGCATGTGACCCACGTCTGGGCCTACCTGTCCCACTCGGGGTGACAAATGCAAAAAGAACAATTGATGGACAGAATGCTGAACAATGTCATACATTCACCCCAGTACAGAGATCTGGGCCTAAATCCATTGTTTATTTGCTCATCATGCCATTCCAGTTTGGACCCAGCCATATGCAAATCAGTCTGCGCCCAATGGGAACAGCCGAGCCCAAACTGTCATGCTAGGTCCTCCCTGGACTGGAAACAAGCCTCTTAGGACCGGTTTCGGGCTTTCAGCCCTCATCAGCCAGGATAGCTTGGCCCCAGTGGCATGGCGAGCACGGGACCCAGGTCTGGACATACACATCCCACTCGGGTGACAAATGCAAAAAGAACAATTGATGGACAGAATGCAGAACACTGTCATACATTCACCCCAGTGCAGAGATCTGGGCCTAAATCTATTGTTTTTTTCCTCACCATGGCATTCCAGTTTGGAGCCAGCCATATGCAAATCAGTCCTAAACCTGCGCCCAAAGGGAGCAGTCCAGCCCGAACTGCCAGGCCAGGTCCTCCCAGGACTGGAAACAAGCATCCTAGGACCGGTTTTGGGCTTTCAGCCCTCATCAGCCAGGATAGCTTGACTCCAGTGGCATGGAGAGCACGGGACCCACGTCTGGGCATACCTGTCCCACTCGGGTGACAAATACAAAAAGAACAATTGATTTACAGAATGCAGAACAATGTCATACATTCACCCTAGTACAAAGATCTGGGCCTAAATCCATCGTTTTTTTTGCTCACCATGCCAATCCAGTTTGAACCAAGCTATATGCAAATCAGTCTTGAACCCTCACCCAATTAGAACAGTCCAGCCCGACCTGCCAGGCCAGGTCCTACCTGGACTGAAAACAAGCAACCTAGGACTGGTTTTGGGCTTTCAGCCCTCATGACCCAGGATAGCTTGACTCCAGTGGCATGGAGAGCACGTGACCCATGTCTGGGCATACCTGTCCCACTGGGGGTGACAAATGCAAAAAGAACAATTGATGGACAGAATACAGAACAATGTCATACATTCACCCCAGTACAGAAATCTGGGGTTAAATCCATCGTTTTTTTGCTCACCGTGCCATTCCAGTTTGAACCCAGCCATATGCAAATAAGTCTTGAACCTGCGCCCAATGGGAACAGCCGAGCCCAAACTGTCATGCTAGGTCCTCCCTGGACTGGAAACAAGCATCCTAGGACCGGTTTCGGGCTTTCAGCCCTCATCAGCCAGGATAGCTTGGCCCCAGTGGCATGGAGAGCACGGGACCCAGGTCTGGACATACACATCCCACTCGGGTGACAAATGCAAAAAGAACAATTGATGGACAGAATGCAGAACACTGTCATACATTCACCCCAGTACAGAGATCTGGGCCTAAATGCATTGTTTTATTGCTCAACATGCCATTCCACTTTGGACCCAGCCATATGCAAATCAGTCTTGAACCTGAGCCCAATGGGAACAGTCCAGCCCAAACTGCCAGGCCAAGTCCTCCCTGGACAGGAAACAAGCATCCTAGGACCGGTTTCGGGCTTTCAGTCCTCATCGCCCCTCCTCAGCAATGCAACACAGCAAAACAACTTGCTGAGTTGTTTTGCGTGAAAGACTGAGAACAGAGATGTGCCCTATCTTTGAATGGCAGAAACCCCAAATTCATCAATAGCTTGATCAACAGATACACTCCGAACTGCAACCTGAGATCCGCCCATATGCACCTCCTGATAACACCCCCCTTTAAACAGAAAAGCTTTGGCGGAACAAGGTTTTCCACACTAGGTCCCAGATATTGGTACTACCTGCCCCTAGAGATCAGATCCTGCACAGACCTCATGACCTTCCGCAAACTTAAAAAAGCATGGCTATTCAGGCAGGCATTTGAGTAACGTATCACCATAACATCTTCTTGAGCAGCGCCAAGAAACCAATCCGGTGTACGTGTGCTATACAAATTAGGTAAAACATAATATAACTATCGATTAAGATGTGGTGGACTTCTGATCTCCCAGCACTGGCGCACGATGTGCCTCCTAGTCCAACTCAATCACCTTTGCATGGCCCAAGTGTACTTGTGTTACATGCAGGATTGATTTTGTGCTGGAGAGAAAACATTTCTGGACAAAATCAATACTTAGTAGCATATTTCTTTTTCTATGTGAATGTAGCATACATGGAAAGAGGAAGTAAAAAAGGGAAATAGAGATATTACCCCAAGTTCCCTATGTCCTCGTCCCATTCATTGACAAAGTGGAGATAACCATCTAACGACAGAAAAAAAGACAAAAGGAATGCTGGCACCCTAATATGGTACAAAAGGGGGTGGTGATGGACGGAGCATCTGAACCAATCAAACACTCACACCCAGTCAAAAGATCTGGGTTTAATCCATCACCGTTCTTTAGCCCACTCTGCCACCCCAGTTCAGAAATGGCTATATGCAAATCAGTCTGACCCTGTGCCCCATGGGAACAGTCCAGCCCGAACTGCCAAGCCATGCCTTCCCTGGACCGGAAACAAGCTTCCGAGGACCGGTTTCTGGCATTGCAGCCTTCTTCAGCCCGGCTTGCTTGAATCCAGTAGCAAAGTGAGCAAGGGACTCACGTCTGAGCATACCCTGCCACACTTATGGCGGCCAAAGCGGTACAAAAGGTGGTGGTGATGGACGGAGCATCTGAACCAATCAAACACTCACACCCAGTCAAAATATCTGGGTTTAATCCATCACCGTTCTTTGGCCCACTCTGCCACCCCAGTTCAGACATGGCTATATGCAAATTAGTCTGACCCTGTGCCTCATGGGAACAGTCCAGCCCGAACTGCCAAGTCATGCCTTTCCTGGACCGGAAACAAGCTTCGGAGGACCGGTTTCTGCCATTGCAGCCTTCTTCAGCCTGGCTTGCTTGAATCCAGTGGCAAAGTGAGCAAGGGACTTACGTCTGAGCATACCCTGCCACACTTATGGCGGCCAAAGCGGTACAAAAGGGGGTGGTGATGGACGGAGCATCTGAACCAATCAAACACTCACACCCAGTCAAAAGATCTGGGTTTAATCCATCACCGTTCTTTAGCCCACTCTGCCACCCCAGTTCAGAAATGGCTATATGCAAATCAGTCTGACCCTGTGTCTCATGGGAACAGTCCAGCCCGAACTGCCAAGCCATGCCTTCCCTGGACTGGAAACAAGCTTCCGAGGACCGGTTTCTGGCATTGCAGCCTTCTTCAGCCCGGCTTGCTTGAATCCAGTGGCAAAGTGAGCAAGGGACTCACGTCTGAGCATACCCTGCCACACTTAGGGCGGCCAAAGTGGTACAAAAGGGGGTGGTGATGGACGGAGCATCTGAACCAATCAAACACTCACACCCAGTCAAAAGATCTGGGTTTAATCCATCACCGTTCTTTAGCCCACTCTGCCACCCCAGTTCAGACATGGCTATATGCAAATCAGTCTGACCCTGTGCCTCATGGCAACAGTCCAGCCCGAACTGTCAAACCATGCCTTCCCTGTGCCAGAAACAAGCTTCCGAGGACCGGTTTCTGGCATTGAAGCCTTCTTCAGCTAAGCTTGCTTGAATCCAGTGGCAAAGTGAGCAAGGGACTCACGTCTGAGCATACCCTGCCACACTTATGGCGGCCAAAGCGGTACAAAAGGGGGTGGTGATGGACGGAGCATTTGAACCAATCAAACACTCACACCCAGTCAAAAGATCTGGGTTTAATCCATCACCGTTCTTTAGCCCACTCTGCCACCCCAGTTCATACATGGCTATATGCAAATCAGTCTGACCCTGTGCCTAATGGGAACAGTCCAGCCTGAACTGCCAAGCAATGCCTTCCCTGGACCGGAAACAAGCTTCCGAGGACCGGTTTCTGGCATTGCAGCCTTCTTCAGTCCGGCTTGCTTGAATCCAGTGGCAAAGTGAGCAAGGGACTCAAGTCTGAGCATACCCTGCCACACTTATGGCGGCCAAAGCGGTACAAAAGGGGGTGGTGATGGACGGAGCATTTGAACCAATCAAACACTCACACCCAGTCAATAGATCTGGGTTTAATCCATCACCGTTCTTTAGCCCACTCTGTCACCCCAGTTCAGACATGGCTATATGCAAATCAGTCTGACCCTGTGCCTCATAGGAACAGTCCAGCCCGAACTGCTAAGCAATGCCTTCCCTGGACCGGAAACAAGCTTCCGAAGACCGGTTTCTGGCATTGCAGCCTTCTTCAGCCCGGGTTGCTTGAATCCAGTGGCAAAGTGAGCAAGGGACTCACGTCTGAGCATACCCTGCCACACTTATAGCGGCCATAGCGGTACAAAAGGGGGTGGTGATGGACGGAGCATCTGAACCAATCAAACACTCACACCCAGTCAAAAGATCTGGGTTTAATCCATCACCGTTCTTTAGCCCACGCTGCCACCCCAGTTCAGACATGGCTATATGCAAATCAGTCTGACCCTGTGCCTCATGGGAACAGTCCAGCCCGAACTGCCAAGCCATGCCTTCCCTGGACCAGAAACAAGCTTCCGAGAACCGGTTTCTGGCATTGCAGCCTTCTTCAGCCCGGCTTGCTTGAATCCAGTGGCAAAGTGAGCAAGGGACTCACGTCTGAGCATACCCTGCCACACTTATGGCAGCCAAAGCGGTACAAAAGGGGGTGGTGATGGACGGAGCATCTGAACCAATCAAACACTCACACCCAGTCAAACGATCTGGGTTTGAGTGTTTGATTTGCTCAAACGCTCCGTCCATCATATCCTTTTGTATTGCTTTGGGACCCTAATACTGGCCCTCCAACCGGGAGTACATAAGCAGTATTTACCCAGCATCCCTGTTCTTTTTTTCTGTCTGTCAACAGTTTGTATGAGGTGTGCTGGTGCTGCTCCTGCTGGGCTGGAGTGGTGGTGCTTCTCTTGTCCCCCCGCCCGGCTGCCTGGCTTTGTGGGCTTTGAGTTCCCTGGGCTGTCTCCTGGGCTGCCGGGCTTGCTGAGAGTCAGTCACCGTTGGAGCCGGTGTTTTGCCTTACCTTCCGGCCCTTTGTGGCTGGGGCTTGGTCTACCAGTTTCTTCCGGGTCGCGTGCTTGTCTTCCCGAGCCTGGCCGGGTGGGACGTGCCGCGCTTGCTGTGTTCTTGCCGTTCTCCTGGAGTGCTGGCGATTGGGGTGGGGGCCTTGTTCCTGGGGCTGTCCCCCATTCTGGGTGAGTTCCGCTTGCCAGATTTAGTTTCTTTTCCTGCTTCTCAGTGCTTGCTTTGAGCTGTGCTTCAGGGTACGGCTGGTTTTTGCTTTCATTGCTGCTCTGTATTCCTGGCTCCATCGCTTCTCTTCTGCATTTGTGGTGATGACTCTACACAGGTGGCAGGCTGTCTGTGCCGGAAGTAGTTTGTGTTGGCATGTTTCACCGCCACATCATGGCGGTGAACACTAACAGTGTTCCTGCTGTTCCCTCTGGTGATGGCAGTGGGGGGCCTTGTTGCAGGTGGTGGCCCTCAATTTGGGTGCGTTCCGCTTCACAGATTTATTTTCCTTGGCCATTTGTTGTCTGTTTCTGCCTCGTTCACTTCGGTGGGTGCTGCGCTGCCTTTTTTCTTCCAGGGTTGCGCATGCGGTTGCTCCGGACTTCGACTCCCGCCTCCGCCTGCGGAGCATGGATGGTGTGGGGGGGCTGTGTGCACGTGACGCATTCCGTGTAGCTGGGTGGTCTGTCGCTGCTGGTGGTTGCAGTTCTGTATGGACTGCCTTTTCTTGCCTGTGCTCCTTTGGGGGGTTGCTCCGGGGTGCTAGGTGCTGCATTGTGGGGGTTCCTGGTGCTGCAGCGAGAGTTCTCACTCAGGGTCACTGTCTTCGTGTAGTGCCCATATACCTAACAGCACGTGATTTGGCCCTTGCAGTTCAGTCCTTTGGGGTTCTGTTGAGCGGGTTCACCTCTTCGTTGAGTTTGTTTGGTGGCTTGGATCTCTATGGTTATAGGCATTCACGCTATGGGTTTGAATAGCTGCCCGGTCTGGCATGTTTTCCTGTCCCTGCTGTGGTGGCGAGGTCCTTTTTCGTTGGCTCCCTCTGTGCTAGTTCCTGGAGTTGTCTGGTCTTCTTCCCCGCTTCCAGGCTCCGCTGTTGCTCCCGCCCAGGGCTGCTGGTGGGGAGGTGTTCATGCACCTCTGGCGTCTGCTTGGGTGGTCCTGCGGACTCATGCTTGCCCTCTCATGGGTTCCTGCTGGCTGCTGGGGTCTGCCCCGCTTTTCTTGGTTGTCGCTACTCAGCCCGGCTCCTCGGGGTGTCGCTGATGCGGGTGCTGTGTTCTGGTGTTGGACGTACTGGGTCATTGTATCTGCCCGCCCTTTTTCTCGTGCGGCCTTGCCTCTGCTGCGGGCAACCTGTCCAGTTATGGTGTGTGCTCTGCTTGGGTGTGCTGTGTGTTAAACTGGTTTCCTGGCTTCTGCGTGGCTGGTCGGGGTGCTTGCTTGGGGGCTCCCGGTTCCTGTTTGGCAGTGCGGTGTTTGCTTCCTCCTCTGGTTTCTGTGGCCTGCGCCTGGTTCCTCTTGGGGGTTCCAGGTTTTGTGCCAGTGGCTCTTTTGGGTCTGATTTGTGCTCTTGGCCTGCCACCGTTCCGTGGGCTGGCCTCTCTGTGTTTCAGGTGTTGGCTTGCGTGCTGCCTCCATTTGGAGCTGTTCTGCCCCCTTTTTGCTCTGGCCTGGGGCAGACAGTGTTTGTCCCGGGGCCTTCGTGTGTTTGAGTTGCTTCATGGAGGTCAGGCTGGCTGGGAGCTGTCTCCAGCTGCTTACCTCTGTCTGGCTCTAGCGCTCCCCTTGCGCTTCTGGGATTTCCTTGGATTGTGCTTGTGTTCCCCTGCTTCTGCTGCACCCCTGCTCTGTTTCTGGTTCTTGCCTTTTGGCTTGTTTCTGTGGGTCCTTGCCGCCCCACCTGGTCCGCTCGATCTCGTTGGGTGTCTGGCGGGCCTGCAGGCGCCATATCTTGTTTTTTTCCGGACTGCGGCTTTCCCCTCCCTGCCGGCTCCTGCTCGTGTCTGGTCTCTTGGGGTTTGATTGGTGTGGTTGGGCTCCTGGATGTGTGCCCTGTGGCGGTTTGTCTTTTTTGCCCCTGGGGTTGTGCCGCTGCTGTTTGGGCCTGGTTGTGTTTCGCTGCTGCCGCTCTTCTGTCCTGTGGTTCTCCCGGGTGGGGATCTGGGTTTGCTGCCTGTGCTGCCACCTCTCTGTTGGCTCTGGGGTGTGTTTTGCTGGGCATTCCTGGTTCTTTCCTTGTTCCGGTGTCCTGGATCACTCCTGTCTTCCCTTGTTTCCCCAGGCTCTGCTCCTGGTGTGTGTCTGTGTAGGGTGCCACCCTCCCCCCCTTTCTGGGTGGGGTGCAGTTCTGGGGTTCGCGTTTTGCCTCTCTGGGGTCCGGTCTCCTGGTTGTCAGTTGTCTGGGAACTCCTGCTCCTGGCCCTCTGGCTTCTATGCTTCTTCGGGTTTCCGCTTTGGCGGTTTCCTCTGTTTGTTTTTTCTCTGGCTCCCTGTGTGGTCCGGCTGTGGTGTGCTGGGAGTCTCCACTGGCCTCCCGGTCCTTGGCTTTGGCCTGGGCGCTGCGTGGGTCCCTTCCGGGGCTGGTTGGGCCTGGGGGTCCTCCTGCTTGGACAGGTTGCTTGGCTTCGGTCCTGGCTTCCTGGTTCCTTTTGCTTGTTGCCCTGGTTCTGACAGTTTTCTTGTCCCCTTCCGGTTACGGTCGGGCTGTGGTGCGCCCTGGGGCCTTTCCGCTGCTCTTGCCCATTCGGCGTGTGGGTTCTGGGTGTTGGGTGTCCTTTGTCTTCTGCCCCGTCTTTGGTTCCTCTCTCGTCCTCCGCCTTGTTGGCTCCTGTTCCTGTCTTCCCTCTGGGGTTCGGCGGGTTGGTCCCTGGTTGGTTCCTGGGTTGGGGTCTGTTGGGGATTCCCGGTTGCCCTTGGCTTGCACCCTGCGGTGTTCTGCCTTCCCTATGGGGTAGGGGTTTTTGGGGTTGCGGCCGTTGGCTCTGTCCCCGTCCCTGCGGTGCCGGTTCAGTTCCGGGTTGTTGATTTCCTGGTCTTTGCTGCCCTCTGTTGTTTGGTCGGCTGACTGATGGGTGATTCTGGGCGTGTCTCTGGCCTGGGGTCTTTGGGTTGGCCTCCTCTGCCCTTGTGTTGTGGCATTTTGTGTCCGGTCCTGGTTCGTATTTGCAGCCTCCCTCTCTGTGGGGGCTCTTGGCCTCCTGTGGTTTTGGGTATTTGTATCCGTCCATGTCCTTTTCTGTTTTTTTGGTGTAAGGTTCCTGGTCGGCTCCTGAACTCTCGCTGTGCCTCCTCCCTCTGGACTGTGTGTGGTCTTTGGCGGCCCTGGTGGTGCTGTCCTTTCTTTTCTGGGGCCTGGGCCTCCTCTGCGTGGCTTTTGTTGGTTTCGTCCTCCGGTCTTATTGTGGGTCGGTTCCTTTGGTTTGATGTGGTGGGACGTTCTCTGGTGTGTGCTTCCCTCCGGCCTTGTTGGTCTGGGTGCATGTGTCTGCGCTTTGTTGCACGGCCTTGGCTTTTTTCTTTGGCCTTTTCTGAGGTTTGCTCCTTGTCTGTGCAGCTGCCGGGTCCTGGGTGTCTTCCTGATGGTTCTTGACTGGTCGTCCGTGTCCAGTGGGTTTCCTTGGCCTTGTCCTTTTGTTTTTTTGGCCTGATTGCTCTGTCTCCGGTTTTTCTGGTTAGTGGCCTCCTTGTGTGGTTCTGGCCTTATATTTATGTTTTCTGGGTTGTTTCAGGTCCTTGTTTGTGTCCCTGCAGTCCTGTTCTGGGGTGCTGGCTGGTTGCTTCCTGCGATTCCCGCTTTCTGTGATCCCTAGGCTTGCTGCGTTTGGTGTGGTTTCCTGGGTGCGCTGGTGGATTCAGAAAGCCGGTTTTCTGCTTTGGAATTCTCCACTTTGTCAATGAATGCGACGAGGTTATAAGGAACCTGGGGGTAATGCTCTATTACTTACTGGTAATATTCATTACTCCGGGTCCCATTGTCCTTGTCCCATTCATACACCCCTCCCTCCATCCAGGAAGGCCTGCATTCCTGTGTGGGCTTGGTTGTACGTGCGGGATGCTGCGTAAGTACTGCTTATGTACTCCCAGTGGGAGGAGCAGTATTAGGTTCCCAGCATTTCTTTTGTCTTTTTTTCTGTCGGGAGATGGTTATCTCCACTTTGTCAATAAATGGGACGAGGACAATGGGACCCGGAGTAATGAAGATTACCGGTAAGTAATAGAGCATTTCCCATTGTTATGCCACTGTTGCGTAGGCACACCATTTTGGGGCAAACCAAGGTGTACAAGTCTCTGTCAATCTGGTTTACATCAGATCAATGGGTGAATGCATGAGGATGCCCAAGGACCAATCATTTAACGTCTACTCAATGCAGGGTAATGCAAGCCAGTGCTATGTGTGCATTGCGTTACTTTGTATTTACTAAAACATTAGGGACCATATGTATCAAGCTAAATTTTGATTGTAAACGCTTACATTTGCAGAATTTCAGCGTTTGCAATCGCAACTTAGCAGTGTGCAATGTATCACACAAAAACCCACTAGCAAAATAAGGAATAACAAAATTTGCGATTCCCTATTTAGCAAATGCATTTAGGTATCGCAAATTGCGATTTTTTAAATGCAATGTAAGAAGCACAAAAAAGTGCGATTTGGCCTTAAGAAATCGTAAATTACCACCAACTTCAAGTTGGTGGTAATTTGCGGTTATCTTTGAAAAAGCACATTTTTGATTTTTTAAAAGTGCCATATGTCGCACATACATGCCCTTAGGACATGTATGTGCGCAAAATGTGCACACATGCATATTTCTGGGGTGCAACAGGGTGTCCTCTTGGCACCCTTGCAACCTTGAAATTGCATTTTCAATTAGCAATTCTCTAATTGCTAATAGCAAATTGAGAATGTCTTCCAATTCATTCCTATGGACCTCCTAGCCCATAGGAATGAATGGGAAGGTATTCCTTATTTGCGAATCTCAAATTACGATTCACAAATAAGGAATATGTAGGATTCGCAAAATTATAAGCAAATCCTACATACATTGCATTTTGCAATTCTCTAATTGCGATTCGCAAAAAAATGCAATTAGAGATTCACAAAATGGTTTTTGATACATATGGCCCAAAGCAACACAAATTTACTTTGCATGGCGTAGTAAATGCCAAAAAGGAGTTTGTGTCGGTGCTGTGACTCAAAAATGATACAACCAGATGCAAAATGTTAGTAAATTTCGGACTAGGTATCAATATTTATTTTGAGGGCAGCAAAACTAGTCAAGCTCATCTGGGGCAAAGCATATAATGAAAAGCTTGGCAGAAGACTCTTCTGGCATAAATCCAGGGGAGAAGGGCAGTAACATAAAACAGCTCAGCTCGGGAAGCGGTCAGAGCCACGCGTGTCCCAACAATGAAAGGGCTACCACACTTTCCTTAAACACACATATGCCTTAACCAAG
Organism: Lissotriton helveticus; assembly: GCF_964261635.1. Lineage (NCBI taxonomy): Eukaryota > Metazoa > Chordata > Amphibia > Caudata > Salamandridae > Lissotriton > Lissotriton helveticus. Next base: position 159,027,332 of record NC_136073.1, on the reverse strand, counting down.
CGTATGCATGGTTAAGTTAGTGCGCGGTCTACCTGCTGGCTGGAATGGGTGGAGGCAGGAAGCAGGAAGGAACGGGGGAGGACGTGGTAAGGTAGGTGGGGCTGGGGCCGGGATTTGGGGGGGTGGAAGATAGTTTTTAATGGTTGGGGTCATTTTCAGGGCTGGAGGGGTCATGCTTGTTTTTAGGGCTAGGGGGTCAAGGACGTTTGTAGGGCTCAGGGGGTTGGGTAGTTTTAGGGCTCAGGGGAAGGTGGGGTCGTTTTAGGGCTTTTCGGGCAGGGAGGTTTTGAAGGTTTTGGGGGAAGGAGGTTGATTATCAGTAGGGGTAGTTTTAAATTTCAGGGCAGGGGTTTAGGGGTGTCTTGGGGCTCAGGTCGGGGGGAGCATGGATCGGGATACTTTTTAGGGCTTAGGGGGAAGGGTAGTTTTTAGGGCTTGGGGGATCGGCGTACTTTTTAGGGATCAGGGTTGGCATAGTTTTTAGGGCTATGGGGAGGGCATGGTCATTTTTAGGGGTTAGGGGGCAGGTACGGTTTCAGGTCTCGGAGAGGGTTGATTTTCAGGAGGGAGGGGGTAGTTTTAGGTCTCAGGGTTGGGTGCAGGGGTTGGGTAACACTTAGCTCATAAGTCTTAATCACACATATTTCATTGTAAAGGCATGCATGATAAAGGCATATGCGTCGTAAACACATGCATGGGTCTGTCGCACAACCACTCAGCTCACATACAAAACAGAACAAGCATTTACAATGCAACGGTCTCGCCTTTGCAAAAGTTAAAGCTATTGGCATTGTAAATGACAACATTTTTATTTATGTGTTGGTTTTGAAAACAGATACATAAATGGCATTGTCATTTACAATGCCAATAGCCTAATCTCTTGCAAATGCCACACTCAAACACACAGACCCACACACACACACACAGAGCCCCACACACACATAGAGCCACACACACACACAGATCCACACACAGAGCCACACACAGAGCCACACACACACACACACACAGCCTCACACACACACAGTGTCTCAAACACACAATGTGTCTCAAGCACACGCTGTGTCTCACACACACTGTCTCACGCACACACTGTCTCACGCACACACTGTCTCACGCACACACTGTCTCACACACACACTGTCTCACACACACACTGTCTCACACACACATAGTGACTCACACACACACAGTGTCTCACACACACACACACACAAACACACACACACACAGTGTCTCACACACGACTCTCTGCTCTTGTCCCCCACCCCCCTGTTCCTACCCTGCCCTGTCTCCAGCCTTGTCCCCTCCCTGGATCTCTCGCTGCCCGGTGCCAGCCTGCTCCGCCTTGCTTCACTGCCAGCCCCCCTCCCTCCCCGCAGCACCGCTATATATCTATACTACTATTATAAAGTAAGAACTGTGAATCTTTGAGGCGGGTAAACTCGGGAACCACAGCGCCAATTCAAACACCCGATACATCATAGTAATTGTCAGGGTGTGCAGATGGACATAGTCTATATTAAAATAAAATATATACGTTGTTTAAAAAATTAAAGATAAAAAAAGTAGTCCCTTGAATGTAGCGCCGGCCGCGACCTGCGTGCTGACATCAGGAGCGCGGGGAGGAGCGGCGTACAGGAGCACGAGGAGGAGCGGCAGAGATCAGCGCGGGGAGGAGCGGAGAACTTTGCCAGACTGGAGCGGGCTGAGGTACGTCAAGCGCTGGGAGGAGCGGTGAGCTAAGGCGGACTGACCGGTAAACTTTGGCGGAGCGCGGGGAGGAGCGGAGAACTTTGCCAGATTGGAGCAGGCTGAGGTACATCAGGAGCAGGCTGAGGTACGTCCAGCGCGGGGAGGAGCGGTGAACTAAGGCGGACTGGCGCGGGCTGATGGGTAAACTTTGGCGGACTGCAGCCCCGTGTGGAATGGGTACATACTGGATTTGTGTAGTGGGGGTTGAGTCGCCATGGCAGGTTATGAACAGGGTTTGCTTTTGCAGCGCACAGAGAAAGGTTGTTTGCAGCGTCGGATGCGTGGCAAAAGTGTTAGGGAGCATGGCGAGGGTGGCTGATTGGGGGCACTGAAGGTGGCGGTGAACTTGGGCTGAGGAGGTGGTTGGGGCCTGGGTTTGGGCGACTGCGGTGAACTAAGGCGGACTGCAGCGGGCTGAGCGGTAAACTTTGGCGGACTGCAGCGGGGCGTGTGGAATGGGTACATACTGCCTTTGTGTACTGGGGGTTGAGTCGCCATGGCAGGTTATGAACGGGGTTTGGCTTTGCAGCGCACAGACAAAGGTCGTTTGCGTCGCCACAGTGTTAGGGAGCAAGCCTGATAGCCCCCGGACAACGTCGGGACGGGCTGCTAGTATATATATATAGAGAGAGAGAGAGAGAGCGTGAGAGAGCGTGAGAGAGAGATGAATACTATAGGGAACTCTGGAAGATCTGCTCCTTTATATAGAGAGCATCCACACCAGGCTTCTCCAACGAGTAGCTTGTGAGCTACCAATAGCTCTTTAAGTACCCGTAAGTAGCTCTCCTGTATGCAATCGGCCTACTAAATTAGATTTTTCTTGGTTGAAATAATATATGTATACAAAAATTGAAAAGTGTGTATTTGAGATGAAAATGTAAACCTGTCTAATGTGGTCAGTATTAATATTCTAATAATATTAGAAACTCAGGATGATTTTCATTGATCTTAAGTAGCACTTACTACAGAAAAGGTTAGAGACCCTTGATCTACATCAACACAGACACTCGAAATCAGGTCACCGCAACATTTGAGGTGGGCAGATCTCCACATGTGCAATATGTTATTTATTACCAGGACATTTGGAATTATGCAGCAGGGGAGGACCAAATTCTGCAATAAGTTTGACTAAGTTATCCTGGCAGAAAAGGCAAATTATGCAGCATAATGCTGTACATTTTGTGATAATATTCAGTATTTTGGTATTTTTACTCATAGTATCACTACCTGGGCAAAGATGTCCCCTCGTTAGTACTTGTTTAACAAGCAAATACCCCAATAAGCAACTGAATGATGACAGTCTTGTTTTGCGAAGGGACTTCCACTCGCTGAAAACCCTTTACAAATGTTTTAAATAACTTTTGAATCATTTGAGCTAAGAACATTTTTGCGGGTTAAAATCTTCAGTTTATACAGTGAATGAAGGATTTATGTGACAAATGCAACAACTCCACAACTATACAGAAACGCAATTGATACAGAATCACATCATCTCATTGGCCCTATTTATTACCACTGTTTTGGGAGGGGCCATGACAGAGGGTCATGATGTCTTTCCCCTTACTCTCATGGACAACTGTTGGATGCTGGGATGTGGGACTACATTTATGTTCACCGCCATGGCATAAATATATGGAGAATAGAAAGAGAGAAGGGCGGATGTTAATACAATTAATTGGGAGGTTTAAAGAGAAGGAAATATGGAAATCTACACATAGGGATGTATGACGTTACAACGCAGGCTATTACAACGCCTGCCTTTACAACGCGGTTTTTACATCGCAAACCTTTACAACGCATAGCGCTTAGAGGTGCTGGATAGTGGTAAGTATAATTTTCTATTCCAACTCCAGTCCCCGTGGACACTAGGGAAGGTGTTGGATAGAAAATTAAACTTATTCCCTATCCTAGAGCGCCTCCCAGCGCAATGCGTTGTAATGGTTTGCGTTGTAATGACCGCGTTGTAATGGTAGTGCGTTGTATTAGTTTCATTGTAAAGGTTGTTTACCGTCTGGGGCACTCAGAAGGCGGCCACTTTCAGAGCATCTGCGCTCACAGCAGGCGCCGGGCCTCTGCACGGAGCTGTGCCTGCCCTATGCTAAGAGCAAGGCTGCGCTTCCAGTTGGCCGCACCTTAGGATGTCTCTACTCTCAGCAGTGGGGTGGCAGAAAAAGGAAGGGGCCCCCTGCGGAATTTAAAAGGGGCCCGAGTCTTCCATATCTCACAGATGTTCATCGGTCTTTAGCTGAATGGATGCCCGTAACTGGACGAGGGCCTCCCCTGCATCGCAGGGGCTGCCGGGTCCTGCTTTACCCTTCTGAGTCTCAGAGATGGTATATGCCAACCCAGAGCAGGTGTTTGTCTCCGCTGCTGGTGGGTGCCCTATACTCACGGCCGGTGCGTGTCCTGGGCATGCCCAATACTCACGGCTGTTGCGTGCCCTGGGCATGCACTATGATCACTACCGGTGCGTGCCCTAAACTCACGGGTGCATGCCCTATACTTGCCCTATACTCAAGGCCGGTCCGTGCCTTATACTCAAGGCTGGTCCTTGTCTCCTTCAGATACTTCCCATCACTCGATAGGCTGGCCTCAGCTTCCTCGCCACAGCAGCTCTCCCTCCATACCACAGCGAGGTCCCTCTCCCCGGCGGCGTGACCTGACCAGGAAGCTGCTTACGACGCACCCCATAAAGCCCCCACCTTAAAACCCCCGCAGCCCGTGCACACATTCCTCCTGCCTATGCTGCCAGTGACACAAAGACGGACAACTTCTTCAGAAAGTTTCTACCCACAGTAGACAACAACAATGACTATTACAAGCATTTGCAATGCAATAGGTCTCACATTAGGAAAGTTTGAGCTATTGGTCTTGTAAATGACACATTTTATATTTATGTGTTGGTTTTGAAAATAGCGAAATTAATAGCTTTGTCATTTACAATGCCAATACTTTTAACTTTTGCAAATGTGACACTTATAGCATTTGTAATGCAACATGTTTTGTATTTACGTGACTTAGATGTATTGATATTACAATTAACAATGGCTTTTAATTTTTTTAAATAATTAATACTTAAATAAAAGTTATTGTAATTTATAATGGCAATATCTTAAACTTTTGTAAATACCTTTTGTGTAGATTATGTTCAGTGTATTTTATTGTGACGAAAATCCAAGAACAGAAGTGAAATATTAACGTCTTTTTGTGACATTTGTAATAAAGCTTGAAACATTGAGAGAACATATTTGAACCAGTTGTTGTTGAATGGTTGCACTGATTGATGCTGTGGTGGTGCGGAGAGATGTTGTGTAGGCGACGAGTGATGATGTGGCGTTCAGTGATGCTGTGGTAGCGCATAGTGATTTTGTGGTGCTCCTGAGTGATGCTGTGGTTCCCGTGAGTGATGCTGTGGTGGTGCGATAGATAGATAAATAGAGTGAGGGCGATAGATAGATAGACAGAGTGAGGGCGATAGATAGATAGACAGAGTGAGGGAGATAGATAGATAGACAGAGTGAGGGGGATAGATAGATAGACAGAGTGAGGGCGATAGATAGATAGAGTGAGGGCGATAGATAGATAGACAGAGTAAGGGCGATAGATAGATAGACAGAGTGAGGGCGATAGATAGGTAGACAGAGTGAGGGCGATGGATAGACAGAGTGAGGGCGATAGATAGATAGACAGAGTGACGGCGATAGATAGATAGACAGAGTGACGGCGATAGATAGATAGAGTGAGGGCGATAGATAGAGTGAGGGCAATAGAAAGATAGAGTGAGGGCAATAGATAGAGTGAGGGCAATAGATAGATAGAGTGAGGGCGATAGATAGATAGAGTAAGGGCGATAGAGTGAGGCAGATAGATAGATTGATAGATAGATAGAGAGTGAGGGCGATAGAGAGATAGAGTGAGGGCAATAGATAGATAGAGTGAGGGGAATAGATAGATAGAGTGAGGGTGACAGATAGAGTAAGGGCGACAGATAGAGTGATGGCGACAGATAGAGTGAGGGCGATAGATAGAGTGAGGGTGATAGATGTGTCTGGTTGTGTGTGTGTGTGTGTGTGTGTTTGGTTGTGTGTGTGTGGTTGTATGTGTGAGTGGTTGTATGTGTGAGTGGTTGTATGTGTGAGTGGTTGTATGTGTGAGTGGTTGTATGTGTGATTGTATGTGTGAGTGGTTGTATGTGTGAGTGGTTGTATGTGTGAGTGGTTTTATGTGTGAGTGGTTGTATGTGTGAATGGTTGTATGTGTGTATGGTTGTGGTTGTGTGTGGTGGGGTGTGTGGGGTTGTGTGTGTGGTTGTGTGTGGTTGGGTGTGTGGGGTTGTGTGTTGGGTTGTGTGTGTAGTTGTGTGTGTGGTTGAGTGTGGTTGTGTGTGTGTGTGGTTGTATGTGTGGTTGTGTGTGTGTGTGTGTGTGGCTGTGTGTGTGGTTGGGTGTGGTTGTGTGTGTGGTTGTGTGTGAGATTGTGTGTGTGGTGTGGTTGTGTGTATTCGAGTGGTTGTGTGTGGTTGTGTGTGGTTGGGTGTGTGGTTGGGTGTGGTTGTGTGTGTGTATAGTTGTGTGTGTGGTTGTATGTGTGGCTGTGTGTGTGGTTGTGGTTGGGTGTGTGGTTGGGTGTGTGGTTGGGTGTGTGGTTGTATGTGTGGTTGTGTGTGTGGTTGTGTGTGTGGTTGGGTGGGGTTGTGTGTGTGGTGTGTGTGGTTGGGTGGGGTTGTGTGTGAGATTGTGTGTGTAGTGTGATTGTGTGTTTGTGTGGTTGTGTGTGTGGTTGTATGTGTGTGTGTGCATGGTTGTATGTGTGTGAGCGGTTAGAGAAGGATGTATGTGGAAGAGAGCAGCAGATCAGCACAGCAGAAGAGAACAGGGAGTTAAAGAAGGAGGTGGGTGGAAGAGAGCAGCAGATCAGCACAACACAAGAGAACAGGGAGTTAAAGAAGGAGGCGGGTGGAAGAGAGCAGCAGATCAGCACAGGAGAAGAGAAGAGAACAGGGAGCTAGAGAAGAAGGCGGGTGGAAGAGAGCAGCAGATCAGCTCAGGAGAAGAGAAGTGAACAGGGAGTTAGAGAAGGAGGTGGGTGGAAGAGAGCAGCAGATCAGCACAGGAGAAGAGAAGAGAATAGGGAGCTAGAGAAGGAAGTGGGGTGGAAGAGAGCAGCAGATCAGCACAGCAGAAGAGAATATGGAGTTAAAGAAGGAAGTGGGGTGGAAGAGCAGCAGATCAGCAAAGGGAGAAAAGAAGAGAACAGGGAGCTAGAGAAGGAGGCAGTGGAAGAGAGCAGCAGATCAGTACGGGAGAAGAGAAGTGAACAGGGAATTAGAAAAGGCGGTAGAGTGAGTGAGGGCGGTAGAGTGAGTGAGGGTGGTAGAGTGGTAGAGTGAGGGGGAGGGCGATAGAGTGAGGGTGGAGTTGGAGGGTGGAGTTGGGGGGTGGAGTTGGAGGGTGGAGTTGGAGGGTGGAGTTGGAGGGTTGAGTTGGAGAGTGGAGGGTGGAGTTGGGTTTGGAGGGTGGAGTAGGGGTTGGAGGGTGGAGTTGGAGGGTGGAGGGTGGAGTTGGAGGGTGGAGTTGGAGGGTGGAGTTGGAGGGTGGAATTGGAGGGTGGAGTTGGAGGGTGGAGTTGGAGGGTGGAGTGGAGGGTGGAGGTGGAGTTGGGGTTGGAGGGTGGAGTTGGGGTTGGAGGGTGGAGTTGGGGTTGGAGAGTGGAGTTGGAGGGTGGAGATAGGGTTGGAGGGTGGAGTTGGAGGGTGGACTTGAGGGTGGAGTTGGAGGGTGGAGTTGATGGGTGGAGTTGGAGTTGGGGTTGGAGGGCGGAGTTGAAGTTGGAGGGTGATGTTGGAGTTGGAGGGTGGAGTTGGAGGGTGGAGTTGGAGTTGGAGTTGGAGTTGGAGGGTGGAGGGTGGAGTTGGAGGGTGGAGTTGGAGGGTGGAGGGTGGAGTTGGGTTTGGAGGGTGGAGTAGAGGTTGGAGGGTGGAGTTGGAGGGTAGAGTTGGAGGGTGGAGTTGGAGGGTGGAGGGTGGAGTTGGAGGGTGGAGTTGGAGGGTGGAGTTGGAGGGTGGAGGTGGAGGGTGGAGGTGGAGGGTGGAGGTGGAGTTGGGGTTGGAGGGTGGAGTTGGGGTTGGAGGGTGGAGTTGGAGGGTGGAGGGTGGAGTTGGAGGGTGGAGTTGGGGTTGGAAGATGGAGTTGGGGTTGGAGGGTGGAGTTGGAGTTGAAGGGTGGAGTTGGAGGGTGGAGTTGGAGGGTGGAGTTGGAGTTGGAGGGTGGAGTTGGAGATGGAGAGTGGAGGTGGAGTTGGAGGTTGGAGTTGGAGGGTGGAGTTGGAGGGTGGACGTGGAGGGTGGACATGGAATTGGAGGGTGGAGTTGGAGGGTGGAGTTGGAGTTGGAGGGTGGAGTTGGAGTTGGAGGGTGTTGTTGGAGGGTGTAGTTGGAGGGTGGAGTTGGAGTTGGAGGGTGGAGTTGGGGTTGGAGGGTGGAGTTGGAGTTGGAGGGTGGAGTTGGAGGGTGGAGTTGGAGGGTGGAGTTGGGGTTGGAGGGTGGAGTTGGAGTTGGAGGAAGGAGTTGGAGGAAGGAGTTGGAGGGTGGAGTTGGAGGGTGGAGTTGGAGGGTGGAGGGTAGAGTTGGAGTTGGAGGGTGGAGCTGGAGGGTGGAGTTGGAGGGTGGAGTTGGGGTTGGAGGGTGGAGTTGGGGTCGGAGGGTGAAGTTGGGGTCGGAGGGTGGAGTTGGGGTTGGAGGGTGGAGTTGGAGGGTGGAGTTGGGATTGGAAGGTGGAGTTGGAGGGTGGAGTTGGGGGTTGGAGGGTGGAGTTTGGGTTTGAGGGTGGAGCTGGGGTTGGAGGGTGGAGTTGGGGTTGGAGGGTGGAGTTGGAGGGTGGAGTTGGAGGGTGGAGTTGGAGGGTGTAGTTGGAGGGTGGAGGTGAAGGGTGGAGGTGGAGGGTGGAGTTGGAGGGTGGAGTTGGAGTTGGAGGGTGGAGTTGGAGTTGGAGGGTATATACACCAGCCACTATAAGGTATGGCAGACATGCTTTGCTTGATCTCCAACCTGACAAGCCTGCAGCTTGTAAGCACACCATGACTGCCCAGTCGCTAAGCAAATGTACAGGGTGTAGCTTTGAACCCATGATTCACATTCCTACAACAAGCTCGGGTCACTCTTTGAAAGCAGCTCTACTCAATTGTAGATCTCTCCGCAAACACGCCCTCGAAATATTTCATCTACTCGAGGATCAAAATCTTAACATTCTATTCTTGACGGAGACCTGGTTAGATGAGTTTTCTGACCCTGACATTATCCAGGCCATGCCCCACGGCTACTCCCTCTCTAGATTAGATAGGAAAGACGGAAGGGGGGGAGGTATTGCCATAGCTACGAAAGCCCCTCTAGTCTGCTCCTTAGCTCCTATACAGATTGATCACAGTGAAGCTGGATCCTTCACAATTAATACCGGCCCCAACCACTCCGTATCGGGCATCCTGATCTATCGCCCACCTGGCAGAATGTATGATTTTACTTCCACTTTAATGGAAGCCATTACCCACTTAGCACTTAGAAAATCTAGACTTCTAGTGCTAGGTGATCTCAATGCTCATTTTGAAGATCCACTAGATAATGATGCCTCTGAGATCCAAACGGAGCTTCTTTCGGTTCAACTTGAAATGAAAAACAAGGAACCGTCTCATCAATTAGGTCACCTACTGGATCCTATCTTTAGTAACTGGCAGGGAGTTCACACCTTAGAGCCTTTACCCATACCTTGGTCGGATCACCACATTATCCCGATCACGATTCAATTGGACAAAATTGAGCATTTCCAACACCAATCTCTGCGGTACAAACGCAGAAAATGGAAGAGCTTTACTATAGAATCTTTTATTAAAATTACCCAGGAGGAGGGCCCTCCGAAAGGGGAAGACTGTGAAGCAGCTAGCAACAACCTAAATAGTATCGTAATCAAGGCCCTCGATATTACTGCCCCCAGTCGTATCATGACCAATGCCAGGAGATTAAAAAAAGCTGCTCCCTGGTTTAGCCAAGAACTGCAGACTATGAAAACAACCTGCAAAAATCTTGAGAGAGCCTGGCGTCAGAATTTCTGTGCAGAAACTAAAATGAAGTATAAAAACTCTCAAAGAGTGTATTACAAATCTGTACGTTTGGCTAAGGCAAAGCATTACCATTCTCGTATCATGGAAGCAGGCAATTCCTCGAAGGAATTATTCCAGATCTACAAAGAAATATCAGTAGTGGATACTAACTCCTCCACTCAAAATGATTCTGTGGAATCATGTAATAAAGTGGCACAGTACTTCTCAGGTAAAATCAATAAAATATATATAAGCTTCGCCAATCATGTAGAGTCGGCTTCTGACTTCACAGAAAATGACAGTCTTATTAAAACTCTAAAGTGCCTCAAATCTTTTGAAGTTCCCCCGTACGAAGTCCTGTCTAAATTGTGTAATAAAATCAAATCGGGCTCTCCCCGAGACCCGGCGCCTCCGAAAATCTTAGCTGAAGCCTTCCCTGCTCTAGAACCTCATTATAGACATCTACTTCAGATTTCATTCTCCACAGCTTGCCTGCCGGCGGATTGGAAACAGGCAGTTGTACTACCAATCAAGAAAAAGCCGAATGTCAGCCAAGACATTATGGACAATCTCCGGCCAATTTCCCTGCTACCATACTTAGCTAAGCTAGCCGAGAAAATTGCTAACATCCAACTCATGGAACATCTAGAAGAACATGATGTTTTCCATAAATCCCAATCGGGCTTCAGATCCAACTTCTCAACGGAAACGGCCCTCCTCAGGGCCACTGAAACCCTACGAGAGGGAGCAGACGAGGGCAAGATCATGGCCCTCATCATGCTCGACCTCAGTGCTGCGTTTGACACTGTAGCACACTCCATCTTGCTACAGTGTCTAAACAAAGCCGGAGTAACCAACAGGGCACTGGGATGGCTGAAAGCCTTTCTGATCGATAGGAGCTTCCAAGTCCAAAGAGGGACTTCCCTCTCAGACAGTGTGCGGCTTGAACAGGGGGTGCCTCAGGGTTCGGCCCTGAGTCCCACCCTGTTTAATCTATACATGGCCCCCCTGGCAGAGGTGGTGCAATCGTTCGGTGTGGAGCTTGTCTCTTACGCCGACGATACGCAACTTTTAATATCTTTGACGCAAGCCCCATCCACGGAAGCCACGAACTTCAACAACTGTATGAGCAAGCTTTCCTCTTGGATGACAGAGCACTGTTTAAAACTGAACGGTACCAAAACAGAGGTCATAATCATTGGAGGTAATGAGACCAATTGGACTAAAGAATGGTGGCCCACTTGTTTGGGTACTTTGCCCCCTCCCAGCCGGGAGGCGAAGAATTTAGGAGTCTGGGTTGATAATAAGCTATCTTTTGATAGCCATATAAAAAGAACGGTAGGCAAGTGCTTCGGAGTGATGAAGACTCTCAACCGTACCCTTGACTTGCTGCCTCTCAACTCCAGACGGACTATGACGCAGGCGCTAATAACTTCCCGAATTGATTACGGGAATGTTTTACTCTTAGGCACTTCAGAGAAAAATATAAAGAAATTACAGGTCCTACAAAATTCGGCAGCACGCCTAGTATTAAGACTGCCCCGCAGAGCCCCTTCACGACCCTCTCTAGCAACTCTCCATTGGTTGCCTATCAAGAAGAGGATCATTTTCAAAGCTCTGCTATGGTGTCACAAGATTCTCCATAACAAGGCACCTGCCTATATGTCCGATCTGGCTTTGCCATATGAACCCAACAGAACCCTCAGATCCAAAGGTACAGGTCTGCTCAGAACTGCCCGTCCTAAAAAGGCCAGAATGGGAGGCAGATCCTTCCGCACAATGGCGGCGAAGCACTGGAACCTCCTGCCCATGGACATCCGAGTAGAGGTGAATGAGACCCCCTTTAGGAAGAAATTGAAAACTTGCCTCTTTAATCAGTGATAGGTTCTCCTTCTCCTCAAAACTCACTCTCTCCACAGCGCGGGGACACGCCGGGAGGCGTCACCAGGCGCTTTACAAGCTCCTTTAAACTAAACTTAAACTAAGTTGGAGTTGGAGGGTGGAGTTGGAGGGTGGAGTTGGAGTTGGAGGGTGGAGTTGGAGTTGGAGGGTGGAGTTTGAGTTGGAAGGTGGAGTTGGAGGGTGGAGTTGGAGGGTAGAGGGTGGAGCTGGAGGGTGGAGTTGCTGGGTGAAGTTGGAGGGTGGAGTTTGAGTTGGAGGGTGGAGTTGGAGTTGTAGGTTGGAGTTGTAGGTTGGAGTTGTAGGTTGGAGTTGGAGGGTGGAGTTGGAGGGTGGAGTTGGAGTTGGAGGGTGGAGTTGGAGGGTGGAGTTGGAGTTGGAGGGTGGAGTTTGAGTTGGAAGGTGGAGTTGGAGGGTGGAGTTGGAGGGTAGAGGGTGGAGCTGGAGGGTGGAGTTGCTGGGTGAAGTTGGAGGGTGGAGTTTGAGTTGGAGGGTGGAGTTGGAGTTGGAGGGTGGAGTTGTAGGTTGGAGTTGTAGGTTGGAGTTGTAGGTTGGAGTTGGAGGGTGGAGTTAGAGGGTGGAGTTGGAGCGTGAAGTTGGAGGGTGGAGTTGGAGCTGGAGGGTGGAGTTGCTTGGTGGAGTTGGAGGGTGGAGTTGGAGTTGGAGGGTGGAGTTGGAGTTGGAGGGTAGAGTTGGAGGGTGGAGCTGGAGGGTGGAGCTGGAGGGTGGAGCTGGAGGGTGGAGCTGGAGGGTGGGCAGCATGTGAAATCAGACTGGGTTTGAATGTGTGAAAGAAAGGTTAATTGATAGAAACATCCGAAAGGAAAACATTTTCACAGATAACATTAAAAACAGGAAGAAGTGTGCTTGTTAATTGCTAGCAGCGTGAAAGCAGCATACTTATTCATTTCCATTAGTGTGAAAGAAATGTACATACGTTTTTCCATGGCTTGAAAGGTATTGCGATCTCATCAACTATGCTAGTACGAAAACTATGCACAAATATTGCTACATGTGTGGAGATGTGCTTTGCCATTGCCACAATTAGTAATTTGCAAGCGTATTGCCACGAGATGACAGTAACTGCATGGTAATTGTACTGTGAATGGAAGAATTGTGCTCTGACATCACCGCACGGGCATTGCTGTAAAACCACTAGAGTGAAACATGCATGGGAGATGCTAGCCCCCCATTAACCAAGACCTCTGCGAGCTTTTGTGTAGTAAGCCTTGGTTTTTTGTGTATTCCTCGTTCTCTGTGAAGTGATGATAAAACTTTGACTATGCACCAACACTGGGGGGGCAGGTTTCTTTCAACGTTAAGACGATCAGTTGGCACCGAACCCCGGTGGTAACTTTGAATGTAGACTATGTTAAGTAATTTTTTTCCAACAATGAAATGGCTAATAGGGGACGAAATCCACCATAACTGGGGCCAAGAGCAGGGTACATTGCAAAATGGACAGCCCAGGAGACCGAATGATAAGTACAAGGCAACTGTTGATGAAATGCTTTTGAGAAGATGGTTGATGTATTCAAAAGTACACCAATGTATTCCCGAGAGTGCCTCTAAAAAACAAGTCAAGGTTCCCAAAGACACAACATTACAACAGGGAAGGCTGTAAAGTGCAACCCTCCCTCACTCAAAAGTTGTAGGGAAGGCAGCTACAGCACCGGCTTCCCTCAGCTGGAGAATAACTAAAGGGCAGTACCTGAAACGCTAGTTTTAGTGACACACAGAATATCTCAGGAGGACTGGAGTGGGGTCAGGTCAGGGGAGCCAGATGGAGCCACAATAAAATACTTGAGAGCATCTGACCCGAGCTCTGACCTGCAGAGCACTGCTGTGAGTAAGTGGGCAGCGCAGAGCCTCATGGGAACACAGGGGAGATCACGAGAGCACACAAAGAGACAACTTAAACAAGCATTGGCGGCCGCAAAAAAATATCCGGCGAAATGGAAAAAAACGAAGAAAGTAATTAGCATAGTAATTATCACAGCATGCCGCCAGTGCCCGAAGCACGTCTCCCTGAGAGGTTGCTATACTAAATAAACAAATGTAAGGTGTCTGCTCAACAGTCTTCCAGACAGGAGCACTTACCTATAACTAACGCCCAGCAGGTCTTCCGGCGAGGATCACTCAAATGCAATTGAACGGGCAAAAGCTGTCATTTGGAAGCGCCTTCCCATTTTAGAATCTGCTCGTGGAAGCGCGTTCACAGAGCAGATTCTGCTCGTGCACTTGTCTGTCTCTTCCGCCCTTCACACGTGTCCTACTTTTCTTTCAGAGCTGGGTTGTTAATAACTACAGACAAGGGGAATTTAGAATGTTATTGTGAGTTTTAGCACAATTTATTTTCCAATCGGTGGTGTGCTTATTTACTAAAAATATGACAAGGAGAGCGCCAGAAGCTGACCTGATCTCATCACGCGAGAACAGTTGGCAATCTGCTTCTGCGCAGGACCGCAGAGGTTGGGCGGAAGTTTGGCGCCACCATCTCCCTGGCACTGCAGTGCGTGAGGGGTGGGAGAAAATCTGTGTCTGTGCTGCGTGGCATCAGTGCACAAGCAGAGGTGAGCAAATTGAAATTTAGGGATGGGGACACACGAGAAGGCTGGTTGTGAAGATGTTGCATTGTGTTCAACAAGGGGGAGGAGGGGGTTGCACGAGCGGCCGGTGGACGGGGGGCCTTCTGGGGGTCAGGGTGGTGAGGCTTGTGACACCTGGGTGTAAGGTCCTGCATTTAAGATGCTGGATGCATGTGGGCTGTCGTTGTGCAGCATGTTGGAGGCGAGGATGGTGCGGTGTGCTGGCTCCGAGTCATGCGACTGACGCTTCGGCCAACTGAGGCGGAGGGGGGGTAGTGCGGAGGAGCTCGGTTTCCGGCTAGATAAGCGAAAGAAGCATGGCCCCAGGGCTGCAAGTATGGTTTTAACACCCCCATCGGCCCCCGCCCCCTTTTTCTTGGCTGTCTCGAGCCAGGTGGTGAAGTTGCATGTAAATGGGCATGCTGGACATGGAGGGAGGCAGGTTTGCAGGAGAGGTGGGGCGAGGGGCGCATCGGTCTGCTGGGGAGCGTGCGAGGGTTGGGGGCTCTGTTTCGGAGGGAGGGCTCGGGAGGGGACAAAAGGTGCTGGGGTGCGAGGCAATGTGCAACAAGAGATGTGCTGAGGTAAGGGGGAGGAGGGGTGTGTGTGCCTGCATGTGTGTGTAAACGCGCGCACGTGTGTGTGCTTCCGTGAGTGTGGACGTGCGCGTCCACAGACCATAATCGCCGCGCATGCCCCGGTCTGTCTCCCTTGAGAGGCATCTCAGCAGCAATAGGTCTCGAGGACGAGACCTAAAAACGTGACTTCACTGCTTAATGTGGTGCCTGTAAAACAGCATGTACTGCAATCATATGCTCTGTTAATCAGGAAATTAAATGCATTTGATCTAAGAGTTCAGTGATCGCTTACCAGTCCAAGATCACTTGCACTCTCAGGAGTTCAGGAGTAAAGTGGGTACGGTGGAACAGTGCCTGAACCTAAATTTAATTATGGCCAAATATACGATCGTCAAAAAATCACCCATATATTTTGGTTTTATGGATTTAAGTTCTGCATTTGATTTTGTTAATCGTTCTCGTTTATGGTCAGTTTTGTTAAATTATGGTTTAGATGAATCTTTAGTTTATTTTCTGGCACACCTTCATAGTGATTTGAAAGCTCGTGTTCGTATAAATAATGATGGTGAAGTCTCAAATTATATTTTAATTGGTAGGGGGGTCAGACAAGGCTGTGTTCTGGCCCCCTACTTTTTATCCTGCATATAAATGATCTGAGTGTTTGTTTGAGCAAATTAACTAATGATGTTCCGCAAGTTAACAGCAACTCTGTCCCCGCTTTACTTTATGCGGACGATGCGGTCCTTAGGGGCCGCACACCTAACGCTTTGCGAATATTAATTTCTGGTTTTGTTAAATTTATGGCAGATCTGGGCCTTTGCACTAACTTCAAAAAGTCATTTATAATGTCTTGTGGCCCTAAAAGTTACAAAATAAGCCACATTCAATCAGGGGATGATATTCTAAAATGCACTTGCACTTTCCCTTATCTTGGTCTGTTATTCTCAAACACTGGCTCTTGGCAACCCCATGTCGCCTTGGGAAGGAATAAAATGAGTAAGGCCATAAACTCTTTAACCTCCCTTCGCCAACCCAGACAAGCAGACGTGATTGTGTCACTCTTACAAATTTATAAAACACAATGTCTACCTGTGGGCACCTACGGTGCCGAGATATGGGGTTACTCCAATAGCACACAATTACAGACCGAAGAAAATAGATTTTGTCGGAAGATTTTAGGGGGGGTTATAAGCGCACCAACTTACATCTGCCATAGGGAATTAAACCTTCCTTATATTGAAGATTTTATAAGATCAAGACCGGCATTGTTTTGGATAAAAATTTGGTGTAATTCTGCTGCCTCCCTGTCACAAGATATCATTAGGGATTGCCTAAAATGCGAGAAGGCTAACTGTATACCCTGGTTTAGGGCTGTAGAAAATAGTTTATCAAGTGTAGGCCTGGGTCATCTTTTTACATCTCCACAATTGATTGACCACACTCATAAGAATTTAACAAAAAGGGCTCTCTATGAATGTTATCGCAAGGAGAGGCTAAGGTGCAACTTGACAAAATCTACCACAATTAGATACACGTCCTTTATGGAGTTAAGTGAGAAACCATCTGTCCTGCCTCAGAGTTATCTACGCTTAAAATTAGGCGGATGTAATAGGAGTTTGCTATTTCGATTCAGGGACGGTAGCATTATAAATTTACTTTGTTTTCCGTTAGGTTTCAATAAATGTGTGGGAAACTTAAAATGTCCCTGTAATCTTGGTGGCACACAAAGTTTGCTCCATTTCATTTCTTTTGTGGTTTTTATAGATTGCACACTTTGCACTTTTTAATGCCGTACTGTAGGAAAAACGCTTTGACCGATTTTAATCTAGCTTTTAAAGATTTTTTAATGTTAAAGACGGATGAGGCCATCTTCAGAATAAGCAGCTTTCTTAAAGCAGCCGTACGATCACGTGCTTCTCTGCTAATTGATTGAAATATTTGCACTATGCACATTTTTTGCACATTTGCTTATTGCACCATGTATACTTTGCACTAAGAATTGTACTTTTGCACATGATAAAATTGTATACTGTTATGAGTTTATAATAAGTGGGCCGAAATCTGTATTTTATACTATTGTCGGAATTTATGTGCACTTTTATGGATGTTTTACAATCCGAATAAAGATCATTTGACTTGACTTGACTTGACTTGCACTCTCTACTTACAATATTGGCTATCACTTTCCCGCCCACACATTATAAATCTAAGATAAATAATGAGCAGGCAGAAAATTGAATTTCCTAGATGCAACCGTCTGCGATTAAAATGTATCACTCTTTAAAGTATGTGCACGCTTTATAAATCTCTATCATTTCATTTCCTTTGAGCTTGGAGATTTCTGAACAGAGTGACTTACACTGGGGAGGTTATGTTTCTGTGTTCTTGTTTGTGGATCTTTTGTAAACTCATCTGAAAATTTGAATACCAAGCTTTATGGTGACCTTTTTTCTTCACAGTTGCTTCATTATGTCAGAAAAGTTCACTTCCAAAGCATGGCAGGTGATGATGTGTTTTTTGATGCCAGTGGAAACCCGCCACCAGCATACGAAATATTGAACTGGAAGATAACTGCAGAAGGCGTGGAAGAGAATATAGTGGTGGGAACTTATCAGCCAGGAAATACATCAGAGTCAGTACTGACCTTGAACAAGAGCCTAATCCAGCTGGGCTGGTATGATCAGGTGAAGAAAGTAAAGTATTTCCTCCTGGATGTTTGAGATGCACAACATGTTAAGTAGTTTATAATGCGTAGATAAAACCTGTGCTACCTAGAACCATGTCTGATGCAATGTCAAAATGAATAACTTTCCATTAACTTCCCATGTAGTGGTCCTAGTACAAAAAAATCATTGCTTGAAGCTAACTTAATGTTGTACATCCTAGTTCATAAATACAATTCGAAATCGAGTTTGGGTAAACAAAATATATCATTGCTAGACAGTCAGAGGCTGTATGATCCGATAAAGAATCTAAAGAATATACACTAATGAAATTGTGATATACTGGGAAAATACTGAAAAGTATAGAGAAAAATCCAGATTGTAGAAACTGGATTCTGAATTAACCTTTAGAGCAATTGACACTGATGCACTTAAAATCCATTTGCTTACAGTCTTCTGAAACATAATCAAATAATCGCATGATGAAAACATCAAATTCACTCCAAACATTATGCATCAATTTTCAAAACACAGATAACTCCATTGGTTGGATCAATGCATGATTCAGCTCAGGTGTGGCGCAGCGGCCAGAGCAGAGGGCTCACGGTTTGTTCTCCTGCACCATTCCCAGCTCAGCTCAGCATCATGTGACTCTGGCAATAGCTCACTTAATTTCCCTGACGGCCCCCGCACCATGATACTCATTTGAGTTTTACGTTCGCGCTTTACAAATATGGAATCTAATTTTATTTTGGTTAGCTCATATTAATTATTTTAAGATGTCTTTACCAGGAAGGATGTGTTTAGAAATATCTGTCATTGTCACCATTTACAAAAACAAGAATCCACCATATTCTTTTAATGTTTTAATAACAACAAGACTATCGGACCTCTCATCTTTTTCTTCAGAGGTTATATTTCATATTCAATACTGAATAACTTCAAAATGTATAATTTTCAATTTGGAACTTCCATATTTAAAACTTTCTACATGGTACAAAATTCAATAAGTTATACATGTACAACAATGTTTAGATTCAGAAAGTGCATTCATTAGAATTAAACCCTGTTTTATACAAATATGTGCAGAACATTCATTTGGCATGTGCTCTATTGTGACAGATGAAGACAAGAGTTAAGCAATAAGGAGGAAAAGAAAAATAGTACAAATTAAAATTATTGTGTGCTGCTCTTTCATAAATGGAAAAAGATGAGCAAAGATTAAACTAATGTATTTAAAATGTATCAAAAGTAGACTGCTTTATTGTAAGGCAATGAATGCTTGCGACATAAAAATAAGCCCTGGAACTTTGAGAATCATATATAAATACCTTAATAATAATACTCCTTTGAATACTCGTTTACTGCAGTATGAAGGAATATCCTGTTTAGAACATAGTGTGTGTTATTTAGGCAATAGGCAATTAAAGTATTGCAAAAAAAAAAGGATATCTCAATTTCCAATTTAGGGTCATATGTTAATGGCCTTTAGCACTCAATGTGAATGTGTTTGATCATTTGATGAGATAATATTGCACCGTGATACTGTGTTTTTGTTAAATCCCCAGTTCGATTTCATCTCAACATTACTATGTTTTGCACTGGTGTTGTGAAGAATCACAGAAATCACTGTTTGCGCACCAAGTCCTTCATAATTTATTACCTTCTGAATATACTTCTCCTAGTTTTATCAGGAAAAATGTGATTTGACATATTCTGTAAGTGTGGAATACCACAGTACTGAGAACTTACATACCATCAGAAATAGAACTTTCAACCCAACAAGGAAGTTGTTTTGAACTTTTGAGGCCTTAACCCCTTGGCCGCAGCGGTAATTCTGCTGCGGCGCTGGGGAGGAGGGGGGGCCGCGTGGCGCTGCCATGCTGGTGAGGGAACCACTCCGTCACCAGCCACGGGTGGGCTGTGCTAATGACGGAGGGGTTCCGTCACGGCCCCGCCCGCCCATTAGAACGCGCCGCGCAGGTGCGAAATTAGTGCTGCGCAGGCGCGGCGGCCGGGCCGTGACGGACCCACTCCATCATTAGCACAGCCCACTCGTGGCTGGTGACGGAGTGGTTCCGTCACCAGCATGGAAGGGGTTAATGCAGAATATCTATAAGGAAATGCCTCTTTTTGCATGTTTACCCCACTATTTGTGGACTGAAGCTGGTGGCCTTTCGACACTGAGAGTGTACTGAGGCCAGCTAGCCAGATCCAAGTGCCTATGCAAAACATATGTTAAATTGGATATAACTAATTGACAAGTACTGACTTACTTATAATTCCCTAGTGTATGGTACCCAGGGCTTGAAGGGCAGAGTGGTCACCCAGAGCTGCAGCACTTGTTTCCGGTCCAGGGAAGACTTGGCTTGGCAGTTTGGGCTGGACTGTTCCCATGAGGAAAAGGGTCACAACCAATTTGCATATGGCTGGGTCTGAACTGAGGCGGCAAAGTGAGCTAAAAAACGATGATGGAGTCAATCCAGATCTGTGACTGGGGGTGAGTGTCTGAAAAGTTTCAGTGTTCCGTCCATCACCTCCTTGTATTTGCCCTAAGTTGACAGTGTATGCCCAGACGTGGGTCCCTTGCACACTTTGCCACTGGATTCAAGTTAGCCTGGCTGATGAGGGGATTGCCCAGAAACTGGTGCCAGGATGCTTGTTTCCAGTTCAGAGAAGACCTGGTTTGGCAGTTTGGGTTGGACTGGTCCCATGAGGAACAGGGTCAAGATTGATTTGCATATGGCTGGGTCTTAACGGGGGTGGCGAAGTGAGGTAGAGAACGAACCCAGAGCTGGACTGTGGGCTGAGTATCTGAAAAGTTTCAGCTCTCCGCCCATCATCTCCTTGTGTTTGCCCCATGGGAACAGTCCAGCCCAAACTGCCAAGACAGGTCCTACCTGGAATGAAAACAAGCATCCTAGGACCGTTTCGGGGTATTACCCCTCATCAGCCAGGCTAGCTGACTCCAGTGGCACGGAGAGCACAGGACCCATGTCTGGGCATGCCCGTCCCACTCAGGATGACAAATGCAAAAAGAACAATTGATGGACGGAATGCTGAACAATGTCAAACACTCTCCCCAGTACAGTGATCTGGGCCAAAATCCATCCTTTTTTGCTCCCTATGCCATTCCAAACTGGGATGGCATGGTGAGTAATAGAATGATAGATTGAATCCAGATCCTTGTGACTGGGGGTGAATTTTTGCATTATTCAGCATTCCATCCATCATTTGTTCCTTTTGCTTTTGTTGCACCCAAGTGGGAAGGGTATGCCAGGACATGGGTCCTGTGCTCACTGTGCCACTGGATTCAAGCTAGCCTGGCTGATGAGTGGTGATGCCCCTAAACAGGCCCCAGGATGCTTGTTTCTGTGCCAGTGAGGAACTGGCTTGGCAGTTCGGGCTGGATTGTTCCCATGAGGAGCAGGGAGCATATGGCTGGGTCCAAACTGGGGTGGCATGGTGAGCAAAAGAACAATGGATTAAATCCAGACCATTGTGACTGGGGGTAAATGTCTGCATTGTCAGTATTCCGTCCATCATTTGTTCCTTTTACTACCAGTCACCGGGCACATTAAAGGTCAAGTCTGAGATCGCCAAAAGTTGCACACATGTCTTCTTGACTTGGGAGTGCTATCTCAGTTAGGATTCATTGTAATCAAGGGACAACAGCCCCCACCACAGGATTTGGCCTGACTATGGTGCATGGAGACCATTTGCACAGCAATGGCTGGTCTGGTACTTCAAAGTGGAGGACTTCAAGGGACCCTGATGTCTGTGGCCAAAGTCATCCCACATCAGCTGTCGACCAAGGGACAGCCATAAAAACACTCCTGTCAACCGCACCTCTATCAGAGCATCCTTTGAGCATCTTTTGCCTGTATCCTCAACATTAGAACCACTCCATTGATATCTATGGCGGTCATCATGTAAGATCTGGAATTTCTCTTAAAAACCCTATAGTGGCCAAGTAACTGTTGAAAGTATCTTTTCTGCCATATTAGGTTGCCCAACCTGGGCTGGAGTACCCATAAAAAAGTTTATACATTTTTTATTGACCAATGCTTGTTTGCAGTTGCATTTGAAAGTGATAAAAAAATCTAAAATCTGCATCTCCGGAACTCTCTGGTGGATTCTGATGATCAAAGTCTATAAAAATGTATACAAATATGCACACATTTTATAAATTGTGAGGGACTCTTTCTGGTTCTGTGACTTTCTTATTACATCCTTTGGTGTTGTAAATGCTTCACACTTAGTTCCTTTGCCAATCCTTTCTACTGCCAATCCTTTCTACACACAGCCACAGCTATCCAGGGTTGACCTAATGTAATGTCAATGATACTGACTGAACCCAGGATGGTATTTGCGACTGTCCTCCACAATAAGGCCACACAGCCATACCATATAGTACACATAAATCCTCACAAGATCCACCATTTTTCTTTCAGTGTTTTTATATTTAATACATTGCTAAAGCATCTGAGACATTAAAACTTAAGCATTCTGTCTTAGTCTCATTTATCTTGTACCCTCCGAGAACTGTGAAGCTCTTGATTAATTGAAGTGCTGTATTTATATAACTTTATTACCGGATTCCTGGGATTGATGACAACGTCTTTTTATCCTGGCACAGAGTTTGAGACAATGGCTCAATGAACAGGGTAGATAATAACAGGGAGAGGGGGGCACCCCTGCCTCGTTTCATGGTTCAGCACTATTCCTCTGCCTGAGTATTGTTAAAATGGATTCAGCTATCACTCCCTTTTAGACTTGGCCTTTTCAGCAGGTTTATCCCCAGACTTGGTGCTTTTGGGCTCCTGTTTTTGTTGTCTTTATGACTCTGGACACTTTACCACTACTATCTAGTGCTAAAGTGCATATGCTCTCAATGTAAATTATGTTTATGGATTGGTGTTTCCATGATTGGCTTATTTGATTTACTAATAAGGTCCTAGGACAGTGCACTGTGTGTACTCAGGGCCTGTAAATCAAATGCTGCTAGTGGGCCTGCAGCACTGATTGACCCACCCACACAAGCAGCCTTTCAAAGGGTTCTCAGACCTGCCACTGCAGTGTCTTCGTGCAGTTTTTACTGACATGTCAACTTGGCAAGTGCACCCACTTGCCAGACATCAACCTTCCCTTTTCTCGCATTTTAGACACCCCTAAGGTAGGCCCCAGGTACCCCTGTGGTCAGGGTGCAGTGTTGGTGAAAGGTAGGACATGTATGGATGTGTGTGACATGTCCTGATAGTGAAATAGTGCCAATTTTGTTTCCACTATTGCAAGGCCATCTGCCTCATAGGCTAAAATGGGAGTTGCTTTGTAACATCCTACAAGCATAACTTTCCATTGGGACAAGATAGGGAAGTGGAGTTTAATATGCCTGAACTCAGGATTTAAATAGCACCTTTTTGTTACAATGATTTCTATATTGTATTTTTGAAAATACCACTTTTAGAAAGTGGGTATTTTCTTGCTTAGCCATCCTATGAGCCTTTGCTGGGTTGTGATTTCACTGTCTGGTTTTGGAGTGACAAGGGCTGGGGATGTACATTCTATCTAGACAGTTACAGGAGGTGGTTGAGGTGTGTCCTGCCTTTCCTGGGTGACTCATAGCTGGGCTGAATAGACCTGGACTGCATTTAGAGTAGTGGGAGGAGTTTCACTTGCACCTGAATAGGGTCTGTCTCCTTTGCCCAATTCTTTCTCCGCCTCCTGCCGAGAAGCTGTGCCAGAGAAGACAGAACTGATTTGGACTGAATTCAGAAACATTTTGCCACAAGAGAACATAGGAAAATGTGGTTTAAATATTGGGGCCCAGATCTTTAGATTACTGCTGGCTAAGGAACCTGCCAGGAAGATGAGCTGCCAGGAGCAATACTGCCTCTTTGCTCTGTGCTTTACTGGGTTGGCCAGCAGTTGCTGCTTCTCTCTTGGGCAAGGAAATGACTGGACTGTTCTTTCTGCATTCAAAGTATCTCCAAGGGCTTGATATAGAGCTTGTCTCCTGTTGGAAGTCTCTGGGAAATCAAAGACTTCAAGATCTTCTGGGTACCGGCTTCTGGAACTGAATGTTTCAGCTGAAACAGAGGAAAAATGTAACCCAACATCATCAACAACAGCGTTGCCAGCTTCGTGACCTGATAGCACTTCACACTGCGCACTGGAACCCTGGTCTCACTGCCAGCCGCCGCCACCCGCCGCTGCCACCGAGCTGCTGCTTGCACCATGACCTGTGGGCACCGCACTCCGCACCGCCTCACTTCACACCGCCGCCCTGGTATCCCTGACAATGCCACGATGCAGTCACCTACACCGCTGCCTTGACCGTGACCTGTGGACACCGCTTGTGGAGAACATGGAGTACCGTCCCGCTTCACACCGCAGCCCTGGTTTCACCAACAATGACGCTCCAAGCTGACATAGACGCAACTGCTTGCACCGTGGTTTGGGGCACCGCTCATAAGTTACTGTTAGACCTGGTATCCTTGGCATGGTTCTCCCCTGTCTATTTGCCTCTGCCTTCTATGTTTTTGCTGTGTGCTGGATTTTGTTTGGTCTGCAGTAGCTGTTTCTGCCAAGGAAAGGACAAGGACTTTGCTGTGTGCTGTGTCCTCTGCTTGAGGAAGCTATCCAAGAACTTGATGTAGAACTTGCCTCCTTTTCTGAAGTCTCGGGGACACAAAGACTTCACCCCCAGTTCCCTTGATCTCCCTGGCTGGGAGTTCTCACCTGCCAAGAGATGCCTGCCAGTGCTCTGGGCCTCTGGAGGTTGTTCTGGGACTGAAAACTGCAAAAGACTCAAGAACTGTGAAATCGATGCATCGCCTGGTTCCAATACATCCCAGCAGTGCAAGAAGAATTTCCGACACATCAATGCTACTGAAGAACCAACGCAGTGCCTGCTTGCGGCTGAAGTGTCTGCCGTGCGACGAGTCCCATGCACCGATCTCTGACATCCAAGATCACCGGAACAACTCTGACACAGGCTCTGCTGTGCAAGAACATAAGCATCAAGGGGATGCAGCTGAGATCGATGCAGCACCTGTTTGCCGCAGCCACCAGCATATCCCGGATCTTCACACATTGCACCGTTCCGGATCTTCACGCATCGCATCGTTCCAGATCATCATGCATCGCACTGAGGCCCCAAGTCTGTCGCATCACTAGGGGATGCAGTAAGAAACTGATGCATCACCTCCCCACGCAGTAAGAAACCAAGGCATCACCTCCTCTCCAGTAAGGAACCAATGCATTACCTCTCATGCGCAGCCATAAGGAACCGACGCATCACCTCCCTCGGAGTAAGGAACCATTGCATCACCTTCCCTGTGTGTAAGGAAGTGATGCATCACCTTCCCTGTGACCCTTTTTGGTTGTGGTTTTCAAGCATCCAAGGTACTTTGTGTTGAAGTGTTGCATGCATCATTTTCTATGAACTGTTTTTACCTTTGAAAAGTCATATTTTTATAACTGTATGTTGAATTTTGTCGTTTTGGTTTAGATAAAGTTTGCTTATTTTTCTAAACTAGTTTGGTGTCCATTTTTAGTGTTTTCACTGTGTTAATGAGTGTTTGCACAAATGCTTTACACACAGCCTCTTAGATAAGCCTCCCTGTTTGTGCCAATCTACCAAGGGGTTGAGCAGGGGTTGTCAAAGGGTGTAACTCCCTTACCCTGACTAGAAGCAAGGGTTGCCATCAACTGCATGTCGTCAACCAGTGCCGCTGCTTGCACTGCGACCTGTAGGCCGGCACAATGCATTGACCCATCTCGCACCTCAGCCGTGAGTCTCCCGATGAAAGGGCTTAAGCAACAATGCCGTCACTGCTTGCACCGTGACCTGCCAGCACCGCGATGAGCACTGCCCCACTTCACACCACAACCCTGGTGTCACCGCTGTCTGCACCATGAACTGAGGGCACCACACGTTGCCCCACTGCACTTTGCACCACAGCCCTGACTCCTGCTGACACCGGCACTCCTGACTTCAAACTTAAAGATTTCAATCTGTGACTTCAAGGACCCGAAGACTCCTGCACCTACTCCTGGAACCATCGCCAGTAGATGCCGCTCCTCTGGAGTGCACCGCATGGCCCGGCACTCTGCATCTCCAAAAGTACTGTTTTGCTGGTCTTTCTGACACCGTAGCTAACCTGTGATGCTGTGGTCAGCTAGAACTTTTGGATTTGTTTGCTAATGATGCCGTAACAGCTCCGAACAGAGCTATTGACTTCAAGGAACTGTATATAAGGTCTAGTTTTGCTTTGTTGTTATTGTGGATTACTGTATGTTGGATTTTTATCATTTTGTCTTGTTTTGCACAGTCAAATATTGGGTATGTTTCTAAAACTGGTGTGGTGTCCTTTTGTAGTATTTTCACTGTATTACTGTATGTTATATGCAAATGCTTTATACATTGCCTCTGGGATACGCCTGACTGATCTTGCTAAGCTACCAAGGGAGTGAGAAGGGGTTATTTTAGACATGTAATCCCCACATCCTGACCAGAGTGGTGGATTCTGCCTTGCTTAGTTGCAAACCATAGCCAACCAGAAAACCCACTTCTAACACTCCCTGGTATAATGCCCGAATTGACCGGGACTGTATTGACTCATGATGTGGAAAACACACTTCCAGCTCACAAGATCAAATGCCTTTTCTGTATCAGGTAGGATAATTGCTGCCAAAACAGAGTCTGTCAAAACTAAGCCAATGAAAGAAGCCATATTATGTGTCTTTGTGAAAAGGCAATTTCCTCTAATGAGATCAGGGCAAGGGCTAACAACCCAATGCGATTAGCTAAAATGTTTGCATATAGCTTATAATTGGTGTTTAATAAGGTGATGGGCAATATGACCTTGGATCAGTTGCAGGTTTCCCTCTTCATGGCTATTAGTCAAAATTCCTCTAATGAAGAGCCAGGTACCGACCACCCCCCAGGAGATAATTAAACAGAGTGGTCTAAGGCCTTAAATGTTTTTCTGAAAAAGCTTTATAAAACTGTGGGCCCAAACATCTTCCTGCGGTGCCTTGCCATTAGCCAAATATCCTATTGCTTCAGCAACATTCCACTCGGTGATAGGGTTGATCAATGTTGAGGAGGTCTGTGGTGCCAGACCAGGCAAATCCAACCTGTCAAAAAGTTCTCTATTTCCTGTTGCGTGACCCCATTTGTCCCCCTATCCTATCCCCATTGTAAAGGGAAGAGTGATTTTTGAAACACATATGCCTGATATCCTTTGCCTTACCCGTAAGTGGGATCGAACATGGATCTTTGACCTGCTGAATCAGTTTTCGATTTTTGCTCTTCTTAGCTCGCTATGCCAGGAACTTGCCTACATAGTCTCCTTTGTCATACTCCTGAAGCTGGAATGTGTGATTATTTATCAACTGTTTATGGATATAAAAATGGGGAAGGATCCAGGTTGCAGAGAGGTGCTAGCTCCAGTCTCCGGGCGCTACCTCCCACCCTCCAGAAGGCACCTGCATTGGCGAATGAGTCACCTCGTCCCCTATGTCTTCTCCCATGTGTTCCTTGGTTTCGGAGAAGTGAGTGGAAAGGTTTTCACATAGTCTTTTGGCCCAGTGGAAAAGGAGTGCTTTCTTGAGAAGGCGCAGGAGACAACGACAAACGCTTACTGAAAGAGAGATAGAGATGGTGCTCCGGTGTGGCCTGACCAATAGATGCAGGGAGGCACTTCCAGCACAGCAACTGCAAACACAGACTCTCCATGGGACGTTTGCTCCCCTTTCTCTCACTCAATTCTACAGCAAAGGTGAGTGGCACTCACCTTGAAAAAGGAGGATAGCCAGGCTTCGGAGACAGCCCTGACATTTTTGTGAATTATATGTTGGAATGCCTGTGGCACCTTCTCTGAGGAAAGAGGTGAAGAGATTATACAATTGAGGATGTGGGGGTGTTTGGTCCTGCTCTTTTTCCTAACCTCATCTCCACCACTCTCAGGAGCAACAGCCCCTATGTAGGATGCCATTTTTCATGGATCAATTGTGGTGATTGAAGCAGGTGATTCGATCTATTTTAAAATGCACTTCGGGCATGTGAAACCCAGAATTGGGTGAGCAAGTTATTTACTTACTTACTTCTTCTCTTTTATGTACTCTGATGTTCCAGCGAAGGCCTCAGGGGGACTGTATTGGACAAGGCAGGTCGCTACACTTGCCAGACCCACACACCATGTAAAAACAAGGAAGGGTGCTTGAGGTTTTTGGCTAAAACTAGACATGAGCTGGGTAGTTGCTTAGCACCTAAGGGCCTGAAGAGGGTTGCAAGAGACTGGTCAGCAACAGATACTAGATCAATTGGGAAAGCAAGAGGGAGAAGGAAGCTGGATCCAACTACTATAAGATAGGTGGGCTGGAGTTCTGTCTCCCCCGAATTGGTGGTGCAGTGGGGTAAAGAGGCTCAAGCTTATCAGCAAACTACTTTGGAAACTGAGAAGATGCAACCGCAGCTACAAGTGTTGCACCCACCAAAATGAATGAAATCAGTCACACTAATGCCACAAATCTGGATAACTGTCAGGGCAGCTATAAGGAGACACTCCTAAGATGCTTTGGAATACCAGGGGGTTGGTAGATGGGAACCTTTGGCCCACAAGCAAGGAGGCCAAGGGAGGGTGTAACCACCATAAGACTCTACAAGAAAGGAGAACAGGTAGGTCGGGCAGGTTGGCAGGCTCGAGTCTGTTGTCAGGTAAACATACCCCCTTGAATCCTCATGTGAAGGAGGGTGTCATAATGACCCAAACAACATCTACTACGCAAAAGAATATAAGTACCGAACCAAGCCACGAGCAGCTGAAGTACTGGCAGTACACCTTGAAGATCTGTGAGGGGGTGTAACCACAACCATAAACAGATTTTGGCTTCCAATAGTCAAGGTGTTTTGACACGGCTCACAGAAGATAGTAGAGGCCAGGGCCTAGTGGATCCAGTTGAGTGAGCAGGAGAAAAACCAGGTATCATGGAGAGGACTTCAGTTGATATATGCATGGGAAGCCTGGACCCAGTCAATTCAGACATTTCAATTGCCTCACTCTCTTTAGGCCGGTCCTCAAGACAGCTGCTCAAGAGTATCTGATTGGAAATTTGGATAGTAAAGACAACAGAAATGGAGCAAGCCCCTCACTTGGTGAAATTAACAGAGAAAATGGAGACCCTAGATGAATTTTTTTTATCCTTTTTGACCAAACAGCAAGAGACGTCTGTTTACTCTAGAGAAACACAAAAAGTCTAATATTACCAACACTACCAGTATGACCCAGAAAATTAGGCCATTGGCAAAAAAGGCATTGGAAAACCAGTCCCACCAGTCCATAATAAGGGTTTTGGGTGTTCCTGAGAGCTCTGAGGCATTGTAGCCTGGCATAGAAAAATGAATGGCACAGCTACTAAGGTTATTTTAAAGTTAGCAGAGTTCCCCCCCTCAAGATCAGTTGATTGCAATGGCCCATCAGGTCCTGGCTGGCACACCTAAAGTGGGCACAAGTCCACAAACAATTTTTGCCTACTTTGAAGACTTTCCTATAAAAGAATCAGTGCTGAGTGTAACCAGAGCACAAAAATTAATCTCCACAGATAGAGGTTTCACTTTTTCATTTTTTCCACACTTAGCCTGGGAGACAGCGAGAAGGCAAAAAGAATATAGGATCCTACTGCCTGAATTTAGGGACCTAGCCCTCCTGGTTCTATTGTATGATATAGTTAAGTGTCTGGAAGAGGTAGGCCAAAATAGTGGCTAGATTCATAGACAATAAGACATATTAGATAATTGGATACTGTAATAAAATTACTATCCTTTTTTCCTTTTCTATCTTCTTCTCTTTCTCACATTGCTGTGAATCAGGTGTGGGGGTGCCAACTATGGTTGGGTAAGAGTGCAACACGGAGCATTCATGAGGTCAGGGTGTGGAGGGCCTACCTTGTAGCCAGGAGGGTTAAAAAGGACTGAAGGGTGGGGAAAGCTGGTACAGGGGGCAAGGGGAATCATAAAAAAAATAAAAGGTGGTTTTAAGGTATTTAGAACACAGGCTGCATAAGGGCTTAGAGCAGGAGGCAGATAAATACTTTGCTCCAGATATTAGTTTGGCTGGTTAGCTGTCTGGAGGGATAGGGGCTGGTAATAGATTGTCAATTTTGTGTAGGTGATTGCTAGATTACTGCCGGTTAGATTCAATGCTAATGGTTTTAATAACAAGACTAAGAGGGCAGCCACGGTTGCATGATTGAAACAATTTAAATAAAACATTCTTCTCATTCAGGAAACTCACTGGGTGTCAGGAGTGGAGTGGAGAAGGAGAAAGTGAGACACCTGGGGGCATGGGATGTATTTTTCTTCAGAGAGCACAACACAGAGGGGAGTTTCAATGTTTGTAAGAAAGACCTACAAGTGAAGTATTATAATGTAATCAAGGATGGTTGGGGGAAATGGTCCGACTACACCAGAGAAACTGGGGCACACAGGTTTAATATGGGGTGCTATTATGGCCCAGTCAGCACTAATCCCACCCATTTTCAGAATTTGTTATGGTTCTTCAGCCCTCTGTAAGGTTATCTTGGGTGGGGATTTAATTATTTTGCTGTACCTGGCCCAGGATTCCTCTAACACATAGTGTCCTCATCATAAAAGACATTCAGAGTGAGTCTTTAGAGACCTGTGCACTCGTCTGGGATTACGTGACGTTTGGAGGTGGAAAAAAAATCTGAATTAAAATGTTTAATTTGTGATTGAAAATGCTTCCACTCCACATCAAGGATTGATCTGAGTCAACATCACTTTTACTGGCTATCAAAGATGTAGCCCACCATGTTGGTGGCCTGTCAGACCATTCAGCCATATTGTTTAGCAGCTCTGTCTGCTTGGCAGTGAATAGGCCAAAATGGATTATCCATAAGGCCATACTCCTGCAGATGAAGTGTATGAACCAGGTGAACATGAAGATTCAATTTATTTTCATAAAATTACATCTCAGCAGATCCTTCAATAGTCTGGGATGCAATTAAATGTACCATTAGGGTTGTCTTTATTTCCCAAAAAGCATTTATAATTACAAGGGATAGGAAGATAATCCCCTACTTCCAAATGGAAGTTAGCCACACCGTCTGACAGTTCCAATAGCTCTTTGGGGATAGATGGCAGGAGATCAAGGAGAAGGTTGGAGATGTTTATCTTCATAAAGGGTTACATCTACTTCTGAATACAGCTGATTCCAACCATATAGCATCTTGTGCTGAAGGTGTGGAACAAACTTCCCTAATGGACATAACACCGGAGCAAAATCTATATATATATTAAGTATATATTTATTACCAGTAACTTTTTACTTATGGGCTGCGGCATCAAACAATGGGGTGGAGAACTCCCTTGGTTAATGTATAGTGAAATGATAAAAAGTATGTAAAATAAGAAATAAAAAGTAAACATATGTTTATGTTAAATATTAATGTAAAATGATTGTATATATTTATTTCAAATGTAATTTTAAATCTTGACTTCCCTACTAAAATCTCGAGACCTCATGCTGCTTAATCCTCTTTGAACATCTTTTGTTATGTTATGTTATGTTATGTTAAGCTTTTTTCTATAGCGCTTGAATCACCTGGGGGCATCTCGGCGCTTTACTCTAAATCACCCCAATACGTAAGTAGCAGAGGAGAAACAGGGACGGACCTAAAACAAGAAGGCCTTTAAATGTTTTCTAAAAGTGAGATAGCAGGGAGTTTCTCGCAAGTATAATGGAAGACTGTTCCAATATTTGGGGGCAACGTAAGAAAAAGCTAAGCCCCCCGATCTGTGGCGTCTAATACGAGGTACCTGAAGCAGCTGCTGCGTACCGGACCTCAGAAGGCGAGTTGGGATGTTTTTTTTCAATTTGTTTTGAAGATACACTGGCCTGAGGCGCACAGAAAGTGAGACAACAGATTTTGAAAGAGGCTCTCTGTTTTATCGGAAGCCAGTGCAACTTTCTCAGCAATGGTTGCGAGGAAGTGCCGGCTGGCATAATTAGGACCTGCCTGGCTGCCGTGTTCTGAATTACCTGTCGTTTCTTTAGAGATGTAGCTCCCACTTTGGCTAGCAGTGCATTCCCATAGTCCATGAAGCTCATAACTAGGGCCTGGGTTACTATTCTGCGATGTTCCGTGGGGAGGAATGGTAAGATCTTTCGCAGTAGTCTGAGCCTGTAATAGCATGTCCCTGATACAGTGGCCACGTGATCTTGCATGGACAGAGACTGGTTTAGTTTTATGCCCAAATTGTTGACACATAGTTTAGGTGTTGGAGGCTTGCCAAGTTGTACCGGCCACCAATCATTTGACCAGACTGCTGAGGTCTTCCCTAGAAGCATAACTTCTGTCTTGCTTGGATTTAACTGTAAACAGTTGTTGGTCATCCTTTTGGAAATTGCATCAATTCCCGTAGCAAAGCGGAGTCTGGCCGCTTCGGGGTTTAGGCCGATGTTGAATAGCAGCTGGGTATCGTCTGCGTAAGAGACTATTTCAAACCCCAGGGCTTCCACCACCTTAGCCAAAGGGGCCATATAGATATTAAAGAGGGTGGGGCTAAGGCAGGAGCCCTGGGGGACGCCCTTGTCAAGTGATGTTTTCTCTGAATGGTGGGGGCCCATTATGACTGTTTGTGAGCGATCTGCCAAGAAAATCCGTAGCCACTTAAGGGCGGGACCCTGGATTCCGCAGGAACTTAGCCTCTCCGCGAGCCTAGCATGGGAGATGGTATCAAAGGCAGTGTAGAGGTCAAGCAAAATCAAAACAAGTGAACCTCCTGCGTCCACTGTTGTTCTCAGGGAATCAGTCACAGATAGAAGGGCCGTTTCGGTGCTAAAACCCAGACGGGAACCGGACTGTGAGGGGTCCAAGATGTTGTTTGTTTCCAAATAGCTGTTTAACTGCTTGTTAATCAGACTTTGCAATATTTTTCCCAAGAGAGGGAGCAGGGAAAAAGGGCGGTAATTACCCAACTCTGACGGATTTGCACCTCTTAACTTACTATTAACAATTGTTGTAAGCGTTCTACTGCTAGACTGGACATCATCCAATCCTGTCTCACATCTCCTAATATAAATTCACGTGCCATCTCACCTTGTCTCACAAAATTTACAACACTTTAGATCTATTTTTTTACAAGAGACACATTATACTGCTCCTTCTTCTGGTTCAGACTAATCATTTCACTCCTCTCTACTCACCCTGCTGATACACCAATTCTATGTTCTTTTGTCCCATATCCCCCTTACATGTCTCTCTTACTCTCACACTACCCCTTTTATAATATTGTTCTCTTTATACAGCTTTGGTGCATCACTTAGACTCGTTGACCTCATTCTTCACTACCTTGATTTTCAAGGCCACCTGTGTTTTTCCTGCTCTTATTCTTAAATGTTGTTTTAATTTACTTCAGAATATATTTTCAAAATCTATCGATGTACAACCTTATACTGTCAGTTTACAGCTGCTCAATTATTATATATCAAGGATGGCATTATTCTCTCTTCATGTTAGGCTTCTTT
The DNA here is from genome assembly GCF_964261635.1 of Lissotriton helveticus. NCBI lineage: Eukaryota > Metazoa > Chordata > Amphibia > Caudata > Salamandridae > Lissotriton > Lissotriton helveticus. Next base: position 158,994,204 of record NC_136073.1, on the reverse strand, counting down.
TTGATGTGCCACCTACCTGTTTATATTGTTCAATGCATTTTAGCCTGTTTTTTTCTCAAAAACCTTAATATAAATGTAAATGTACCGGTATTTATAGAGCGCACAGCTACTTCCCTGAGGTAGTGTCCCTGCGCTGTCCGTATACCGCTTAGGAACCCTTCCTGGTTTTCCCTGTGAGTGTCCACTCCTGGGCACCCCCAGGGTGGAACCAGGCATCCCAGCGCTTTTGGGGCCGTTGTGGAGATTAAGCAAGCTTTTGCCCAGAGTTGGACCCATGATTAGAATAGGCACCGAGGCGAGAATTATCAGGTCCGAGGAAATTGAGCCCAAGACCCGCCAAGGCGGGTATTGAACCCTGGTCCCGGGCCAGACCTCTGCATCAGGGTCTGCCGCTCTAACCATTCGAGCCACACTTCTCCACCTAAAAGTCACTTAAATAGTGTATTAAATACAAAAACACAATGCTACAGCACTATTAACTTAATTTTGAGTTTAAATATTACATTCATTTAAATTAATTGCATTAAATTTAAGTCAATTTTTGAAAGATGTATTTATAATAAATTGACATGAATTAAAATGTATATATTTATCATGGAGTCAGTCAGTCAGTCAAGCATTTGTTTATTTAAACCTTAGTCTATAAACATTGCCAAAAATGCATCCTAAAATCATGCATAGATAAAAAAAAGTTGAAAACACATTTCAACAATATGAATACAGCAGTATAAAGGGCAAAAGCAGTTTGGTCGAGTGTCTGATAATCCACTAGTTGCCTTACAAATTATCCCACAAATCTTTTAATAACTCCTCTATACCATTTAAAAATCACCCACTTGCACACACAACATTTAATAATTTCAGACCTACCAACAAGTTGAGAGCGCCCGACTCCCATTACGAATTCAATAAGTGATAAAAATAAGTTTTAAAAATGCTTTTTATTTTCCAAAAAAACAATTTAGTAAAATATGTGTCCCATTACATCTTACCTTCAACCCACAAGCCTTGCTCATCTCTCATTACTGCTTTTGTCTTCTTATCTTTGTGACATGGGTTTATCCCGACTCGGAATTTTAACACCACATTCCTAAGCTTGGTGTTTGGCAGGGCCTCAGTGTATGGAAATTGATCATCATTACTCCTGCTTTTAACCAACATTTTAATAGAGGATTTATCCCTCAAGTAAAGCAGATTCTCCTCTCTAGAGCTTTTCATAACAATGCTGCATAGCTCCTTCTTAGAGATCAGTATACCTTTCCTCCACTGATCTGGCATTAGTGACAATGTGACGCAAAGCTTACATAGCATATGTTTTACTTGAAAGACCAAGTTCTGTTCATTGTTCTCTATCTCCACTTTGCTGAGGTGTAATATTTTGAGGATCCCCTCTCTATTTCATCCCTACCAGAATTTCACTGTAACTTGTACCCCCAAATAGCTCCATGACATTCAACCCATATGGCTTGGATTATGGATGAGGACGGCAATGTGAGGAGACTTTTCACATATTTACCCTCTTCCAGATTCCTATCCAACTTGCCACCTAAGGTTAATACTTCCACCCCATATTGAAATTGAGGGTGGATCATTAAATTAAAAGGCAGACAATATTGGCATAGAGATGCCCCTCCATACTCCAGGCTAAATGCATTTAGGCCCCTTACAGAGGACAATGTTGTTGATTCTAGTGATTCAACGTGATCTCTCCAATTTATCTTGGAATCAAACCAACTACCCAAGTATTTATATTTGTCAACCAAATGAACTTTATTCCTGCTTATGCTTCAATTAAAACCCCCCTTACTTTGCCAAAAAATTATTATTTTAGTCTTGGCAAAGTTAACTGTAAGTCTGTTGCTTAAACAATAGTCGTGGAAGGCATCCGGTTTCCTTGTAGTCCCCCTTCCGTCATGCCCACTATCACCAGGTCATCGGAGGATAGTGGGCATGGGACGTGGGTCCCATCCATCTTAGGACAAAGGTCCTTTACTTCCTTTAAATTGATTGGTAGATCATACAAGAATAAAGAGAATAATAGGGGAGCCAGGACATAGCCCATTCATAGGCCGTTCTTTATCTGAATTCTCTTCAATAGGGACCCTCTGATATCTAAAATCACTTGAGCCAAATTTCACTGTGTAGCTCCTGAATAAGGGTGAGCAGCACCTTGTTGATGCCAAGCCGTCGCAGCCTATCCCACAGCAGCTTCGACCAGGTTGAAGGTGTCCCAGAAATCAACAAAATAATCGGCCCCTCAACTCAATAGACTTCTTTGTCATTGACCATAAACTAAGACTGTGGTTGGTTGTTGAGTGACCTTCTTTAAAAGTGCCTTGCTCAACCACGATTAAGTTGTTTTGCTCAATTCAGATTTGTATTAAACCTAGCAATACTCTGAGGAATACTTTCTCCCCCACATCCTGTAGGCTGCATAGGTGGCAATTTTTGGGCTGTGTGGCATCATCGTTCTTATATATTCTCCTAATTATTGTTCCTTTCCAGCTCTCTGGAAAACTTCCAGATCGCAAGGCCTTTTGAAATGTGCCATAAAAAAAACGCGCCCACAAATCCACATTATTTTTTATTATAATTGCAGGGAGGTTGTCTGGGACTGCCGCCTAAGTTGGCTTAAGATTCTGTATGATTTCTTTTATCTTCTGAAATGAAAAATATGACCCAATATTAAGCATGGGCGAATTTTGCGAATTCGCGATCTGCGAATTTGCGGATTTAGAAATTCGCGATCCGCAAAATTCGCGAATTTGTGCGAAATTGCGGATTTTTAATTTTTGCGTGTTCGCGGGGCTCTTGGCGTGTTCGCGGGGTGCTTTGCGTGTTCGCGGGGTTTTTTTTGTGCAAGACCGCGATGCGCCCTCTGGTTCATCACTGCCACCCTCTCGGTTTTTTTTGTGCCCTTCTGCCCTCTGCCCCACTCGTTTTTGTGCCCTTTTGCCCTCTGCCCCACTCTTTTTTGTGCCATTCTGCCCTCTGCCCCACTCGTTGTTGTGCCCTTGTGCCCTCTGCCCCACTTGTTGCTGTGCCCTTCTGCCCTCTGCCCCACTCTGTGACCTTCTGTCCTCTGCCCCACTCGTTGTTGTACCCTTGTGTCCCTTGCCCCACTCGTTTTTGTGCCATTCTGCCCTCTGCCCCATTCGTTGTTGTGCCCTTGTGCCCCTTGCCCCACTCGTTTTTGTGCCATTCTGCCCTCTGCCCCACTCGTTGTTGTGCCCTTGTGCCCCTTACCCCACTCGTTTTTGTGCCATTCTGCCCTCTGCCCCACTCGTTTTTTTGCCCTTGTGCCCCTTGCCCCACTCGTTTTTGTGCCATTCTGCCCTCTGCCCCACTTGTTGTTGTGCCCTGGTGCCCCTTGCCCCACTCGTTTTTGTGCCATTCTGCCCTCTTCCCCATTCGTTTTTGTGCCCTGGTGCCCCTTGCCCCACTCGTTTTTGTGCCATTCTGCCCTCTGCCCCACTCGTTGTTGTGCCCCTTGCCCCACTTGTTTTTGTGCCATTCTGCCCTCTGCCCCACTCGTTGTTGTGCCCTTGTGCCCCTTGCCCCACTCGTTTTTGTGCCATTCTGCCCTCTGCCCCAATCGTTGTTGTGCCCTTGTGCCCCTTGCCCCACTCGTTTTTGTGCCATTCTGCCCTCTGCCCCACTCGTTGTTGTGCCCTTGTGCCCCTTGCCCCACTCATTTTTGTGCCATTCTGCCCTCTGCCCCACTCGTTGTTGTGCCCTTGTGCTCCTTGCCCCACTCGTTTTTGTGCCATTCTGCCCTCTGCCACACTCGTTGTTGTGCCCTTGTGCCCCTTGCCCCACTTGTTTTTGTGCCATTCTGCCCTCTGCCCCATTCGTTGTTGTGCCCTTGTGCCCCTTGCCCCACTCGTTTTTGTGCCATTCTGCCCTCTGCCCCACTCGTTTTTGTGCCCTTGTGCCCCTTGCCCCACTCATTTTTGTGCCATTCTGCCCTCTGCCCCACTCGTTGTTGTGCCCTTGTGCCCCTTGCCCCACTCGTTTTTGTGCCATTCTGCCCTCTGCCCCACTCGTTGTTGTGCCCTTGTGCCCCTTGCCCCACTCGTTTTTGTGCCATTCTGCCCTCTGCCCCACTCGTTGTTGTGCCCTTGTGCGCCTTGCCCCACTCGTTTGTGTGCCATTCTGCCCTCTGCCCCACTCGTTGTTGTGCCTTTGGGCCCCTTGCCCCACTCGTTTGTGTGCCATTCTGCCCTCTGCCCCACTCGTTTTTGTGCCCTTGTGCCCCTTGCCCCTCTAGTTTTTGTGCCATTCTGCCCTCTGCCCCACTCGTTGTTCTGCCCTTGTGCCCCTTGCCCCACTCGTTTTTGTGCCATTCTGCCCTCTGCCCCACTTGTTGTTGTGCCCTGGTGCCCCTTGCCCCACTCGTTTTTGTGCCATTCTGCCCTCTTCCCCACTCGTTTTTGTGCCCTGGTGCCCCTTGCCCCACTTGTTTTTGTGCCATTCTGCCCTCTGCCCCACTCGTTGTTGTGCCCTTGTGCCCCTTGCCCCACTCGTTTTTGTGCCATTCTGCCCTCTGCCCCAATCGTTGTTGTGCCCTTGTGCCCCTTGCCCCACTCGTTTTTGTGCCATTCTGCCCTCTGCCCCACTCGTTGTTGTGCCCTTGTGCCCCTTGCCCCACTCGTTTTTGTGCCCTTGTGCCCCTTGCCCCACTCGTTTTTGTGCCATTCTGCCCTCTGCCCCACTCGTTGTTGTGCCCTTGTGCTCCTTGCCCCACTCGTTTTTGTGCCATTCTGCCCTCTGCCACACTCGTTGTTGTGCCCTTGTGCCCCTTGCCCCACTTGTTTTTGTGCCATTCTGCCCTCTGCCCCACTCGTTGTTGTGCCCTTGTGCCCCTTGCCCCACTCGTTTTTGTGCCATTCTGCCCTCTGCCCCACTCGTTTTTGTGCCCTTGTGCCCCTTGCCCCACTCGTTTTTGTGCCATTCTGCCATCTGCCCCACTTGTTGTTGTGCCCTTGTGCCCCTTGCCCCACTTGTTTTTGTGCCATTCTGCCCTCTGCCCCACTCGTTGTTGTGCCTTTGGGCCCCTTGCCCCACTCGTTTGTGTGCCATTCTGCCCTCTGCCCCACTCGTTTTTGTGCCCTTGTGCCCCTTGCCCCACTCGTTTTTGTGCCATTCTGCCCTCTGCCCCACTCGTTGTTGTGCCCTTGTGCCCCTCTGCCCCACTCGTTTGTGTGCCATTCTGCCCTCTGCCCCACTCGTTTTTGTGCCCTTGTGCGCCTTGCCCCACTCGTTTTTGTGCCATTCTGCCCTCTGCCCCACTCGTTGTTGTGCCCTTGTGCCCCTTGCCCCACTCGTTTGTGTGCCATTCTGCCCTCTGCCCTACTTGTTTTTGTGCCCTTGTGCCCCTTGCCCCACTCGTTTTTGTGCCATTCTGCCCTCTGCCCCACTCGTTGTTGTGCCCTTGTGCCCCTTGCCCCACTCGTTTTTGTGCCATTCTGCCCTCTGCCCCAATCAATGTTGTGCCCTTGTGCCCCTTGCCCCACTCGTTTTTGAGCCATTCTGCCCTCTGCCCCACTCGTTGTTCTGCCCTTGTGCCCCTTGCCCCACTCGTTTTTGTGCCATTCTGCCCTCTGCCCCACTCGTTGTTGTGCCCTTGTGCCCCTTGCCCCACTCGTTTTTGTGCCATTCTGCCCTCTGCCCCACTCGTTGCTGTGCCCTTCTGCCCTCTGCCCCACTCTGTGACCTTCTGCCCTCTGCCCCACTCCTGTTTTATTTTAGAATGGCGCCGGCAAGCTGCCAGCGCCATTCTGAAATAGTTACTAAGTTAGCTTCATCAGGAAGCACTAATAGATAAAATAAAGCAGGTGCTCGAGCACCTGCATTTTATCTATTAGTGCTTCCTGTTGAAGCTAACTTAGTAACTATTTTAGAATGGTGCTGGCAGCTTGCCGGCGCCGTTCTAAAATAGTTACAAGCTTGAAGCTTGAACTTTTGCCCCCCGGATCCATTCTGCTCGCGGATTCGCGGTTTTTTGGCAAATTCGCGGGAATTTGCGGATCGCGAATTTGCCGAAAATCCGCAAAATCCGCGAGCGGAACGGATTTTGCACCCATGCTTACCTAATATCCTCATCAAACTCCACCTTAATATTCGGGCCCTCATCCTCATTGTTGATACCATACAAGTTACTCAAGTGGTTGAACATTCATCCTCTCCCACTAGACACCTCATTTCCCCTGCTCGTGTCCATCCAGCCCCAACTGCGGGAACTTCCTAATGTTATTTGGGCCTGTCACTTCAAGCATAGTTTGCCAATTTTTATTTATATATTCTATTTTTCTGTCCCTCAGCTTATTGTTATTCTTCAGGTGGAGCTTGCTATATGTTTGCGGGCCATACTTTTTCCTTCGCTGTCTCTCACATTTTCGTACCCTTAATTTTAACCTCCTACAGTCCTCATTGAACCAACCTTTTCTCTTGCCCCCTGTTTCATACTCTTTTGACTTGTTATGGCCTCCTGATTTGAATGTTATCTTCAAACAGTTTACAACCAGCTTTACGACTTGGTTGTACCATGTTAGGGTGTAACTCTGGTCATCTGGCACAGCAAGTAACGTGTAATCTATCATCAGTTCACTAAGCATCTTTAAGCTTTCCTCAGTTATACAGGTTGTTATAGTCTAAGGTATTGTACTTACAGTGGGATGACTGTATCTCTTTGTTTACAAGGCCCTTTGTCAACCAATACCTATAAAGCCTTGTGGTCGCTCCCCTTAGTATGCAGCACTTCAAACCCCTTCACCGAGGAAAAATACCAGGCGTTAACAAAGAAAAAATCAATTAGGCATGTCTGATTGCTTACCTGTAACGTCTGGCCTGCAGCCCGGTCTGTATCCACTTGTCCATTTCTGCAGAACAGCCCTATGGACCCTTGGAACTTTACTAGGGCTTCATCTTGTGCTGAGCAACATTATCTTACGAAAATGGCAAGTGGTACCTGTGTGTCTGCAAGCAAATCTTTGTGCATTTTATTGCTGGAGGATAGATCTAACTTATGATTGAAATCCACTAGAATCATTTTCATTTGAGGTGCCTTTGCCGCACAGATTGTCTACAGGTCTTCTTCTAACAGGTCCAGCTGCTCCACATAATCTGCTGCATCCCATAGTTGGATATATATATGTTAATTGCATGTTTTCACCTGAGGGCCACTATAGATCTCTATCTAGCCAACCAATAACCATCAACATTTAACATTCAGTGTAGTTACTTTCTTGGCTATTTTTGATGAAGCTACGTGAGCAGCCTGCCCAAAGAGTGTCCAAAAACGCCAAGTGCCTTTGGAAATGATTTAAAAAACATATAATGCTCCGGGTGCTTTACACAGCCAAGTCTCCTGTAGACATATCATTTCATACCTTCCCAACATTTTTTTAAACTGTTAGGGGATATCAGTTTTCTAAAACCTTCTATATTCCAGGACACAGCTGCTAAGCTGTGCGAAGTCTCTGAACCCTAGTCCAGGTCACTCAACCCCACTTTTACTATCCTCCCAGCTTAATTCTGTTTCAGTTGGCCACTCAAACTGATTTCTCAGCTTTAGTTCTTTGTTTTTGCTTGCTATGGTCACTCACAGGCCACATTCGCTTAAGTCAGTAAATGTTCTACTATGTTGGACCTCTTGTGAACAGCTTCTTACTTGATCTTTGCTTAATCCTACATGGTAAGTCAGGGCCCTATATCCTTTCTCCGCCTCCAGTTCTAGTTTTCCTCTCTGTGACAGTCTTAACCCCTCCTTTCCTAATTCTTCCTCTGATCTCACAGCCTCCTGTTTTACACAATCTGACTAGACAGGGGCCCTTGTCCCCTCTTCTCCCTCTCAATTTGTTGTGAATCCTATTTGCCTTATGTTGCTAGATGCAATCTCACATAGGCTGGGACATTTGGCCAGTACTTGCAATAGATGCGAGCAATTTAGGGTCTTGAGCTTCCTCTGGCATTTCCTGCCTGTCTCTCTTCCTCGGGGATCTAAATATACCCATTGGCTTGTCCCCTACCCTCTTCCCCTCACATTTATATTCAAAGACCGGCATTAGGGGTTCATTGTTCTCAACTTGCTCTAGGGTGGCCTCTCCCCAGTTACTCACACCAGGCACCAGGCACCCCAGATTGCATTTTTCTCTTCCTGTGGTGGCAGCACCCCTACTTCTATTTTTAACGGGACATCTGGATTGCATAATTTCAGCCTGTGTCTCAGCACCCTCCCCTCCTGATGCTTTTGTTCCCCTCATGAATGTATTTGGCCTCTTTCTTCCTCCCATTTCAATCATCTGTTGGGAACAGACTTTGAGCCCCGTTCGGTCCTTTGCTCCCAATTTTATTTTGACTCCTTTTTGTTTGATTCTCAACTTCTGTATCCTTCATGTTCTTCCTGTTATGAGTATGTAGCCCTTAGCCCCCTGGTACATCCCCCATTTTTTACCAGCATAGGTTGTTTTGAGATATATACCGCTGATGATTTAACTGTGTTAGTAGGGTTTACCTCACCATCATTAACCAACGCGCAAACCTTCTTGTCTTTTTTCTTTGGCATGAGTCACACTAGGGTGAGCATACACTAAATAATGTGTCTTAACTCCTCCTCAAACTACTGTAGCTGATTTTTATGCATTTTCCCAAGCCCATCATTCACCAACAGAGCTTCTAAGGTTGCCGGAAGAGTTTTCTACCTTGAAAACATCACTTCTAACAATGATGAGGAGGTTGCTATAATAGGTAGGCCTAGGGCAGTCTGTGAAAAAGCGGAGGGGGGGAGAATTCTGCTGAGGCTTATCCCTTCCTATCTCTTCTAATGGTCTATTCTCTCTTCTTTCTGTTCCCTCCTCCCCTGGACTGCCCACCTCGTGAGACTGGCAAACACTATCCTCCGTGAGGCTAATAACCAAAAAGGAGGAGAGACGAGGTGATGAGGACAACCTGGTTTGGCTAAAAGTATACCTCCACTTTCTTTATCCAATCCACCCCAAAAAACACAATCCGTGTCTGGTGCTGATTCCAGAGAGATAGAGTTACTGATTGTATTCCCCTGGTCCCCTCTCCATTTGTCACTAAGTGGTTTTGTTGACGATGTGGGCAGCCCTTGGATTCCCGGTTTCATTTTGAAATATTTCACTACAAACTCTATTATGGATTGTCCCAGGGGCGTTGTGCCTGATTCCGTAGGGCACACCTGGTTACCTTTGGGATCTTCCTTCTCTGGTATTCTAAGAGGTATATTTCCTTTTAAGCGGCGTATAATAGTGATTCTATTGAATCGCTATGTCGGGCTCCTGTGGTAGGTGCTTTTTTACTGAAATTTCTTCCCGCCCATTTTTTTGACCGTGGCCTCCGCATGTTTTTGCTTTTGCTTTACTTGGGACCATTTTCCCCTTATACCATCTTCAAAGGCAGTCAATCAGCTATTAACTTAAACTGAACAAACTAGTTCAAGAAAAAGGTTGATGCAAAAGCTCAATCAATCAGTACATTTGTAGAGCGCTCTACTCACCCGTGAGGGTCTCAAGGCTGGTGGGGGGGGGGGCTGGGGTGCCGCTATTGCTCGAATAACCAGGTCTTGAGGTGTTTCCTGAAGGTAAGATGGTCCTGGGTCAGTCGTAGGTGTGTGGGGAGGGAGTTCCATGTCTTGGCTGCCAGGTAGGAGAACGATCTCCCTCTGGTAGTGGTTCTGCGAATCTGTGGGACAGTGGCGAGGGCGAGGCTGGTGGGGCGGAGCTGGCGGGTGGGGGTGTAGAACGAGAGGCGGTTGTTGAGGTATTCGGGGCCCATGTTGTGGAGCGCTTTGTGTGCGTGGGTGAGCAGCCTGAATGTGATCCTCTTGCTGACGTGGAGCCAGTGCAGGTTTCTCAGGTGGGAGGATATGTGGCTGTGGCGAGGGATGTCGAGGATGAGTCGTGCGGAGGCGTTCTGTATGTGTTGAAGGTGTTTCTGAAGTTTGGCTGTGGTTCCTGCGTATAGGGCGTTCCCGTAGTCCAGTTGGCTGGTGACGAGGGCCTGGGTGACCGTCTTTCTGGTTTCGGTGGGGATCCACCGGAAGATCTTTCGGAGCATGTGCAGGGTGTTGAAACATGAGGATGAGACTGCGTTGACTTGCTTGGTCATTGTGAGGGAGGAGTCCAGGATGAATCCCAGGTTGCATACGTGGTCCGTGGGTGTCGGTGCGCTGCCCAGCGTCGTGGGCCACCAGGAGTCGTCCCAGGTGAATGGGGATTGTCCGAGGATGAGGACCTCCATCTTGTCGGAGTTGAGCTTCAGACGGCTGTGCTTCATCCATTCGGTGTCATCTTTCATTCCGTCCTGGAAGTTGGCTTTGGCGGTGAGAGGGTCTTTGGTGAGGGAGAGTATCAGTTGGGTGTCGTCGGCGTAGGAGATGTTGTTGATGTTGTGTTTGCGTGCGATGGTGGCGAGGGGGCTCATGTAGATATTGAAGAGGGTTAGGTTGAGCGAGGAGCCCTGGGGTAAGCTGCAGATGATCTTGGTGGCTTCGGAGCGTAAGCTGGGGCTTACATACACCTTTGCTTGCTGCTACCAACGCCTCCACGTGCCTCTGTAATACACAGACAGCTACACATTTTAACTTTGGGAAATTTGATGTTAGTGCTTCTCTCTCCACCTGTGTTGGCTGCCACTAGTTATTAAAACTTTCCCTACCCCAATCAACCCCCAACCCCGGGAAACACACTTACCGTACACCCTACCCACCCTCCCCCCACCCTTGATCTGGTGGGGGGGGTGAGCATGCTACGGTGACCAGTGGAGGGACAACCGAGTGGAGTAGTAGGCCCTAGTGCAATGGACATGCACCACTCCAGCACTCCTGCAGTGTTGTTTGTTGTGCTATAATGCAGCTTCCAATAGTCCCAGCGCATCTACGGTCTCCAAAACACAACTACAATATACATGGCAAATACTTGACTTCTGGATGTTGGAGGATTACCATGCGCCAAATGCAGATTCTGACATTGTCACTGAGGACCCAGTTCGGTGTCCTCCATCCTCTGTAACAGCTGAACAAGGACAGCATACATGGAAATGTGGCTGCTGCAGACAAGGATGAGCTCTGCGATTGGCATACGTATGGTAGGGACAGACTTGGGGCAGTTCATTAAGCTATTTACTGAGGGCGTGGATCAGAATTAATATACTCACATGCTTATATATAGAAATGACTAAAATTAAAGTAATTATTTTGAAAAAAATTATTCAATTTTTTTAAAATTAAAAATCATTATTAAAATATTAAGAATAAAATAATATTTATTGTTTATTTCTATTTCTATTTTTAACTTTAATGAAAATGCAAATTTATATAGCATTATTTCCTAAAGGCTCCAAATCCCTGCCTCCATGATTTGCTGTGGGAGGATGTATCAGTGCAGTGGTTGGCCAAGTGTGGTACTGAATTAAACTCCAGGTCTGAACTGAAATACATTCACATCATCATCATCATCACGTTATTTTGATCACAAAGATCTTAAAAAGTATACATTTCCTAATAAAAAAATACATACGTTTACTGATGGGAAAATTGATTAAGGTACTTAAAATATACAATTTACATACGAAAGAATTTAAATACCATATTAATAATAGCACCAAACATAAAACAACATATTCAAGTAAAATATATTATTCAGAGCACTGTAGGCATTTATTCCATGATGCACTTTGAGTGTCTGATCCATAAAGCCAGCAAATATTTTGTCAGGTCGAAAACTACTACCCTCCTAGTGTCTGTGTTCAAGATTCTTAACACCTCTAAATAATGACTACGTCCAAGGAGCCTACACAACAGGGTGATCCACTGAGCCCTTAGCTTCTCATAATGTGTACAAAAGAAAACCAAATGATCTACGGATTCAGGGCTGAAAAGCGGCCCTGGCAAAGCGCTCGGCCCCCCGAGGGGGGGCCGGCCGAGCACTTTGCCAGGGCCGGTTTTGGTTCCCAGTCCGGCCCTGCTTGCAGGCTGGCATATGACATCCTGTGGTTTATAGCTACTCCACTTGTAACAAAGCAGTTTGGGAGGGAGAGTCTTATAGCGAAATTGGAGAAACAGTTTTTGTGCAAGTGGTGGAAAAATGTCATCAACCGGGGCCTCAACGAGTGGAAAGGGTTTAAAAGCTACAAAATCTAGTGTTAGTGTGCCAATACTGTTGGACACATTCTTCGCCATTTTGGACTCCCAATAGATAACCTCTAGCCTATTCTTCGAGATCAAACATAGCTTCTCCGGGTTAGCCCGATATTCCTCCATCCCCAGTGACCTCAATAGTTCCCTAAGAGAGTGAACCAGGGAATCGTATTAATCCTAGGCTGTGTCATAAGGTCCCTAATGACTACTCGATAGGGAGAAAGCTCCTTGGTGGCCAAAGGTGGTGCCTGAACAGTAAATGCCTCTAATCTATTTTATGCACTATTTTCCTTTGAGCCAAGTTGGGGAAGATGGGGGGTCAGTGGGGTACTGGCATGCAAGTTAAAGAGGGATCTTATAAAACGATTTTAAATCACTGAGAGACAATCAGATTTCCCACTCCCCCATAGTTCAGCACCATATATGGCTGATCCTAGGGCTTTTATTTGATACATTTCTAGCGCTGGAGCTACAGTCATAGACACTGTGCTTCTATGGATCTTAGATATGTTGGCTGTCTGTTGGATTAGAAACAGATGGGCATTCTCTATAAGGGGAATCCAGCACAAATTTGGGGATAATCAAATCCCCAAGTAATCAAATGCAGACACTAACTCAATGGTACGGTCCCTCACATACATACTTCTATTAGAAGGTTTCTCTTTTCCTTCGGCAAAAACCATATAATTTGTTTGTGAGTCATTTAGCTCTAGACCACTCTCATCACAGTACTGTTTAAAATCATTTAGGAGCTGTTGGAGCCCTTGGGGGGACTTTGAAATAAATAACTTATCATCGGCAAAAAGTAGGCCCAAACCCTTCTCTCTCCGATTTTAGGGGCATCACACCCATCTCTGTCCAAACACCCCACTACCCCATTAATGAAGAGTGAGAAGAGGGTGGGTGCTAAGATACAATCTTGTCTGACTCGACGATTTATCCTAAAGTACATTTACAACAGTTTTGGAACCCTTTGGCTAAAGTAACTATGGAAAAACAGTTTGTGATTAGCAATGGGCTTACAATTTTGTTCGTGGGTATTTTTTCCCTCCCTAAACCCCTCTTCTTCCCTGTCCCATCCATATTTACTACAAAAATGAAATCATACCTGTAAGGAGATATCGTTAGTCATGGTGGAGATCTCCACATAGATGAGATAGGAAAGGCAGTAGCATTTCATAATATGTGATTTGTATTTTTATATTACTACTAAAAGTGCTACAAAATGGAGTGTGTGAATAAGTCCATGAGAGAGTCCACCTTTACTAACATTTTGTCTGGGTAAACGCATGTCTTAATGAGACGCAAAAGAAGCATTGATTTACTCGCCATTCAGTTCAATTTCATATCTTTATTCAGTCTGAATAGAAATAGACTTCATAAGTACATAGAAATATTGCAATTCAATTTTCAAAGCTTTATTCGACTTCAGTCCTAAAAGCATTTCCACCTAACACTATACAATAAATACTAAATCTAATACACAAAATATAAAATAAGTATTAAACAAGAAATCCGTCGAATACATTAGCTTTTTATAGCATTTTTAAGAACCACCCTGGCTCGTGCTCACAAGACAAGGCATTAAAAACATAATAAACGAGATGCCTCACAACATTTTTCCTACTAAGGTACGTGTGCGAATCACCCAGGCCCAGGCTAAAAACTTTGCAACAGCAATTGCAAACTGTGGAGTACAGTCAGTTTCCAGAATTCTAAGTGCAACAGCTTGGCTACGCGTCCACAGGTTAAGACATACAGGTCTAATCCATTTGTGACGCGGGTTGGCATATAAAGGGCAGCAAAACAATACGTGTGAGACTTGCTCAACTTTATCTTCACAGTGATAACAATGCTCGTCCCAAGATATAGACCATTTCTTTTTAAGCGCATTTACTGGGAGTGATCTAGCTCTGAATTGAAAGTACAGCTTCCTGTCGTACGGCTTCTCGATCAAGTCCCAGTACGCTTCATACAAAGGAGCCATTTTTAAGTCCAGGAAGCGCCTCGTCAGCGAGGTGTGGGTCCCATTAGAAAAAGTTCTAAGGTTCACCATCTCCCAGTACATTTGTTTCAGCCTGATCTTTGAAGGAAAACAAGACACATCAGTATTACACCATAAGTGATCTAATTTTAACTGTTGCAATACCCCCCGTAGGTCTTTCAACCAGGCAATTTTATGGAAGCGGTACAATATCAGTCAATGCTGAAGCGTAATGTGCTAGCTCTGGGGTCACCATTAAGCGTCTCCAATATAACAGTGGACGCAACCTCGCTAAATCTGCAATTCTTTTCCTGCCAAGGTCTAATTTTAGAGGGATGGTTGGCGTACTTTGTGGTACCCCTGCCAGCCCACGAAGGAACTTATTTTCTGCAGTAGTCAGGTTTGTTAAATCACTAAGGCCCCATAGCTCTGAGCCATATAAGCTAGCACTTATAACTTTCATCTGGTAGATTTCAAAAACACAGTTTACCGGCTTAGTCAGAGAAGCTCTATGTTTTAAAGATAATGCTCCTGCTAATTGTCTGAACTTCAATACAGCAGTATCTATGTGTGTCTTCCATTTCAAATTCCCCTGAATTGTTATTCCAAGGTAGGTGAACGCATCTACCTGCTCAAGGGGGATACCTCTGAAAGTGATGACGCCTTTAAACAATGAATGATGGTTCATACACATAAATTTTGTCTTACTAGTATTCAGTTCTAGAGCTCGAGAATCACAAAACTCACCAAATGCGTTCACCGCCTTTTGGAGACCACTAGGTGTACGCGATAGTATAATCGTATCGTCCGCAAACATTAGTACGGGAACATGTGATCCAGCTATTTTGGGGGCATCAGATGGGGACCTTTTCAGGAATTCGACAATACCATTTATGTATATCGAGAATAGTGTAGGTGCTAGAACGCAACCTTGCCTCACCCCACGCTCTACGGGGAAAGGCTCAGTTACTTCTCCCTGTGAGCCCCATCTAATTTTGGCGTAATTATTTTCATGCAGTCGCATCAGGAGCGTGAGAAGTTCTTGACTTATCCCTGCATCAGCTAGGACCCTCCAGAGCTTGTCCCTGGGAACCAAGTCAAAAGCTGACTTTAGGTCCACGAAGACAGCATATAGAGGGCCATTATTTAAAATGACGTTTCTCCAGTACATGGAAATGAAGTAGAAAACCTGGACAATAGAACTTGTCAGGGGACGGAACCCCGCTTGATATGGTGACAAGATAATATTTTCCTCTATCCATACTTGGAGCTTATTTTGCAGCATTCGTCCCATCAGTTTCTGGGCTGAATCAATAAGACTGATGGGTCTGTAATTACTGGGGAGGGATTTGTCACCTTTTTTAAAAACTGGGATAATTTCCGCCCCTTTCCAGGACAAAGGTACTTCACCGCCCATCGCCACTGCATTTGCAAGCCACGCAAAATATGTACACCATATATTCCGATCACTTAGATAGACGTCTGCTGGTATTCCGTCCATACCTGGCGCTCTTCCCCTCGTTACGCAGTCAAGGGCTGCGTTTACATCATTTTCATTAAACACTTCATATTTATAGAAAACAGCCGGCGGCAGGGTAACGGGAACTTGCAACTGATTTTGAGCATATTGGGGTTTGAAGAATTCTATCCAGTTATTAATGGCAACATTGTTTTGAGGGGGTGCGGGCAACCCTCCCCGATCCCACTTCACTATGGACCAGAATAACTTCGAATCTTTGGCTGCACATGCAGTTTTAAGTTCACCCCATAGTTCCTCATCCCATAACCTCTTAGCCTGTTTTTGTGTGCATCTGTATATGTCCCTTGCTTTCCTAAAGGTGTCGGCGTTTCCTAGTTGAAGTTCTCTGCTAAGATTCTGGCGTGCCAGTCTACAACTTTTTCCATACCATCCCTGTTTACTTTGATGTTTTTTGCCTTTTTTTATGGCCTGCTGGTTTTAGGAAGAATGTTTGCAGTCTACAGAAAAGTTTTTTATGAGCCTCCATCAAAATGTCTCTGAAGTTAGAGTTATTTGTGTGTAGTTTTAGGTTATTTACTTCCTCTCCTACTACTCTCTTAAGTTCATCTAGCTTCCCCTCGGCCTCTACTAGCTTTCCCCATTTTAGTTGCCGCTGATTGTTTGTACAGACTAGATCCAAGGTCACCCTCTCTTCCTCTAAGCTTATCACCCTTTCCTCTAAATAAGACTTGAAGGCCATACTCAATGGATTATGATCGCTTTCCATTCTTTTTACTACAGTCATATCAATCAATTTATTCCAGACCCTAGTATCTACCAGAAAATAATCAATTCTACTAGATGCCCGTCCGTTATCAAATGTACAGTTCCCATCACGGTCTGATAATGTGCGACCATTCGCGGCTCTAAGGCCTCTGGCTAAGCAAAGGCTCTTCACTGGATGACCACCGTACTCCATCTTTTAACTGCAGCTATCTCAAGCTCGGGGAGTCCCCATTTGATGTCCTCTTCCTCGGCTAAGAATTTATCCTCTTGACCCAAGGGTTCAAAGGTAGTGTTTATGTCCCCCCCCCGACAATAATAAATTGTTCTAGGGGCAATAATTCTAGCTCTTGCTCGAGGACCGTTATTACATTTGAGGTTTTCCCCCTCTAACTCCCCTTGCATATATGTTAAAGAGGGCTAACTCTTCACCACTGTCCCATCTAATAATAACTGATAGTATATCCCCAGTTGGGAGCGATCTTTGCTGGATTGTACACTTCAGCGGTTGACGAACCCAAATTAGCAAACCTCCGGATGGGCGGCCTTTTCCATTTGCCACTGCAGAAATAAAAAAATGTAGGTACCCCACTCGATATACAGGGCTTTGCGACCATGTTTCTTGGAATAATATAATGTCATGAAGGTCGATAAAAGCGCACCATTCAGGGGATGTTCCTTTATTCGCTATCCCAGCAAGGTTCCAAGAAATAAAATGCAATGATGGATTAGATGTGGCAAGCCCTGTCTGGCCTAATCTTGGGAGGCTACTTTTATTTATATTCCGCTGTGTTGTTTCTACTGCTAAAAAATCAGAAGGAATGCCGATGGGATCAAGTGGGCAAGTCTCCTGTACTAGCTCACTGTCATTACACCGACCTAAGCATCTGTACCACTCCAAGGTATCGGGCCCACCCTCCCTGCTTTTACTATTGGGAGCTTCCTTGCAGTTGACTGTCTGAGTCGAGGCTTGATATACGAGTCAATCGCAATCATTTAGATTAGATAGTGCTGCAAATCTGTTTTCTAAGTTAACACCCCATTCGCCTCTTTGGACACCCCCGCCCACACCCCCACCCCTTCTGTTTGCCACTGTAATTCATTTAGTTCTCAAAACACTTGGTTTAGCAATAAAGCCTCTTCTGCTATAGAAGAAGTCAAGTGTGAGAGGAATAATTTCTGCTGTTCTACGTTGGGGGGGCAGGAGGTTAGGTAGGATATCAGGCAATACTTCTGCCCCTTAAAATTAAGTACCACGCAGTCACCTTCAAATCTTTTAGGGCTACTGCCTATCCATTTCACTCTTCTGGCAGTTAGTAATTCCTCTGAGTGTTTGTGTTTGCCCCAATGGGTGATATGCATATTATTTATTAGCCAGTGTAAAGCTTTACTTAGAAGTGATTGGGAAGACTCTATCTGGCCAGGTTTCAGAATTGGTACGTTTGCAAGGACCAGGATCAGCGGGGATGCTTCCACAATTAACTCCACTGGACCTGGTTCCGGAAAATAATCTTCCCCAGACCCGTTAGTTACTAGCGGATCTGATGCACAATGGGCGTTTACTGTTAAGGATGGTATGGGGATAGGTGGATGAGTCGGAACCACCGACTCCCCACCTTCTCTAGTTCCACCTTCCCTGAGTTTGATTTGCTCAAATTTGTCCATCACCTGATTAGGTATTTCTCCCATATTTTCATTTGTGTTCAACAGGACACCCTCAAGTTTGTGCACTTTATCAGTTAGTCGGTCAATCTTAGATAGCAGTGGCTTAATTATGCCCCTCATTTTTTGGTCAAACATTCCCATAAGTTTCTTGATGATGGCTTCATCCCACATCATACTGCCCTCATCCTCAGCTCCTACAATCTCTGTGTTATTTTTCCTAGGTGGGGTTGCTGGTCTTTTTCTACTAGAACGTAATCCAGTACATCTAGGTTGTCCCTTTGTGGCCCCTCTAGTCACCCTAGGTGCGAGAACAGGTACAGGTTTAGGGGAGCTATCCACCACGAAGTCTAAATCTGAGTCATCATGATCAGCCTTGATTATTTTGCTCAATATAGCCGGTGACGATACATTATACACGGGGCTATCAGTACTAGTCTGGGATAACACCCCTACCTCACTGGCATCTACTGCCTCCTGTAAGTTAACTCGAGAGTTACTCAATGTGGGAGGCAACGATGTGTTAAGAGCGGGGCTATCAATACTAATCTGGGTGAACACCCCTAGTTCACTGGAGTTGTCTAAATCCTGTGTATTAACTAGGGGGGAATCAGTTGAAATCATATTGGGTGTTAGGCTCAGACCCAGGGAAGACGGTCTATCATTGTTTATCTTAGCAACCACTTGGACTAAATAGTTGTCCATAGTGTTTGATGGGGCTGTACAATGTTTTTGTTTAGACATAATAAAAAGAACAACACTCCACAATCACAATGACCCACAATAATATCAAGCCTGTTTACTAAGAGTCTCTACTAGCGAGTCCTTTTAGGCCTCTCCTTATGAACATTAATAGGAGCTATAATCCCTCAAAATTATCACCGAAAGTTATAATCACTCACTAGAATAAAAGGGCAAAATTCCTAGTCCAGTCACTGCCAGTCACGGACTGTCGCAGACTGTCCCGCCCTTGTCCCGGGCTTCTCCCGGGACGCTCCCGCGCGACGGGGAAAGCTGCTCCAATTTATAGGAGGGAGGTGTTCGGGGGCGGGGCAAACAGGGAGAGCGTCCAGGTGCAGGTGATGTTAGCGCAGGGGCTCCTGGGCAATGGAGTCCCTGTCCCTCACCTAGCGCTCGCAGCCCTGTTAGACTTGTCCCCGCCCTGGTCTCTGGTCCAGCAAAACAAAGCGCCCTGGCAGGCAGTCAGTCGATGCGGGACCCGCGCTGCGGGGTTTCCTCGGTTTTCCGGTGGCAAAAGAATCAGCAACAGAAGTGAATGCAGCTAACAAAAGGCTCTCCCACTATCAAACGGTGAGGCGACCATGTCCTAACAAAAAGTAAAAAATTAATTGAATTAAAAACAGATAAAACAAGTTTCGCACATGAACAGCTTTAAATTTCCATAGTACAACAAACAACCATGCTTAAAAACTGCAAAAAGTGCAAATTGTGATTACATTTTAAAGCACCATTATACTCATATGGAAATTGCCCAAGGTTTACCTCTGATCCGCTGTGCGCTCCTACTATCCCCCCCCTCAATTAAGACCAAGAACATCTCAGCCAAACTCCATATACTAACCCCTATTGCACAAAAGATTTGAACAATTAACCTATCATAGTTTTTCTGGCCCTAATGGCTACTTTCAGAAAAGCACAGACACAGTAAGCAATTTCCGGTAGACTTGGAAATGTGTCAGAAAGTGCTTTTGTGCTGAACTGTGCAATTTGCAGAAGAACATAAAGCACCATAGTGATTGTGCAGAGTGATTGTTACATGGACAGGTGGATACTATGTTTCCCTCTGAAACTAGAATTTTTTTTACAATTAAATTGACCCTGCTTTGGACTGAAACAGAAGTGATCGCTCACATCTTGACAAATCCAGAGGTAAGAACATGTGAGGGTTGCCTGTGTATAAAAGACTGCAATAATTAAAAACGGAGGGTTTAGATAACTAATTTTTCAATCTTGAGTCTGCATAATAGTCCTTAAATAATATGGTAACATCCTCTTTAGTGTTCTTGGGAATACGGCTGGGTTCAATTAATCAGGAAGATAAACCCAGGGATTCTAAAGTGTCCCGTATTTTAACTTAACCATGGTATAGAATAGGTCTTGTCCAGTATTAGGCAGTCAAGTATAATGTGCTTACAAAGCTTTGCTACTGGGTTCAAGCAAATGCTAACCCATAGTTATAGTGGCGCCAGAGGATCCATATCCGCTGTGAATCTCTGGTGTAACTCAAAGTGGGTAATGAGGCTAGAGGTGGACAGTGGTGAGCTCAGCAACCATTGCAAAAAGCGGTTTTCCTCGGCTTGTAAAGAACAACATTTATTAAAGCAGAATCTCAACGGAGGCCGTCATTCTCTCCGTGATGGACGAATTGCGCAGAGGGGCTGATGTTAACACCCGACAAGCCCTGGTCCTTCTGGACTTATCGGCCGCCTTCGACACGGTCGACCATGGGATCCTGGTCGACCGTGTCGAGGAGGCCGGCATCCGAGGGACCGCCCTTGACTGGGTTCAGTCCTTTTTGACGGGACGTCAACAAGCTGTCAGGCTGTCTCAGTTCTCGGCCACCCAGGTTGAGCTGTCCTGTGGTGTTCCTCAGGGCTCTTCATTATCCCCTCTTCTTTTTAATTTGTATTTAGCCCCGTTACTCCGTGCTCTCCGCGGGTTGAGCGTTATTGCGTTCAACTACGCGGATGATATCCAATTGATTTTTAATATTGATTCTTCTGAGGATTCCACCTCTATTTTTCAAAACACTCTTTGCTTCATCAGTGACTGGATGAGCTTAAATCACCTGAAGCTCAACCCCGACAAGACTGAACTAATTCTTGTCGGGGAAGCTTCCAACCCATGGCAACCTTCCATCTGGCCTGCCAGTCTTGGAAGCCCTCCCTCTCCAGTCAACTCTGCCAAAAGTCTGGGTGTCATTATCAGCAACGATCTCTCAATGACTCCCCAGATTAGTGCAGTGGTGTCCGCCAGCCACTTCCAACTCAGGAAACTACGGAAAATATCCCGCCTTCTTACCATCGAAGCGCTTACGTTAGCACTCCTGGCGTTAGTGATCAGTCGACTCGACTATGCTAACGCGCTATACGTCGGCATCCCTGAGTACCAACAGAGAAGGCTCCAGCTGATACAAAATCAGGCTGCTCGCGTGATTTTTCACCAGCCTAAAGATCAGCACGTCCGTCCACTCTTAAAGAGTCTTCATTGGCTGCCGGTTGCCGCCCGCTGCCAATTCAAGTTAGGCTGTATTATTTTTAAGTCTCTCTCTGGTCTAGGTCCCTCTTTTATTTCCTCTCTTCTTCATTCTTACACTCCGTCCCGCAACTTACGTTCATCTCAAATGGCCCTGCTATCCGTCCCTAGGTTCAAGAGGAAAAAACACGGGGGCCTCAGGTTTTCTCTTCTGGCCCCATCCTTCTGGAACTCCCTTCCTCTTTCCCTCAGACTGACACCTTCATACTCTGGCTTTAGATCACTTCTTAAAACCTTCCTTTTTACCATCTCGTATCCCTAGATTCTGTTTCCTCTTCATCTTTCTTCACCATGCCCCAGCACAGCGCCAAGAAACCTAATGGTGTTAGTCGCGCTTAATAAATTCTTTTCAAATCAAATCAAATCAAATCTCCTGAACCATAAATAGCTGCACTGATACACTGCTAGTTATATATCTTCAATGGTGGGAGGACAGTCCTCCTAAAGTCTGATCTGATAAGGTTAAAGTCTGTACTGGCAGATTTGCCCAGTGTGAGGCTAGCCTGAGCATGATGGGGGTTCCAAGACCCTCATGAGCTGAAGGTTAACCCTAGATAACAATTCTTGCCCGTTGTTAGTAATTTTATTTAGCCTTAATTTACCCAGGCCATAAGACATAATGTGTGACTTAGTATAGTTGGTTTTCAGGTTCAGGTTTTGCATAAAGGAGGCAAAACAGTCCACCTGATGTCTCAACACATTTGGAGTGGGGGCTAGCAATACCGCGTCATCAGTATACAGTAGCGCGGGAATCGGAAAGCCTGCAATTCTAGGTATATCTGGATGAGAGGAAGATAAATGAGCTGTTATGCCATTAATATATAAAATACATGATAAAGGTGCCAGTATACACCCCTGCCTCACTCCAATCTTCAGTGAAAAATCAGAAGAGAGCTCACCATAAAAATTTAAGGTGACTCTAGCTGAGAGACCTGTATGTAGAGTGTGCAGAAAGTTTAACAAAGGAGGGTCCATGCTTTGATCCAGCACCATTAGCCAGAGTTTGGTTCTGTTCACTGAATCAAAGGCGGTGGATAAATCCATTAAAGCTAAGTAAATAGGAGAGCGCCTATCATTAGTGTATTTGAAAATTTGCAAGACCAGGTTCAGACACTGTTTATTAATTCCTAATTTCGGCTGGAAACCAAATTGAAAGGGGAAGAGTATGTCCTTGTCCACTGCCCATTCGACCAAACGGTCATAAATAACTCTTCTGATGATTTTAATAGTGCTGTCGATAAGTGAAATAGGCTGATAGCACTTAGGCAACATACAGTCTCCCTTTTTCAAATATAGGCGCAATCGTTTCGGTAGTCCAGGTAGGAGGAATATTAACTGATAAGCAGGTATTAAATATATTAGTTATAAGGGGGCCTATATCTCACATTATATATATATATATATATATATATATATAAATATATATTACCTACTGGCGGTCGCCAGTAGGTATATATAGTTAGGATTTTTTCTCTATGGGATTTTTGAAAATTCTATGTCTAATAACTTTGGCGTTTGTGGACGGAATTGGCTGAAATTTTCAGGAAAATGGCACATTTTGTTTCTGAGCAGCCCTTGAAAATTTGGGGGGGGTTCGTCAAGGGGGGGCCGAGAAAAAAGGGGGGTCCCAAAACGTGTTTTTAACATTGAGTTTTCCATAGGGCGGTTGGCCTCACTTTTAGCCCGAACGGCTGAATGGATTTGCACGAAACTTGGCAAAATTGTAGGGACTGGTAGCCCGATGTGCCTTTGCTAGGTCTCAATATATGTGCTTCAGTGGATTTTGAGAAATTAACGTTCAAAAAAAGATATATATCTGTAACAGCGGACCGGGCAGCGCTCCGGTTCGCGGACTTTACGCGGTACGGAGCTTTGTGAAGCGAAGCTGATTGGTTCTCCGGCGTCTGTGAACATTCCAAACAGTCCGTAGCGGCCGCCATCTTGTCTCTCGGTAGGATCGAGAGACAAGAGGAGGCCAAAGCGAAGGGGCAAATGACCATAAGGGGGCATAGTAGATCCTCGCTGACCCCCTAGGTTTGATGTGGAGGTTTTAAAAGGGCCCCGCGGGGCAAAAAAAAATAATAATAATAATAATCGAACGGCTGAATGGATTTGCACGAAACTTGGTAAAATATTAGGGACTGGTAGCCCGATGTGCCTTTGCTAGGTCTCAATATATGTGCTCCAGTGGATTTTGAGAAATTAACGTTCAAAAAAAGATATATATCTGTAACAGCGCTCCGCTTCGCGTAACGGAGGTTTGCGAAGCTGATTGGTTCTCCGGCGTCTGTAAACATTGCAAACAGTCCGTAGCGGCCGCCATCTTGTCTCTCGGTAGGATCGAGAGACAAGAGGAGGCCAAAGCGAAGGGGCAAATGACCATAAGGGGGCATAGTAGACACTCCTTGACCTCTTAGGTTTGATGTGGAGGTTTTAAAAGGGCCCCGCGGGGCAAAAAAAAAATAATAATAATAATCGAACGGCTGAATGGATTTGCACGAAACTTGGCAAAATTGTAGGGACTGGTAGCTCGATGTGCCTTTGCTAGGTCTCAATATATGTGCTTCAGTGGATTTTGAGAAATTAACGTTCAAAAACAAGATATATATATCTGTAACAGCGCTCCGCTTCGCGGAGATAAAATTATCTCTGTATTACCTAGCTGTTGCTAACACCAGTTAGCGACGGCTAGTAGGAGATAGCGACCATCTTGGGCCCCACTTTGCATGTGAGTGATATTTATCACTAATGACATGCAAAGTGGGCATGCCAAGATGTTAGCGACTGGAAACAGTCGCTAACATCGCTATCTCCTATTACCAACTTTTGGAAATATTCGCGATAAGCGCGAATATCTCCAAAAGCTACCACCTGCCCTGAGCAGTTTTTAGCCATGTTATCCAATGGGAGGTGGATAACATGGCTAAGAGCATTAGCTCGGTAATGCATGAATATCGCTGAGTTTTCAGCGATATTAATGCATTGCGGTCGTTTTTTATCGTATTTGCGATAAACCTTGATAATAGCAAGGTTTATCTGCGATAATTTCTGAAGATGCTTAGCGGTAAAAAATTCGTTGCTAAGCATCGTTAGGGATAAATATCGCTTAACTTTGGTAATATGCCCCAACGTCTGTTAACGTTCGATTCGAAGGAAATCAGGAAGTGTTGAAAAACATTGTCTGCGCCATCTTGCACGGCAGTCATTTTAGATGCCTTGAGCAGACCCACTCTCTGCACGCTGTCGATCCTTAGCATGGCTCACCACCCTCGCAAGCATCTCCCCCAGGCAGTGGTCACCCCCGCTCTCTGTCTTATGCATGGGTAATAAACCACCCCCCATCTGCGCTGCTCTTCACTGAGAATCACACCCTGTGCCCGCCCAACACCTCCCTTTCGCCCTATTCACTACCGCACCCTCTGACACTCCTTTTCCTCTGTGTCCGATTGTCCAGGCCGGTCCTAGGGTATCAGCTAGCCCTGCAGATGTAGTTTATGGCCCCAGCTGTAAAGAATCACCCCTCTTCAAAGGAGTTATAGTAGATCAAGGCCCACACTCGATGAGATCCGTCACAGCAGACGCGTTCCTATTATCTGAAAACCATCCTGTATTGTGATTGGGGAGGGGACCGAGCCTGAAGCGGAAGATTCCAGGGATGACTCTTTGTACATCAAAGTTTTTACAATTATGTGTCACATTAAAAATATATAGCACTCCAACAAAGTAGTAAGATTATAAAACTTTAATAACTTATAAATATATACAAGAAAACAAAAACAGTAATAACATATAAACATTTTTAGGGAAAAACAACGAAGTAGCGGTCGGCTGTGCGAATAGTCCCAACGCAGCACAACGTCCAGATTTCACTGATTTCGGCATCCGGCGTGGGGCGTCGCGGGGGGTGGGTCATCAGTAGCAAACTATTGTGCGAATAGTTCCAAGGCAGCAGAACGATGGCACCAAGGTGATGTCCAGTAAGTTGCCGCACTGGTTTTGGTATCCTACAATGCTGCTCCGAATAACGGCGTGGGGCGCCCCGGGGGAGGCGGCGTGAACGGGCCTCTCCAGGTGGAGTCTCGTCTGTTGTAGTGGGGCGCCCCTTTACCGTTTCAGTTGCCATTCCGTCCGCTTTTGGTCCACTGTGTCAAAAGCCGCAATTCAGCTGAGTTGCGCCCACTCTTGCGGTGCAGCGATAGGCGGCTGTCACAGGACTCTCAAAATGGCGGCAGGCTGTTTCCTTTTTGGGCCTGGTCCACTGAAATGGCCCTGGGACACCTTGGAAATCGGACGCTTGTCTGCTAGGTCTTGGACCCCATTCTCGAAAGCGTCCCCTCCGCCTTGAGGATTCATCAAAAGTTTTGGGGGCCCCCGACTCCTGCAGGCTTCTGGTGGGGAGCGGCTGCCATGATTGCTCGCGGAATGACTACGACGGAGCCACGAGATGGTGGTGCTTTCATGGTGACGCCAGCTTCAGTCTGAAACATCCAGAAACAAGGTGGGGCTTTCATCGTTTGGGGAAAAAAAAAAGTTTTCATCCAATGAAAAGTGTTGTTTTTAGGTCATATGATCAAGCCTTCCATCATTAGGAAACCAAAAGTAAAATGAACCAATGAAAAGTTTTATAAACAAGTCACATGACCTGTTATGCGGCATAGGGTATAAAATGCGGAGAAAATACGTTGGCACGTGAGGCGGTGTCAGTAGCGGACCGATGTGCGAATAGGCCGAAGGCAACACAACGCGCCAAGATCCGGATGGCACCGAGGTGGTGTCCAGCAAGTTGCAGCACTGGTGTGGCCATCCTACAATGCTGAAAGTCGGCGTGGGGTGCCCTGTTGGCCTGTGAGTTCGCGTCAGTAGCGGACCGATGTGCGAATAGGCCGAAGGCAGCACAACGCGCCAAGATCCGGATGGCACCGAGGTGGTGTCTAGCAAGTTATGGCACTGGTGTGGCCATCCTACAATGGTAAAAGTCGGCGTGGGGCGCCCTGTTGGCCTGTGAGATGGTGTCAGTAGCGGACCGATGTGCGAATGGTGCCAAAGGCAGCGCAACAATATTTTCTGTATGGAAGATACCACTAGGCGTTGAGATGCGAAGATCCGGATGGCACCGAGGTGATGTCTAGCAAGTTGCTGTACTGGTGTGGTCATCCTACAATGCTGAAACTCGGCGTGGGGCGCCCCATTAGCCTGTGAGATGGCGTCAGTAGCGGACCGATGTGTGAATAGGCCGGAACCAGCACAAGGCGCCAAGATCCGGATGGCACCGTGGTGGTTTCATAGTTGAGAGGCACTTCATCTGCAGTGGGGCGCCGAGATCCGGATGGCACCGAGGTGATGTCTAGCAAGTTGCTGTACTGGTGTGGCCATCCTACAATGCTGAAAGTCGGCGTGGGGCGCCCCATTAGCCTGTGAGATGGCGTCAGTAGCGGATCCGATGTGCGAATGGGGCCAAAGGCAGCGCAACAATATTTTCTGACTAGAAGACACCACAAGGCGCTGAGATGCCAAGATCCGGATGGCACCGAGGTGGTGTCTAGCAAGTTGCCGCACTGGTGTGGCCATCCTACAATGTTGAAAGTCGGCGTGGGGCGCCCCGTTGGCCTGTGAGATGGCGTCAGTAGCGGACCGATGTGCGAATGGGGCCAAAGGCAGCGCAACAATATTTTCTGAATAGAAGACACCACAAGGCGCTGAGATGCCAAGATCCGGATGGCACCGAGGTGGTGTCTAGTAAGGTGCACTGGTGTGGCTATCCTACAATGCTGAAAGTCGGTGTGGGGCGCCCTGTTGGCCTGTGAGATGGTGTCAGTAGCGGACCGATGTGCAAATGGGGCCAAAGGCAGCGCAACAATATTTTCTGAAGAGAAGACACCAAAAGGCGCTGAGATTCCAAGATCCGGATGGCACCGAGGTGGTGTCTAGCAAGCTATGCAGCTGAGTTGCGTGCGCACTTGCGGCGAATAGGTCGAAGGCAGCACAACAATGTTTTCTGAATAGAAGACACCACAAGGCGCTGAGATTCGGTTACCACCGAGGTGATGTCTAGCAAGTTGCCGCACTGGTGTGGCCATCCTACAATACTGCTCCGAATAACGGCGTGGGGTGCCCGAAGGGGGGGGGGCGGTGTGAACGGGCCTTCCTAGGTGGAGTCTCGTCTGCTGTAGTGGGGCGCCCCTTTACCGTTTCAGTTGCCATTCAGCTGAGTTTCGGCTGCTCTTGATGCTACAGCGACAGGCGGCTGCAACAGGACTCTCAAAATGGCGGCTTGTTCTTTGGATTTGGGCCTGGTCTACTAAAATGGCCCTGGGACACTTTAGAACTCGGACGCTCGATTTTTTTTTTTCCTTTCCTGTACATGCAAAAAAAGGTAAATGCCCGGTACGTTACACGCTTCATCTGCCACGATGTACTCTCCAGAGGAACCGAAAAAAAATATAGTTATGGTAACTATACCATGCATCGTCATATGGAGAGGTGGCACCAATTAATTATAGTGCTGCATAAAAGAGAGATTTGGAGGAGAACCCCCGACCTGCCAGTACATTCATCAAAGAAGTGGCACTGACAGCATCAGAGGCAAGGGAAATGGTCCCAAATATTTAGAACTTTGGAAAGATTAAAATGACATGTTTAGATTGTGGCAAATTAATTTCATGTGGACAGATGAGTGTTACTCTAATAAATACAGCATATGAACATCATCATAGTCGATGGTTGGTAGAGACATTTTGACTATATCCTGGACCTGCCCGTCCTCGCCCAAAATGGCGCCGGAATAAATGGGACTCGTAACTCCTTGTTGTGTACTGGTTGCAGAACCTTGAAATCACGAGATACGTATGCAGTTTTGAAGCATATGGCGGGCGGGGACGAGAATTGATTGAATATTTCGACATCCCTATTGATATTAAGTTCTGATGTGTTATTGATTACTGTACTATTGAAAGTTCGAATTAACGTCACCCATGGTACTTGCCCGCAAATGTATATCTAGATAATTTTATTGTAACTGGCCTTGTCGTATTTTAATTATAAAATGTACGTCCACCGATTCCGCAACTGTTAGACACCTTAGTTCTTGCAACCTAATGGCCCGCCCGTTACGTTCCTCTACAGTGTAAATGTCTACTCATCATATACGATTACAGTTTGCTCCGTGGCCGGCCCACGTGGTTATAGGCTCGTATTTGTATAATGAAATTTTCACAATAAAGGTTTTTAAAAGAAAACATGGTAGTAGTATATGCATTGGTAAAGTTTTTAATAATAGTCACTGTTTTAGAATCATTAAAAGGCAAGTGAAATAAAGCAGACCAATTACATGAAGGGTAAAAGTTATAATACGCAGGAACGCAGTAAAGATAAATGGTCAAGGGCTGTTGTGTTTTCTACTCCTGCAACATAAAGTGATCGATAAGAATCTCATATTCAGGCGTATCGGCGACTAAGACAGCAGGTCGACCCTCTTTTGCTCAACGGCTCCGTCATGGGACGAAGAACCGCTCTTTTTCTCGAAAAAAGAATATATTTTACTTGCAGGACAGTTGTATATTTTCCGGGAAAGTACATTAGCCTGGAACATTATAACATATATTTAAGAAAAAATAATGTTCGGAAGTAATAAAAAGCGTAATTTTTAGGTCATATGACCAAGCCTTTCATCATTAGAATAAGAAAAGTAAAATGAACCAATGAAAAGTTTTATTAACAAGTCACATGACTTGTTATGCTTACGTTACGCGCTGCGCGTCGCGCCCCGGATGACTTCCGGATGCGCTAACGCGGCGCGTCATATGACGCATTACGCGACAACGCAGGTCCAGAATATAGTCAAAATGTCTCCACCAACCAGCGGTCAGAACACAACCCCTTTCAGCAGGCTAAATAGTTCTGTTAAATGACAACAGAAGGGACAGGCAACAAGAACCATCAGTCAAAGAGGGGAGGGCTAGTTCTTCTCTACCGGGTTACATTGGGGCGCTACCGGAACTGATCGAATTGGTAGTCTACAGTGTTTCTGGATGTTTCAGACTGAAGCTGGGGTTAGCATGAGAGCACCACCATTTCGTAGCTCCGTCGTGGCCATTCCGCAACCAATCATGGCAGCCGCTCTTTATCGTTATTTTGGGCGGGGTGGGTGGCGGAGCCGAGCTGTTTTGCAGCCATCATTGTGTGGAGTTCAGTTCATCTCACTAGTTTTGTATTTGTCATGAGGGGTTGTTCCTAATGTTTCTATTTTAGCGAGGCAAAAAGAGATCCCATTAGTGGCCTACTGATTTTGCTCGATTCCTTTTCTTTTTTTTTACACGATTTTTCGTTATCTGCAAAGACTAAACAGAGTATTGCGACTCTGTGTCTGTTTGTAAATAGAGAATGAACCAAAGAGAACCAATTCTAAAACAGTAAATGCTTGGATAACAATCAATCAAATGGAGAGAGAAGCAGGCACGACGTATTACAACGGGGGCAAAGGCCTGCGTTAACTACCTTTCACTATCTGCAAAGAGAGAGTACTCCTAATAGAAATGAGGGGGGGCACCATTCAAAGCAGATCAGTGTGCATAAACACGAAAATGTTTTCACTTACCACGTACTTGACATTCGACAGCTTATGATATTTGCTATTAAAAAACCATTGAAATTCACTGAAAAAAACATAGGTTATAGACCATATATAGTTAGGAATTATCATTTACAAAACCTTGAAAATTCACTGAAAAAACCATAGGTTATAGACCATATATAGTTAGGAATTAGCATTTAAAAAACGTTATTTTACTCACACAAAACCATTGAAATTCCATATATAGTTAGTTGCACTAACTATATATCGCGCACCCGCAATCCACTGCTGATGATGTCACATATTACATCATTCATGACATGGTCAGTGACATCACTGATGACATCACTGATGACATCTCAAATGACATCACTGATGACATCACTGATGACATCTCATTTGACATCAATGACCACATCACTGATGATATCATTCATGTGACAATACAATGCATCTCCTCACATTTTAATATAACCTCTGTTTCACCCAGTGTTAAATACAGAGTATAATTTTTGAAACCATTGATACACCAATACTAGTTACTACATACGCACTCACTGATTGCTACGTCTACACACACCTTCACTCATTCACCCATACAATCATTCATACATACAATCACTCATCTTTACAACACTATCATACGCACTCATACACCTATACAGACACTCACAGTCTGCCACTCATCCATGGAGTTACTCACACACCTAGTCAGTCCTGTAAAGAATCAATGACACTTCCATTTTCTTGTCTATACAGTTAAACATAGAGCACCTTACATTTTCAAGCATATACTAACACATACTTACCTTCTTATACAATCATTGATACAAGTACACTTTGATCTGCACAGAGTCACACACCTCCCAGCTAGCCACACACACACTCAGTCTCCCATACAAATACTTGGGCAATCAATCAATAACCCATATAGTTAGTCATATAGCTACTGATCAACACATGCAGCAATTTACAGAACAACAGACATAATGATGCACAAATTAAGACAGTTTAGTCACTAACCCATGCACTCAGTGAGACACATTTAATCACTCACTCATACAGTCAGTCATGCACCTACTAAATCCTTCGTCCAGACACTTACACATCCACTCATTCTTCAATATGTAAGACATATTTAAACTTTACAGAAACAAAAAATCACTGGATGTTGTTATCAGTAATGTCATCAGTGATGTCATTTGAGATGTCATCAGTGATGTCATCAGTGATGTCACTGACCATGTCATGAATGATGTAATATGTGACATCATCAGCAGTGGATTGCGGGTGCGCGATATATAGTTAGTGCAACTAACTATATATGGAATTTCAATGGTTTTGTGTGAGTAAAATAAGGTTTTTTAAATGCTAATTCCTAACTATATATGGTCTATAACCTATGGTTTTTTCAGTGAATTTTCAAGGTTTTGTAAATGCTAATTCCTAACTATATATGGTCTATAACCTATGGTTTTTTCAGTGAATATATATATATCCATATATGAAATCCATATATGGATTTTAACAGATCCATAGGTACCCCATCTGGGCCTAGCATTGTCCTACCCTTACTATGGAGGATGGTCAACTCCACTCTGCAATCTATTGCACAGCACAGCTGACATTATTGGGGTGTCCTCAATATAATAGATAGAAGCAAAGTGGGTAACCCAGTCCGAGCCCAAGATGTTATTTTGCAGGAGAGGGTTGGTAGGGGAGTTCCTAGATGTAATTTGTTTTACTAGGTCCCAGAAGGATTTGCTGTCCTTTCCCCAGGAAGCATGTTCCAGTAGCTCCCAGTCATGTTTGAACACTTCCCTCTTTCTGCTGTGAGAGCGATATTATGCTCAGTATGTGTCAGTAGATATCACGGCTTACCCTGGTGCAAGTGTTTCGTACTGTCCTCAGCATTCAGTTTGCCTAGGAGCAAGTCCCATTGAACCAACTCCAGTCTGCATTAGATGTACGTATTGATTTGAGCATGGGCTCCCTGATTGCACATATTAAACTATTATAATACGAAGCCATCAACTCGTGTTTGCTCTCCGCTAGACAATTGAGAATTACGTCTACGCGTGACTTAAGTAAGTCTGGAAGTGTGTATTTAGGCTTTTTTAGGCGGCAAATTAATTTTAATCCATTCTAAGAGTTTTGCGTGACAGAGGCTAGATTACTGTTACGAGCTAGTCCCTTAATCAGTAAAAGCATAGAGGCACTCAGGGCATTGTGGTCACCCACTCTGTGGGCAGGATCTCTCCTTAGGAAACAATAGGGTAAACATTGGGGCGTACAAACATGTAGGCTATAAGAGACCATCTTCCCCCACCTAAAGGATGTTAACATGCTGCTCGCTCACACTAGGGTCTAGAGTAAGTCAACCAAGCCGTGGGCAGTAAGATACTTAGAAGCTCTAGCCACCTGTGTCCTGAGTGTTGCAGTGTCCTTCTATGTGAGCATCTTGTGACCTGAGGCCCACACTGAGCTTTGCATTGAAATCCCCACAACGGAAAAGATGGACTTTTGCTTTAAAGGCAGGTCTGCGGACAGTGTCTAGCTGTCTACAAATATCTGAATGTGGTTAACGGCCCATATTGGGTAGCTGGACTAATGCCATGTGCACTGCGATCTAGAGATAAATTACATGGGCATTGCCTAAAATGGAAAGGGGGTCTATAGATAAAACCTAGTGGGACGAGGGTAATCGAGGTACTTGCCAGAGTACTGGGTCTGACATTTAATAACAGATAACATAGGTTTGGAGATCTAACATTTACCACAATACAATTTTCCTGGGATTCCGGAGGATTTGGCCCAATCCATGCATATCTCCTTACATGCAAGATATCTCTTGCATGAAAGAGCAGCATACCTCTATGTTGTACCAGTCAGTGTAAGGTTTTGATAAACATTTGCTCTTATGTTTCGCGCTTATCAGAGTTCAGTGAGAGTACCCCTGTCAGGACAGCCACTTATGGGCAAGCAGTTGGAGGAAGATTCATAACTGGTGATTATGTCTGTGGCTGTGCTGGGATGACTTTATCCACTGTGTCCCTCTTGGTATTAAAAAAAATAGAAATTGAGGTAGGCAAGTGGGCTACATTCTGTCTGGTTTGAATGTTTTTGTTTCGAGAATGAACTGTATAAACGAATGGGTTAATGAAAGAAAGCGGAGCCTGTGTTGATGTAATATGCTCTACCAAAGGTTCATCAGGTATATTGCCTATTGGGAGCATTATTTATGATTCCTGAGTGAGATTGTAATTGCCCAGTACCAAGTGCAGCCAATGTGGACTCAATAGCCTCCAGGCGTGAGGTCAAGGGAGAAAATACACTATAAATCATTGTTCACAATTTTTCTGAGAAAGCCTCCAGGTGACTAACTAAAGATCATTGATGGCATTAATAATAGGGGACTTGTCATCCTGGGGTAAAATTGGGACTTCTGGGTTTGATATTGAAACAGTCTTGGGCTCTGTCTTGAACACTTGTAAAGTCTCAGTAGGAGATGGAAATGAACCAACCATCTGCTTGCGTTCCTTGCCGCGTTTGGATCTCTTTCGTAATGTAGTGTGCACAGACTTATCGTTTGTATTGTGAGAGGTAGAGGAGGGAATGGCTGGGGGAGGAATAGCCTCACGATTTATTGTAGATCCTTGGGTAGTGAGAGAAACCGCACCATTTGATGGTGGAGCTGTGGAGTGTCCAGAAGAGAATGAGGTGAGAGAACAAGTAAATATCCACCTGCTGTTGCCATCCAAATCTATGGAAAGCCTCTGTTCTGTACAGGCAATTTCGTTACTGATGGCACTAACTGCCCATTCTAACATCCAATCAATTGAGGTTAGATTTACCAGCAGAGATGAAACCGCAGGGCAATCGCCTGCTCTTTTCCTGCCCGTGGTCTAGGCTGATGATTTGTATACTGGAAGTCCAAGACAGCAGCAAGCCTACACACAGTTAAAACTCCTGAAATAGGGGGGAGGCCACTAGTTAAAGTTATAAGTTATAACAGTATCTTTCTGTTGAAGATTAAATTCCAGGAGTATCTTAAATAACTTAAGAGAAGTCAATTAAATTTGGAGGCGTGACATCAAAGGCCTCAGAAAGTGGTCCCAGCCCAGCCTCAGGCAGCCGCGAGAGAGAAGGGCTGCCTTTTCAGCGCAGAGAGGACTGACATTGACTCCCGCGCCGCACAGCAGAATGCTGGGGGACCAAATCCCACCCCAGCCAACTGCTCAGCAAAGTCTGGTGCACAATGGCCTCTGACAGCCCTTCACAAGGATCCCCTTTTTGTTCTGAGGTGGCGACGAATATCTCCATCCAAGGTTCCAGAGCCACAAGTCCAAGAGGGGATTCTAGCCTCTTCCGGTCTTGGGCGTATCTTGCGCCGGAGGAGGAAAGCAGTGCTTTTTAGCACGCGCGGGGAAAGCACCCGGCTCCTCCTCCAGGCAAGGCAATCTGGGACACGGAGTCCCCTTGCTTTGAAACCACCATTGGGTCCAGGTACGAACTCGCCATTCTAAAGGCACATGTCTACATCAATCAATTGAATTGCATTGACTGTAGGCCTAAATTGGGCCAAGAACTCTATATCACAGTCCTTAACAAGTGCTGATCGGATAGAGCAGGAATATGACACACATTGGGGCTTATTTTTGAGCCCATGCGTCACTTTTGCGCTGCCGGTGCGTCACTTTTTGTGAAACACCAACAGGGTAAAAAATGCGCCATGTTGCGGCATATTTAGAAAGTGACGCATCTATGTAGATGTCTAACTTTGTAAACCCCTGCACCACATTATACCTGCACCAGGTATAATGTATGCAGGGGGAAGTTCTGACGCAATTAAGCTTCGTAGAAGTGACGCAGCAAAATCTATGCAATTTCACTGCGTCACTTCTAGGACGCATATGCATCAATATCCTACGCCTGCCTCACAGCAGGCGTAAGACTG
The DNA here is from genome assembly GCF_964261635.1 of Lissotriton helveticus. Classification (NCBI taxonomy): domain Eukaryota; kingdom Metazoa; phylum Chordata; class Amphibia; order Caudata; family Salamandridae; genus Lissotriton; species Lissotriton helveticus. Next base: position 158,959,354 of record NC_136073.1, on the reverse strand, counting down.
ACGCAGGCACATTTAACATGGGACTTGCCCATGTGGAATTACCCATTGCTGGAGTTGCGTCAATTTTGTGACACACTCCAGCAATGCGTCAAATTGCGCGCCTACAGATACGTCAGAAATACTGACGTATCTGTAACTCCTTGCGACATGATGCGTCATATTGTAAATATGACGCATCCAGCATGTTGCAAGGAGGGCGCAGTGAAAAGTGACGCATCACTGTTTTCCCGCAGCGATGCGTCACTTTTCATAAATGAAGCCCATTATTCTTGCTGTGCAAGACAGATTTACACAAGCTTGTTTCTTGGAAAAACCAAAGATGCAACATGAATTATTATCCTGTTCTCAGCAGAAGACACTGTATAAACCTGATTCAAATTCAACTGTACATCCTCATGTAATTTAAAGTGATGTCTTTCTGTTCGACTAGATCCCTCAGTCCACCTGCAGTGAAATGTGCACAGTTGGATTCAGAAAATCCACTCGAGAAGGCCAAGGAGTCTGCTGCTACGACTGCATCCCATGCTCTGAGGGGGAGATTTCCAATCACACCAGTGAGTTTAGTAAGGCCCAGTCTCGGCCAGAATTATACCTCTGTGCATTTTTTACACCTTTCTGTTACAGAGATATCTTGCTGAGGATTTATTTTAAAGGAATTAATAGTTTAATGGAATCTTAGAAGGATGACTGTTTTAAGAACTTGGAAATATAGTCTGTTGACAGAAACCCACGAGGCTGCTATTCAGAAGAGTTCCTGCATGTTTGTTGTTGAATTATGGGAACTCAAGACTATGGCTTTTGTAGGATCTCTACAACTGGCATTTTGCACAACCACAAGCTGATTCTCTCTGGCCATTCATTTGAGCAAGCATGCACATTATCAGCTTCTTTCCATGTGCCACATTGGTTTTGAGCTCTGTAGCTGCCTAATGAAATACCATTAACACACATTATCAGGCTGTTTTTTACACTCAATAACTACTTTTTGTTGTTTGATGGGTAAGAGTGGCCTTGAATGTAAAATTGCTTGTGGTTACAAACACTGAGGTTCAGTGTTGGTGACTGTATACTTTTTTTTCAGTGTAACAAATCAATTTTAGGAGTTGTTCAAGTCTTACCTACTTCTAAAATGGGTTTACGACTGGATATCGACTCACAGTTGGGAAGGAGATTGGGTAGCCATTCTAAATTATGATACGCTATCAGGTGTATTAATGGTATGCAACCCAAATTCCAGTCACATTTAATTGAAAAGTGACAGACTCCCTAGTGGGGTTGGTAATGGATTTGAAAAAAAGGAGGAATCCTTTTGAACCCTTTCATCTTTCCCCTTTCTTTTAAAATTCTTTTTTATTATATTCATAGTCAGCAAGGCCGAAGACCTCCAGTTGGTGTACAAAACACAATGCAAATCAACATTACGCATTGCCACATCATTAATACATTGGCATACATTTCTTTTTTTTTTAAACCTTTATTTAAATTATAAAACACTAATACATGACAAATGAAGGTAATGAATGGGCACAAAGCATAGGCAAACAAAAACAAAATAAAGCAATACAATCCTGGATTATCGAGAGCGTTGCAACACCATATTGAAGTCCAATAATGACAATGTTGTGGCAATACATGGTAATAATGAAAAAGGAACAAAAGTTGAAGAAATAATGACACAAAATCAATAATTGTTAGCTTAGGTTCGAACATCTGTCCAGTACGAGATACTGAGCAGTAGTGTGCACAACATTACAAATACTCATAGCAATCAGGTGACGTTACTACGGCAATGACAACTGTATTAGCAAGTAGTAGTCAGTATCACGTTCCTCTGTTACAGAAACTGGGTAAGGTCAACCCACCCCAGTCGGAGTGATGTTAGATTGTGTCCGGGGTTCCTGTGCTATTAGCTGTCTGGAAATGTAAGCGCGATAGGGTTCCCATATATCAACCGGTCTGGAGGTGGGGGGGAGAAGGGTGCTGTACTCTACACTGTTGACATTACAGAATGCTAAACTATTTAGCCACGCTCGGAGAGAGGGGACCATCCCAGCACTCTCCTATTGTTTGACCATTTACTATTTTTTTGATTCACTAATTATGAATTCTGAGTGATTCATATACTTACATTTTAAACTAACAACACGTACTTTATGAGTTATTTTTCTTCTATTTTTCTTTTATTCTATCACTTGCATTTTTTCTGCATATTATGAGTATTACTATTATGGTCAAGGTTATTCTCGTTCTGGATTTAGATTTTTGAGATGACATACTCATTATCCCCGTTTTGGACGGTTTCCAGGATTATATAACCATTACTCGACATCTTCAGTAGTTCTGTTTAGTTTCTCTTAATAATTACTAGCGCTCTTCTTCTTTAGTTAGGCCAGCTCAATATGGCCGCCAATACCATTTATTTCTCTGAGCATTTGTCTCACCAAAGATGGCCGATTTGTTTTCATCGTAGTCCTCTTTCGAGCTTCCCAAGATTACTACAATAAATATTCCCGGCACGAACCCTTCCGTTTTCCGGGGTCAGAACCGCTAACGGGAAGACGCTGTTACTATTTGTCCAGGTAATCAACACTCTTACGAATTACCTATCTTAAAACTCTTCGTTACTTATGCCCGTCAGTTTCTGACAGTCATTTTGCATTGTGCTCGATTTTTACAGAGGACAACTTTCTGCCCACCGAGTCAGTTTACTCTTCGTCGACAGGCTTTTGTGACAATCCAGGTACTTCAGTCTCATTATGTTCACGTTGCATTGTGACTCTCATTCGTTTTTAGGTCGAGCAGACGTACTCTCAATGCGTGAGCATTGAGAGAGTCTGCTTCAGACCTAATGTTGCCCGTTATTGGGAGAGTGGACACCAATCTGACACGAGCGTTTCCTTCGCGGTTTTCACCGCGGGAGCGCGCGTCTCACCCGCGCATGCGCAGAGTAACTCAGCATATTTTTTTTTTATTTTTTTTTATTTCCCAGCCCCGAACCGAATCAGGTATCAGAGCGCTTCACATATAGGCAGCCCCCACCCCTCTGCATGCGCACACACAGGCGAGCGCATGCACACGCAGGCACACGGCAGACACTCGCTCACACACACCCCCCTCCCCCACAGTCACACACACGCACTCCAGACACATACACACGCGCGTGACCCCCATCCCCACCACTTACCGGGCTCTTTCGGCGTGTTCAGTGTCTCATCGCTCCACTTCTTCCTCGGCGGCGGCGGCTGTGGCGGCGGGCGGGACTTCCTGCTGGATTGCAGGCCCCGCCCCCGTCTCAGGCAAAAGTGCCTGACTTCCGTTTTTTTTAAACTGTGGCTCTCTATAACGGAAGGATAAACCCTGTGCCATATAGCATGCGCGTGAATGGACACTCACTGATCAACAGCACATGCGCTTTGATTGCAGAGAAACATGGGTAATATTGATCCCTGAGGGACAACGCAGCTAGATTTTTTAATGAGGGCGTCAAATGAGAAGGTTTTACGTTTTCGGCGATATACCGGTTTCCAGTCAACACAGAGCACACACTCGAGTACTCACTGTGTTGTCTGTGTTGATATCGGCATACCGCCGAGAATGTCAAACCTTTTAAACTATTTGAAGCCCTCGTCTAAAAAGGTCTCTTACATTTAGTGCCTTTAAGAGAATCGCCTGATTATCCATCAGTTGGCTCGAAGTATTCATTTTGTGCGTGTGTGAATATTCGTCAGAGCACACGCGCCTTCTAAGTATGTTTCGAGGGCGCCCAGTATTTCCATATTCTGCACGTCGGTGACGTCATGCTCTGGCGAGTGTAAAGGGAGAACCCCTTCGATGCACCGACTGGTGTCTGCTCATGTCACAGCTGTGGCACTTATCGGGCACGGCGTTCGTGTGGAACAGCTGGCGACCCAGATAAAGGCCCGGGGGAGACCCTTTCCACTCTCCTGCATCTGCAGAGATAACTCCCGCTTTCCATTGCGCTGGTGGAAGACTCGAGAAAACTGCGGGCCGCACGAACACGGTGGCACTAGGATTTGAGAGATTTGAGTACAACACTACACACTCTGATGTTTAGTGCCTGTTTGGGGTGAGGCACTTCAAGACGCGCAGTATACCTAATCTGAATGCATGCACTTGGCTTGGTGAATTTTATCCAGCACAGCCAAACTTTCCTTGTATGTTCTAAACGACTGCACTCTTGTCGACCACTTCTGGCTTATATAGCACTTGAGTTTGCAACACGTTTAATTTTCAGAAAGTTTAAACAAAAGGATATTTTGGATCTGAAAGACTACCTAACCTCGCGTCGAAAAACAGGTTGTTTTTTTAAGACAAGGCAGGACGGTGTGTGCACGAGTTGCAAGTGAGTCGCAGTGGAATCTTCTGAAATAGGCTTAAAAATGTACTTACAATTTAGCGTTCACTCCCGTCCAAAATTGCCTCCGCTTTTAAATAAATCAATGGAGAAAATACATTTCCCGATTTTTTTAATCCCATTTTCATGTTCTAATCTAAAACGTTGCTTGTATGAAACCCATGAAGTCACTGTTTCGTGTCTGCTCTCAATTACTTGCTCACTAATAAATATACCCTTGGGCGCTCGCTGCATATATCTCCTACCGGCACCACCTAATAGCATCCCGGGGCGATATCTGGTTCTCTCGCTAAGCCGTTGCTGCTGCTCTTTTCACTTTACTAACAAAATACATCCGGCGCCACGCACGTCACTGCTGACAGCGTGATGAACTCAAAGAAACATCATTGCTAAGGAAACCCTTGCTCTTCTGCTCACATTCACCTGCTTGTCATCCACCCTTTTGCCACGTTGCCCTTTTCTCCTGATTCAGCATTTCCGTTCAACCACACACACACACCCCACACACACCCCCACCCACCCACACACACAACCCCCCACACACAGCCCCCCCACACACAGCCCCCCCACACACAACCCCCCCACACACAACCGCCACACAAACAACCCCCCCACACACAACCCCCCACACAAACAACCCCTCACCCACACCCCACACCCCCCACCCCACACACACCCCAACCACACCCTCACCACACCCCCCCACACACACAACCCACAACCACACACATAACCCCAAACACACACAATCCCATACAGTTACAACCCCCCCCACACACAACCCCCACACACACACACAAACAACTACACCAACACACAACTACACACACACAACCACACACACACACACACACCCACACACACACAACCACACAACCACAAGCACACACACACAACCACACTCTACCACACACAACCACACTCAACCACACACAACACAAACACAACACACAACCACACACAACCACACACAACCCCAAACACAACCCCAAACATAACACACACAACCCCACACACAACCACACACACACAACCACAACCACACAACCACACACAACACACACAACCACAACCACACAACCACACACAACCATCTATCTATTTATCTATCGCCCTCACTCTATCTATCTATCCTATCTATCTATTGCCCTCACTCTATCTATCGCCCTCACTCGATCTATCTATCTATCTATTGCCCCCACTCTATCTATCTATCTATCTATCGCCCTCACTCTATCGCCCTCACCCTATCTATCTATCGCCCTCACTCTATCTCTCTATCTATCTATCGCCCTCACTCTATCTATCTATTGCCCTCACTCTATCTATCTATCTATTGCCCTCACACTATATCTATCCATCTATCTATCCATCCATCTATCTATCCATCTATCTATCTCTTTAACCATCTATCCATCTATCCATCTATCTATCCATCGCCCTCACTCTATCTATCGCCCTCACTCTATCCCCCCTCACTCTATCTATCGCCCCTCACTCTATCTATCACCCCTCACTCTATCTATCACCCCTCACTCTATCAATCTATCTATCTATCACCCTCACTCTATCTATCGCCCCTCACTCTATCACCACAGCACCACTCAGCACCACCACTGCACCACTCAGCACCACCACTGCACCACTCAGCACCACCACAGCACCACTCAGCACCATCACAGCATCACTCAGCACCACCACAGCACCACCACAGCATCACTCAGCACCACCACCGCACCACTCAGCACCACCACAGCATCACTCAGCAGCACCACAGCACCACTCAGTACCACCACAGCATCACGGTTATAGGTGTCACATTTGCGAAAGTTAACTATTGGCATTGTAAATGACAAAGCTATTAATTTAGCTATTTTCAAAACCAACACATAAATAAAAAAATTGTCATTTACAAGACCAATAGCTCAACCTTTCCTAATGCGAGACCTATTGCATTGCAAATGCTTGTTGTATTATGACGACGTAAAAGCTTTATACCGATAGTGTTTCTTTGTGTTTATTTCAGGATCTTTATTGATTACTATTTAATAGTCCACGCATTCTGTTCTGCTTCATGCAGGTATGCCTAACACATTGCTTCAGTTACTACGAGCGCTACAGCGTTGAGCTTTTCCTTTGAATCTCTTCATGGTAGTATACTTACATGGTAGTTTCTCTCACTTTCAGTTACTTGCGATATAAAAAACAGAGGCCTTTCCACGACTGTAGTTCAGGTAGAACCTTAACCCGAACTGTTGGTAAGCCCTTTCATCTATGTGTTTTTATATGGTCAGCTTATCTAATTCACATCAGCAACTAACAACTGCATTTAAAATTTTGCATGTCACTATTAAGGTCACATTCGTAGCACAATTTTTTTTTAATCACGTCATGAAATCTGAAAATACAGATTGTCGATCCTCTTTGTTTGATATCAAAAAATTTCACAAAGTACTGATATGAACTTTTTTACATTACAGTTCCCCTGAAGAAGAGATCCCTTGATCTCGAAATGCATTGGGATTTACAACAGCATCATGTTATTGATGTAAAATGAAAATATATGTTATGATTATTGTCAATTGTTATGAACTAATTTGCATGTGGATATAAACAATTGTAAAATTTAAAATGTCTTTTGTTCACACAAATAAATGCTAAAAAATTTTGACAGTAAAAAGATAAAGGTTGACATAGAATATTTACTTGTACGTAAAACATTATACCCAAAGTTAAAATTTAGTAGCGAACCCTAAGGGTTAGCATTTGCAGTGCAGGAAGGGTCTGGAGACAACTCATCACCTATTTCGCTTCTTAATTTGGTTCAGACATGTGCTTAATTTAATATTTAGTCGGCCTACATAGACATCCTACGTAATTCATTTCTTGTACTATATTGGCTGGTCTGGCCAGTATCGGATTGTAAATGCCGGCTCAACAGCCTACTGGGCTCTTGATCAGTCCTGTAGTTGTTAATTCACTTATGCGCAAACGACCCACAAATAATGAAGAAATTCCATTTTGGATTGACCAGAAAATAGATCATCTTAATGCTGTTTTTCCACTTATGGCACCACAAGACAAGCACAAAATTCTTACTATATGCTTTCCTAATGATCTGGTTCCCACTATCACTAACTGCAACACTAGGGGACTATTTTTGCCACCGTTTACACTCTTTGTCATGGCATTTCCTCAATGGCCGTTCTACTGAACATCCTCAAATAAATAAAGAATGAACATGGGGTTGACCCTGCCCCCGATTTGGGGATGAAACTTGTGGGAAATTTCCCCCTTGTCTCTGAAATGATTTTTTCTAATGTTAAAGGTAAAGCAGCGTCCTTGGCCATACGCCAGCAACTCACCATTGTAGTTTGCAGACCTCAAACAAAAGTTGCCTCTTATTATTGCGAAAGTATAAACGTTTTTGGGATGCAATAGTTTGGGTACCAGACCTACAGTTCCACCTCTTGGAAAGCCTGGTTCTGATAAGGATTCCAGGCCGGCACGATTTTGCCTAAGAAACAAAGGGACAAAACAAAACAACATAAGCCTAGAAATCGCAGAGGTACTCCGCCCCCTGAAAATTCTGAAAGATTATAAGGTTTTCGTGATACCAGCAAAATAAAAACTCCTGATAGGTATCAGATTCCTGACACCCGTTCTCCTTGTTCCTTTCAGGAATCATTGAAACATCAGTACAATAGATGAGGGTGATCTGATCGCAGGCAAGCAGAGTATGTGCAACTGAAAAGGGAGACACAACGCTCATCTGACGTGAAAATAAAGACAGAGGATAGACCTGCTCCTCATAAAGCCTCTTTTCAGAAAAAGAAAGTTGCAGCATTAACAGCTAAATATTCAACAGATGATGAGAACCCTCCGTCCGAACAGGAGTTGGGCGGCGACTCTCCTTGACAGCACGGCAGAGGTCACCATAGTATGCCAGATTCTTTGACAATTTATGGTGGAGAAGGCAATTGAAACATTCATTACAGTTGAAACCGTTGACACCCGTATGGCCTCACCGGACAAATTATATCACTTGGATTCTCAAATTGAAGGTGTCATTAAAGGCACCATTAACGCAATCTTCTGGGGCAATTTAACTACTTCTTATGATTTTCTCACACCATGTCCCTGACAAAGTGAAACAGGCTTATGCTTCTGAATGGACCCTTGCATTGGCCCCTGCTCTTTATCGTAATTATACAGGTTGGGATATGGATTCTTCCAATCATGTTATTAACCTGAACATTCTCATCGCATAGTCTTAGATTACAGACATTTGAATAGTCATACTCACACATTTGCAGAGTAAAATTCCCATAGTAACGCACTGATTAACAACATCGTCCATAAAAAATATAAAACCAGCTTCGATACTTTCAATGCTTTTTCAGTCACAATCTGGCCCCAGAGAGCCGTGACTAGTCTACATTTAGCGCCCTCTTTTTTTAGATGTGCTATGTCTGACTTCCTGTGGGCTATAAAAACAGCCTAGGTGTTTTTGTTGGGCGAATTATGTCGATTGTTCATGATATTGATGGTGTATAGACAGAATATCAAGTTTTAAATATGGACATACACAAATATCAAGTTGGAAATATCGTGATACAGAAATATCGACAGCAAGAATATTGTGGGCAAGAATATTGACTTTAAGGTAAAAAATATTATTTTGAAAATATCGTAGTTAGTAATATTGTATGCAAAAATTTAGGGGCCGATTCCGATCTCGGTCGGAAGGGCACCGAATCGGGTTCGGCATTAGCAGATCCGATTCGGAGGCTGTATTTCCCTCCGAGTCGTACACAGGTCTGGACGTCGAAGTATGATGCGAACAATCACGAAATCTCCGTCCAAATCGTTTCCGGGTCCGAACCGCTCCATACGACTCGGTGACAAGCAAACCGTGGCGCGCAATGGAGACGTTTCACGACCGAGCTAGTGCGATGCTCGAAACGGATAGCCGGATCGAGTCAGAGCGTTCGGCTCGCAATAGCTCCCGGAGTTGGACTTCGGGGGTCCACGTCGGACCCCCTGTTACCCGCAGCCGTACGACTCAGACACAGGGGGAGAACCATAGCTCTCCCCAACACAGGCATTTACGGTGCTGGTGGCACTGACGGGTACCGACTGTAGGGGACTCACTTGTCCGCGACATACCCATTCAGTCAATGGGAACCCATGTACGCATGCCCATGTACGCATCGTACGACCGGCTCCATTGAGTTTTATGGGAGTCCGACCAAACTGACTCCCACAGCATACGGCCGCATCGTACTCGCTCGGTCGTACTGCAGGAGTCCGGATAGGTCAGAAAACACCCCGGATCCGGCTCGGTCAGAGTGCTTACTGACCCAGATCCGAATCAGCCCCATAGTTGTTTAACATATAGATTTTTAAGTTAGTGTTATGTCTTTTAGTTTGTATTTATAAAGTTTATGATTTATTTGTTTTATAAGTATTGCTTTTTTAAAAATATATGTGTTACATTTTTAGTAGTTATTAATGGTATGTTAACAAAATTTGGTGTTTTTTAGTTCTGTAGCGGGTTGTGGGTTCATAGGGTAAGAGGGTAATAGGGTAGGAAGTAATTTAATTATAATAAACTAATTTATATTTTGTATTTATTTGATTTAGATTTTATAGTGTTAATAGTGGGAATAAGGTTTTTATTAGTTGATTATTTATTGGTTGTAAATGTTTTGTTAATTAATTGGTAATTATGTTAATTGTGTGTATTTTTTTTAGGAGCGGGTTGTGGGTGTATAGAGGAATAGGGGTAATAAATTAATTAATATTTTTTATTTATTCGTATTTATATAATTTAGATTTTTATAGTGTTAAGTGTGTGACTAAATGTATTAATAGTAAATTAATAATTGGTTGTTAATAGCTACTAATTAACTAATTGATAATTATGTTAATTGTTTTTTTTGGAGCGGTTTGTGGGTTTATGGGGGATAGGACGGGAAGTAATTTAATTGTAATCACGTTAATACTATTTTTATTGTATTAATATGTATTTAATTTACATTTTATAATAGTTGTGAGAATTAATTTATTATGAAATATTAATTAATGAGTTGTTAATTATTATTAATTAATTGGTAAATATGTGGATTGTGTCATTTTTGTAGGAGCCGGTTGTGGGTTTATAGGGGAATAGGGTGGGAAGAAATGTATTTATAATTAATTGATAATTAAGGGTAATGAATTAATGAAAAAATAAATATGGCAATTGTGGAAATAATTTGAGATATGAGTTGTGGGGTTTATAGTGGTAAAGGTTGGGAAGTAAATTATTTTAAATTGATTATTAAGTTGTTAATTGATAATAATTTAATATTTTAAAATTAGTTATGGAAATTGTGTAATGATTTTTAGGTGCATGTTGTGGTGTTTATTGGGTCAGAGGATGGAAAGTATTTTATGTTTCATTAACTAATAATTAGTTGCTCATTAATATTCATTCATTAGTTGATAAAGATTTATGGTAATTGTTTTTTTTTAGTATGGGTTTTGGTTTTATAGGGGGAACTGTTGGTGAGTAAATTACTTTGTATATGTTTTAATTTGTTTATTTAATTAATAATATTTATTTATTTGATAATTAATTATGTTAATTATGGAGGCCATTTTTATAGAAATTCAGAAATTTGTTGTGAAGTGTGTGGTGTTATAGGGTAGGAAATAAAAATATATTACATTTATGTAACAATTAATGTTTTTGTTTATAATTAATTTCTATTAAATATAGTTATTTGTAAATGTTTTTTAATTTTATTTAAATTATTGTTTGTAGGTATTTTCTTAACATTGCAATATGTTTCTATCTTTTGTAATTTTAAATATTTTTATATATGTTTTCTTGACTTCAGTGGAAATATAAATTTTTACCCTTCAGCTATCCAACACATGTCCTACTATTGCATTCACTGTAGTGAGAATAGTAATTTTATACCTCGGCTATCCAACACTTTCCCTACTGGTGCAGTCACTGGAGTCGGAATAGTAATTTCTTCCCCTCAGCTATCCAACACTTTCCCTACTGTTGCTCTCACTGGAGTGGGAATAGTAACTTTTACCCCTCCTCTATCCAACACTCTCCCTACTGTTGCACTCACTGGAGTGGGAATAGTAACTTTTACCCCTCCTCTATCCAACACTTTCCCTACTGTTGCACTCACTGGAGTGGGAATAGTAGTTTTTACCTCTCAGCTATCCAACACTTTCCCTACTGTTGCACTCACTGGAGTTTGGAATAGTAATAGTTTACCCTTCCGATATCCAACACTTTCCCTACTGTTGCAGTAATTGGAGAGGGATTATTAATTTTTACCCCTCCGCTATCCAACACTTTCCCTACTGTTGCACTCATTGGAGTGGGAATAGTAATTTTGACCCCTCCAACAGTTTCCCTACTGTTGCACTCAATGGAGTGCAAAATGTAAGTTTAAAAATTATTAAATATTGTAATGTTTTAATTTATAATATGTTTTTTTATTAGATGTTATGTTATAGGTGTGTGTGTATATATATATATATATATATATATATATATATATATATATATATATATACTTGTAACTTTTTATATATTTATAGCATTATAAAATAAATTAAAATTATAAGTTTATTAATTGTTATAAAGTAAATATATATATATATATATATATTACATTTTATATATGTATGTTTCAAATATTTAAATTACATTTATGTATTATGTTTGTTAAAATGCGTATTACATCTAAATAATTTTGTTAAAGTTAATTTTATTAATTAATTTATATATAAAAAACTATATTTTGAACATCAATATTTTTTACATCAATATTATTTTTTCGATGTTTTTGTACTTTACATTATAAAGATAGGATCTCAATAATTTTGACATCGATGGGAACCTGAGCCTTGCACTGACCTGGGAGGTCACTTTTGGGGGTTGAGGACAGCTGCAGACCGAGCGCTGCTCCTCCGAGAAACCGGACCTTGTTGCCAGCCTGTATTCCGATCACCGCGGCGAGGCGGTAGATCAGAAACTACATTACCCAGCACCCTTAGCGCCCAGGAAGGCGCGCATCCAGCATCCTGCCCCGCCCCCGGAGGTGCGCTTAAGGACAGCGCGAGCCCCGGGGGAGCGGGGAACCTGAGCCTTGCACTGACCTGGGAGGTCACTTTTGGGGGTTGAGGACAGCTGCAGACCGAGCGCTGCTCCTCCGAGAAACCGGACCTTGTTGCCAGCCTGCATTCCGATCACCGCGGCGAGGCGGTAGATCAGAAACTACATTACCCAGCACCCTTAGCGCCCAGAAAGGCGCGCATCCAGCATCCTGCCCCGCCCCCGGAGGTGCGCTTAAGGACAGCGCGAGCCCCCGCGTCGCGGGACCGCGCGCGGGCTAAGCCCGGGCAAAGGGCGGGCCCTCTGTGGCCCTCAGAGGCACGAATAGGTCGGGTCGGGCCACCCCACTTGGCTGCTACGAGGTTGGAGGTATTTTATTAATTTTTCTATAAACTCTGACATTGTACTGTGTTACCATCATGTCCATATGGGAGGAGCTGAACGCCCTGTGTGGTACGAAATACTCCCAGATTGTATCTACCCCCCCTACAGTGGGTAGACATGCTGATGACTTAAACAACGAAGACAATGAGAATATTGACAAAATGTGCACTAGTCCCTCACCAAAACCCTCCTACCCATCAATAATACCGCCAACTGAGGAGGCGAACAAAACACCTGTCCCAGTATCACCACTTCAATTGACTCTACTGGCACAGATTGAGCAACTGTTCACAACTGCACTATCACCCCTGATCACTAAAATCAATAATTTGGGAGATAGGCTGACCAGCATCGAAAATAAATTATTAAGGAACCATATCTCAACGGAAACAACAGCCACACCCATTGACCCAACTCTTCTCAGTAACATTGACAATTCCAAATCTACGACACTTACGACAGCTCGAACTCCTGAACCCCTTATCTCTCTACCTAATTCAAGAGGACGGAACATTATTTCTAACCCCATACCTGTACCCCACAGAGCTCCTAGGCTTGTACATAAAAGCAAGAATTGGATCAATTTACCGCCAGAAGCTGCCCCTTACGTGTCTGTTCTTTCTGGGGTCCCTGCACCTAATCAGGGTAAATTTGAAACTCACCAGGACTTGTTAAATAAAACCATCTCCTGGCTTCAACAACACAGACCTTTGCCACCTGCTCTAGATGGCGGCATCTTGAGAGTTAGGAGGGTGGGGTGGCTTGGTACGTCACCCAAAGACATCCCGGGCGACCTTGTTCTAATTAAATTCAAGACTTCGAACACTGTCCCCTATTTGCGATCCTCCCAACCTAAAGAGGGAGATGGCCCCATTCGCATCTGGGACTTGTACGATTTTTACCCCGGCCCCCGACCCCATCCGTCCCTAAGGCAAACGACATGGAACCACAATTCTTGGTAAAAGGGGATGTCATGTACCCAGCGCTACCAACACACTACCCCTTTTCCTGATGCTTGCATGCACCTTTTTATATAGCTGAATGGACAAACTAATTTTACTTTGTTTTTAATAGTTGGTTTTTCTTTTTATCTTGCTAATGATTTGTCGAGTCATTTATACATGTTTTGTATTTCTTTGCTGCTTTTATGGTTTCAAACAAAAACCGAATAAAGCTTATTTGATTTGATTTGATTTGACATCGATATTTATGTGTTGATATTTGTGTATGGAGATTTTTTTGTAATCAATATTATGTCAGTGATCCGATATTGACAAGACACTTTGTGCTACGTAGATGATATCTCCTTGATGGACGAATAATTGAACCCCCATTTGGCGAGAGTGGATTTTATTTTTTTGCAATTCACTGAACTTGATTACAAATTTAACTTCAAAAAGTCTTATATCACTTTTCTTAGTGCCCTTTTCTTAGAATATGAACTTACCAATAAGGCTTGCCCTCTCATTTCCTGGAAAAGTGTGTACAGTTACAGTCTCTGAACACACTTAAAAAATTGCAGTCTCTGCTATGATTCTTGAATTTTCGAAGGACAAACATACCTGATTATGCACAATGTATTAAGCCACTTTATGACTTAATCTGCCCAGATTTTTCTGCTTCGGTTCATGCTGGATGTCGGAACACACTGCAACTCTCAGATCTTTCCAGTCTGATTTGCTTGAATTGCACAGTTACATACATGCGTAAACACTACAATAATCCTCAGTATTTTAGCGGGTGGATTTACATATGTCACCTTTAATGAAGGTCAAACAGTTCCCATTTCATGTGCATTTGTATTCACCTGTTGAAATGCATTTTGCTTCCACTGAAAAAAATCAGACTACTGTAAAGATACCCATTTTGAAGGAACAACCACTTGCTCAAAGTAAACAAATTATAGTTGTTTCACCTGTGTTCCGCCATGGAGGCAGCAACGAACGCCAGTGTTCCAAATTCCAAAGCACACCATCCTCATTGAATGCAATGAGCTACATCCTTTAGAGCCATGAATGTAGACTTCGTCTTTGACCTAGCTTTACAAACCCAAGAGTTTTGAGAATACTAACATGTTTATTCATTGCGTTCTTCAATTCTGCCTTTTGACCAATATAGGTCCGTCATTTATAATGGTGGATCTGCACAACTGGCTATAGGTTCTAAGCAGCAATATTCTGCAGCATGAACCAACATTCTTGGTGATATCTCCTACGGACTTTTTCACCCGCATATTACTCGCACACAGTCTCTTGGCGCCTGCACTGCGCAATTTGCTGAGTTGAAGGCTTTACGTCTTGCACGTGAAAATGCGGATTTGAAATTCCCCGCGCTTATTGTGTGTGATTTGTATTAATGCGTACAATCTTTTAATGATAATTTAAATTTTTGGAAACACATTGATTGCAGAGATTCCAAGAGTAGCCCAATCAAGCATGATTTGCATTGGGTTAAAGTGGCTGATCCTAAGGAAAGGTTGCCACGGACTCATGTTATGCATATACCGGTCCATACATGTGTTTGAGCATACACTGTAGGGAATTCTATGGATGATGAAGCTGCCAAATATGCAGTTGCCACAGCTAAAATAGCAGTGATAGCTCACTCTAAGATTCATATCATCTATACTAATATAATAAAGAGAGAGCCCAAACCTTTGAGGCGGTAATCTCAAGAACCGCAGCACCAATCACAACACCCAATACAGCGTTGGAAAGGGCAGTTGCAGCAGAAGGACATAGGCTATGCAGACGCCCACCATATACATTTAAAAGGTAAAAGAACCGTGCCGGCAAAGTAGTCCCTAGTGGGCGTGTCTGCGTTGTGCTGTTGGCGTGTGCTGGGGGTGTGACAAACGCTGGGGGCGTGTGGTACGTTCCACCCTTCATGCCATGTCTCATATTGTGTGCTGTGGGCATGTGCTGGGGGCGTGGGCGTGTGTGGGGCACGGGATTACGGGAAAAAAAGCGAGCGTTGTGCCCAATATTTAATTGTTTTTTCTTCCCAGGTTCTGTACATTCCAGCTCCGGGTGTCCACCCTGTTCTCTTTAAAGACCCCTGCACCCCATAATCATAACCCACCGTTACTCCTTAAAATACCCCAACACCCTTAAACACTAACCCATCTTAACCCTATAAATATACCCTGTACCCCAAAACCCAAACCTATCCCTAAACCATAAAATACCCCTGTACCCTAACACCCAAACCTAGCCCTGAACCCTATAAATACCCCTGTACCTCAAAACCCAAACCTACCCCTGAACCCTAAAAATACCCCTGTACCCCAAAACCAGAACCTAGCCCTGAACCCTAAAAATACCCCTGTACCCCAAAACCCAAACCTACCCCTGAACAATAAAATACCCCTGTACCCCAAAACCCAAACCTAGCCCTGCACCCTTAAAATACCCCTGTACCCCAAAACCCAAACCTACCCCTGAACCCTAAAAATACACCTGTACCCCAAAACCCAAACCTAGCCCTGAACCATAAAAATAACCCTGTACCCTAAAACATAAACCTACCCCTGAACTCTAAAATACCCCTGTACCCCAAACCCAAACCTAGCCCTGAACCCTAAAAATACCCCTGTACCCAGAAACCCAAACCTAGCCCTGAACCCTTAAAATACCCCTGTACCCCAAAACCCAAACCTACCAGTGAACCCTAAAAATACCCCTATACCCCAAAACCCAAACCTAGCCCTGAACCTTAAAAATACCCCTGTACCCCAAAACCCCTACCTATCCCTAAACCCTAAAACTACCCCTGTACCCCATAACCCAAAACTATATCTGAACCCTTAAAATACCCAAACACCCCAAAACATATACCTCAGTAGCCCAAAACATATACCCCTATACCCATACTTACCTTATCCAAACATAAAAAAAAACATGCATTTACCATTCATGCATTTACAACGTATTTCGTTGTAAATGTATGCGTGGTAAAAGCATATAAAATGTAATGCCATGCGTTATAATGGCATTGGGGAGTCATGGTACTTTCGTAATGAAAGTATGCGGAGTGATGGTATGCGGAAAGAAAGTTGCGGAATAATGGGTGTTTACCCTCACCCGGTAAGTACATTGGTGGCACGGCGGCCCACATCTCCAGCAACATACTAATATTTTTTTTTCACCACCGATTTGAAAAATGCTTAGGTCTCTATTGTTGATGGCCAGCACCGACATACACTTTTAGACACACCTCCCGCCACAAGTTCTAGAATTGCGAACTTTAGAGCTGGGGAGCTATGTTCGAATCTCGGCATCAGCTCAACATCCTGTGATTCCAGGCAAATCGCTTTGTCTCCCTGTGCCTACCACAAATGAATGTTTTCTTGTGTAATGTAAATTGTGCTCATGCCATGTTGTCGAGTTCGCGCTATATAATATTGCAAGGAAAAATAAAGTAGGAAAACTCGAGTTCACACACTACTGAACACGCACTCTTAAGTGCATCAGCAGTGCTCTGTGAATCGGAGCGTTTCACAGGCCTGTCACAGATAAGAAATGCTATCAAAACAAAATCCTACAAAACAATATACTACTGGCCGGCAGCAATTCATACCTGGACAACGTCGGGACGGGCTGCTAGTCAATTATATTTTGGTTGCTGAGAAGGCTACTAAAGATTGCATCTATTTTCCTTGGACCGCAGACATGATTTAATTGTAGCCGCACACGAGGGAATAGCTTTGCCACATGCCAGTGTGGCTGCCAACAATTCACTCTTACAGCAAAGATATTAGTTGCAAGTTTTATACCACAAAACTAGAAAATATGTTTTATGTTGTGACATATGTCAACAGATTAAATGTTCTACTGTGTCTCATCCACCGCAAACACAACTGTTTATTTCTAACCAGCCTTTTGGCTGTATCTGCTTAGATCACTGTGGCGTTTTCTGCCACAGTATTTGGTATAAGTAGGGCGTCTGAGAGGCGTTTTGCTGTGTTAATGATGAGCACAAGCCAATCGCGGATCTATTAGCATTATGGTCAAGATGGTCACGGACACTTATTACACTCTTTCTCTTACTTGTACGGTAATAATTACCCGTTTCCTTCTACCAGAACTCCTGGCGGGATTGTTTCTATTGTGCTCTTTTTCTGTCTTTTTCTATCTTTCACATGAACGTCACACTGGCGTTTTGCTTTAATACCGAGATTTGTTTGGTTTCCACAACACAGCCCCACCAATTAGGCAATACTACTTCCTATATGGGCAGCACAATGTGGAAGTCACGCTACGTGAGGTAAGGCTCTATGCCTCTGCGCAACTCGGCTCTTCGAGTTCTCATGCGGGTTTGCTTAAATAAGGAAGCAGCATTTTCCGCCTCTTACCGACATTCGAGCAGCAGAGGTCAGGTATTACTCTGCGTTCCAGGAGAGGCTTAGTGAGTATTTTCCACAATGCAACCACAACGAGAGAGGTATGTTTTCAAATAAATGCCAAATGTTTATGTCTACCATCTCACTCATAGGTAGCCCTTTCTATTCCGCGCTCCACGCCGATGAGGCCAGCCACTTCCAATCGTTGTGGTAGGATGTATATGGCGTATGTCTGTGTGTTTTTATGTTTTTGTGTGTGACATAAAGGTATTGAACGTAATTATTCACACTGGAGTAACTTCTTCTCATAGTAATCTGCACGACAAGTGTTTTTAATGGTAGCAGCACAAATCATGGCTCCCACACCAAATATATTTTTCCACTATCACAGACAGATGCCTTTGTGCTCATTCCCAAGGACGCGAACCCTAGCATGCTGTCTTTCCTACGCACACTATGTTTGTTGAGACACCAAAAAATTGCAGTAAATGTTAATATTAAGAGCACCAGTGTGCAGTGTGTGTGAACACTGCTTGAGCCGGGTCTCCGGTACTTAAGTTATGAATGTGACAGCATGCCTTGCTGACCCCAACACTGATGCGCATGCAGTATATGAGTCATTTGCACTTTTAGAGTTTGATACTAATAAGTGCGATGGCCACCATGTTTAAAAGATTAGTGGCACTTTCAATCTTCTCTCTCCTTTTTTTAGGTTGGATTTAAAAAATACAAATGGGCGTTCCTCTTTTGGGTGCATTGACACCCCGAATACATCTGATTGTGTGTACCATAGGGGTTACTGACTGTCGCCGTCTCAGATCCCTATTTTTACACTTTTCTCACTACTTGCACGGTCCTGATGAAGTGCCATTGGATCCATTAGGGACCTCCTCTAGGCGGGAAACATGTCGACCTAACCGACCCATCTTTCACTATCACCCTCACGTTGACTAAGCAGAAGGAAAATACTTACCCCTCTGATAAATTGGATCAAAAGGCCTTCTCTTGTCACTGATTTTTAACTATACTACATGGACCCCAGAATAAAGTATTTTTTGGGTATCAGTGCAGTACTTTAAAATTCACTCACTCTTTTTTACCCCGCGCATACACCCACACTCACCACTGCGGTATTTCTCCTAATAAGAACTCCAATAAAGAGCCTTCGTGCAGAGCCCATGGGGGACTGCAGCGCCATCCCCCATGAGGAGCAAATGCCCGATGATAAAGCATAATATCTGCATGGGTGTGTGAGGGCACTTCTTCTAAGAGGAGGAATTCCCCCACCTTAATAATCTCTTTCATCTAAGTTTATGAGATAGTCTCCTCTACTAGTCCTTTTAGTGACCAAATCGGCCTGCGTCTGTTTCTCTGTAGAAACAGTCACCCTCCAGTGATTATATCTTTAGTCTTGGGAGCACGGGGTCGGACCTCTATTTCCTTCTGCTCCCAGTCCCTCCTTCTTTGTGATTTTGTGGGAAATGGAAAAGCTCAGGGTCTCCCTTTGAATCCCTGCTTTGAAAGTATCCCAGACTATGGTTTCAGAGGTTCTGCCTCTAATAATATCAAAGAATTCCACAAACCACTATGATCATAATATGATTCATTATGCAGAAGTTTCCTTTCAAAGGTCCAAGGCCTCTGAGCTCTAGTAACACCAATCAATGGAAATTCATCTACTACGGAATTATGATCTGAGATGATCCTCTGATAACTCTTGATTTTAACTATTTCGACCAATTGGTTAGAGACAAAAAAAGTAGTCCAGCCGGACTAGTTTATCATGAGGGGCCGAATAAAAGGTGAATCCTGGATCCGCTGATCTATGCTTGCACCAGCTATCAGCCAAACCATGTTCTCTCATTAGAGAGACCCTTACTTTCCTACCCTGCTATGGTAGATCAGCATTTAAATTAAAATTGCTGTCTAAGTGGATAGTTTAGTCGCCACAGAGGATCAGAGGATGTGGCCACAAGGCAAGTTCGACACTGAAGTAATTCAATATATCGGGATTATCTAAATTAGATCCATAAATAGAGCAGATCGAGATTGAGGTGTTATTCGCTGCTAATTTATATTCTACAATAGCCCTGCATCCCAGCTTGTCTTCCTTACTTTGGTTACAAATTCCCATGCAATGTCTTGGTAGAATTGTTACCCCTCTAATTGTTGTCCTCTGCCGAGTGCATGCTAACATATCGAAGCCTAAGTCCCTCAACCACCATCGCTTACTCCAGGGTATGTGGGTCTACTGAAGGCACATTAAATCAATCTGAATGAATCGGAGGCTCTTAGCCAACATGCTCCCTTTTTTATAATTTAGGCCACATATGTTTCATGAGCAAATACAGATTTTACCCACCATCCTTGTATTTAAAATTCTTAATACCAGAGCTCTTTATAGGAGACTCTAGGTTGTAATTAACCATAAAAACCATATGAATCATTTAATTCCTCCTTTAAATGAATAAGATCTTCATCATATATATTAGATAAAAAACAATCAACAACTGCTTACCCCCTCCTTCTTCCCTCCCCCAACACCTTTGCCTGCCTTCCCCCCCCACCCCACTCTGCCCACACCACCCATCACAAACGGCTAGAGATTCCAGTCCCGGTGATGGAGTGGGACCCCTACCGCATTCCCACTCCAATCACAATTCTATAAATAATGCCCAGAACAGGCAAAAAAGAAAAAAGGAAACAAAAATATGGCTAGAAAAAGAGCAGCACCATTGATAATCCCTCGCAGCATACACAGAGTTTAATCAAGAGATTGTAGAAACTCTTTAGCTGGAATTTCTGATGAGAAAAATTGAGGGTCTTCCCTCCAAATTACTTTAAGTTGATGGACTGTGATTCCCTGCCTACCATCGTACCATCTCGGGACTTGTAAAGAGCGGGTCGCCTACAGATCCAGCTCCACCCAATATATTGCGTCAAGTGTCCAAAATATTCTCCACAGTCATTCTTGACCTTATCAATGCATCTCTCTCCTCGGGAGTGGTCCCACCCCTAAGGAAAAGAGCAATGGTAAAGCCTCTCCTGAAGAAGCCCAGTCTTGATCCGGATATACTGGGTAACTTTCACCCCATCTCTCTCCTCCCAGGAATTAGTAGATTAGCTGAGAAATATGTTAATGCAGAACTCTCGACATTTCTTGACACCCACAATCTCATTCATCCCTCTCAAACGGCCTTTTGCTCGTGCCTAAAAAGATTCTCGATGCTGGAGGATCAAAAGCATTCATTGTCTTGTACCTTAGCGCTGCCTTTCAGATGGTCAACTAGCAAATTCTGATCCATCGACCCAGAGGTTTGGGGGTGACTGGGGTAGCGCTAACATGGTTGCAATCATTTCGGGACGGGAGATCCTTCCAGGTCTTTGAGGGTCATGTCTCCTCAAATCCTCTGCCTCTCCAATGTGGAGTCCCACAGGGGTCGTCCTTGAGTCCATCTCTTTTTAATGTCTACATGAATCCACTTGCAGAGATTGTGCTGCCATTTGGGGTTCATATACTGACTTACGCTAACTTCACCCAACTGGTATTAACACTAAACCACGCTGAAAAAGCCTCTGGTCTCTGCCTAGAAGAGATATTCGAATGGATGCATAAATCATACCTAAAGCTAAATTGTGACAAGACCGAGTTGATGCTCCTTGGTAACCCATCCCTCTTCAGGGTAGATGCTCTTTGGCCAGACTGTATGGGCCTCGTTCCGGTCCCTAAGACCCATATGAAGAGTCTAGGCTTTTGACTGGACCAGGATCTTAGCTTCATGGTCCAAGCACGGAAGGTGGCGGCTGCTTGTTTCAGCATCCTAAGGATGCTCCATAAAGTGCTCCCTCTTCTCCCTTTTCGTGCAAAAAGCCTTATGGGACAGGCACTTATTCTTTCCCGCCTGGACTACGGGAATGCCCTTTACTTCAGAGCTCTGGTCTCAACCCTATAAAGCTCCAAATGGCGCAAAACTGTGCTGCAAGGATGCCTATTGGGATCTCGAACCAACAATCCGCAAAACCCGCCTTAAAGTCACTCTACTGGCTACCTGTTTTGGAGAGAGTCAGCTTTAAAGCCATGTGCATTGACCATAAGACACTAACCGGAAATGGAATCCCGATCAACCACTCCATGGTCCATCCTTATGTGCTAAATAGACGGCAGCGCTCTGATGATTTACATCTGGCGACTGTTCCCAAGATTAAGAGGGCCAGAAGTGGCAGCCGCCTATTTGCCTACAACGCTGCTAAGATGTGGAATACTCTTCCCCTCTGCCTACTAAGGGAAACTAGCCATTTAGCCTTCCGGAAATCATTGAAGACCTGGATCTTCCCTTAAGTATGCTGTGCCGTTCCTCTCTGCTACTGTCTTGGTGCTGGGATGCCCCAGAGTAACCATGCGCTCAATAAATGTTGCTTCATTCATTCAGTTTGACAGGATTCAATAAAAAGACCTGAGCTCCCTTATTTTGATAAGATTGGATCAGCTGGTGAAATCACCAGGGACGTTCTACTATTGAAAGGCAGTTATCAGACCTGACAAAGAACGTATGCTCATTAAAAGAACGCTGCCGGTGCGGATGGGCTAGATTATAAATTGCTTGACAAAGGAGGAAATTACCTATGTAGATCAGAATAACACAAGGTTTGCTCCCTGCTGACTGTGAAGGATTCTTCTGCTTAAAGAGGAACCTGTCCACGCTGTATTTCTTGAGCCTAGTCCCAATTTCCTAACTCAGGAAGAGCCCCTTTGAGAAGATCGACAGTAAATTGTAAGGTATCACCCCCCTCATCCCCCTCTGGAATGCCCAAGACCCTCAAGGTATTCCGTCTCATTCTATTTTCGAAGTCCTCCGGCTTCCATCGGGTGTCTGACATTTGATTGTCCATTGTCACTGTCATGTCTCTATGAGTTGAGGTTTCATTTTCCAGCATGTTCACTCGGCCTTCCTCCTCATTTATTCTTTCCACAAACTCAGAGCAGGTCGTGGAGATCTTATGAATGGGTCCCTGCATCTTCCTACAAGCTGTCCAAACTCTCTGACTCTCAGTGTGTGTTTTTTCTCTGTGGGCCATGATACTTTGGTATATAGACTCCAGGGAGATGGGTTCAGATGCTCCTGCAGTATTACTGGCTGCTGCCATGTTTCCTTTTAATGCTGAGGTGATGGAGGAGTCCCAGAGAAGACCTCCGGTTTGTTTTCATTTTTACTGCCTCTATCACAAGGATTCCTCCCCTTCTTAACTGTGGCAATATTGACCGGAATTTCATCTTGCCCCCCATTCAAGTTGCTAGAGTCCGATAAATGGCCCTGACTATTTGAGTCGCGTCAGTCTGAAATGTCTGACAAGGCGAAAAATGTATCTCCGCCTTCTTCTCCAGGCCCCCAGTTGACAGCAGGTTCTCCACTTAGAACATCCGCCTAAACAATAGGACCAGGCACATGGTATACCTCAGAACTCCCAGCTGTGGGTAGATCATCTTCATTCTGTTGAAGACATACCCACCTTACCACTAGATCCTGCTGGAGCCTCCGCTGCCCCTTGCTTCACTGTATTTTCAAGGTTTAAAGTCTGGCTCACGTCAGAGTCCATGGGAGTCAGCTGTAGGTGTGTCTCAGAAAGCATACCTTCTGCCTGGTGTAGATTGCTGGAACCGTGCTTTGGTCGTGTGGGGCCGAGTTTGCGGGGGAGGCTTGATCTGGCACCAAAGACGTTCCCCTATTAGGTGTCTTCCCTGATGGTGGTGCGGGGGGGCACCAGAACTGTGAGAGAAAAACAACATCCCAACATTTTAGACACCCCAAAACTTACCTCAATCTTAAAGTTTCCACATTTACTGGAGTGGAGGTAGTATTTAACCTCACTGTCAGCATTTGAATATTTTTATTTGGCTTTGCATCAGAACAAATCCTGGACAAATCATAGATATAGGTCTTGCAAGACCTCTTGCAATTATGCTTTGCAATGCAGCTCGAACTATCACATAGGTTTTCACATAGGTATAGGTATCATATAGGTATAGGTATAGGTATAGGTATTTCACATAGGTATAGTTATAGGTATTCACATAGGTATCACTTAGGTTTATAGTGTTCAACATAGGAAGGGAAAAAACTTCAAAGAGCGGTATAGGGTACAGTAACAAATTAACATGCATCTGTCTGCACACCTTGAATGACAGCCTCAGCTCTTGCTACAGAAAGAACATCCCTACTCCCAGCAATCCTAAAAAATATATAGGACTACTTCCTAATATGCTCAGGATTGTCCACTAAACATAGGTGCCCTAAACTCTAGGAATTAATGTAAAGTCTGTATTGAAAGGTACATCAGAGATCAGACCATATTGATGTTTTTCAGGGCCCATGTGAGGTTGACAAGGAGTCAAGAAAAAGAGTCCAGATGGCCTCAAAGGTCAGCATTTGGTCATTAAGTTTATAGAGCATCCTTTCATAGGAAGCAAATGGCCTGGTCTCATCCATTCATTCTGCCATGATTGGCTTAGTGGTTGATTTCCATTTCTGCAGGATGCACAGTTTCATCATTGCCAAAGTTGATGGTAACTATCTCTTCCTGTGTCTGGTCAGATTTTCAATATTATCAAAGTTATGCAAGGCCTCAAGGTCCTTGAAGGTTAGAACGCGTGACAGCACCACCAGCGTTAAAGAGGATCAAACAGCGGTCCAGAAAGATTATAGTCTGGGACAGGACCCATGCCCCCTTCTAACATGTTTCTTCACATCTGACCACAGCACCAGAAATATGAGGACGGTGTGCCCTCTATAGTTTATGGAGTGACCAGTGCCAGTCATGCAGTCATTTGAAGTAAGACAATTTCATATGTGCTTCCCTCAGGTATCTGCTGAGAGCCAGCAGAATTTCTGACCAAACTTTGCCCCATTTTGTTAGTTATGTACCGAAGAGTATTCAGGTTGATCTGATCGGCGCCCCCCGAGGCTACTCCTGAGAAATCTGATGAGTTGTTTTTATCTCCAGAACTGGGTATGCAGGAGTTTGTATTCATCCTGTAAGTAGCCAAATGATTTCATTGCATCTGCCTTAAAGACATGGTCTATGGGGTGGATGCTCCTGGTCATCCACATGTTCCAAAAAAGGCTTCATTGTGCCAAAGCGGGGCAGTGGCATGTAGAAATCCATCTTTTTATTGCTTTGTGGGTCGACTTCTACACTTGCAAGAAACATACCATAACATAACACATTGGATTGTTGGGGTCTTTAGAACCACCTCAAAGTTGTTTATACAGGACTTGAAAGCCTACGCCCTCATTCTGGATCTGGTCTTCTATGATCACCCTGTCTGGAGTTTCTAACTCTTTTTGAAAATGGTATGCGAGATGTAACAACTGGTGACCCATATTATTATTTCATACTGGGAAAGAGTAGGCCACCTCAGCTTGTCACTGTGTATAGTTTGAACATGGTCGCAGACCGCATACTCACCCATCTCATAATGGCACTTGTTAATGTGGACTAGGGCTCTTTCCACCATTGTGGAGTACATGACGTTGAGATTATATTTTCTCTTCGGAAGAAGGTGAAGCTGATCATCTAATGCTGTAGGGGACATATTTATTTTTCTGGTTTGTCCTTGAAATTACAGAGCTCTTGACTCCATGATGTTGTATCTCTTATTCTCAGTCTCCTAGTATATTTTTTTGAGCTGTCCATAGACTCTGTGGCGATGTTACAGATCCCACGTTTAGCTCCAGAAAATCTAGGAACTGTGACCATAGAGTCATTTTGTCCCAGGCTGCCGTTACTGCAAAGAAGGCATTTGCCAGATTCTAGAGTGTGAGATGGTGAGCTGGAGATCGAATAGGGTCAATGTTCATGTGTCATCTGACAGGCCTGGGGTTTCGATGGTATATTAAAGACTTTCCCTAAAAGAGTATAGGTGTTAAGGAAGAAATCAATATGTTTCTCATTGCTGTAAGGACAGGAGAACAATGTATAATCTCTATCTGTGGGATGGAGCAGGCGCCATGGCTCAGCCAGACCATGGTCTGACATAAAGTTCTTGAGGTCCAGTCTGTACTTGTTATTGCAACTCCCGGATCTGTCCAGTACCGGGTCTAAGGTGGTGTTCCAGACATCACCTGTTAAGAGTTCGGATTTTTAGAACATCATGCCTCGTCTGCTATTAAGGGGCAGATAGACTCCTTTCTGTATATTGTGGGTGGATATACAGCCTAGAACAATAACATGACCTTGAATGGAGAATTTGACAAAGATATATCTCCCTTCTGTATCGGATCATGTCTGTAGGGTTTTCTCTCTCAGGGACTTATAAAAGAGTATGGACACTCTTTCTTGCTCCATGAGGTGTGCGGGGTACTGGTGCTCTCTGAATGTTTATGATCATATGTGGAGCAGTGTCCCTTCTGCCCCCAGTCCCTTTGACCCTTTGAAGCTTGGCGGATATCGTATTGGAGAGGTGTCTTACCTGCAGGAGGACAATGTCAGGTTTATGAGGGGCAAAAAGGTTAGAATGTTCTTTTGCTTTACTTAAGAGAAGAGTGCATTGATGTTAAAATACCAAACAGAAGGGGTTCTATTGGTAGATATTGGGTTTTCTGGGCTGTGGGGGCTATGGCTGGTGATATTCAAAGCTCGTATGGGTCCTGTATTCCGTCCAAGATGTAACCACTGCAGCCAAATAAGTATCGAGTGTGTAGACTTGAAGAAATTTGTAATTCTGCATCTAGCACTTGATACAGGTGTGAGTAACTCCTAAGGTGGGAGTTCGACTGTTTAAGTAAGGACAAGATAAAATTGCATTTTGATATTGTTGAAAGATATTAAAGTCATATTGGAGCATGGCACGAACCAGGGGGAACCTGCATGGTGAAGAAACAGAAGGCTCATGGCTTAAGCAGGTATCTGGATTTGTCCTGCAGGCATTGGGTGACCACATCTCCCCATCTGTCTTGTCCTGGGTGTCTCGGGTAGGAGGTAAATTGGGGTCAGTTACTAACAGGGATGGTGGATTAGCAGTAACATCCCTATGTGGTGGTGCTCCGTCCTGTGGGAATTTATATCCATGTGGGTGTCATCCAAATCCGAGAGAAATTGCTACGGGAGTGGCCAATCTCCTTTATTAGTCCCTGAGAGCAAAAACTGTAGAGAGCCGATCCAAGAGAAATGGCTCAAGTTCTTCAGGATAAGTGAATTTGTGTGTCGTCCCATCTACCATAAGGATCATAGTGGCAGATTCAAGTAAGCTGTACCATATGCTCAATTTCAATAGTTAATGTGCCCTTTGAAATTCAAGTGGCGATTGGAATTTCAGCCTCAGGATCGATGATAGAAGCTCTGATAGAAAGGTAATCAAATTCACTCCCCCGTCTAATTCTGGGAGCCCTAAGATCCCAATATATTCCTCCTCTTTCTATCTGCAAATTCTGTGACCTTCCACCGCAGATTACAAAATGTATCACCCCAATCTGGCATAGTAGCATACCTGCATTCCAAGGCCATAAGGCGTTGTTCCTCATTGTCTATTTGCAATCTGAATTCAGCGGGTTCTGTTTTGATACTTTTAATTTCTTGATTGGTAAGGAGATCGATGCTTCCACTGAATCTATGCTAATCTTCAGACCTTTCTATTCTGCCATCAGAAAAGTCAAATGTAAACACTGACATCGTTGGTGAAGTAGGCACAGACAGGAGACCTTTATTGCCAGTGGCAACTGTCTCAGAAAAAAGGAGTTGTTTGCGTGATTTCTATTTCGGCATCCGGCATCCCTGAAGCAGATAGGGGAAATGGCCCTTACCATGCGGGCTAAGCCACGTGTGCCATTTCTACGCAAGCGCAACCATGCTTGCCTTCACCACGCATATGTCTTAACCACGCATATGTTGTTAAAGCAGTGTGCGGTCTAGATGCTGTAATGGGCGGGCACAGGAAGAATCGGGAGAGGATGTGGTGAGGTAAGTGGGGTTGTGGCCCAGTTTTGGGGGTGTAGTTTTCAAGGTTTGAGGGTAGGTTTTAGGGCTGGGGGTTGGGGTTGGTGTTGTTATAGGGCTCAGTGGCGGGTCAGGGAAGTTTATAGGGCTTACAGAGTTAAGAGTACTTTTTAGTGCTTGGTGGGGGGTCAGGGATGTGTTTAGGACTCAGGAGGGTGGTAGGGAAAGTTTTTAGGGGTCAGGTGGTTGGGTTAGTTTTTAGGGCTTGGAGGTATTTGTTAGGGCTTGGGATACTTTTTAGGCCTGGGGAGGTCGGGTAGTTTTTAGGGCTCGGGGGGGGGGGGGGGTAGGGGGTGGGAGGGGGAGTAGTTTTCAGAGGTTGGGGGTGGGTCACTCATGGGGGTCACGGTAGTTATTAGTGTAATGGGGAGGTTTCGGGTGTGAACTTTACCATGCATCTCCCTTTACCAGTCATGCCTTTACCACAACATTATGTGGTAAAGGAATGTGTTGTTCAGACACTTTCATTGTTAGGACAGTGTTGTAAAGGTACACATGGTTTAGCCATGCAAGCATCTATCATATAACCAGCGGATATTGAAGTAGGAGGGTAAGTTATCTCCAGCAGGAGGGGCAAAGCCAACGGGGCCACCCTCTGAGCAGGAGGTGTTCGAGGTCTGCGGGCCGGTGTGCAGGAGCTTGTGATCACATTTTCTCCTCCTTCTTACTAGGCTGCAACCTGTGCCACAGTAGCTTAGAACTGCATGTGACAAATGCGGGTAAACAGTGGAGGCCATCTCTGTCAGTTACTTCTTGAATGTGGTCATTATTGTAAATCAATAACCCCTCGCAAGAAGGCAAAATAGGTGGCAGACACAGAGCTGTTTTGAAGCTGGACATCTTGTTCATGGCAAAAGCTCTACCCCCTCCACCTAAACCTACGGCAATTTGCCCCCCATGTTAAGTCACTTCCTAAACATCAAAATCTGATAGATGCCAACAATTTAACAAATGATATTACTTGAATGGGCCCATTCAATATCTGAGTTGTAGATCAATGAAAAGTTAAAGGATTTTATTACAAAATTCTAAAGTAAAGCAGTACAGAGTCAATTCCATGAAGGATCTCAATGCAGAGTTATACAGAAAATACAGAGACCAGAAATTATTATAAATTACAAGTGGACAGCAAAAATCATGAGAGTAATGGCCAGCATCCCTAGTAGATAAAGAACGTCGCCTGGCTCATCCCAAAAAATCAATGGTTTTTAAAAATTATTTTTGGCTATGAAATTACAGAATCCAGCATGTAGCATTTTATCAGCAAATCAGAGCACATATAAAGCAAATAAACATCATATTTCATTAACACCTGATGTTTTTCTCCTCTGAGGCGGAAGCCGGAGGAATCTTGTGCTCTCTTGTGCTCTCATTAATTTGCTGACTTCGAGGTTGTTATTGATTGAAATAATAGCAATCTTTTTAAAAACTGTAACATATTTTAATGGTGAGCTTTTAAATTCGTGTCCCCACCTTGGTGCATGATTACTTCGCCCGAGGCCGATTTGTACCGCATTTCACAGCACCGCCGTTACCAGGCGCTGGTAACTTCATTCAGCAACTTCAGGCGCCATCTTGGGTAGGGAAGGCTGGCGGGATAGATCATCGCCCCTCCCGCCCTCCCAGGATATTTAAGGGCGAGGCGTTTTTCCCCCCCGAGGTATATGTATGTTTTTCTCCTCTGAGGCGGAAGCCGGAGGAATCTTGTGCTCTCTTGTGCTCTCATTACTTTGCTGACTTCGAGGTTGTTATTGATTGAAATAATAGCAATCTTTTTAAAAACTGTAACATATTTTAATGGTGAGCTTTTAAATTTGTGTCCCCACCTTGGTGCGAGATTACTTCGCCCGAGGCCGATTTGTACCGCATTTCACAGCGCCGCCGTTACCAGGCGCTGGTAACTTCATTCAGCAACTTCAGGCGCCATCTTGGGTAGGGAAGGCTGGCGGGATAGATCATCGCCCCTCCCACCCTCCTCCCACCCACCCAACCATGGATATAAACGTAAGACCCGCCAGACCGCGCAGCGGGCGGGCGCAGCGGGCGCGCCAAAGGCGCGCCAAAGGCAAGCCCGTCTGCGCCAGTCTGCGCAAAGACCGCGCCAAGCGCAGGACATGCTGCACAAATCTCCCCCTCTCTCAGGTATGACAGTAAGGAATTGCTAGCCTACCGGCCCAAAATAGTCAGTGCATGTGAGGGTTGCTCTCCTACTGTCCAACTTTGGGGTCCTTTTTCATGTCTTAACTGTAAATGGACATCTTCTTGGTCACACTCCGATGTGCCTACAAATACCATCTCATTGCAATCCAGATGCTCTAATTATAAGGGAGGTTTGATAAACGCTCGCTCATTGTGCTGCCACAGTCAGGATATCCACGACTCAATTATAGACTCAGATCTTTACTTCCTTTTTGTAACGGAAACGTGGCTTAACGACTCCTCTAATCCCGATCTCGTCACCGCCCTCCCGCCTGATTTTACAATTTTCAGGCGGGATAGATTAATCGGCCGAGGAGGGGGAGTGGCACTTATCATAAAAAAATCTTTTAAGTGTCACACCTTTGACCTTAGCCTCCATAAAGGAATCGAGAGCATTGGTTTTTCGATTAGCCTGAATGCCTCTACCTCTTTTTCTGGTGGCTTGATATATCGCCCTCCCGGCATTGCTACCCTTTTTCTTGATTCTTTGGGGGATACTCTAGGGCAGCTTTTGCTACGTTACCCTCATTTCACCCTTATGGGAGACATGAATCTTCAATTGGAATCTCCTAATGATGCTCATGCTACCTGTTTCCAGCAGACCCTGGATATCTTTGGACTAAAGCAATTAGTGACCTCACCTACCCATTTAGCTGGACATACGTTGGATGGTATCTGTTCCAACCTTGACGCTTTGACCACCTCTGCCCCCATCCCACAAATCTGGACTGACCATAGTTTCATCCCCTTTGAAGTCCGTCAGTCTGAGCAAGCTAAATCATCAAAAATAAGACAACAACCCATTACTGATATAAATTGGAGAAAGGTGATTGACAGTATTAAGCCTGACTCCCCTTTATTGACGAGAGCACCTAAGTTGTCGGGGGACGCGTCTACGGACTCCCTTAACTTCCATGCTTGGATGGATCAAATTATTGCGGAAAATACCCCGCCTAAAGGTTGTCATGATAAGACCACAAGGAGGAAATTAAGTGCCCCTTGGTACTCACAGGCCTTAGCAGAGAGCCATTTGCTCTGTAAAAAAAAAGAAAGAAAATGGAGGAAAACATATGATGACTCAGCTAAAATCCTCTACGTACAACAGAGGAAATTATATCTGGCCAGCATTAAATCCGCTAAGAAAGATTACTATATTAAGGCCATTAATGATGCTCAACAGAAACAAAGTATGGTTTTTTCCATTGTAAAATCTTTTACTCATCCCAAGGTTCTCCAGCCTGAAATCCCCCCTCTGCAACTTTGTGCAATCAAATTGCTGACTTTTTTGAGGAAAAGATCGCACTCATCCAGAAGGAATTTCTCCCATCTCCAGCCTCCTCGATCTTAGAGCCCCTAATGCGGGGAGTAAATAACCAACATACCTTGAGTGGTTTTCAACCAGTCTCCCTGCAAAAGACCCGAAAAGCGATTCTGGCCTGTAAATCAGGAGCTCCGACTGACTCTTGTCCCCCTCGAATATTGCATCATTTAATTGATGTTGTTAATCCTAACATCAACGCGATTGTAAATGCGTCCTTAGATTCAGGAGAAGTCCCTCTAGAATGGAAAAAGGCTGTTGTCAAGCCGTTGATGAAAAAGCTTAATAAATCGACTACGGATTTATCGAACATGCGCCCAATATCGCTCCTTCCAGTATTGGGAAAAATTACGGAACAGAGGGTTTACTGTGAGTTGAAAGACTTTGTCGATGGGCATAATATACTACATCCCCAACAGTCAGGTTTCCGTCCCAGACATTCGACCGAAACTGCCCTCATTGAACTTACAGACTCCATCAAGTTCCTAAAGGATGAGGGAAGGAAAGCTGTCCTCATCCTGTTAGACCTCACGGCAGCGTTCAACACCATCTCCCACAACATCCTGATTAATAGGATGAGAGATATTGGTGTGACAGATACAGCTTTGGCATGGATAAAATCTTTCCTGACTAATAGGTCTCAAACTGTATCCCTGGGCCCTTACCTATCCAGCAAAAAAACTATTTCATCTGGCGTCCCTCAGGGGTCCATTTTGAGTCCATTACTCTTCAACATCTATATGGCCCCCCTAATAGCTGTGATAGAATCCCATGGGATCCTAGTCACGTCATACGCCGACGACACACAACTCGTCGTCTCGATTGACAAAAATGATATAGATGCAGAACAGAAGCTTCAGACATGCCTGAAGGAGGTTTTTCAGTGGATGAGTAATAACCACTTGAAATGCAACAGTAATAAAACCGAAATCCTCCCGCTAGGCAAGGATCATCTATTCTGTCCCAAGGATTGGTGGCCTAATGACTCACCGGCCCCGCCTAGTTCAGTGGACTCTGCACGAAATCTGGGAGTCCAATTTGACTCGGCTCTATCCTTTGATGAGCACGTCAGGATTACAGCAGGTTGCTGCTTTGGCCTAATCAAGTCACTCAAGAAGTTTTTCGACTTTCTGCCCATTGCGTCCAGAAAATCAGTCGTGGTAGCGTTAATACTATCACGGCTAGATTATTGCAATGGTCTGATGGCTGGAGTGAAAAGGTCCACATTGGGAAAATTGCAGAGCGTACAACATGCTGCTGCAAGATTAGTTCTCAAACTGCCAAGAAAATCCTCTGCTTCTGCGTCACTACAAACCCTACATTGGCTGCCCCTTCACAAGAGGATTCTATATAAGCTCTTATTGACTGCTCTCAGAGCTTTAAACAACATAGGTCCAAAGTACCTCGTTAAGCGTTTTGTTCGCTATGATCCATCACGTTGCTTGAGGTCCTCGGGAGGTAACCTAACCAGGATCCCGAGGTACAAATATAAAACCAAGGGAGGCAAAACATTCACGGTCCTAGCATCAAGGGCGTGGAACATCATGCCTATAGATCTTAGACTGACTGACAAGGAGAGCATCTTCAGGAAACATCTTAAAACATGGATCTACCAGCTATCCGACAGCTTTATAATGGCGGCAATCTAGAGCTCTACCCACTAATATACATGCACAGCACCAGGATGCCCCTTCCGGAGCGACAGGTTGCGCTTTACAAATACCCACATACAATACAATACAATACAATAACCAAATACATGAATGGATATTTAGCACTCTTTATGTTAATGTCATCTGGAGATGCTAGATGATAACCAGACATATGAACTCTTATATGTTATAAGAATGACTATGCACAGTGAACAAGTGGAAAGACCTTGGGAACATTTTAGAGTATTGGCTGGACTGTGGAATTGTTGAGGAGAGACAGTGGTCAGAAGGGGAGAAACATGAGTGATAGGGGTGACTTCAGTCTTGGAAAAGATGATGTTTGCATTGAAACTGGGGCCTAATTAATATACATCAGAAAACACACTTTTATTCATCATAGAAACATTTTTTCATTTGTAACAGTAACGAAGTAAGTATCTATATGTGAAATCAAGTGTAAAAATGCTTTTTGCATACTGTTAATGGAGCACAAAATTATGAACACATACAATTCTTATACACCACCAGTGCTTAATTTTTAAACAAATAAGTGTGGTACCCAAGGTTTTGCTCAGAAGCCCTTGGCTGGTGCTATCAAAGGTTGGGGTGCCGAATACTAAAGCTGTGTAGTCTTGATTCCACCTAATTTCCTTTTAACCCATCTCCAGACATTCCCTGCACCCTTATATTACCATTGTAGTTTCTTTTTTTTATCCCTTCTTTACCACTTTGTCACTGTTTTTCCATCTTTCCCCTTCTCCTTATTACCCCCTGTCATGCTTTTCTCTCTCGTGCTCTGTGTCAAAATCTGTTGAGGAAAAATAAATGTCGGTTCCAACAAAATCAGTGCCAGGGGGCCCCACCTGCATCCATCTGCACAATATACGTACTGGTGGTCTGCCCATGTAAGATTGTCAGCAGTGATTGCCAATAATAATGCAAAATGGGCTTTATCAATTTGAAAGGCCTCTACATGGGTAATGAATACCAATCATAGCTGCAATGTCCCAGGCACCAAGGTAATAATATGAGCAGTAAGACTTCAATGTCACATCATGTGTCACTCAAATATTAGCTTTAAATATTTTTAGGAAATTCAATCATTTTTCTTCAAACATAATCTTTAATGCACACTTTTCAGTTCTGGCCTGCATATATTAGTTCAAAAACGCAGAATATTCTACTTTAGTAAGTAAGTAATTTTTTATTATGCATGATTAATTAAAACCGTTGCATACATTAAATAATCTTTAAAATCAATATTCGTTATTATTAACATTTTGACCAGTTAATAAAATGATTCTCTGTTCCGATAGAAAGATTAATCCACTTAAAAATGATCCAGTCTGTATTCTACTTTAGTGGGTAGAGCTACACACACAAAGAACTATGTATAGGTAGATGAAGAGCTGACAGTAGCTCACAAGCTACCCATAGGGAAAGCCAGATGTGCACAAATACCACTTATGTAAAAGATGTTGACAGTTTTCCATACCTTGTCACCTCATTCATATCATCAGAATCAGATATTAACAGAAATGTAGCTGTAACACGACAGAAGAGTAATTGTAGAATGTTTTCACTTCAACCAAATAAATCAATCTTGTGTGTCTGATCTTGTCTCATGGATATCTGTCTCTTGTTCTAGATTCACCTGACTGCATGAAGTGCCCAGATGACCAGTGGTCTAACGAGAAACGGGATCGCTGCATCCTGAAATATGTGGAGTTCCTCTCTATCCAAGAGCCCCTGGGTTTCATCTTGCTTTCTGTGGCCACATCCAGTACCATGGTTGTCTTCACAATCTTTGCTGTCTTTTTCAAGCACCGAGAAACCCCAATAGTCAAGGCAAACAATCGGGGCCTGAGCTACCTTCTTCTAATTAGCTTGTCACTCTGCCTTCTAAGCACGTTGCTCTTCCTAGGACGTCCTACTGACATCACCTGCATGCTTCGCCAGGTCACGTTCAGCATCCTCTTTGTCATGTGCATTTCATGCTTGCTGGCCAAAACTGTCCTGGTACTGATGGCGTTCCAAGCCACACACCCCAACACGCCCTTGAGAAGTGGACTTGGCCCAAAGATACCAACCATGATAGTCCTTGTTTGCACACTCATTCAAACTCTGATCTGCACAGTATGGTTGGCCTCATCCCATCCCTATGCTGAACAGAATATGAAGTCTCAGACGGGAAAGGTTGTGATTGAATGTAATGAAGGCTCTCCCGCAGCATTCTGGTGTGTCCTGGGGTACATGGCGCTTCTGGCCCTCACCAGTTTTCTTGTTGCATTTAAAGCAAGAAAGTTGCCTGACAGCTTCAATGAGGCCCAACTCATCACGTTCAGCATGGTGACCTTCTTAACCGTCTGGACTCTGTTCCTTCCATCCTATCAGAACACCAAAGGGAAGTACATGGTTGCTGTGGAGGTCTTCACAATCATCTCATCCTCAATGGGGATTGTAGTTTGCATATTTCTTCCCAAGTGTTACATCATTGTCATACGGCCTGATCTGAACAGCAGAAATTATTTGAAGGGGAAGCTTCAGTCACTGACATCAGCCAATTGAACCCATAAAAGAAATGCACAACCCTCATTGAGAGATTGTAGGTCCCATTCTTATAATTGCTTTACCATAACTAGTAATAATAAAATTACATTAAATTCAGAATTAAATGGAGAATACAATGCAGACATCCCATTGCTACCACTTTTTCTAAATTTAAAGGTGCAAAATAGATCCAACATTTATACCATAAAATCTGGTGCAATTGTGCACCTTTAAATGTGGAAAACAGCATCTCTTATGCAATAATATCACGTGTATCCAGTAGAGAAAAGCAAAATTATAGGTCTGGCATGTAGAAGACAGTTAGGGGCCCCTGAGAGAACCATGTATTGCACAGGTATTCATGTGCCCCGGGCTGAGGGAGATCCCATTTAACGAGGGAGAGGCTGCACCTTACAAGGTGCAGGGCCTTTGTTATGCCCCAGCCTTTATCTAAACACAAATTGAATATGGGGAAACCACTGCATGCACATTTATTACATTCCCATCCCTAAATAAACTCTGAGTGAGGGACTCAGTGTGCAGAAGCCTTGCCTTCTGTGGACCTTGGATTTAAACATTTTATGTAACACTCTTGAACCTGAAATACTATAAATAGACTAAAATAATCAATGTTATCCAAACACTGATTGAATAATTAGATGAAAGATAAATCACTCACCTCTTAAACCTATGTTTTAAAGTTACAAATGTTATTTTGAAATGTGCATTGAGTTTAATCTATTTCATAGACTCTTTTTCCAGACTGATTTAGAAATGGGATGTGATGTACAATAGAGGTCTCCTGAAACAGTTCTTGCTCAGGAAAAATCCTGACACATTACATTCTCAGACAACAATATATACACAATCAAAGGAATAAGATTTTTGAAAAACCTACTGATTACATCACAGGTTTGAAAGTTTTTAGAGAATGTCAGACCTACTTCTAGAGCTTGTAAAATATCTATGTTGTTTTGTGACTCCTTTTGACCAGTGCATTATACTTTTAATGGGCATAGTACCAACATTAAGGCAAAAATAGCATGTGCACAAACGATAGCAGTGGCTCAGAGAAACACAGAAAAAAAACGCCAACAAAATGACTCATGTCAAAGGAAATATAGAACCTCGCACCTCTCATCACCACAGTTTCCATTATGTATTTATTTATTTATTTATAAAGCCGGTCCGGTTGGACACGTCTACTGTCTTAGAATTCTATACACATGAATATGGCTTCCCAATGCGACATAAAGAAATGGAGTAAAACTACTAGAACTTTGCAATCAAGTTAAATAAAAGTCATACAACGCAACTTCATTGTGGTACATTTATTGCAAAAGTTATTTTCAAGCAGTGCTTCTGGTGGGGGAGCAGAGTTTCGCTCCCAGAACTTGCTGTTGTTTGATGAAATCATGTGGCAAAAGGGTTGACCACGAATCCAGAACGCACGCACAGATTCAATTGAAATTGACAAGAATGAGTAAACCGGAGTGCACCTGACTTTTCTATTCTTTGATGAACTCATTTCAGCCCTTATCTGAGGTGGCACCCACGGAACATTGTTACGAAAGAAAACATTGATGAAATTGGATGATCGCATGCTTAACCACTTCTCCTCCCAGGAGGGAGTCATTACAACTTTGAGGTGTACGGACATTGTGGCGGACACATAAGCAATCATGTATATTGTACACGTTTTTCTTTAACATATTGTCTACAATTTTGAGAACGATCAATGATATATATATTTTATGGGAAGTACTTCTATATAAGTTCAGTATAACGGCATAGGTATTAACTTCATAAGGGTGGGCGGGGTAGTCTAGTTGACAGAGATCGTAGTGTTACGTTTATCAATCGAGGTGAATTATGGGTCTTGTAGTATTATGGCTGACCGGGGGACATACAGGGGAGGAGTTAGATTGAACAAGTTCAAAACGCCAACAGGTGTTCAGGGACGGGAACGTCAGTTTAAACAGACTAGGAATGAGGCCATGGCACACGAGACAGGTATGAGGGGTGTTGCGTAAGATTAGAGTGAATGAGGGGTACAATATGTGTGGAAGTGGGGAGGCTTTAAAAACTATAATTGGGTAATCAGAAAAGGTAATCATCTCTTTTGAGTTGTATCACGAGCAGCTAGAGGGAAAATGCCGAGCGAAGTACTTTTTTGTAAATCAACGTGTAATTGAAAGTCTTGTAAAACTGCATAATTGTTGTTCGTAGACGTATATCGTCTAACACTTACATTTACATTTTTAGTGAATCCCTGATGAAGGGCTAAAAACACGGCCCGAAATGCATTGGATATTACTCACTATCGAGGATTAACTATGTATAAATTCCTGCTGTAGAAATAGAAAGTCCGGTTGGACACGTCTACTCTCTTAGAATTCTATATACATAAATATGGCTTCCCATGCGACATAAAGAAATGGAGTAAAACTACTAGAACTTTGGAATCAAGTTAAATAAAAGTCATACAACGCGACTTCATTGTGGTACATTTATTGCAAAAGGCATTTTCAAGCAGTGCTTCTGGTGGGGGAGCAGAGTTTTGCTCCCAGAACTTGCCGTTGTTAGATGAAATCACGTGGCGAAAGGGTTGACCACAAATCCAGAACGCACGCACAGATTCAATTGAAATTGACAAGAATGAGTAAACCGGAGTGCACCCGACTTTTCTATTCTTTCTTGAACTCATTTCAGCCCTTATCTGAGGTGGCACCCACAGAACATTGTTACGAAGGAAAACATTGATGAAATTGGACGGTCGCATGCTTAACCATTTCTCCTCCCAGGAGGGAGTCATTACAACCTTGAGGTGTACGGACATTGTGGCGGACACATAAGCAATCATGTATATTGTACACGTTTTTCTTTAACATATTGTCTACAATTATGAGAACGATCAATGATATATATATTTTATGAGAAGTACTTCTATATAAGTTCAGTATAACGGAATAGGTATTAACTTCATAAGGGTGGGCGGGGTAGTCTAGTTGACAGAGATCGTAGTGTTACATTTATCAATTGAGGTGAATTATGGGTCTTGTAGTATTATGGCTCACCGGGGAACAAACAGGGGAGGAGTCAGATTGCACGAGTTCAAAACGCCAACAGGTGTTCAGGGACGGGAACGTCAGTTTAAACAGACTAGGAATGAGGCCATGGCACACGAGACAGGTATGAGGGGTGTTGTGTAAGATTAGAGTGAATGAGGGGTACAATATGTGTGGAAGTGGGGAGGCTTTAAGAACTATAATTGGGTAATCAGAAAAGGTAATCATCTCTTTTGAGTTGTATCACGAGCAGCTAAAGGGAAAATGCCAAGCGAAGTACTTTTTTGTAAATCAAAGTGTAATTGAAAGTCTTGTGAAACTGGATAATTGTTGTTCGTATACGTATATCGTCTAACACTTCCATTTACATTTTTAGTGAATCCCTGATGAAGGGCTAAAAACACAGCCCGAAATGCATTGGATATTACTCACTATCGAGGATTAAAAATGTATAAATTCCTGCTGTAGAAATAGAAAGTCCGGTTGGACACGTCTACTGTCTTAGAATTCTATATACATAAATATGGCTTCCCATGCGACATAAAGAAATGGAGTAAAACTACTAGAACTTTAGAATCAAGTTAAATAAAAGTCATACAACGCGACTTCATTGTGGTGCATTTATTGCAAAAGGCATTTTCAAGCAGTGCTTCTGGTGGGGGAGCAGAGTTTCACTCCCAGAACTTGCTGTTGTTTATTTATAAAGCGCCAGAATCGACCCCCGAAGGGGTATCTCTGCGCTGTAGACGGGCCACACTAGAAAGACCTAACAACTGAGGATCGGAAGTGAACAGAAAGGTCTTAAGCTGTTTCCTAAAAAGGAGATGTTCCGTCCATTGTTTTATTTGTACAGGAAGCTTGTTCCAGTGGCATGGGCCCAGATAAGATAGGACCTTCCCACCTTGCCTGGCTCATTTAATTCTAGGCACTGTGAGAAGGTGTTATGACAAGGGGCTCTGCACAAGTTCTGGCCACATGGGTGGATTCTAATATTTGAATTTCTAAGACAGAAAACGTATCCCTGTACCCACATTTAAGTTGTCTTATTTGCCTTATGGTGGGTAGCCCAGAAGAATTCTGGGTTGGTAGAGGGTTTAGCCTCTGCCCTCTGGTAGAAGACTTCTTGTTGTACTTTTACATCTCTGCTTACCTGGCAGGGTCTTGTTGATTGTCGCCTTGCCATAATTAGGAGACATCAACTTCAATTGTAAACTGGCTCTCCTTTTGGTGTTTGGACTTTTGGGTCAAGGGTTTCCATTGGTGAAGCAGACTGAGGCTCCACACCTGAAAATGTGGCAGTTTCCTCTCTTTATATGAACTGGGGAAACCTGGTCTTAGTGGTTTACAGCTGTCCTCCTTTTCCTCCAACCCCTAACTGACTGCTTCAGGGTGTTGAAATTGAGAGAAAAGCCTTTGCCATACAAATACCAATAAGACTTCTCCGGAAATGGTCAGTTCATAACTGGTCTTCAGACCGCTTATATGAGATTTCTATGGTTTCTATTTGGCTATGTGCGACATTCTACTGTCAAATGTGTGACAAGTTCTTATGAGTAAATAAAAGCAATGACCAGTGTTTGTGCGTCTGTCTGTGTGTTTTCGCTGTAACCAGACATCATATAGCAATGAACATACATCTAAAACTAGCCAGGCCTATTGATGCGCCAATGATTATTAGCAGAATCAGATCAATGAATAAAAAAAATGGTTTTGTTAATACTTACAATTGTAAATGAGTCAATTGTGAAAATATTGAGCTGTGAATTGAACAATTCTTGGTCTATGCAAGGGGTAGTGGTATTTAGAGTGTCTCAATCACTCCTCTTCTCCCCTTCACCCCATTTTCCTCTGCAGTTTCTCAGTCTGTTAAGCCACTTACCAAGCTGCAGATTGTGCTGCCATGTTCTGTGCTGATGGTGGGCAAGCTGAGCTTGGTGCTTGCCAGTGAAGAAGTTTGCTCTTAAACTTAACTTCTGGTCTGGTTGCAGGGCTGTGTCACAAGGCTGCTCTACTGTAAGGCCAGCTCTGTCTGCCTGTTAGCTGCTTGTTACGTTGTCACTCTGGCAGCCAAGCAGGAAGCTGTGCCATCTATGCCTCTCCTAAAATATGGTTCATTTTTAGGCAAAGGCTGGCTTGTCAGCTCTTTTATTAGTAATCTGCCCTAATTGAGGCAGTGAGGACTAAGCGACAACCTCTGATTCAGCAAGCCAGGAAAAATTATAATTATGTTGTAACAAAAGCCAAAAAACAGTGGGAGGATGCATATTGGGATACACTAAGAGAGGCCGCTGCAGGGCGGGCCGCTGGCCGCTTTTGGACCACTATCAGGGCAAGGAATAGACCTGATAGTGATCTTATTACCTGTAATATTACTTCCCAGACCTGGTTTGACCATTTTTCTAGCCTGTACTCATGTCAACCTGGAAATGCTCCCACTCCTGCCCCTTCCAGTCTTATAGCAAAACCTGGAGATAACATCATAATCCCATTCACGCTTAAGGAAGTAGAATACGCAATTAGTCGTATTGTGCCCCAAAAAGCAGCTGGCCCAGATGGCATCCCTGGGGATCTGCTTAGGTCTAATACCATGCAATGGGGGAAGCTCTTTTTTTTTGTCCTCCTTAGCCTTTACGCCACCCATTTCTAACCACACGATACCGCCCATGGGTTTTTTATCTCATATACCGAGGCCGTTGCCAACCACACAAGTAGGGTCATTCAACGACCACCTCTCTACATATGCCACCCTTTGTAAGAGATTGGTTCACAGATGGACCCCACCGTCGCGTTGAGAACACCACCGGCAAGATAGGCCAAGACCTTAATCATTGGACTGAAATGTTTACAAAAACTACCTATACCTTGCCCAAACAACAGACTTTTCACCCAAAATGTGCCAAAAATAATGCCCAGAATTTACATTTACCTTTTTTCGGACCCATAGTATCCATTTTAGCTGTGAATCTTATAGCTCGCAACCAGTCTAGAATCCCTGGGGATGACGGGGACACCCACAGTTTACATATCTCTCTACGAGCCAAAAGTATCCCATAGAATACAAGTTTAACTTTATCATCCAAACTGCTTATCTGCAAATTCAACCTTCCAGTTATAATGAGTTCAGGGCTTACCTCAATAATGTGGTCAATAGCTTGGGATAAACAGCTACTTACTTCCTCCCAGAATACTTTAATATTTGGACACTCCACGAACATGTGAATATCCTTCTCATTGGGACTTCTGCACTTTGGGCATTCCACCAGCCCTCCAGGCTTGAACTTTGAAAGTCTATGTGGAGACCAGTATGCTCTGTGGAGTGTAAAGAGATGATTTCGCCTTAAATTTGCGGGTTTAACAACTTTATACAGAATAGCCATAGTTACTTGCCATTGAGTGTCAGATGCGATGTCCGGCAAGCAATCTCTCCACAACGTTTCTGGCAATGAGAACTGGCCGTCCGCCGTCTCCAACATTGACCAATACCAGAGTCCTACTTCCTTTTTATACACTTGACTTGAGTAGATCTTCTCTTCCAATTCATTCTGAAGTCCCACGACGGTTTCAACTTTGCCGGACCAACTATGTATTTGTAGATATTTAAACTTCGATATGGCCTGCCCCCAAATAGCCGCTCCCTGACTCCACCCAACCAGCTTTCCAACTAGAAAAAGATGCCTCCACATTTCTACCCCTGCAGATCTTAGAGGAACAGCCAGAGCGTCTTTGGTCCATGCAGGAGAACCTGGGCTGTCCCAGATGGAAGTATAATAACCATAGTACGGGATTTTTAATAGCCTCCTGATCCGATACCAAAGTTCCGCTGCTCCCTGCAATACCTTGAGGCGCACTTTTTTGAAGTACTTTGGATCCGCAAATTTATATAAAAAACCAAATTCCTTATATTGGCAGCTTCTTAGCATAGCTGCCAACAATACACCAATACCTGAAGTCGATGGAGTGTTCAAAAGAGGTTTACATTTTTTTAACTGAAAGGCCCAACAATATAGCTGAAAATCCCGGGCTGATCACCCTCCTTTAATTCGTTTTCGCCTTATCTTAGTCCACGAGAGACGAGATCCTTTTGCGGCCCAAATAAATGTAATAACCTCACTCTGAAGCTTCTTAAACCATTCTCCTTTAAATGCAAGAGGGATTGTCTCAAATAAAAATGTTAGTTTTGGAAGAACCATCATTTTTATCAAATTTGTGCGACCGTATAAATTAAGAGGCAAATGACTCCATCCACGAAGCATACCTCCTATTTCTCTTTTAATTCTTACAAAATTAATTTTTGCAAGGTCATCCAGGTTCTGAGTAATCCTAACCCCCAGATATCTCATTTCTGATTTGCATTCTATGGTGCCAGGATCCAAATTCCAGCTCATAATTTCCGTTTTATCTTCGTTGATTTTGTACCCTGAGACGGAACTAATAATTTGCAGGTAATCTTGATCTAAAAGTACTGTACGATCCAGCCTCCAAGTTGTTTCTGCCACAGATGCTTTTATTTTAATATTAAGTGTAATGGCCGAGTGGTCGGAGATATGAACGCCTACATGCCCCACTGCTGTAACTGCGTCTTTTAACCTTAAATCCAACAACACATAATCGATCCGAGATTTGTGCTTATATTTCTTATTATAGTATGTAAATCCTAACTGTTTTCCATAATTAAGCCTCCAAATATCACACAGCCCAAACTGAGTCATTAGCAACCTTACTCTGTTAGACATTTTGGGATTCATGAGCCCACGTGAATTGACAGATCTATCTAATTTGAAATCCAAAACTGCATTAAAATCTCCAGCCATTATAATTTTACCAGTAGATCCTAGCAGTTCCCTAGCCAAAGTGTCCAGAGGGTCTACTTCATCAAGATTTGGGCCATAATATCCAACTATGGTTAATAACTCAGAATCAATTCTTGCACTTAAGATGAGCCATCTACCTTTTGGGTCTGCTGAAAAATTTTCTAAACAAAAGTGAACCCCATTTCTAACAAAAACAGCTACACCCTTTGTAACTATGGTCTGCGGAGTGCAGAATCCATGTGCAACCCACCTTTGACCCTGCATGACCTCCTTACACTCTATTGAGGTCAAATGCGTCTCTTGCAAAATTATAATATGGGCCTTTGAATCCTCTAAATATTTTAGTATTAATCGTCTCCTAGATTTTGTACGTAACCCGTTAACATTCCATGACAACATTTTTAAATTCTCTATACTAGCCTCGCTCATCTTGATCTCTAAAAAGACACATGTCACATACT
Organism: Lissotriton helveticus; assembly: GCF_964261635.1. Lineage (NCBI taxonomy): Eukaryota > Metazoa > Chordata > Amphibia > Caudata > Salamandridae > Lissotriton > Lissotriton helveticus. Next base: position 158,915,074 of record NC_136073.1, on the reverse strand, counting down.
TTGGTGGTCGCTAAGCTTCTTAGGACTTTTTTCCCACCCCTTCCCTCCCCCCTAACATCCCTACTTCCCCAACTACTCCAACCCCCCTCTCCCATGGAAAACCCTACCATCCTCCCTTTGGCCTAGGCCATGTGGGTGTTTTTTGCCGTGGCGGTGCAACATAATTTTATCACAACATTTGTACCAATGAGCCGAGGCTAATAGTGAACACTGCATAAAAAGTGTATCTTATCTTATACGGCAGCATGCCGGCCATATCTTGACATTGCTCAATAAACGCATCCACCTCTTCAACTAACCGAAAGTTGTGCATCTTGTTCTGCCACATCACTTTCAAAAAGGCTGGAAATTTTAACTGAACTGTGGCTCCCAAAGCCCTAAGTGGTTCTATGCGTTTACCTAGCTCCCACTGCCTGTTGGCTGTGACTGGTGACAAATCAGACCTCACCTCAATTTTAACCCCGTCAACCAATAGATTCTTTTTCTTCAAGGCGACTGACAAGATTTTTTCTTTTAAACTAAATGTCAAAAAATGTATCAAAACTTTTCTTGGCTTGGTGCGGTTAGCATTTAATCTAAAAGGATCTCGATGAACCCTCTGTAAATCTGCATAGATCATTTCTTTGTCCTCTACAAGCTCCAGCTCAGATTTTAACAGATGGGCTACAAATTTCTTAATGTCAGACCCTTCTTTTCCTTCCGGCAACTTCAATATCTTTAAGTTGTTACGCCGCTGCATATTTTCGAGTCTCTCCATTCGCTCTTCCTGCGCCCTTTCTCTGAACTTAATTTCCTCAATCTCTCTATAATTGTCTGCAACAGAGTCTTGGAGTTTCTTTGCCTCCACCTCTAAAAATACCAAACGTGAACTCATCTCACTAAATTTAGACTCCAGTGAGGAACATGAAGCACGTATATTCTCTTGAATTGCCTTAGACTCCTCAAAGCCCTTATGCATGTCTAAATCCAGCTTCTTCAAAAGGGCAATTATTGCTATATCTGAGTTTTCCTCTCTAGTCAGGTCTGAAGAAAACAGCTCCTTTGCAGCCTCTGAGTTCGGCTCCGACAGAGTCATCTCATTTATTTACTCAAGTCCTTGCTCAGATCCTTGCACTGCCGGCATGTTACTTGTATCCGCCGGGTCGTCCCCCTCCATATCTGTCGTAAGGAGCTGATATCGGTTAGGACTTAAAACACCAGACCAGTCTATAACAGTGGTATCTATCGGTGCGAAGCTGGCGCTGGTGCTGGCCCTAGACCCCTCGTCCTCTGATGCCCGCTCCACAGTCTCCGCTAAATCTAGCAAGTTGGGCTTTAATACTAAGGTTTTAGGAATTAAGTGAAGGCGCAGTCTTGATTTTTTTTGCCAAGATGTTTGGTTTCTTGCTATTATATTTAACTACTCCTTTCTTGATAGATTTCTTGAGATTAACTTCACATGAGTTTTTATTTTTCCCCTTACTGGGGGTGCAAGCCTTATCCTCCCCTTGTACTCTAACGATGTCCGGAGCTGCTATAGGTTTTCCTGCACTTCTCAATTTATAACCAGACACCACTGATCCCGCTGGGTCTGCAAGTTGCTTATGCTCTAACAAACCCCCACACTCCTCATTAGAGTCGAAATTGCCACCATTACTGGTTTTATTATTGGGTTTATTAGTCGATAAATTACGCTTATCAAAAGCAGACCCTAATTCAGTACCTCTGCCAGTCCCACCTTTCCCTTTGTAGCCAACTCTTGCTGCCGCTCAGCGCCCCCTCCCAAGTTCGTGTGCCGCTCTCCCCCAGCAGCCAGCTAGTTTCGAGGGCTTAACTAAACCCAGACCACACTCCTCCACTCCCACTACCTCCACCAACTCATTAGGTCTGTCCTCACACCGAGGACTATCTACACCCTCCGCCGCCATGCACCTCATACACTATGCCTCTAAGTCTTATGTCCTTATACTGCTGTTGCAATTACCGCTGCATTCACCAGAAAGAAAAAAGAGCCACAGCCCTTGTACCCTGCAGCCTCTCCTGCTGCCCTGCAACTCCGTGGCTGTGCGCCCTCCCTCACCTGTAATGATCTTCGCCGACTCTACCTCTCGAGCCTCAGCGGATTGGCGTTTTAGTGTTCCAGCGCTTCAGCGTTTTCAAATCAGATGTGCCTGTGATGAGAAAACACAGCAAGAGACGCCTCCTTTAGAGAACCCCCGTATTGCGAGCCGAATTTGCTGAGTTTGCCAAGTCTATCCTCCAGCCTCTAAAGGCGGCGCAACCGCGCCTTGGTGCCTCGGTGCAGTTTCCTCTCCCCGCGGGGGAGAAACGCGGCAGGAGACGCGGCAGGAGACGCCGCCTGCAATAGCGCCAACCGTGATCTCAGCTACACTGCCTCACACTCCAACCTGTAAGAGGGAAAAAAAGGAGCAGAAACGCTCTGAGAGACTCCTGCCTGTGCTCGTATGCAACTTTCTCACACCGCCACTCCGAAACACCCGCGACCCGCTATCAGCCGGCCGCCATGTTTTCCCCTGACTCATGAAAGACATGCAATGGGGGAAGCTCATCCAGATACTTCTAAATGCAATTGACGAAGGTGCGACTATCCCAGAATCTTGGAAGGGGGCTGAGGTCGTCCCCATCTTTAAAAAGGGGCAGAGGGAAGACCCAGCCAACTACCGCCCTATCAGTTTACTAGACTCGACTCAGAAGGTTGTGGGGAAGGTCCTGCTAGAGAGAATTCTCCAATGGGTTAGTGATAATGAGATTCTCTCAGACTATCAAGCGGGTCTTAGGGCTGGCACCGGCACCATAGAGCAGGCTTTTAGACTCTTGTTAATCTATTGGAAAGTGGTTGTTATAGGCAAAGGCAGTCTTTATCTCGCCTTTATCGATTTAAAGACTGCCTTTGACCTTGTGCCCAGAGGGCAGCTGTGGAGAGTGTTGCTAGATATGGGGATTCCATCTAACATCTTGTCTATCCTAGTGAGGCTGCATGAAGGTACCTTTGCACAAGTGAGGTGGGGTACGGAGGGGCAGAAAACAAACAAGATACTGGTCGATAGAGGGGTCCGCCAGGGATGTGTTCTTGCTCCAACCCTTTTCTCGCTATACGTGAACGGGGATGTAGAGCATTTACTTAAAAAACCATCAGATGCTCCGTCCCTGGCGGGGGAGCAAATCCCCACCCTTCTATTGGCTGATGATACGCTCCTATTATCAAAGACCCCGGTAGGCCTCCAAGGCCTCCTAGATAACTTTCAGGCCTTTTGTGATCAACGTGGCCTAGTTATAAATACAGACAAAACCAAGTTTTTAGTACTAAATCCACCAAAAAAACTTGGTTGATTCCCCGTGCTTAGCAATGTACCTTTTGAGAGGGTCACCGTATTTGACTACCTAGGGATCTGTATTTTGGAAACCATGCAGTGGACCCCCCATCTTCACAAAATGCTGCTCAGCCATAAGAGGCTTGTCGGGGCGCTGTCTAAGGAACAGCGATCTGCCACTACCCGCCCCATTGCGCCCGTTATTGATATTTACAAGGCCAAGGGTGTTAGTTCTGCCCTTTATGGCGCAGAGATCTGGGGTACATCCAACACAGATCTACTGACAAGGTCCGAGAACAAATTTTTGAGGGGTATTATGTCACTCCCGCAGAGTACCCCAATGACACCTTTGTTACTCGACCTAGGTTGTAAACCAATTAAGGATCTGGCAAAGCTACACCTGTTGCTCTTATGGGCCAGATTGTGGCGAGTCCCTGAACTCACAAAGTATGCTAAAGGGTTAGCGGAGGTGATGTCAATGGTGGGTTGGCAAAAAATAAAATGGCTTAAATATGTCAAGCATCTCCTCGGTCAGCTAGGTCTTAGTGAAGCCTGGGATGGCCAGTTCTCTCCCCCGAAAGCTACCATAAAGACTATGTACTGGAACTGGGTCACCAATAGGACCAGCACAGATCAAACTCTTGGTAGGCTAACGGAGGAGTTCCTTAGACATAAAGATGTTCCATTCCGGGAACTTTACCTAGACCTGGTCTGGAAACCTTATGATAGGGCCCTGTACTTTAGGTTTAGGGTTGGGTCTCTTCCAGTTCGCGCCCTAACTGCCCACTGGAAACCCCCGTCCCAGACCATCCCTTTCTGCCCATTCTGTGAAACAAGTGTAGAGTCCGTATCCCAATTACTATTTGTTTGTCCGGCCTATGTGCGTCCACGGAGAACATGGCTTTAACCCATATGCCGGGCCATGGGCACTAGGCATTCTAGCGAGGCACTCCGCATTTTAGCTTTGGACACCTGACCATTGTATGTCTGTGGTCTTTCGAAATTTTTACCTTGGACGTGGTCCATTAGAGTCAAAAGGCTAGCATCCAATGTTTAATTGCTTTTTAATTGAAGGACTCATTTTAAATTTTAAACTTTTAATGCTCTTAGTATCTTTTTGATATCCAATGTTTTTATGATATATCTTCTTAATGATGTTTTGGAAATAGTGTTAAAATTAACGGTCAATTTTATCTTTGTATGAAATGTTCTTCTTCTGTATTGCTATGATGCTTTTATGATTTGATCTATCGAAATAAAGCCTTTTGAAATGAAATGAAAGTATGTGCTTTATGATGCAGCTGCTGGGAAAAGACACACTGCGCTCCCAGGCTGGCCATCCACTCCCATGAAATACGAGTGACTGGCGGGCCGGTGAGGAATTGTTGATTAACTGCACTAGTAGTCATTAATGTCAATCCATCTAGCTTAGATGGCTCAAATTATGTTTGGGGGACCAGCAGGGAAGGACTTGAGTCAACTCACACTCAAGCCAGTTGAAAACAACATCCTGCCAACACCACCTCCACCGCACCTATTAGCATTGTTGGGATCATGTGAGGGAAAGTGGGCAACTTCACAGAAGAAACAACGCTGCCACCGGTATTCTAGGCCACTCATCTGCTGTGTGCATGTGTGGTGGTGACCGGGTGCCGTTCCAGAAAACAACAGAAAGCAAGGGGCTCCTGATCCACCAATGTGGGGCTGCCTGCCTTCCTTCTGATCCAGGCGGCTTTATGATTTATTAATTTATCACCATGTTGTCCAACCAGAGGGACTGATGCAGGCCGGGCTTGATCGAAAGTGGAAGCTGGCCTTTTGTTGCACACTGATATTCTTTCCATGCTCAAACCACAAATTCAATGAAAGGCACAGAAATAAATAACAAATTGGAGAAAGCAGAGCTCAGCCAATTCTGTTGCAATTTCTGTCTCAAGGAGCTTGTCCTCCTCATATTCCATTTAATTTTGCTTGTATCTCTTTTTTACTTACATATCAAAAAGCATCAGTCCACAATGAACAATGGAATGAACATTTAATTACTTTACATTTCATTACAAATGCAGTGCAAAATGCTACAAGCATGTTATAAAATTGTATTGGTTGAGGTTTATGCTTACTGCTTCTTTCCTTGCTCATTTCCTCGAATGTGTTTCATTCCAAATGATGTATTAATTTTATTAAGTGGGGATTTACAGCACAACAAACACTCTAGTAGAGTTTCTTGGTGTTAGTGTGCTCAGCAAGGCTAAACAGGAAAGATTAGTTTACTGATTTAAAAGCTATGTTTTAAGGGCTTTTCTGAACTTGAGCATTTCCGATGTATCGATGATTTTGACTGATACATAGTTCCAAGTTTGGGACCACGTACCATAAAGGCATGGCTTTTGTAATGTCACTACTGACCTTGTTGATATTTCAGAAATGTGTTTTGAAGAAAATTGTCTTCCTAGTAGGTATGCAATGAAAGAATCATAGGTGGCTAGAGGTGAATCCAAAGCTCATAAGCTGACTAGGCAGGTCTGGATACTTTGGTGATGGTTGAGTGAGGATTTTGGGCTGCCTTCTCATAATATAGTCTGGCATACACAAATAAATTACTTCCCTTGATTCTATGAGCAAATTATAGAAAGGGGAACACTCTTCTTAGGAGCTGTATTTGATGAAAGCATGTTTTGGTTAATGTGGGACTTAGGCATTAAGGTTCAGTTTGGCATCCAACAAGATGCCCAGGTTCCTGACCATGGGCATCTCACAATATCATCGTGTCCTGTAGGTAAGAGTGGTGGGGCGGGGGAAAGCGAGGGGAGTTGATAGTTTTCAGAAATGTCTGTGTTTGGTAGGTTTTCCTAGATGGCCATCGAACCCAGGACCAAAAACGCAGGTGGTGGCCTTGCAAAACTAGGTAGTTTGTGATAGATAATTTTAATTACTCCACAATACATTTTGGGCCCTTCCCTGCTGCGGGTACTTGGCCCACCCACACAAGTGAGGTATCATTTTTATTGAGAGACCTGAAGGTACGTTGGTTGGTAGGAATTTGTGTCAGTTTGGTGATCCCACAACCTTCCCACACAGAAATGTGAGAACATTAGATTTTTTCAGCTACATTTGAGGGCTGCAGGGGATTCTCTGTAGGAAAACTTTGGAGAATCCATGCAAGTCACACCTGCCTGGTCTCTCCCGGGTGCATAGTTTTCAGAAATGTCTAAGGTTTCCTTAAATGACTGCCGAACCCGGCACCTAAAACACAGGTTCCCCCTTGCAAAACCAGGTAGTTTTATGATACGAGAGGTGATTTTTGGTCTTGGGTGTCAGCGTCCATCTAGGGAAACCTAGCAAACCCATACATTTCTGAAAACAAAACATCCAGGGGAGTCCAGAAAGGTGTGACTTGCGTTTACCCCCAAAATCTTTCCAACCAGAATTCCCTGCAAACTTCAAATTTAGCTGAAAAATATAAGATTTTTCTCACATTTCTGTGTATGAAAGTTGTGTAAAAACCGGACTGACACATATTCTCTTCCACCCAGCATTCACATAGGACTCCCGATAAAAATAGTACCTCACTTGTGTGGGTGGGACAAGTACCTGTGGCAGGGAATGGCCTAAAACGTATTGTGGAGGCATCAACAATTTTCCTTACATTTCTATGTGGGATCACTGCATCAGCAAAAATGTCCTAACACCTAGCATTCCCCATGGTCTCCAGATAAAAAGGATACCTCACTTCTTTGGGTGTCCAATGAAGAATTGCCTATAAGCTTATTTAAAGAAAAGAAATTAGCTCTTAGAGTTCGCTGTGCTATACCCCGAATCCGTATATTTTGGCCCTTCCCAGTCGCAGACCCTTGGCTTACCCACACAAGTGAGGTATCATTTTACTCAGGAGACTGAGGGAAGACTGAGTGGTAGGACATTTGTGCCCGCGTGTTGAGTCTTGCTAGAAATGTGAGAAAATCTAGATTTTGTTTGCTAAATTTGAGGTTTGCAGGGGATTCTGGGTAACAGAACCTAGTGAGAGCCACACAAGTCACCTCATCCTGGATTTCCTTGGATGTGTAGTTTTCACAAATGTATAGGTTTGCAAGGGTTTCCCTAGGTGCCGGCAGAGCTTGGGTCCAAAATCCACAGCTATGCACAATGCGTAAGAAGGATCACTTTTCACTGGAAAAATGTGATGTGTCTATGTTGCATTTTAGGCCGTTTCCTGTCATGGGTGCTAGGCCTACACACCCAAGTTAGGTGTCATTTTTATCAGGGTACTTTGGGAACTGCTGGGTGGGTGGAGGTTTGTGGCTCTTTGCAGATTCCATAACTTTCCATCACAGAAATGTGAGGAAAATATGTTTCTTTTTACAAAGTTCAAGGTTTGCAAGGGATTCTGGGTACCAGAACCTGGTAAGAAACACACAAGTTAGCTCATCCAGGAATCTCCTATAGGTCTAGTTTTCAAAAATGTATAGGTTTTCTAGGTTTCCTTGGGTGCCGGCAGAGCTAGGGTCCAAAGGCCACAGCTTGGTACATTGCGAAAAGAGGGTCAGTTTTCACTGGAAAAATGTGATGTGTCCACGTTGCGGTTTTGGCATTTCCTATTGCGGGTTCTAGGCCTAAACACACAAGTGAGGTACCATTTTTATTGGAAAGCCTTGGGGAATGCTCGGTAGCTGGAATTTTGTGGCTACCCACAGATTTCAGAACTTTACATTGCAGAAACGTGAGGGATTTTTGTTTTTACAAAGTTTGAGGTTTGCAAGGGATTCTGGGTAACAGAACCTAGTGAGAGCCACCTAGGTCACCACTTCCTGAATGCCAGAGGGTGTCTAGTTTTACAAAATGTATAGGTGTCCTATGTTTCCCAAGGTGCCGGTTGAGCTAGGGTCAACAATTCACAGCTAGGCACATTGCAAAAAAAAGGTACGTTTTCACTGGAAAAATGTGATGTGCCACGTTGCATTTTAGGAGGTTTTCTGACATGGGCACGAGGCCTACCCACCCAAGTGAGGTACCATTTTTATTGGGAGACTTTAGAAAATGCTGTGTATGTAGAAGTTTGTGAATACATGCCGATTCCACAACTTTCCATCACAGAAATATGAGGAAAATGTGTTTTTGTTTTACAAAGTTTGAGGTTTGCAAGGGATTCTGGGTAACTGAACCTGGTGAGAGCCACAAAAGTCACCCCATACTGGATTTCTCTGGGTGTTTAGCTTAAAAAATGTTGTAGGTTTGCTAGGTTTCCCTAAGTGCCAGCTGAGCTATGGTCCAAAATCCACAGCTAGGCATGTTGCAAAAAAAGGGTCAGTTTTTGAAGGAAAGATGGTATTTGTCCAAGTTGCGATTTGATCCATTATCTGTCTCGGGTACTGGGCCTACACACACACAAGTGAGGTACTATTTTTATCAGTAGAGTTTGATGAATGCTGGTGGGTGGAAGTGTGTGGCTCCTTTCAGATTCCAGCACTGTCCATCGCAGAAATGTGAAGAAAATGTAGTTTTTTTTACAAAGTTTGAGGTTTTCAAAGGATTGTGGGTAACAGAACCTTGTGAGACCCGCACAAGTTGCCCCATACTGGATTTCCCTGGGTATTCATTTTTCAAAAATGTATATGTTTGCTAGGTTGCAAGCTGAGCTAGGGACATTGCAAAAAATTGTTTTTGCTGGAAAAATTTGATCTGCCACGTTTTGGGCCGTTTCCTGTCTCTGCCACTATGCCTACCTACACAAGTGAGGTGGTATTTTTATCGGGAGATTATGGGGAATACAGAATAATAGAACACGTGTTATTGCCAATTGCCTTTCTTTGCATTTCTGCCTTCCAAATGTAAGACAATTTGTAAAAAAACTGTAATTTTGAAAAATGACCTCCAATTCATATGCTTTAATGGGTGACCACAATTTTGGAGATGTGCAAATAACCACTGCTTCTAAACTCTATGTTGTTTCCCCATTTAGAAATGTAAACGTTGCCTAGGTACCACAGCTCTGGTTCCGGCAGTTGAAGCTATGCTTAATGAGTTCCTCTGGGGTGGAGGTACAATTTGAATAGTGCATCGCACTTGCTTCCTTTCAACCTATTGTGGGGGCATTGCGATGCCCAACATTCAGTCGTATTACGCTGCCTCCCATATACAGGTACTTAATGATTGGTGGTACTCCCCTCAAGATGAGCCGGCCTATGCACTGGAGCGTGGCTTTTGGGTGATCCATCACTTTATGAATACTTATATGGTCGAACTAGTATTCAAGACCTTCCTCCGGCCACCAAAGTGGTCATTGCATTGTGGCATCAGCTGCTCGTCTGCACTGGCTGGCTGAATCGCCTGACCGGTGCAGCTCTGTTGTGGTGCAATTGTCTTCTTCCTCAGCGATTACAAGGGTTCCAAGATTGGTATTGCATTGGTATCTCTACAATGGCCGATTTTCCCCAGGGCATAACTCTTAAATCTGTTTCAGATCTTCAAAAGGAATATTCTATCCCACATTCCCAGTTCTACAGATATCTTCAGCTTCCCCAAACTATCACCTCCCAATTTAAGGGGATCACCAGTATCCTTGAATTTAACCCATTAGAGGGAAAGCTCCTCATGGGTGACCTGATAGACCATAACATTTCTCAAATATATAAAACATTGTCACCCACAGTGCATCAACACTGATGTCCCTTAGGGAAGGCTGACAAATAGACCTTAGTCCCCTGGATAATGATGATTTGAGGGAGGCACGGGAGTCCTCCTTTGGGGCTGCTATTTCTTCAAGTCTATGACTTATACAGCTGAAATATTTACACAGGATATATTTTACCCGATTGCAACTTCATAAAGTAGGACTTACTCCTTTGCTGCAGTGTCTTCGCTGTGGCATGGAAGAGTCTACCTACTTCCATGGAGTATGGGCCTGCCCGGTTCTGGACATAGCTTGCTCCCCTCACACTGCTTCTGCAGGTGCAATTTTTCTATCAAAAAAGTTACTAGGCAACATACTGGCAGTGCCTTCGTCTTCTCACTGGCACCTTTGACTTTCTTGGTACTGGTAGCTTTCTTTGGGGCCATTTTGAAGCTGTCAGTTATCTAGCACACAACAGCACTTGTTTGAGATTCACAAGTTAAAGAGATGTCTGTGGTCACACGTCACATGATGTTGTGCGCAGGGCGCAGGCCTTCTGTCTGGCAGTACAATGGATAATGTTGTCTTCTACTCTTGTGCACCTAAAAGCAAAGAAGCAAGAAAAACATCAGTGAAATGTGGAATTGTTGTAGTTCAATAATTACTAGTACAAACAAATATTATAATATGTAATCTAGTGTGTGGCCACACTTGTTATTGTTACCTCAGGTATTAAAAAAAATTACCAAAAAGTGCAACCATTTGTGAGACTTTGACAATAACAAGGGCTTTCATGGTGTACTGTAGTTTTGAAAAAAGGGGACCCCTACATAACCTATAGGCTCGCTATACGTAGGGACTAAACATCAGTGGGTAAAGAATTTATAGCAAGCATCAATGATATATGCCAAAGTATTCTAGGTATAAGAATTCAACAGAAGTAACCACATATTCTGTTTCACAAATAGGTCAAGACTGTCAATTAGTTATAAAAATGTATTTATAGTTTTATTGATAATGATAACTCATTTTTTTCATATATATTCGTATATTTCTTTATCTTTTCAATCATTTAATTTTTTCTAAAATTGAGGACATTATAGTGTCAATAAATATAAACAGAACAAAGGAATAATAATTCACATATATCCTTAACCAACTTGACAAAACACATTATTAAATTCATCCAACAATCCGGTAGCTTAAGTCCAAAAGATGTTGAAAATACGGTCGATGTATAATTAATGGACGCAATGCGGTAGATGGAAGCGACACGCGTTTCGGCAAAACTGCCTTCATTAGGGGACCGTCTATTGCAATAAAGCTATGTGAAACATAAGAATAACATAAAAAAATATAAAAAAACAAGGGTTACTACCCTATATTATATACATATGCACCTAGAATACCGGTCAATCATTTAAACCTACAAATTTGATAAATATTTACATACATAAATATTAACGGCTAATTTCTCATTCATGGTAAAGAACTCAAATTTGTTATCAATTGTACATTCTTATCTTGCAGCACAGTAATTCCTGATATTCAACTGAGAAATATTCCATCATAATAAATAATTTTATTTTCTCGCAAACCTATATAAATACATTTCCTAGTGTTATTATAAACGTCTCATAATTTCATACATCTTTTAAAGTTAATAGTTAATCTAGTACAGAATATATATATACACCAAAGTAAATAAAACAAAAAATAATAACCACAAAATATTGTACACAAGATACATTGAAAGAAAAGGAAAATATATAGAAAAGAATAACATTCAAAAGGCCCATTCTTAAGCAAAGTCATAGATTTAAATTAAATCTAGCAGTACATTTAAATATTCTCCATATTTTATCATATATTGACCACAGTTCTAGTGAGGGTCACTGACATGGCATCCTGAAAGTGAGAATCATTTAATCTCCAAGAGCTTCTTTTTATTATAAAATTAATTGCTGTGCTAAGATCTAACTTACTTTTATGTATGAAACCTTGATGAAATTAGTTGACAATAACAAAAGATTAGAAGAGTTGTTGCCCAGCTGGAAGAAAGTAAACCCAAGATGTAATTTAAGGCTCCATGCTATTATATATTTAGACATTTGTTTGGCTATTTATTTTTGATTACGTTACTTACTGAAAAAAGTCTTAAATGTGAACCCTCCTCCAGTATGCGTAATACGGGATGCTCAACATCAGGCTACAGCCTTTACAAAAGTACGATCACATAATTTACAGTGTCCTCTCTAAAAAGAAATAATAAATATAGATCAAACAGCGGCCATAACTCACATTGGCTCTAACCTAATGTTGATGGGCGACATTGGAGGAACAATGTATATACGTACTTAAAATAAGAGATCGAATAGACAAATGCTCCATTCACGCACTTAATTCTGTTTGATACTAACACTGAATGAAAGAAAGAAAAGCCTTAAGGTATCAATGACTAGTCATGCACTAGAGGAGCCTTTGAATTTTGACAAAGTGAAAACACCCACATATCATAGGGGAGCATTTGAATTTTAACAGGGTGAAAACATCAACATGTCATCCGTATAAAGGTAGCTTACTTGACAACGCAGGGGCGCGGTTGTAAGAATCTATCGCTCAATAAGTTCTCGAACGTGCCTTCAATGTTCCTTGGGGTCTATTTAAAAAGAGCGTGAACATAATGTAATTAACCATTTATGCAGCCTGACAAGTCTTATGGGCCTATTGATACACTTATTAAGAGGAAGTTAATAATATTAAAACAGCTTACATAAATCTCTGCGGTTTCTTGAAAATATGTTTCTTAATTCAAGTCTTCTTTTATCTAAAAAAGTGTCTCAAGGGGTCCTTTATTTCTATGAGAAAAACATTTAGATAATATATAGTAACCTTTTAAAAGATTCTAGATCTATCCAAGCATAAGGAACCCCACAGGTTTCAACCCTCAAAATTCCTCTATCTAATGCAGCACCGTACCTTAATTATCGATGATGGGGACCACAGCGAAACCTCTACCACCGTTGAGTGCGGTTCAGTCTTACTCGAAACGCTTAGCTACCCGGACCCTATATTTATACTAATTTTACCTGCGCAACCATACCAATTAAAGAAATAAATCAGGTGGGTCCAGATGATAGTAAAGAGTGGCGCCATATTGGGTTTGGGTGGCAAGTTCGCAAACATCGAAGACGGACTGCCTCCTTACTCGCAGAGTTTTTACCTGCTTTGCTTTTCTCGTCATAGAGTGCAGAGGCTACATTAAAAACGGGCGCCATCTTTGAAAAGGAAAGAGGTCCCGATAACACATGGGAAAAACTGATTATTTCCAGCTATATTTATTTATAATTGAAAACACTAAAGTTACCTAATTCCAACTAGTCCGCTGTCTGCGTAAGACATCCACATGTGGGGCATACCAATTATATGAACTTCGGCTCCATGTATCGATTGAGCCAAATGCATAATTCTAACCAAAAATTATGTAAATTAAAAATAACGAACAATAACCTTATAAATGAATGGGAATGGGATCTTCCTTCTGTAATAACAATAGATTACAATGGAGGTATACATTTATATTATTGCATCCATGCATAGGCCAAAGGGCAACACCTTTATATAAATACTAGCAGCCCGTCTCGACGTTGTCCGGGTATGAATTGCTGCCGGCCAGTAGTATATTGTTTTGTAGGATTTCGTTTGGATAGCATTTTTTATCTGTGACAGGCTTGTGAAACGCTCCGATTCACAGTGCACTGCTGATGCACTTAAGAGTGCGCATTCAGTAGTGTGTGAACTCGAGTTTCCCTACTTTATTTTTCCTTGCAATATTATATAGCGCGAACTCGACAACATGGCATGAGCACAATTTACATTACACAAGAACACATTCATTTGTGGTAGGCACGGGGAGACAAAGCGATTTGCTTGGAATCACAGGATGTTGAGCTGATGCCAAGATTCGAAAGTAGCTCCCCAGCTCTAAAGTTCGCATTTCTAGAACTTGTGGCGGGAGGTGTGTCTAAAAGTGTATGCCGGTGCTGGCCATCAATGAGAGAGACCTGTGCATTTTTCAAATGGGTGGTGAAAAAATATGAGTATGTTGCTGGAGATGTGGGCCGCCGTGCCACCAACGTACTCACCAGGGGAGGGTAAACACCCATTATTCCGCAGCTTTCTTTCCGCATACCATCACTCCGCATACTTTCATTACGAAAGTACCATGACTCCGCAATGCCATTATAACGCATGGCATTACATTTTATATGCTTTTACCACGCATACATTTACAACGAAATTTGTGTAAATGCATGAATGATAAAAGCATATTTTTTTCAATGTTTGGATAAGGTAAGTATGGGTATAGGGGTATATGTTTTGGGGTACTGAGGTATATGTTTTGGGGTGTTTGGGTATTTTAAGGGTTCAGATATAGTTTTGGGTTATGGGGTACAGGGGTAGTTTTAGGGTTTAGGGATAGGTATGGGTTTTGGGGTACAGGGGTATTTTTAGGGTTCAGGGCTAGGTTTGGGTTTTGGGGTATAGGGGTATTTTTAGGGTTCAGGGGTAGGTTTGGGTTTTGGGGTACAGGGGTATTTTAAGGGTTCAGGGCTAGGTTTGGGGGTACAGGGGTATTTTTAGGGTTCAGGGCTAGGTTTGGGTTTTGGGGTACAGGGGTATTTTAGGGTTCAGAGGTAGGTTTGGGTTTTGGGGTACAGGGGTATTTTTATGGTTCAGGGCTAGGTTTGGGTTTTGGGGTACAGGGGTATTTTAGGGTTCAGAGGTAGGTTTGGGTTTTGGGGTACAGGGTTATTTTTAGGGTTCAGGGCTAGGTTTGGGTTTTGGGGTACAGGGGTATTTTTAGGGTTCAGGGCTAGGTTTGGGTTTTGGGGTACAGGGGTATTTTAGGGTTCAGAGGTAGGTTTGGGTTGTGGGGTACAGGGGTATTTTTAGGGTTCAGGGCTAGGTTTGGGTTTTGGGGTACAGGGGTATTTTAGGGTTCAGAGGTAGGTTTGGGTTTTGGGGTACAGGGTTATTTTTAGGGTTCAGAGCTAGGTTTGGGTTTTGGGGTACAGGGGTATATTTAGGGTTCAGGGGTAGGTTTGGGGTTTGGGGTACAGGGGTATTTTAAGGGTTCAGGGCTAGGTTAGGGTTTTGGGGTACAGGGGTATTTTAGGGTTCAGGGGTGGTTTTGGGGTACAGTGGTATTTTTAGGGTTCAGGGCAAGGTTTGGGTTTTGGGGTACAGGGGTATGTTTAGGGTTCAGGGGTAGGTTTGGGTTTTGAGGTACAGGGGTATTTATAGGGTTCAGGGCTAGGTTTGGGTTTTGGGGTACAGGGGTATTTTTAGGGTTTAAGGATAGGTTTGGGTTTTGGGGTGTTGGGGTATTTTAAGGAGTAAGTGTGGGTTATGATTATGTGTTGCAGGGGTATTTAAAGGGAGCAGGGTGGGATTAGCACACGATATGAGACATGGCATGAAGGGCAGAACGTACCACACGCCCCCAGCGTTTGTCACGCTCCCCAGCACACGCCCACAGCACAACGCAGACACGCCCACAAGGGACTACTTTGCTGGCACGGTTCTTTTACCTTTTAAATGTATAAGGTGGGCGTCTGCATAGCCTATGTCCTTCTGCTGCAACTGCCCTTTCCAACGCTGTATTGGGTGTTGTGATTGGTGCTGTGGTTCCTGAGATTACCCGCCTCAAAGGTTTGGGCTCTCTCTTTATTATATTAATATAAATATAGATAATGAATACCTAATCCAAATTTTGAAAATTCTTCAATCACATTTCGCTATTTAAAAAATCCGAAGTAAAATGGCCAAGCAACGCATAGTTCAATTATATAAGTTGTATTGCAGATTCAATAGTTCTTATATCTAAAATCTAAAAAGAAAGATACCAACTCATTTATGAGAGGACAACATTTATATAATGGCCTGTTTCCACCGTATCTCTAGATTCAGCCCCTTGTTTACTGTATCCAATGAAAAGATCCAAAAAAACTTCACGTTTTTTCCTTATCATCTCTGGGCATTTTCCTTCTTTTGTTCGAACTTTCTGTAAGATAAACCAGCGAATATCTTCAGGAATATGGTTATTCTCAACAAAATGGGATACTATTGGTGCAGTCATTTTTCGTGTCCTGTTGGCTGATTTATGTTCAGTCAGTCTAACATTGAGTGAACGAGATGTCTCGCCCACATAGCCTTTGTTACAAGGGCAAACGAGCAAATAGATGATATTCTTAGTTTTTCAGTTGCTCATGCCCCTCAAAATAATAGCTTGGGGGCGTGGCCAAGATGGCGACGGAGTAGGATGTGCTTTAGTCCCCTCCGGCGCCAGGCCCTAAACATAGCCTTGTAAAGCATTGACCCCGGGCGTCCACCTGGGGTTTTGGGCTGCTCTGGAGCCTACTTACTGTGGCGACCGGCGGAGGAACGATTTCCAGCGGTCCCTGGGCTCGCAATAGCGAGTCGGAGTCAGCGGCGGTGTCCGGGGCCTGAGCGACGCTGCGGACAGAGACGCGAAGAGGCAGCGTGGAGACTCTGAAGGGTGCCCGACGGAACATAGCTGGCGGGAGCACCGAGGCCCGGGACTACGGTGTGGCGGGGAACTAGCGGCGGTGAGGAGAGGCCTGATCGGCACCGTGGTCTGGGCGCCGGGGAGGGGGCGGAGCCTACCTGGCCGAGCACTCTGTGCCACAATTCGGCCGCCGGAGCAATCGAGGCCGTGGTCTGAGGCCTAGCTGGAGGACGATCTGCGTTACCGCCGTGGCCCTCGTTCAGGGGTCCGACCTGTGGAGAGTGGTGGTAGCGGCCCCAAGGTGAATGCGGTTGGCCCCCCCATGAGAACTGGCAGAGTCAGATCCTTCAACTGGGATCCACGAGGTTTGGCTAGCCGGGCCTGGTAGCTAAAGGCCGAAGCGAGGACGTGGGACACCGTGAGCACTTGGGCCCTTAAGGATAGAGGCGCTGCTGCGGGGAAGCGGCGTGAGCAGCAGGTACTTAAAACCTGTGGTCACAGACGCTGAGAGACTTGTGGTGGCTGCAGAGCGGCCATTTGGCTCCGGTTTGGCCCCCCCCCTACGTCTCGGGGACTGAGTCTACTGGACCGAGACTGGGCCTGTGTGACCGGCAGGGAGGGGAGAGGATAGACCCCCTGAATATTCGGCTACGCTGAATCTGCAGGCAGGTATTGGCGTTGGAGTGGGAGCTGGCGCTACGAGGACTTCCCCTACTGATCAGGGCCTGTTTGACGAGCAGGCACATTTGGAGTCACTAGCTGAAGCTGGGGCTTTGAGTGCACGGAGTGAGAACGAGGTAGTGGCACCATCTAGAGGCTACCATAGTGTGGAAGGCACCGCGCGTGGAACCCCCCTGGAAAGCGAAAGGGGCCGCAATGTCTACCATCTCGCGCAAGGGGAAGAATGGTAGGGACGGCCAACAGAAGAACAGCCAGCAACCGACATCCCCTGGCCCGAGCTCCTCTCCAAAGAGGTCTGACGACGAGGCCCCAGCCACCAAAGCTTTTATGGCTGAACTCTTCAAATCCATCAAGGAGGATATCTCGGACCTCCGAGCGCAATTGACGTCTGACCTTCGGGAGGTAAGACGAGACGTGGATGGCATTGGGGAGAGAGTGGCCACACTGGAGGATCACGATCTCAGCATTGCGAATGACGTCCACCAACTGCAGCAGGACGTGCTGCGGCTTACTGAGCAGAACCTGGACTTACAGGCCCACGCGGAGGACTTAGAGAACCGCTCCCGAAGGAATAACATTCGCATACGGGCGGTTCCGTGGGATGGCGAAGCAGGAGACTTGAGGGGCTACGTGCAGGAGCTATTTCTACAGATCCTGGCCGAGGACGACGTACATGAGATCGGGATGGACCGTGCCCATAGAGTTGGTCTGCCCCGGAGGGGAGGGGGACCGCCCCCGGATATACTTGTCTGTATCCACGATTTTCAACTAAAGGAGAGGATCCTCAGGAAAGCACGAGAAATTCCTAACCTGCAGTTCCGGGAACACCGCCCGCAACTCTATCAAGATCTAGCGGCAACGACCCTTCAGAAACGGCGAGAGTTCAGGCCGGTGACCGCGTTTCTACGGATTCGCAGCATCCCTTACTCCTGGGGCCACCCTTTCCGCATAGTCTTTCGGTGGCAGAATAAGTTGGTGCAGCTTCGCTCCTTACAGGCTGCAAAGGAGCTGCTAGGCATTGAGGATGAAGCCCCGGCCTCAAGGGCGAGCAGGCCCTCGACGAGGAGACGACATCGATCCTCCTCTTGGCACAGAGTGGGTTCAGCATCGGACCGCGGGAGGCCTGATAGAGCTACCAGCCTACAGGAGAGGGGCGATGGGGTAGCTTCCGTCTCCTCAGCGACGCTGACGACTTCACAGCAGAGCTCCGGAGCGGCCTGACTTATGGGCTGTTGGTCATTGGGCGCCGGAGGGGCTCGTGCACTCAGGTTCCGTGGGTATGGTGGTACTTTTTGAGAAGACACCCCGGACCGAGGCCATGGGAGTCCCACATGGATTCTCCCACCCCCTTCCTGGTGACTGTTCGGTGCGCTGCACTGATCTGGGACGCTTCGTTGAGACTGTTAAGTATATTTGTTTGTTTTTGAGTTGGGGTTTGGGTTGGGGGGGCACTGGGGGTGTTGTGGGGGGTTTGGGGGAGGGGGTGGGTGGGCAGGGTGGTGGTGGCGCCTGGTATGAATGTACGGTACGTCTTTTTCACGCTGTGTATATGCTACTGGAGCTCTTGCGTGTTCGGCCTTTGGGAGTGATTGTAGATTGGGAGGACTTTGTTGCTGTCCTTGAGTTGTCGGATGTGGACAAGGGCTCAGTATTCAGTAGAGAATTGGTAGTAAGAATGTCTACGGATTGGATGGGTAGGTTTCTTGGGTGCTGGAGTGGGGGGATGACATTAGCATTGACTGTGATGGGGTGGACTCTACCTTACCGTTATGCCGCTTAGCATTGGGACATGGAATGTCAAGGGACTCAACTCTCCTCAAAAACGCGAAAAAGTATGGAAATATATTACTGATCATCATTTAGATATTGTGGGACTCCAGGAGACCCATCTGGCGCGTAAAGACGAACTCCGCCTGCGCCATAGGCAATTCCCACTGGTCTATAGGTCCTCTGCATCCACCAAACGTAAGGGAGTGGCGCTTCTCTTTCGAGCATCTCTACATTTCCAACCCTTGGGAGTTAGCGGGGACAAGGAGGGGAGGTGGCTTATGGTCAATGGAGTACTTGCTGGAGTAACTTGTACGTTTGTGGTGATATATGTCCCCAACGCGGGGCAGAATGCCTTTCTCCGTGCCGTGCTTGATAAGGCGGGGGATTTTGCTGAAGGCCTCATGGTGCTTATGGGGGACTTCAATATGGTTTGGGACAGAGACCTAGATAGCTCAAGGGCGCAGAGGGCGGGTGCTGGGGTCTTTTCCGCTGAGAATCAAACTGTAATGGGTAAACTTGGATTGGTTGATGGCTGGAGATTTCTGCACCCCCAATCGCGCGACTACACGTTTTTCTCCCATGTTCATCACACTTACTCCAGGCTCAAGCATATCTTTGTGAGCCAGGCACTACAGGGAGCGACCTGGGACTCTAGCATTTTCCCTTTGTCTGTTTCGGACCACAGCCTGCTGGTAGTGGGGTTACACTGGCCCTCCGGGGGTGACGGGGTGAAGAAATGGTATTTCCCGCCGGCTCTGGTCAGGGATGACGCCTCCTGCAAGGCATTGCGCAAAGCAATAAGGGAGTTCTGGACCCTCAACCCGGCGTCAGACACTTCCCTCTTTAACACCTGGGATGCGTGTAAGGCCTCCGTCAGGGGCACATGCCTTCACCTAAACGCTAACCTCAATAAGTTAAGACGGAAGGAAAGGGAGGAATTAGAGGCAGAATTGGCTACCTTGGAGCAGGCCCACAAGAACAAGCCGTCTAGGCTCACACTAAGGCCACTGACTGCAGTGCGGGGTAAGCTGAAGGCCCATTACGCCAACCGTGCGGAATTTACCTTGCTTCGGCTTTGGCGCATTTCCTACTCACAGGGGAACAAGGTGGGCAGACATCTGGCTCGTCAGCTGTGTGATAAACGAGAGAGGGAGTATATAGGTGGCATACTGGACTCCTCGGGGACGCCCTGCCACAAGGATGCGGATAAGGCCCGTCTCTTTGGCCGGTTCTATGAGACATTGTATAAAGGCGATTCCCTTGACCAAGCGGCGCAGGATCGCTTTTTGGCTGCCCTCCCCATTCCACGGGTCTCAAAAGAATGGAACGAACAACTTATGGCCCCCATCTCTAGAGAGGAGGTATTGGAGACTATCGGAGACCTCAAGCTCCACAAAGCTCCCGGTCCAGATGGGTACACGGCATTATTCTACAAAACCTTTGCTACGGAACTTTGCGAGTTCTTGGTACCCCTTTTCAACGAAATGGCAGTCTCGGGTTGCACCACTGGTTCCATGTCCGAGGCTGTGATCTCCATAATCCCTAAACCGGGGAAGGACTTGTCCCAATGCTCGTCTTACCGCCCGATAGCTCTGCTCAACATAGGCGCTAAGCTATACTCCGCTATCCTGGCACGTAGACTCCGGGATTTGATGCCGACCATTATTCACCCGGACCAGTCGGGATTTATCAAGGGGCGTCAAACACACGACAACTTCACCTCATTGAAAAGGCCTCGAAGTTCCATCTCCCAGCCGTCTTGGTGGGGCTCGATGCGGAAAAAAGCTTTTGACCGGGTGGACTGGAACTTCATGTTCCGCACTCTGGAAGCCTTTGGGTTTTTCGCAACAATTCATCACCATGATCCGAGCGAATTACAGCACTCCATGCTCCAGAGTGGTGGTTAATGGGCACCGTTCCGCTGACTTCGCCCCCACACCAGGGGCACGAGACAGGGGTGCCGTCTTTCTCCCCTGCTCTTTGCCTTAAGCATCGAACCCCTGGCCATCGCAATGCGCGAGCGGGAGCAGATAAAGGGTCTCCCCTTTTCAGGTAAGCAGCATAAAATCTCCCTTTTTGAGGACGATGTGCTGCTTTCTGTAGGAGACCCGGCGCACTCTCTGCCGCACATTCGAACTCTGCTGTCCAACTATGAGGAGGTGGCCGGATTCAAGGTTAACTTCGACAAATCATTTATCTTGAACTTAACGCTTCCGCCGGTCGAGCTGGAACGCTTACGTCTGCTTACGCCGTTGGCTTGGGCGTCGACCTCCCTCCTCTATTTGGGGGTCCGATTGACACCTTCTATTGACACCCTCTTCGCAGCGAACTTTCCGCCCATGTTATCAGCGGTGAGAGTGGAACTGGACCGCTGGAAGCCGAAATACATTACTTGGCTGGGTAGGATCCACGCCATTAAGATGGTCCTCCTTCCTAAGTTTTTATACCTTTTTCAGGCCCTCCCCATACCGATGGAGTTAGACTTCTTTCGACGGTTGAAGACCCTCTTGCTGAAATTCATCTGGCAGGGGGGACGGGCACGCCTTGCTTATGAGACTTTGAGGCGCCTGCGGGAGGAGGGTGGAGTAGGCCTCCCAGATATGCACCTGTACTACAAGGCCGCACAATTGAGGGTCATGGTAGAGTGGTCGCAACAGGAATCTGAAAAACACTGGCTACACATGGATAGGAGTGTAGCTGGGAGGTCGATATGGGACCTGGCTTGGAAGCCCAAACCAGACAGACCTAAGAATGCCTACATCAGCACCCCCACTGGCACTGTTCTAAAGGTGTGGGACACGGTATCAGGAGACGAGCGCTGGACGTTGTTCCCCTCCCCCTTCACTCCGTTGCACTTCAATCCGGCTTTCCCGCCGGCGCTGCAAGAAGGGCCATTTCGGCCCTGGAGAGAGGGTGGGTGTAGGGCCCTTACACACCTATTTCATGGCACGAAACCACTCACATTCTCCAACTGTATGAGGGACTATGGTCTGCCGCCCACGGAGCGCTTCTGTTATGCCCAGCTGATTCACTGGGCGACCTCCCCTGGTCTAAGAGAGGCAGCTACGAGACCGCCCTCGCCCTTTGAGGCCTTCCTTTTACGGACTGCTACGATGAAGGGAACGATCTCCTTTCTGTATAAGCTACTGCTCAGCACAAAGGTCTCCCCTCGTCCCGCTATATGGAACATTGGGAAGGTCAGCTGGGTAGGGAGGTAGAGGAAGGTGAATGGAAGGGACTCTGGAGGGACATTAGGGCCCACAATCACTCAGCGGACCTCCGCGATGCCCATTACAAGACTATGTTTGATTGGTACCTTTACCCCTCGAAACTCCACCGCATATTCCCAGCGACCTCGGATCGCTGCTGGAGGGGCTGTGGCCTATTAGGGGATTTTCGCCACATCTGGTGGGATTGTCCAATCATTCGACATTTTTGGACCGAAATTCTGTCACATATCAGAGACATGTTGGGATACCCGATCCCGGACTCCCTATCCTTTGTCGTCTTGGGTCTCCGAGATCCACTACTGGAACATCAGACGAAAGCAGACAAACAGATTATGTGGCTATGCCTCGGAGCGGCCAAGCTTACCCTGGCTGCGGCCTGGAAAAAAACGGCGGCCCCGGCTATGTCGCTATGGCACGCAAAGCTATGGAGGTTGATGAGCATGGAGAGAATGGCGGATATCTTCTTGGGCAACTTTAAGAATTTTATGTTTCGATGGGGTCCGCTTGTCAGATTCCTATCGAATGGTTTACCATCTGCTGTTTGCCCGTCAGCCTTGCGAGCGCTCCACCTTTTCCAGGTTTAATTACATGATTGATGTGAATGCGTAAGGCAGGGAGATACTGTTGGCTGGCGCCACCACATGGGGGGTGGGGGGGACACCGGGGAGGGGGGAAGGGAAGGATTTTAAGGGGGTTTGTCTTTGTTGCGGCTTAGCTTGCTGGGGGGGACCCTGACTTTCCCGGGGGCCATCCCGAGGAACTTAGTATACTGCGATAACGCCTTCTCGGGGAAGACTCAGCAGAGACACTGTGGAACTCCGGGCAGTTGAAACCCCTAGCTACCACTGACTTACTAGATTCCGCTCTATGCGGTGAAATGTACCCCGTAGCTCTGAATGGATACGTCGGGAGTGTTGCTGGGCTACTGTGTAAAATACTGCAATGTTGCCGCCTGTTTCTCTTTCTGTCTTTTTCTCAATTTCATTCCTTTTCAAATGCAATAAAAACAACTTTTACAAAAAATAATAGCTTGTCCATTAAATTGCAATTCTTTAGTCTCTATTGCTTGAGGGCAAACCTTGCAAGTGCCGCATTTAAAGTTGCCATCTATCGGATTCATGCCTTCAATACTTCTCTGTATTGGCTCTTTGTGTGTGGGTATGCGTGATCTGACAACCAGATCTTTTATATTTTTGTTTTGATAGGCAAAAAGCAGTTTCGATATTTTATTGTGTTCAGATTTATTTACATTAAGCAGGTGACAATTTGAGCACACAACTTGCCGAATGTATTCATTTATTAATGGATGACGAGTCACAAAAACTAATTTAGTGTCTTGTGTTTGATGTGTACCTTGCAAAAGACGTTGTCGGTCAAAGAACCTTGCACGTTTATATGACTCTCTGATTAGTCTATGAGGATATCCTTGATCTTTAAACTTTTTCTTCATTTCTGTTGCCCTTTTATCATAATCTTCCAACTTCGTACAATATCGCCTTAATCGTAAAAATTGACTGAAGGGGATGCTGTTTTTTTGAGTAGTGGGGTGAAAGCTGTGATAATGTAAGAGAGTATTACGGGCAGTAGGTTTGATGAAAAGATCTACAAATAATTGGCCACAAGTATGCTTGATTAAAATATCTAAGAACTCCATCTGTGAATTGCTAACATGAGATGTAATTTTTAAGTTGGTGTTACATACATTTAGCCATGCAATGAACTCACTTAAAATATCCTCATTGTCGTCCCATATAAACACAATGTCGTCTCTATATCGCGACCAGTGGAATATAGACTCGAAAAATGGAGCAACTTCATTAAAAATAAACCGTTGCTCAAAATGGGCCACATAGATATTAGCTATCGTTGGGGCGCAAGATGCGCCAATGCTGACCCCTTTTATCTGTCTATATAGGGCTCCTTGAAATTCAAATACATTTTCTTCAAGGATAATCTGTAGACAGTCAATAATGAAGTTGACATTACATTCGATCTTATTCAGGTCTATAAACCATTCCACTGCTGCAATGGCACCATCACATGGTATGTTTGTATACAAACTTTAGACATCTAGTGACACCAACCTTCCTATTCGTCCTGCAGCTATTTTTATATACTTGACATTGTACACTTTTCTAACTTAAATGTAAACCTATTTAATTGCAAAACTGTAAGCCCATTTACAGAAACGGGATTCTTAAATTTTAAAGCATTAGGCTGCCAACGGATGTTGAATTAAATTACAAATACATGTACGTTTTTAAAAAGGATACATTAGTCTGAAATCAACAGTATAAACAATTCTAATGCGACGATGGGATGAGTTCGTCAGGGATGTTCACCTGCCATAAATCTTTTGACCCTTTTGCAGGAACTGGTTCCAGCAGCATCTTGGATTAAATACTTCAGTCAAGTACTTTTGCTCTAGGCCGGTCAGAAGGGCTTTGCATTCAAGTTCAAAAGACTCTTCTGGACTTAAAATATCAGGACACTGCCATGTGTCTCCCAAGTCAATCAGCCCAGCGATAACTCCTCTGCCAAATCTCTCTCCTGAGTACAACAAATTGTCAATTTCAGCCGATGTATTGCCAAGTTTAGTTACAAGAATATCTTTCTAAGCACAATCCTTCCAGTCTTTGTAGGCGATGTGAATAGCAATAGTACAGGTCGAGTACTCGGCCAGGACAGGGCGCCAGCGAGTCTCCAGTGTTTTGACTCCATTCAAACCCAATCCAGCATACTGTTGCCGGAAGGAGAGGCAGCCACATTTCATGCCTCTGATGTCACTCAGGTGCATATTATCACGGACCGGTGTTAAAATTATCACCGTTTTATCGGCAGGAAACTGCCGATAAAATGGCGATAATGGGCTTGATAATACGCCCTTGTTAATTCCCATAGAGGCCCATGTTAACATCAGAACATGGGCTTCTATGGGAATTAACAAGGGCGTATCATCAAGCCCATTATTGCCGTTTTATCAGCAGTTTCCTGCCGATAAAACGGCGATAATTTTAACACCGGTCCTTGATAATATGCCCCTCAGTTCTCTCCGCTTTGCTTGAGATCTTCGTTCTTTTCAGTGGAAGGAAAGTCAGAAACGATGCAGACCACTGGCAGAATGTTTAAACGGAACACCGGGTCAGAATTTTTACTAGCATTGCACCTTATCTTCTTGTACGGATAATAAACAGGCATAGCTGCCAAGGTTTCAGATTGCTATGTGTGATGTTTTCATAAATTCAGTGTAAATATGAGTGACATTTCAATGACAATGAGTGACACTCGCCAGCAAGTTTACCTAGACTGAATAAATGCTACAAAAAAACAAGTGTTAACTGTATCCAATCCCGGTGTGGAGCGCATTTACAACCTGTCTGTGCATTAGCTTGTACTGTGCACAATATGAAAATAGTCTAGCATTTAGAGTTTGAGTCTCTGCCTCGAGCCTGCACTCAGCAATGCTACAAAGTGTGCTGATGTCCTATTCATCATTGGCTGTCCTTCAATATGTGAATGACCCATCATGACTCTACCTGAATGTGTACACGTCACATGATTATCAAATTATTGTCAACTTATTATAAACATATTGTTTTACCACCATCCAGTTATGCATACCAATTGCCTGCTGAAGAAACCCTGGACATCTTCAGAGGCAGTAGACTGGGATCCTATAACGAACTACTTCTGGCTTTGCGCTTTTGGGTTTTCCATTGCAGGCAGCGACTTTGGTGTGCAAGGCTGGCTGTAGGCAGGCAGACTCAGGCCGCAAACCACCATTGGACGCTGCAATTCGATTTCCCGGCCCGAGAGATGAGGCGTGGACTCTGATGGGGCAGGGTTAGAGATGGAAGTAGTGTTCACCCCATCACTGCCTGAGCAGCCATGGATGGAGTTGGGGTGGGACACTCCTACTAAACCTTGGTCAAACCACACAAGGTTTCTCCCTGAGCTCTACAACAATTCAAAATCCAGTGTACGTATATTCTCGTATTCCACGTGGTCTAAGATCACAAATTGTACCGACCTATGAAGATTTAGAACCTGACCTTCTGGACCTGTGGGAAAAAGAATTGACTAGTAGTTCCAATAATCTGATTGAGATTTTGATTGAAAATGCCGAAAGGAAAATTGCTAAACTATTGATTGAAATTCAAACCTGTGAGGAAGAAATTACAGAATTAAATTTACCAGAAGCAACAGTTAAAAATTATACATTATTGGATGATATCTTGACGAACTTGCAGGCAGATATCAAGCGTAGGAAGGCGAGGAAACTTAAAAGGGATGAGCAAGACTATAAGATCGGTCGTGTTTTCACTTTTGCTTGCAGATTTGATTATTTGGTTAATAAAGACCAGGTCTCTAAGAAGACCGTGACCCCATCAAGTTCGGAGATTCTGTCTTCCTCCAGCAGTGTCTCAACAAGTGAGAATGAGGAGACTTTAGAATTAACTTCTGGCAAGATACTTGACAATTCTTTTTTTCAGGAGGTCCGTCGTTTCAGGATGGGGAATCGAGAAACAGGTGGGAGATTCAGAGATACAGGAGGGGAAAGACAAGGAGAGGGACAAGAGGGAAAAGGAAAAGAAAAAATAAGAGTAGGGATGAGAACACGGTCTTGGAAGTAGCGAATGATGTGACAAATGAGATAGAGATTATCAATCTTTCTTCATTTGAATTGTCAGGCAGTATGATTTCACTATTAAAAAAGGTTTGGGATTCTGTCCGTCTACGTGTATTGATTAGTACACTACCAAGATTGATGTTTACAAATTGTCAAGGTTACTTAAACTTAAAAAGTTATTTTCAAATCAAGACACTGTGAATAAAAGTACGGTCACTACTGTACTATCAAGTAATGTGACCATACACGAGGTACTAGATACTAGACTCCTTCTTTCACTTATTGAGAGTGAGGAGGATCCAGTTACTATGAGATCACTATTAGAAGATATGTAGATCAGACAGAGTTCTGCTATTAGCAGTGGGCTAAAAACTAGGTCAAAATGGATACCACAATTATCCTCAGGGAATACGGTTGATGCCTTTTACAAAGCCGTCAACCTTGATATAGACAGACTTATTGAAAGAGAGTATAGAGGCTTCAACAAACCTTTACCGGGAACCTTAGTAAAGAAGAAAGGTTGGCTCTCAAGACTTTAACATCAAACCCAGAATTGATTATACACATGGCAGACAAGGGCGGCAACATTGTCTTATTGAATAGGAAAGATTACAATGTAGGAATTTTATCTCAACTTAATGATGAGAAATATTATGAGCAAGAAACAGTCAGTCCATTATTACACCTATCTTTATGAACTTTACGACTGTTTACTAAGAAGAACTAAAAGAGACATTACTTCTGCACTTATATAACAATTTTTGGAATACAAGAATATACGTACACTGGATTTTGAATTGTTGTAGAGCTCAGGGAGAAATTTGTTGTGTATTTTGATAAACCCAGAATCTGATTTAGTTTTTTTGGGGGATAGAGTGGTAACCTATCCCTTCTTCCTTGGAGCTCTCAGTGATTACATTTCATAATACTTTGCCCTTACTTCTAATTGTGCGCCAGAATCTATACCTGGTTACCATTTCTTTTGATTCTGATTATTTCAGGTTTCTGGCAGCCTCTCGGGTGTTATTACTATGAATAGGGATCAAGAAGCACAAGACCTGTTTAAGAACTTGAGTTCAGGTTCCTCGATTAGTGCAGCAGTAACAGTAACTAATAAAATTAAAAATGAGGGTTTACGTGCTAAGTTTATCAAATTGGAGAGACTTAAAAGACTGGAACTTAACAAATGGTGGGACGCAGTTACACGTAAACAGTATCTCACCTTGAACCGCATTCCACGTGGTCTAAGATCACAAATTGTACCGACCTATGAAGATTTAGAACCTAACCTTCTGGACCTGTGGGAAAAAGAATTGACTAGTGGTTCCAATAATCTGATTAAGATTTTGATTGAAAATGCCGAAAGGAAAATTGCTAAACTATTGATTGAAATTCAAACCTGTGAGGAAGAAATTAAAGAATTAAATTTACCAGAAGCAACAGTTAAAAATGATACATTATTGGATGATATCTTGACGAACTTGCAGGCAGATATAAAGCGTAGGAAGGCAAGGAAACTTAAAAGGGATGAGCACGACTATAAGACCGGTCGTGTTTTCACTTATGCTCGCAGATTTGATTATTTGGTTAATAAAGAGCAGGTCTCTAAGAAGACCGTGACCCCATCAAGTTTGGAGATTCCGTCTTCCTCCAGCAGTGTCTCAACAAGTGAGAATGAGGAGACTTTAGAATTAACAACTGGCAAGATACTTGACAATTCTTTTTTTCAGGAGGACCGTCGTTTCAGGATGGGGAATCGAGAAACAGGTGGGAGATTAAGAGATACAGGAGGGGAAAGACAAGGAGAGGGACAAGAGGGAAAAGGAGAAGAAAAAATAAGAGTAGGGATGAGAACACGCTCTTGGAAGTAGCGAATGATGTGACAAATGAGATAGAGATTACCAATCTTTCTTCATTTGAATTGTCAGGCAGTATGATTTCACTATTAAAAAAAGGTTTGGGATTCTGTCCGTCTACGTGTATTGATTGGTACACTACCAAGATTGATGTTTACAAATTCTCAAGGTAACTTAAACTTAAAAAGTTATTTTCAAATCAAGACACTGTGAATAAAAGTACGGTCACTACTGTACTATCAAGTAATGTGACCATACAGGAGGTACTAAATACTAGACTCCTTCTTTCACTTACTGAGAGTGAGGAGGATCCAGCTACTATGAGCTCACTATTAGAAGATCTGGAGATCAGACAGAGTTCTGCTATTAGCAGTGGGTTGAAAACTAGGCCAAAATGGATACCGCAATTATCCTCAGGGAATACGGTTGATGCCTTTTACAAAGCCGTCAACCTTGATATAGACAGACTTATTGAAAGACAGTATAGAGGCTTCAACAAACCTTTACCAGGGAACCTTAGTAAAGAAGAAAGGTTGGCTCTCAAGACTTTACCATCAAACCCAGAATTGATTATACGCATGGCAGACAAGGGCGGCAACATTGTCTTATTGAAGAAGAAAGATTACAATGCAGAAATTTTATCTCAACTTAATGATGAGAAATATTATGAGCAAGAAACAGTCAGTCCATTATTACACCTATCTTTATGAACTTTACGACTGTTTACTAAGAAGTACTAAAAGAGACATTACTTCTGCACTTATATAACAATTTTTGGAATACGAGAATATACGTACACTGGATTTTGAATTGTTGTAGAGCTCAGGGAGAAATTTGTTGTGTATTTTGATAAACCCAGAATCTGATTTTGGTTTTTTTTGGGATAGAGTGGTAACCTATCCCTTCTTCCTTGGAGCTCTCGGTGATTACATTTCATAATACTTTGCCCTTACTTCAAACTGTGCACCAGAATCTATACCTGGTTACCATTTCTTTTGATTCACACAAGGTTTCTGAAGTCGCTCCTCGTGTGCTCTGTCTGGGGAGCCTGAGAAATCCCTAATGGATTTCAAAACTTCGGAACATCCGCATAGAGCTGGAAGCTCACTCAGAGCAAGGTTGGCAAAAATGTCAAGCAAGCCCTGCTCCTTCCCTTCTTTTGCTCTCTATCTTTCGATCTATCGATTCTCTGTCTCTTCCCTCTCTCTTCTGCCTCTGATCACTTATGTTTCTCTCTAGCCACACACACACTCTGTCCCTCTTTCTTTGACCTGATTTCTCCTCTCAGCTCTCTCCCCCTCTTTCCCTCTGTCTCCAAAAGCCCCTTCTGCGTGAGCTGCCGTTAACCTCGAGGAGCTGGAGACCGGAGCGAGCTGCGGTCCAGGACCGTCAGAGCCTGGCCTCTAGTAGCTGGCCTGCAATAGACGTTCCCTTTATGTGGATGGCGTAATTGTTATCGTCCTTTAAGTGTCAGATTTAGTAATAAACAGCATTTCCTAGGCAGTCCTGCTAGGCTAGAGTAAGTCAGAGCGAAAGGAAAAAAAAACAACTACTCGATCACCGTTAATACAGCTTAAAAAATTATTTTGAAATTCAAGAAAAATTTAAAAGTTGAATACTGAAAGGATACTTAACAGACCAGTGTATTCTATAACCGTGCACATCTATTAAAAAACACACACATCCTCGTAGATTTCACCCCATTATTCACCTCTCCATGCGTGTCGGTGGTGGGTTTCATTTCTAGTAATACAAAACGTGGGCCGCGCTTCTGTGACAATTATCCTCAGAGCCATCCGCACCGCATGACGTTTTGGTGGAAACATAGGACATTTAAGTGCAATTTATGTTTTGAATACATAGCTTTCTTCCGCCACAGACAATGACTTGAAACAATTCACAAACACCTTCTGATCTCCCAGGGCTGATGGCACCACAAACAATTCTTAAACGAGCCCTGCGTTGAACTTGGAGGAGGTCGGAATGCAAAGCCGAAGCACAGATAATTTGGAACTGTTTATTGCCAGCAAGCACTCTTATTTTATGCCCCTCTTTAACTCGGGACTAGGGCGGCACACACTTACTTGATAAGAAATTGCAACTGTCTGTTTTGCGGGGCACAGCCGGCCGGCCGCCCGCCTCAATCGATGATTTTCATGTCCCCTCGAGTCTTGCTGCGCCGCGGCGGGCGGCCAATGTGGGCATGAGAGAGAGTCTAAGTCTCCAGCCTGCATTAGATTCAATCCCCCGACGCTTTCTGCCTACTTCCTCCGGAGTCCGGACGTGACGTGGCACACTCTACCGCCGGCACATCCTGATTATTATCCTGGCCCCCATGGTGTCAAGCCGGTGATTGACAGCAGCACTATCGTCTGCTGAGAGGGCAGCCCCTCCCTCCTCCTGCAGTGTGTGTGATGAGTTAGCCCCCGAGCCGCCGGCGCCGTATTCATTTGTTTCCATGGCAACAAACACAGCAGGTAGCACTGGGCAGAGTTCAGGTACATTGTAGCACTCTCAGCCACTCCACAGAGGCTGAGAGCAGATCGGTAAACTAGTTAGGAACTCGGGCTCAGCAAGCAGCACGAGTCGAGCAGCAGAGAGCCCGGGCACAGGAGCCGCTGGTGGCGCGCCTGCCACTGGTGGCAAAAATGCGTGACAATGCATTTCAGTGCGGTGATGCGGATCACCGCACTGAAATGCGTGAGTGTCAGACCTGTTGCGTGACGCTTGGCAGGACTGAACAGGAAGCTGTTCTTTACAGTAACGTGTTCGGGAAATTATATGTGGAGCTGGAAAGTAAATACATGAATCTTTTTACAGCAACCACGTGTACAATATTTTGTGATTATTATTTTTTGTTTTATTTACTTTGGTGTATATATATTTTCTGTACTAGATGAAGTATTAACTTACAATTATGTATGAAATTATGAGACGTTTAAAATAACACTAGGAAATGTATCTATAGAGGTTTGCGAGAATATAAAACTATTTATCATGATGAAATATTTCTCAGTTGAATATCAGGAATTACTGTGCTGCAAGATAAGAAATGTACTATTGATAACAAATTCGAGTTCTTTACAGGAATGAGAAATTGACTGTTAATATTTATGTATTGGGGGTGGGGTGGGTGACCTGTTCCACCAGAGATTTTACCTTTTGATGGAAGAATATAGCAAACTCAGTTGCTTTCTTTGAAGCATCTTCAGGCTTGATGGTTTGGGGAGAACAATTTGGGTTTTTGATGAGGTTGAAAAGTTATTTAGGTCTGTTTTTAGCTGAATCGGGGAGGGATCTGAAATTAGATGTTTTTTCCTGGAAGATGTGCTGGTGGTATTTGGATCTTGCTGAGCGTAAAAGAGAGAGGTTGGGGTGGACGGAGAATGTCTCCAGTGTTTCTCCAAGATTCTGAGGTTTTTCCTTTCGTCATAGAGAGATTTGGTCAACCAAGGAGCTGATGGGGTGGGTCTTTTCCTTTTGCTTTGAAGTGGAGCAACCTTGTCAATTTCGACTGCAAAGATTGAGAGGCAAAGGGAAGTGAGATCGTTGACATCCGTATTGGGGTCTACACTAGGAAGTGAACACATTGCAGAATCACATAGAATCTCAAGATCAATGTTTTTTGTGTTGCGGAACCACGTAGAGGCTCTTTTAGGTTGGCTGAGAGTTAAAATGTGAGAGAGGTGAAAAAAGAAGGGAATGAGGAAATGGTCAGACCAGTCAACACGTATGGGTGAAGCAGTGGTAATCTGGTCTGATTTGGATATCACAAGGTCCAGAATTGAGCCCTTGGCGTGTGTAATTTCCGATCAGTGTTGGGCAAGATCGTTTGCTGAGAGAAAGTTTGCTAATTTGTTGGCAGCCAAGTCTTCCACAGAGCCCCAGTGGAGATTGAAATCACCTAGGAAGATCTGCTTGTCGCTTTGTGAATATTGGTCACTAATGAAGTTGATGAATTCATCTATGAAGGAAGAGCAATTACCAGGCGGGTGGTAGATGATATGTAACCTGAAGGGTGAGCCATGCTGAACTTGGATTTCTAGGGAAAGGCCTTCAAAGGTGCGAAAGAGGGTGGTGGGAAAGGTTTTGATTTGGAGGGCGTTTCTGTAGATAATTGCAACACCTCCCCCGATCTTGCCTGTTCTGTCGTGTCTGAGGATAGAGTAGTCAGTAGGTAACAAAAGATCAAAAGAAGTGTGAGAGGAGTCATTAAACCAGGTCTCAGTGAGAAAGAGCATGTCAAGATTGTGGTGAGTGATAGTGTCAGAGATTTCCAGTTTGTGTTTGGTTGCAGATCCGCAGTTATGGAGCATACAGTGTAGCTCTGACGCAACTGCTTTGGTGATGTGAGTGTCTAGACTGATGAGGGGGATAGGGATTAGGTTCTTGAATGAGGGTGCCCCTTGAGGGGGAGGCTGTTAAGTTCTGAAGGAAGAGATGAACTGAATTGCAAATTGAGTAGAGTTGTTAGGAGAGGCGAGTGGATGAGAATTGACATCGGTGGTCTTGTAGGTAGCCAATAAGTTGGTGATGTCTGTGGGGACAGATTGTTGTTGGTTCTATTGGGGCCCGGGAGCAAGGAACTCCTCGGGAGGTTATTAGGAGGGGGGCTATCTTAGCACATAAGAATGAAATGGACGCTTCAAGCTGGGAAATGGAAGAGATGAGAGAATCAAGTTTAGTTTCCAGAGAGAGGTGTGCTGAGCAAGGAGTGAAGAGTGGTTCAATGGTTGAGGGAGAGAGTGGCCTAGGGAAAGGAGGACAGGCGGAGGTTGGTGACCAGGGAGAGTGTTGGGGTGCGAGGGTCGAAGGTGGAGGAGGAAGTGAAGTAGGCGAAGGGGGACAGTAGGTTGTGGGGGACTGGGGAGAGAGATGTGATGCAAGGGTCTGAGGGGGGAAAGAAGGTGATAGAAAGGAGTATATGGAGTTACTGTGATATTTTTACTGGTGTTGAGCAGAGGTGAAGAATAGAGATCATACATAGGAGGAGAAAGTTGAGAAGTAGAATTGGATGGCTGGAGGATGGGGGGAAGGAGTGGGGTCATGGGAAGGCCATGGATACGGTGAGATGAGAGGAGAAGGGGCTGAACAGGTAGAAGAGGGAGGGAGGTCAAATGGAGGCCATAGGAGTGGGGATGGTGCAGGCCAGGTGCCATGGGTAATGAAAGGTGAATGAAGGGGTAAAGGCACCAGGCAGAGTGGGGGGTTGAGCAAAATGAAAGTTGTGGGAGGAGTGAGGAACTGCGCAGTCAGAGGGAGTGAAGAGGGAGGAATTGCCAAGAGGGGAAAGAGGGTTGTGAAGCATAGGGGGGGATGTAAGATGTGGAGAGATAGGAGGTGTGAGATCAGTGGGAGGGAAGATGATGGGATTACCAAAAGGGGAGGCAGGGATGTGAGGCATGGGAGGGATGTCAAAGCCCAGCTCACCTGAGTTTCTGTTCAGTTCTGATGGAGTTTGAAGACAGTCTGACCCCACCCTGAAACTGCTTGTTCCAGCACACTAGTTTTAGACAGTGCACTAAGAACCAGAAGCTCAAGGGAAGGGGGGAAGTAGATAAAATAAAAAAAGAGAGACAACACCGTTCTTGCGTTTCCACTGTTGAAGTGCTGCTAAAATCTGCGGCCCTCTCTGACTTCTGTAGAAACTGGTGCCTTATGAAACATAAACAAAGAACAGGTAAGTGCAACCTATTCCTAAATGTGTTCCTGAGTATCCCTTTATCTATTAGAAATTCTCTTCTACAAATACCTCTTGGATCCTGGTCTCTAGCTTCCAGGTTTGGAATGTGTTACTGTTCAGGGATGTGCTTTCTATTACTGTAAAGCTTCTATAAAATTAAACGAATACCATTATCAGAATTACCAATGTCAAACATTCACCGTAACCCCTCCCCTGCTGATGAAGGAACCGCTCTGTCATCAGCTGCGGTGGCGCTGTGCTGATGACGGAGCGGTTCCGTCATGGCCTGCTCGGCACGCCTGCGCGGCGCGGATTCCGCGCCTGCGCTGAGCGTTCCATTGAGCGGGCGATGGGGTCCCTGCAGATTTTTACTTATTTTCACCTAAGCTCTGGGCTAGGCTCCTGGCTAATGTCTTCACTGCCGCAAATGGTAGCTCACGACGTATCTCCTGGGCCACCTCTATTATAGTACCAATCTTTAAGAAGGGCCAGCGTGATGACCCGAGGTGTTATAGGCCCATATCCCTCCTGGACTCTGCAATTAAGATCTTAGGCAGAGTCCTTTTGGTCAAACTGAGGGATAGTATCGAGAGATGTGGTGGGCTATCTAATATCCAGTATGGATTTAGAGAGAAGAGAGGCACTTTGGAGCAGTGTTCCAATTTGCACCTGCTGATCTCTAAATACACGGTGGCTAAGGAGGGGTCTTTATTTTTGGCATTCATGGACCTCTCCTCAGCTTTCGACCTGGTGAACAGGGCTAAACTATGGGCTATTCTTTTAAAGATTGGGATAGACGGGGCATTGGTTAAATTCCTGGCGTCTCTACACCAAGAGCTGTTCGCCACAGTCAGAGTCACCAACGAGGGAAGGTGTAAGTCCCGATTTAAATCAATGCGAGGGGTACGGCAGGGCTGCATCCTGGCCCCCCTCCTCTTCACCATTTATATCAACGGATTAGGTAGGCATCTGGAAGAGATGGAAGGAGACGTCCCGCATGTAGGAGATGTAAAGATCCCTGCTCTCCTATACGCGGACGACGCAGTCCTTATAGCCCGAACTGGCAACGGTCTCCAGCGTTTGTTGGACGCGTTCGGTGCTTTTATGGACCAATTGGACCTAAAGGTTAACACAAACAATTCACACACGATGGTGGTCGGATGCTATAGAAACAAGGGTAAATCAAAAACTTTCAGGTGTAAGGGGGAAGTGGTCTCCAGAGTGGCTGTTTTTCCCTACCTGGGGGTGCTTTTTGATGAGAGGGGTTCGTGGGGTCCCCAGGTTAGGGCAAAGAGCCTATCTATGGCCAGGTCCTCGGCGGCCCTTATGGGCTTCTCAAAAAGGTTGGGGGCTAGACCAATGGATGCCCTACTGAAGGTTTTTAACACTAAGGCCCAGATGTAGGTAGACCAATACCGGTCGATAACGGACGAATTTACCGAATTTCGGCCCCTTACCGACCGATATTGATCAATCGCGATGTAGGAGAGCCAAAAACACCCGAATCGGTAAATTTACCGAATCGGTAAAGTTACCGATTCGGAAACCGTACCGAATCGGTAAAACTTCCGATTCGGAAAAAATACCGAATCGGTAAAGTTTCCGAATTGGAAATTTACCGAATCGGAAAAAATACCAAATCGGTAAAAATACCGATTCGGAAACTCTACCGATTCGGTAAATTTACCGAATCGGAAAATAAGAAATGGTAAAAATGAGTTTCGAGATGTAGGTGACCACTTAAATACCGAATTTGCATGAAATTCGGTATTTAAGAGTCGGTATTTAACATTGATTGCTATCAGGTGGTAAACAGGTGCTGGGTATAAAAAAAGCCCTAAAATGCAACATTTTGACCAGAATGACGGCATTCTATGTCATCGGCTACAAGCAGAAGGAGAGAGGGTCCGGAGGAGGATCACTCTTTTCCAGTTAACTGAACCAGAGATCCTGTAAAGGTACAGATTGGCTCCCCAAACTATCCTGGACCTTATCAGGGACCTCCACCCACTGTTGGAACATCCAACCCCAAGGGCACACACCATCCCACCCCATGTGCAGGTACTGTGCAGCCTACACCTACTTGCATCTAGGAGTTACCAGAGTGTGGTTGCTGCGGTAGGCGGGGTGTCCCAGAGTTGTCTGTCACGCTTTTTCAAAAGATTTCTTGATGCCATGCTGCAGAGGATGCAGCACTATATCAGCTTCCCTGCAACGCATGCAGAACTGCTAAGGACAAAAACTGAATTTTATCAGATGGCACATTTCCCCACCATAATTGGCTGCATTGATGGTACTCACATACCAATCTGCCCACCTGCTGCCACAGAGTACATTTATCGGAACAGGAAGTCCACCCACACGATAAATGTACAGGTCATCTGTGATGCCAATTACATAATCACTGACCTAGTAGCTGAATTCCCCGGGAGTACCCACGACTCCTACATCTTCCAGAACAGTGGGATATACGCACG
Source organism: Lissotriton helveticus (assembly GCF_964261635.1). Classification (NCBI taxonomy): domain Eukaryota; kingdom Metazoa; phylum Chordata; class Amphibia; order Caudata; family Salamandridae; genus Lissotriton; species Lissotriton helveticus. The sequence continues at coordinate 158,878,297 of NC_136073.1, read as the reverse complement.
CCTGACAGCAGGGGAATTTGGAGAAGGATACTTGCTAGGTAAAAGACTTTGAAAGTCCCTTGATACGTATTGCCGGTGGATGTGTGTGTGTGTGCATGTGATTAATTTTACTCTTCTTACTATTGGGGGACAGTGCATATGCTCTCTGGGCCTTCATCCTCACTCCCTACCTCAACCCCACAACACCAAGCCAGAGGAGATACAATCGGGTGCACAAATCAACCCGCAACATTGTGGAGCGCACCTTTGGCATGTGGAAGAGCAGGTTTCGCTGCCTCCATAAGAGTGGAGGTGCCCGGCAGTACACGCCAATCACCTGCTGCAAAATGATTGCAGCCTGTGCAATGCTGCACAACCTGGCGGTCCAGAACGGCACAGAAGTGGAAATCTCAGATTATGAGGACCATGACGATGAGGAAGCAGTGCCTGAACCACAAACATCTAGAGGAGCAACATCAACTGATGGCAGACGCAGACGGGAAGAGGTCACACGCAACTATTTTTAAGTAAGTAAGGAGACAAAGACAGGCGTAGAATGCTAGAACACTAGTTTAATTTTATAATGACGTTGTTTTTTTAAAGCACAAAAGTGCAACAGAAAGCATGTAACTGCAATGCTCACAGTTCTGGACAAGTTCACCATGAACTGTGAAAGTTATTTCCTTGCTAGCTTCCCAGTAACACTAGTAGATTGTTCAACCTGCTCACTGTCTTGCTGGCCTGTGGTCTCAGCATGGCGCCTGCTCCTCCTGGTTTCAGTTAAAGGGGTGCTTCCAATGCTGCTCCTGCTCGTGCTCTCCTCACTTATAGGCACATCCAGAGCAGCTGTGTGTGCAGTTTGTGCATTCAACAGCGCCTCAAGGGCCCTGGTCATCCTGCACATGCCCCTGGGGACCTCATTTGTGATTTGTGTCATGGCCTCCTGCATGTTGGAGCTTCTCCTGCATAACAGGGATGTGGCAGTGGCCAGGCGGTTAATGGCTGTACTTTGGACATGTGCACGACGCCTATCCCTGTGCCTTGCAGCAAAATCATTGTCTATTTTGGTGCATAGTAGATGCACCGAGTTGTTGATTCCCCGCATCCCTGCTGCCATCTCCTTGTTGACCTGTACCATCTCCTTGTTGACCTATACCATCTCACTGATGCCCTTTCCTATCTCTCCCATGTTACTATTCAGGGACCTCAGCTGTCGTTGGCATGCCTGGATGGCTCTTCCCTGCATCCTTTGTATCCGCACCATGCTCCCCTCCAGACCAAGGAACACACTTCCACCCTCAACTGGTGCATCTGCTGGCCTTTCTTGCACTCTGTGGCGTCTTGCAGTACTATGGCCCATCCCTGCACTGGAGTGTGTTGTGCCAGGGCTCACTTCTACAAGCAAGTTCTGTTGTCCGTCACCCTCAATGTCAGCTGCTACGGACTCCAAATCGGGGAGTGGAGCCACGACATGCCTCCTGCCTGGTTGTGATGGGGATATGACATCATGCTGTGATGCTGGCATTTCTGGTGATGACAGCAGGAGAGGGGACTGTGATCTGCTAGGGGACTCCAGCAACTCTTGGGCCATTTCTGTGTGTTGGGCAGGTGGATGGCTACTTGATGCAGCTTTCTCCTGTGATACGTTGGGGGTACTTTGTCCTGCATCCTGACTCTCCTCCCTCTCAGGTGGTGTCCCTTGAGCCTCTTGCGAGCGCCTGCGAGACGTTTCACCTGTGGACATATGAGCATACATTAGCTATGCGCTACTGTCTCACAGTCACTACAATTAAATAATTATCACATTGGCCGTGTTCTGCATGCAGTCATTACATGTACTAATTGGTTGGTGTGCTGTATGACATGTCCTTACATTTCGTGTCTACATATCGCATCATGCATTTGCCCTGTATATTGCTAGCAGTACTGGACTTGGGTTCACTTGCCCACTAAGGGTACAGGTAAGGGTGTTGCTATTGGGGGGAATGCAGTGCATTTGTCTTACCTTTGTTGCTTGCATCTCTGGCCGAGCTGTCTACTTCTCCCAGTCCCCAGACGCTTTCTGGTTCTAGGGTTGAGGCCACCATCTCCTCCAGGTCAGTCAGGGGGGGTGCTGGGTCCTTGCCTCCGCCTGTTTTTGATGCCTGCTTATGTTGTTCTGCCATTTTCCTCTTGATTTGGCTCCTCAGGTCATAAAAACGTTTTTTAAGGTCATCTATGTCCCTGGTGGTCACCCCCACGGCATTTACTTTCTCCACAATGTTCAGCCAGATTTTTCTTTTGGCTGATTCAGCCACAGTGAGGGACTGCCTGCCAAACAATTTGTGGTGCACCTTGACCACCTCCTCCACAAGGACCTGCAGCTCCATGCTGCTGAATTTCAGCTTCCTCCTCCTCTCAAGCTGCTCTTTTTCTTGGCTGCTTGTCATTTTTCACTTTTCAAAGTGCTCCAAACCCTTTCTGTTGCTCCTGCACTCTGCTCAGCTGCAACTGCCTTTCTAGAAGCTTCTAATTATTTGCAGCTGCCTGTGTAGCCACTTCCTGGTAGGGAGGGGGATGGTGGTGGCACCTGATTGGCTGCCTACTTGAGTTTCACTTTTGTTAGCTTTCCGATTCGGAATTTACAGAATCGGTATTTACAGAATCGGTAAATACCGAATCGGTATTCCCCATTCATTCCTATGGGCCTTTAGGCCCATAGGAATGAGTGGGGAATACCGATTCGGTAAATACCAATTCGGTAAATTCCGAATGTCCGATACCGAATTTTACCGAATCGGTATTTTTTACCGATTTTCTACCTACATCTCATTTTCCGATTCTAAAATACTGATTCGGTAAAATTCGGTATTTTAGAATCGGTAAAATTGATTTACCTACATCTGGCCCTAAATGCATTCCTTTAGCAACGTACGGTTCACCTCTATGGGGCTATTTACACCTTGAACTAATCCAGAGGGCTGAAAACAGGTTCTTACGCTCTTTACTGTCCGTTCCCCAGTCCACCCCAACTTTCTCAATCCATGCGGAGGTGGGTCTGGCCTATGTTACGGACAAGCTTAACCTGGCACCTTTAACATTCTGGCTAAAAACATGGCTCAATAAGGAACTAACCCTTAACCACGTTATAATGAATGATGTCATGTCCCTAGACCACTCTAAAAAAGTCCCATGGCTGGAGTATTTGAGGAAGTCTTTTGAACAACTGGGCCGCCCTGAACTCTTCGCCTCTCCTTTGCGCATCAGGAAGAAAGACGTAGACTGGACAAAAAAGAACTTTATGATGAGGGCAAGCCTAGGCCGCGAGGAACTGGAAATGCAGAAAACTACAGTTAGATCACACTATCTGCTTTCTAATTCCAACTCGCTCGAGCCTTACCTCAACACTGTCACCAGGCCATTTCATAGGTTTCTAATGACCAAACTCAGATTTAATTTGATTCATTTTTACCTGGGAAACTATCAGACATGGGTAAAACCAGAAAATGCTTCACCTTGTACTTGTAATAATTTCTCAACGCAAGATACCATGCATTTTGTTATGTTTTGTGGTCTGTTCTCAGAGATATGGAAAAAGTACCTGTTGCCAATCTTAAGGGAAGCTGGCTTCATTCAAGTGAGGCCTGCATTATTGTACCTCCAGTCCCTGAGTAATATCCGTACCATATTTTGCATGGCAAACTACCTAGCTGCAGCGTCTAGAATTAGATCACGTAATGCGCCATTGAGTGCAATGTAAGAAGCCTTTGTAACTGTGGATCTCATGTAGTACAACCGTTGACCCAATGTTCTGATGATTACCCAATGTACTGTTTATAATCGCAAGTTTTAAACTCTTTTTTAAATGTACATAAATGTTTTACATCTTTTATGATTTTTAATGAAATCGAATAAAGTATTTTGACTGACTGAGTGAATGGAAAGCAGCGCAGATCATAACCATCCGGAAAAATATTAGGGCTCCTCTAGATGATGTATCCAACTATCGCCTCATTTCTCAGCTCCCCCTTCACAGCAAGCTTTTGGAAAAGCATAATAACAAACATCAATTCAAATTTGTAGAAGCCTTAAATTGTCTTGATGTCTCTCAATCGGGCTTCCGGGCCAGACACAGCACTGCATCTGTCCTGCTAGGTACTGTGATCACCCTCCAGCGGCAGTGCTACCCTACGCCAGCCCCGATCGGCCCCACCAGCCGCAGGCACCAGCACCGCCCAGATGGCACAGTCAGAAGGCGCTTGGTCCCTGTCCTGTAAAGGCCGCGCCGTGTCCTTTGCCTATGGCGCTTCAAGATGGCAGCTCGCGGGGGGAGAGGGGCGGTAATTCTCCTTCACTGCGCTGGAGGACCCCCAGGGGTCCCACGCCACAGTCCAGGGAGCGCGCCTCACCCCCAACTCCCACGTCAAGGCGCCTCAAACACCAATGCAAATACTTTGCGTGATGCGTATAACAGCACAATCTGTCTGAAACTAGTAGGTAATCTTTTTGGGCCTGATGGTGCGGTAATTTCTTCTGGTAATTTCTCAATGTAAAACCCTCATGCTACCTCTAATTTACCGCTGAAAAAGGTGTTGGGCCCTTCACACCATGTGTTACCTTCAGGAGACTTTAAATAAAGATGAACAGTCCAAAATGCAATTATTATTGTAAGCCAATAAAGAGAGTTGTTGAGTATTTTAAAGGGTTTTATTATCCAGTCAAATTTTTCTCTGACCCTTTAATCATTAGTAAAATATCAATCAGGTTACAGAATTTGGAAAACAGGAAAAATAGCATTAAAACAAAACACATTACAGTCTGCATATAAGCATTACATGTAGGAAAGAAAATGTGGCGCAAAATATCAGTCAAAATTCTAAAAGAGTTTCTAAGAAAAATAGTCTTGCAAAGCTAATCAATAATTAAATAGTTGGCAAATATCTCCCATTAAGAGAAAAAAATGCATAAGTCAAATAAATCTTTTTAGACCTAATTAATTAGTCAAAGCATAAACTTAAAGTTTAGCATCTAAATCTAAAAAGCCTTTCTATCTGTTGCTGCTCTATGCATCTCTGTGTCTAAAAAGCAAACAAGGAGTGAGACAGCCCGCCCTTCACAGGCCTCAAAGGAATGTGGCCTGCAGTGCCAAAATATGACGTGCAAGGACTTTGGAAAAAAAATCACCAGGAAACCCCCCCACCTGACTCTCCTCGGATGCCCAAGGCTGCACCTGTGACGATCTCGTACCTAACCCATGTAAATGAAGCAACGCCTAAGCCAAAATGAGCAGGAAGCCAGCTGAGCTAAGAAAGCCATATGAGCAAAAAGCCAGCCCCTAAAAAGCCAACCACGCCTCCAGGGAGGTAATAATTTATACTCTAATTCTTGGCAGACTACACAAAAATGTTGCATCTTCAGAAAAACTTGTACATGATTGGTCAGCCACAATAGCATGAGTTCTCACTACCCTGACTCATTCTAAAAACCTGACTATACCAGTTTTAACAAAAGAATCATACATGAGTAAATACATTTATATTGTTTTTGCAACATTAACTAGGAAAAATGTTTCATTCTGATTCTCTTCCTTCCTTTCACAGCGCAGTCAGGACAAATACTTTATCTAACTGGTACATTGGCACAATCACAAGAATGTACAGTTCAAAATGGCCTTAACTTCTTCCGCAGTTTGAGTCAAGCTGGTGTCTGCGCATGCTCTCTTCTCTTTTAATGCAAGCCATAGCCTTGCTGGATTCACAGGCAGCCATTTAATGGTAGGCCCAAAAATAAAACAGACACAAAAGAGAATATTAATTTCATGTAAATCAGCCCAATATGTTTCTCAACTCTATACTAATACCCCTTATAAATGTTTACCTAGCCAAGCTATTAGTGTAAAGCAGCTCTTCTATTATTTACGACAACATGCAAAATAAATGTGCAATGTGCAACATAGCATTTTCATGCATTTAGTGTAAAATTTAAAAGCACACACCATTAATACAGCGCACACAGCAACATGCTTTAGTGTTTTAGATAGCTTTTCATGCAAAACGCATTTAGCCCCCTGTGTAGTGTTTGGGGCATTATTAATTCACACACATTATAAAAAGAGGTGTTATTAACTGAAAATGTTTATCAAAATATGCAACAAGTCAAAGTCTTTTAAGACAGGAATAGTGAATTTAGATAACAAGGAATGAGCTGGGAAGAGAGAAACACATTCTATTTATCTTCAAAGCTAAAAAGGCCACTTTTCTCTAGACTGCAAAAACACATGTTAATTCAGCACAAGCATTTCAGACTGAATAGGCCTCACTTTCATGTTTTTCTTGTGCCATGTTTTTAACTTGCACCAAAATGTGCGTGGTAATTTAAATGCAGTCTGTCTGAAGCACAAAAATAAAACAATGCCTGACTGCAGATGAAATCTGCTCCAACAATCCACCCTTCTGATGATTCAAATCATAATCAAATGATTTATAATTCGTCACACATACTTCATTTCACTAGTGACATTTCTTATTGCAAAGCTGAGCATATAACAATTTTACTTCTATTTCTAAGGCAAACACAAGTTTGGTCTGTAATTAGATCATATATAGCCAAGCGCAAATGTTTAGTGCAGAGTTCTGTAAGTAGCTTCTTGGAACAGTTAGTCTTCTTTAAAATAAGTAACTTAAATAATAAAAGGAAAATTCAAAAGGACAGTTTCAGCATTTCTTTGCTCTTTGTCATCAGCTTGCCATCAGAATGGCTCATACAGTGTGGCATTATGTACCTTTTTCCATGCAATTAGACTACTTAGGTGCCGAGAAACTCTGACAGAGCACCACCAATCCCTTGCACTTTTTCAACCTAGGCCTTTCACTCTTATTTTCACTTTTATCAGATTCAGATGTTTCACCACAGCATCTCTCAGATCAAAGCCGTTGCACCATCCATTATGCAGATCTTGTGTAGCAGCTGCAATCTGGCGAGAAATTGTACACCAACCAGACCTACACAGCAATTGCTAGTGTTCTCATCAGTGTTTTCCACAAGTGCATTTGCATATGTATTTTCAAGCCACTTTGGTAATGCTGAAACACAGTCTTTTGCAAAAGGTAACTCAGTACTGCCATTGTGTTACTTTATTATGCTTGACACTTCAGGCAGATAGCTACAATCCATTCCTTGTCCAATCTGTTGTTCTGCACTCATTATCTTTAAGACCACATTATGATCTGATTTCAGAGAAACTGGCAATCTATACCTGGGCATCAGTCTTTGCAATAACTCATTTGCCACTTTGCAGTTGTCATTTTTCTCAAAAACATTTCTGATACAACTCTGTTGTGCTGCTTCAAAAACATTTTCTTGAGCCTCTTTTAATTCAACTGTGAAGATTCCATTGAATGCATATGCTAACAGAACACAATTTTGTGCAAATGAATTAGCATTTCTCTCTCCCATGACAACAGTGACTCCCAATTGAGCAGATATACTGCATGTTAGGGTAAGGGCAATCAATTTCGAATTTTGGGCTGAGGTAACTACTGAGAGCCATGAAGCTTTGACAACATAATGCATAAGGAGCATAGCATGTGCTGCTTTTAATGTGTCACTTTTCAAAGATGGGCCATCTACAAAATGGACATTGTTGGGATGACTCAGACGTTCATCCTTAAAGTCTGAATCTGGCTTTATGCATATTTTCATGATATTTTGACACTCATATTCAGTTTTATCACAATCCAATTCATTTGCTGACATTTCTGTGAAGTTAGGGTCAAAGGTCATTGGTAAATACATCAAAGACCCTTGAAAACATTCATCTTTTTTAATAGGCAATGAGAGAGCGCAGCCCTCCCTCTCACTGCAAATAAGTGTATTTTCTTTCAAATAAACTTTCATTCCTAGTGCTGGGGCACAACATTTTTTCTCTTTCAACTCTAGGAATGCTTTTGTGCAGTTGTTGTCCAATGGAAGCGGATCAGACACACCCTTGTGTGTCAGCCTCAGGAAAGGCTTAGCCACTAGGGAAAGATTTAGTAACCACTCTCTACAGCAGCTAACCATTCCCCAAAAATGTCCTGACTTCTTTCTGAATTTGAGGTGGATTCATCTTGGAAATCATTTCCACCCTCTCTAGTGACACCTTTCTATCTCCCTTTCCAATGTAGTGTCCCAGACATTCATCTTCTTTTTGACAGTACTCCTGACTATTCTCATGCAATGCCACTGTGACATGAACTTTGCAAAAATCAATAAAAGCAAGCCATTCTTCAGCACATGGAATGTGAACAAATATATTGGCTGGATTCGGTAGCACAGGACAACATGGAAAAAATATGCTTTTGATCTCCTGCACTATTCTGTTCTTTTCATTTATTTTCTGTGAACCTGTGATCAGAAAGTTACATAAACTTCCAATCAATTCCATCAAAAATCCTTTTATTGGTAAAATTCCTGCAACTGATGGTGTTCCTGAATACATGAAATTGAAGAAAGGACCTTACAGGCGTAAGGTAAGAAACCTGAGCACTCCTTTTGCGCTGGATAACTTCAAGTTACTCAAGGGTATTCATGTTCAAAGTTTTAATCACTTTGTAGTATTATAGAATGTGATTCATCCTTCTAAATCAAAGATATTCCTTAGGGTGAAGTAATTCAAATGAAACATTGCGGGATAATCCATAATCAAAACAGTTCAATACTTCATGGTTGTATATATAACAACAACGTGTGTCAATATCCCCGATGCATTTCGAGCTGGAAGCTCTTCTTCAGGGGGTCAATATATTCTGAAGAGAAAAGTGGAAACGGAATTGCTGTTCAGGACCCGAGTGGTATGAAATGAAATCAGATTGATAAAAGCTGAAAATAATCATGGGATCACGTGGTGGTGGATGTGGGGGGTGCCACGCAAAAGCATGCAAGAACGTGAGGCTGGGAATTGTAAACTGGAAATGGTGTAAGAAGAATATTGGTGATTGAAAGTGCACCCGAGAATTGCCGAAAGTCGAAAATCTCATCGAGATTAAAACGTGGAGTGTCATGTGAAAAAAGGCATAGGTGAAGGTAAGTGTATCAAGTCAATCATGCAAAAGAAATATACAAGTGAGTATACGAGTGAAAATTATAGCCGCTCCGTGTTGGTAACAGCGGAATATTACAGGTGGAGGGAACTCAGCGTGCTCATTAACAACCTCGTACCCTTACTTTGGTCGGTGGAACCGCTTTGCTTACCCAAGGTGTAGCGCGGTGAACGCGTGAAATCAGAACAGTAAACGCGATGAAACACCGCCCGTAGATTGCGGAAGTGCAGGAGGGTTTGCGCATGCGCAGGTTATTATGGCCATATGAGATAGAAAGTGGACTGCTGTGATCGGTCGCGGGAGAAAGCATGCGAGTGAAAACAATGAATCAATGGCATGAAAAGAGGACAGTAGATCCTGAAAATCTATGTGACAAAACAATATAAAAAAAACTGTTCAATAAAATGCTATGCATCAGAAACTATATTACAAATAATTCATGAGTGAGATAGACGGAAGATCGGGTTTTGGAATGAGAAAAGGAAAGTAAAAAATAAAAATGAAAAAATGAAAATGAAAATGAAAAAAAGTAAGAAGATTGTGCAGAAAAGGGATGAAGAATGTGAAGTGTTAAATGTAAGTTAAAACATGGAAAAATGAGAAAAAAAAAAAGTAAGCTAGAGTCAGAATCAGTGAAAAGAATGTAACTGGTGGGTACTAAGATGGAAGAGAGGAACAAGTGAAAGAGAGACGGATGAAAAGGAAAATAAGATAGAGTGAGGTGTGTAGAAAGGTGAGAGTGCAAAAGACAAGATAGAAAGTTTGTAAATGTAAGAGGGAAATGATGGATGAAATAGGAAACATGAAGAACAGTATAAGAAAAGCAGGACAGGATAAAACTGTACAGTCAAAAGAGGAAACTAACGTATGAATTTAAACAGGATTGAGAATACAAGTTAAAGGAAACTGCTAAATTCCAGACGTTCATTAAGTCCTTTAGGGTGGGCGGTGCCCAGTTTGAATATCCAAAACAGTTCTCTTTGGAGCAGAAATTTTCTTGGGTCCATGCCCTCCGGTTTATTAACTACCTCCAAAATGAGGAAACGAATTGGCTTATGTTGTGGTTCTGTTGTGTAAAATGAGCAGAAACGCAAGATTTCCGTTTTTTGTTTCTGATGTTGCTCCGATGTTCGTTAAGTCTGATTTTGATCTTGCGCTCGGTTTTCCCAACGTAGGGTAGTCCGCAAGGACACTTTAAAAGATACACGACATTCGTGGTGTCACATGTTGCGTTGACTTTTAACAGAATTGGTGTTCCTTTGCTGGGATGGGTTATGCTGTTCCCTGGAATTATGTTGTGACAATTCAAACAGTTGTGGCAGGGAATTGTTCCTTTATAGACAGTTGGATAGGTGATACGGGGTTTTATCATTGTGCGTAAATTTTTGGGGCATTGGTAAGCAAAAATTGGCAACTGGTTGAAGATGGCGTTAAAATCAGGTTCCAATTGAAGTACCTGCCAGTGTTTGACAATACATTTTTTGAATAAATGACTTTTTGTGTAAAATTTAGAGACAAAAACGTTTCGTTGTTCATTAGAAGTTGTTTTGTGTTTTCGCTGGAGTAAAGTAGATCGATCGATCAGGGTAACTCTGTCTTGAGCAGTTTTAACAACTTGGTTGGGGTAACCTCTGTTGAGGAATTTCTTAATGATATTGGTGCTGTCCTGTTTGTAAGCTTCCTCTGAGGAAGCAATTCTCTTAGCTCGCATTAATTGTGAATACGGAAGATGTTTCTTGAGGCTGGGTTGATGGAAACTTGAACAGTGGAGGTAATTATTGCGATCAGTGGGTTTTGTGTATATGGATGTTTCTAGTATGGTGTCTCTGATGGTGATGTCGACATCTAGGAATAAAATTCTGGTCTTTTTGATAATATAGGTGAATTGAATCCTGTCATTGATGGTGTTGAGATGGCTGATGGCAAAAATGAGTTGTTGTTCAGTGCCGGTCCAAATTAGAAAGATATCGTCTACGTAACTATAGTAAGTTTTGAGGTGGTCTTGCCAATGAGGAATGGACAGTATGTGTTTGGTTTCAAAATCATGCATGTAGAGGTTTGCGTACGATGGGGCTGCACAGTTCCCCATCGCTACGCCCGAGAGCTGGATGAAAAATTTGTCCTGATATTTGAAATAACTGTGTAGCAAGGTGAATTGCTTGAGTTCCATAAGAAAAACTTGTAGCTCTGATGGTTTATTGGTTTTGAGTAAAGCTGCTTCTATGGCCTGGTTTCCGAGGTTATGAGGGATGGATGTGTAGAGAGAATTCACATCGATGGTACGGAGTTAAACAGGTATTTGAGGGTCAATGATGATATGGATGAGTTTGGATAAGAAGGCTGTAGTGTCCTGTAAGTAACTTGTCATTTGGGTAACTGAAAGTTGGAGATGTCGGTCAATGTAGGTTCCGATGGGTTCGTGAATGGAATTACATGTGCTTACAATGGGTCTGAATGGAGGTTTGACTGGATCTTTATGAATTTTTGGGATCATATAGAGGTATGGAATGTTTGGATGGGTTTTGATGAGGTAGTTATGATCTTTGGTGGTGATTGTTAGAAAAACTGCTGCTTTGTCAATGAGGGACTGGAGGATAGCAGAATATTCCTTGGTAGGATCAGTATTTATCTCCATGTAGGTGTTGGTATATAGAAGGTGGTTATTCACACTGTCTAGATAGAATTGGGTGTCCATGATTACCAGGGACCCGCCCTTGTCTGCAGGGCAGATCTTGATGTTACTGTTGGTAGCTAGTTGGGTTAAAGCAGTTTTTTCATTTCTTGTGAGATTCTGTGTATGATGAACTGTGGTCTGATTGATGATGTCAAGATCTTTGTGCACAAGCGATTCAAATAGGTCAAGAGTTTTGTGGCTAACAGGAGCCAGGAAAGAACTTTTGGGACGTAAGTGCATAAGAGTATGCTCTTCAGTGGATGTAGACGCTGTGCAAACATTGGAGAAGAAATGTTTTAAATGTAATGTTTGCATGAACTTGTAAAGACTCACTTGGGTTTCCAAATCGTTGGTGGTATAAGTTGGGACAAAAGAAATGCCTTTTTGAAGGACCTTCATTTGTGTTGTTGAAATGGTGGTTTGTGAAATGTTGATGATTAGGTTCTGTGACTCCTCGTTGATTGAGGTATAGGGCGCTGTAACTCTGTTGAACCGTGTCCGCCTTGATCGCCGGTTGCATCTGTGCCTAATCCTAAAAAAGGCACTGGTCCAGTGCTTTGAGTCGAAGGTTGGCTGGTAGAAGCGCCGCTTTGTGGTGACTGACCAGTGGAAATACCACATTGTTGAGGCTGTGCCTGGCGTGGAGGTTGCCGCGAATCTTGTCTGGGCAATCTGGTGCGTGTGGAGTCATCAGAAGATGAAGTGTCACCTTCAGAAGATTTGTTGAATTGTGATCTTTGCTGTCTTCTTGCCGCGTACATTTCGGCCCAATTATACACCTCCCCAAGTTTATAATCAACGGTATCCCGTTTAAATTTGCGGAGGCTTTCGTTCATTAATCTCTTTAGTGTATTTTTCAAGTTGTGCGTTGACATCCTCGAGGGTTCGGCCTAACTCTTCTGTGGTAAGTTTGGAGCTCAATTCGTCTTTTAATTGAGCTACTTCAGTGGTAAGATCTTCTAACATTTTGGACAGTTCTTCGCCGATTAATAAAATTAAATCAAGTGAACACTTGTTAAGGATTCCGTACCAACTTTCTGTAAATCTTATGTTGTTCTTGCATAATGTAGATTTGAGTGGTATACGTAACCCTCTTGGGATCCTGGAAACTTTGTGGTGACGAATTAGGGTGCTCGCATGTAGGCGTTGATTAATCTCTCTTTTGGCTGCATATAATCATTGGCGTATGTTGGATTGAACAGATCCTGTGCTGGAGGCAATGCACTCGGGTTCTGTATAAGTGTGTAAATGCGTTCGGTATCCTCCGTGGAAAATTCAAAAGTGTCAGCTTTGTTGATGGTCAAGTTGGCTATCTCCGCATAAGACATGACTGGTTAGATGGTTGGGTGCGAGGGCGGGTCCCTGATAATCATGGACACCCAATTCTATCTAGACAGTGTGAATAACGATCTTCTAGATACCAACACCTACATGGAGATAAATTCTGATCCTACCAAGGAATATTCTGCTATCCTCCAGTCTCTCATTGACAAAGCAGCAGCTTTTGGAACAATCACCACCAAAGATCGTAACTACCTCATCAAAACCCATCCAAACATTCCATACCTCTATATGATCCCAAAAATCCATAAAGATCCAGTCAAACCTCCATTCAGACCCATTGTAAGCACATGTAATTCCATTCACGAACCCATCGGAACCTACATTGACCGACATCTCCAAATTTCAGCTACCCAAATGACAAGTTACTTACAGGACACTACAGACTTCTTATCCAAACTCATCCATATCATCATTGACCCTCAAATACCTGCTTTACTCTGTACCATCGATGTGAATTCTCTCTACACATCTATCCCTCATAACCTCGGAATCCAGGCCATAGAAGCAGCTTTACTAAAAACCAATAAACCACCAGAGCTACAAGATTTTCTTATGGAACTCATACAATTCACCTTGCTACACAGTTATTTCAAATATCAGGACAAATTTTTCATCCAGCTCTCGGGCGTAGCGATGGGGAACTGTGCAGCCCCATCGTACGCAAACCTCTTCATGCATGATTTTGAAACCAAACACATACTCTCCTTTCCTCATTGGCAAGACCACCTCAAAACTTACTACCGTTACATAGACAATATCTTTCTAATTTGGACCGGCACTGAACAACAACTCATTTTTGCCATCAGCCATCTCAACACCATCAATGACAGGATTCAATTCACCTATAATATCAACCGGACCAGAATTTCATTCCTAGATGTCGACATCACCATCAGAGACACCATACTAGAAACATCCATATACACAAAACCCACTGATCGCAATAATTACCTCCACTATTCAAGTTTCCATCAACCCAGCCTCAAGAAACATCTTCCGTATTCACAATTAATGCGAGCTAAGAGAATTGCTTCCTCAGAGAAAGCTTACAAACAGGATAGCACCAATATAATTAAGAAATTCCTCAACAGAGGTTACCGCAACCAAGTTGTTAAAACTGCTCAAGACAGAGTTACCCTGATCGATCGATCTACTTTACTCCAGCGAAAACACAAAACAAATTCTAATGAACAACGAAACGTTTTTGTCTCTATATTTTCCACAAAAAGTAATTTAATCAAAAAATGAATTGTCAAACACTGGCAGGTACTTCAAATGGAACCTGATTTTAACGCCATCTTCAACCAGTTCCCAATTTTCGCTTACCAACGCTCAAAAAATTTACGCACATTGATAAAACCCCGTATCACCTATCCAACTGTATATAAAGGAACAATTCCCTGCCACAACTGTTTGAATTGTCACAACATAATTCCAGGGAACAGCATAACCCATCCCAGCAAAGGAACACCAATTCTGTTAAAAGTCAACGCAACATGTGACACCACGAATGTCGTGTCCTTGCGGGCTACCCTTCATTGGGAAAACCGAGCGCAAGATCAAAATCAGACTTAACGAACATCGGAGCAACATCAGAAACAAAAACATGAAATCTTGCGTTTCTGCTCATTTTACACAACAGAACCCCAACATAAGCCAAATTCGTTTCCTCATTTTGGAGGTAGTTAACAAACCGGAGGGCATGGACCCAAGAACATTTCTGCTCCAAAGAGAACTGTATTGGATATTCAAACTGGGCACCGCCCACCTTAAAGGACTCAAAGAACGTCTGGAATTTAGCAGTTTCCTTTAACTTGTATTCTCAATCCTGTTTAAATTCATACATTGGTTTCCTCTTTTGACTGTACAGTTTTATCCTGTCCTTCTGCTTTTCCTATACTGTTCTTCATGTTTCCGATTTCATCCATCATTTCCCTCTTACATTTACAAACTTTCTATCTTTTCTTTTGCACTCTCACCTTTCTACACACCTCACTCTATCTTATTTTCCTTTTCATCCATTTCTCTTTCACTTGTTCCTCTCTTCCATCTTAGTACCCACCAGTTACATTCTTTTCACTGATTCTGACTCCAGCTTACACTTTTTTTTTCTCGTTTTTCCATGTTTTCACTTACATTTAACACTTCACATTCTTCATCCCTTTTCTGCACAATCTTCTTACTATTTTTCATTTTCATTTTTATTTTTTATTTTCCTTTTCTCATTCCTAAACCCGATCTTCCGTCTATGTCACTCATGAATTATTTGTAATATAGTTTCTGATGCATAGCATTTTATTGAACAGTTTTTTGTATATTGTTATGTCACATAGATTTTCAGGATCTACTGTCCTCTTTTCATGCCATTGATTCATTGTTTTCACTCGCACGCTTTCTCCCACGACCGATCACAGCAGTCCACTTTCTATCTCATATGGCCATAATAACCTGCGCATGCGCAAACCCTCCTGCACTTCCGCATTCTACGGGCGGTGTTTCGTCGCGTTTACTGCTCTGATTCCACACGTTCACCGCGCTACACCTTGGGTAAGCGAAGCGGTTCCACCGACCAAAGCAAGGGTATGAGGTTGTTAATGAGCACGTTGAGTTCACTCCACCTGTAATATTCCGCTGTTACCAACACGGAGCGGCTATAATTTTCACTTGTATATTCATTTTGCATGATTGTCTTGATACACTTCGCATCACCTATGCCTTTTTTCACATGACACTCCACGTTTTAATCTCGATGAGATTTTCGACTTTCGGCAATTCTCGGGTGCACTTTCAATCACCAATATTCTTCTTACACCATTTCCAGTTTACAATTCCCAGCCTCACGTTCTTGCATGCTTTTGCGTGGCACCCCCCTCATCCACCACCATGTGATCCCATGATTATTTTCAGCTTTTATCAATCTGATTTGATTTCATACCACTCGGGTCCTGAACAGCAATTCTGTTTCCTCTTTTCTCTTCAGAATATATTGACCCACTGAAGAAGAGCTTCCAGCTCGAAATGCATCGGGGATATTGACACACGTTGTTGTTATATATACAACCATGAAGTATTGAACTGTTTTGATTATGGAATTATCCCGCAATGTTTCATTTGAATTACTTCACCCTAAGGAATATCTTTGATTTAGAAGGATGAATCACATTCTATAATACTACAAAGTGATTAAAACTTTGAACATGAATACTCTTGAGTAACTTGCATTTATCCAGCGCAAAAGGAGTGCTCAGGTTTCTTACCTTACGCCTGTAAGGTCCTTTCCTCAATTTCATTGTTCTGCCCCTCCCGGACAGATGGGGTTCACCCTTAGCACCCTAAATTATTGAACTCTATTGATTACCCTCATCATTACCTCGAGTACTGTGGAGTGCAGCGGACCCTATCTCGTCTATAAAGGAACAATTCCCTGCCACAACTGTTTGAATTGTCACAACATAATTCCAGGGAACAGCATAACCCATCCCAGCAAAGGAACACAAATTCTGTTAAAATTCAACGCAACATGTGACACCACGTATGTCGTGTATCTTTTAAAGTGTCCTTGCGGACTACCCTACGTTGGGAAAACCGAGCGCAAGATCAAAATCAGACTTAACGAACATCGGAGCAACATCAGAAACAAAAACCTGAAATCTTGCGTTTCTGCTCATTTTACACAACAGAATCACAACATAAGCCAAATTTGTTTCCTCCTTTTGGAGGTAGTTAACAAACCAGAGGCCAAGGACCCAAGAACATTTCTGCTCCAAAGAGAACTGTTTTGGATATTCAAACTGGGCACCGCCCACCCTAAAGGACTCAATGAACGTCTGGAATTTAGCAGTTTCCTTTAACTTGTATTCTCAATCCTGTTTAAATTCATACGTTGGTTTCCTCTTTTGACTGTACAGTTTTATCCTGTCCTTCTGCTTTTCTTATACTGTTCTTCATGCTTCCTATTTCATCCATCATTTCCCTCTTACATTTACAAACTTTCTATCTTGTCTTTTGCACTCTCACCTTTCTACACACCTCACTCTATCTTATTTTCCTTTTCATCTGTTTCTCTTTCACTTGTTCCTCTCTTCCATCTTAGTACCCACCAGTTATATTCTTTTCACTGATTCTGACTCCAGCTTACACTTTTCTTTTTAAATCATTTTTCCATGTTTTCACTTACATTTAACACTTCACATTCTTCATCCCTTTTCTGCACAATCTTCTTACTTTTTTTCATTTTCATTTTTTCATTTTTATTTTTTATTTTCCTTTTCTCATTCCTAAACCCGATCTTCCGTCTATGTCACTCATGAATTATTTGTAATATAGTTTCTGATGCATAGCATTTTATTGAACAGTTTTTTGTATATTGTTATGTCACATAGATTTTCAGGATCTACTGTCCTCTTTTCATGCCATTGATTCATTGTTTTCACTCGCACGCTTTCTCCCGCGACCGATCACAGTAGTCCACTTTCTATCTCATATGGCCATAATAACCTGCGCATGCGCAAACCCTCCTGCACTTCCGCATTCTACGGGCGGTGTTTCATCGCGTTTACTGCTCTGATTTCACGCGTTCACCGCGCTACACCTTGGGTAAGAGAAGCGGTTCCACCGATCAAAGCAAGGGTACGAGGTTGTTAATGAGCACGTTGAGTTCACTCCACCTGTAATATTCCGCTGTTACCAACACAGAGCGGCTATAATTTTCACTCGTATACTCACTTGTATATTCATTTTGCATGATTGTCTTGATACACTTCGCATCACATATGCCTTTTTTTACCTGACACTCCACGTTTTAAACTCGAAGAGATTTTCGACTTTCAGCAATTCTCGGGTGCACTTTCAATCACCAATATTCTTCTTACACTATTTCCAGGTTACAATTCCCAGCCTCACATTCTTGCATGCTTTTGCGTGGCACCCCCCTCATCCACCACCACGTTATCCCATGATTATTTTCAGCTTTTATCAATCTGATTTCATTTCATACCGCTCGGGTCCTGAACAGCAATTCTGTTTCCTCTTTTCTCTTCAGAGTATATTGACCCCCTGAAGAAGAGATTCCAGCTCGAAATGCATTAGGGATATTGACACACGTTGTTGTTATATATACAACCATGAAGTATTGAACTGTTTTGATTATGGAATTATCCCGCAATGTTTCATTTGAATTACTTCACCCTAAGGAATATCTTTGATTTAGAAGGATGAATCACATTCTATAATACTACAAAGTGATTAAAACTTTGAACATGAATACTCTTGAGTAACTTGCATTTATCCAGCGCAAAAGGAGTGCTCAGGTTTCTTACCTTACGCCTGTAAGGTCCTTTCCTCAATTTCATTGTTCTGCCCCTCCCGGACAGATGGGGTTCACCCTTAGCACCCTAAATTATTGAACTCTATTGATTACCCTCATCATTACCTCGAGTACTGTGGAGTGCAGCGGACCCTATCTCGTCTATAAAGGAACAATTCCCTGCCACAACTGTTTGAATTGTCACAACATAATTCCAGGGAACAGCATAACCCATCCCAGCAAAGGAACACAAATTCTGTTAAAATTCAACGCAACATGTGACACCACGTATGTCGTGTATCTTTTAAAGTGTCCTTGCGGACTACCCTACGTTGGGAAAACCGAGCGCAAGATCAAAATCAGACTTAACGAACATCGGAGCAACATCAGAAACAAAAACCTGAAATCTTGCGTTTCTGCTCATTTTACACAACAGAATCACAACATAAGCCAAATTTGTTTCCTCCTTTTGGAGGTAGTTAACAAACCAGAGGCCAAGGACCCAAGAACATTTCTGCTCCAAAGAGAACTGTTTTGGATATTCAAACTGGGCACCGCCCACCCTAAAGGACTCAATGAACGTCTGGAATTTAGCAGTTTCCTTTAACTTGTATTCTCAATCCTGTTTAAATTCATACGTTGGTTTCCTCTTTTGACTGTACAGTTTTATCCTGTCCTTCTGCTTTTCTTATACTGTTCTTCATGCCTCCTATTTCATCCATCATTTCCCTCTTACATTTACAAACTTTCTATCTTGTCTTTTGCACTCTCACCTTTCTACACACCTCACTCTATCTTATTTTCCTTTTCATCTGTTTCTCTTTCACTTGTTCCTCTCTTCCATCTTAGTACCCACCAGTTATATTCTTTTCACTGATTCTGACTCCAGCTTACACTTTTCTTTTTAAATCATTTTTCCATGTTTTCACTTACATTTAACACTTCACATTCTTCATCCCTTTTCTGCACAATCTTCTTACTTTTTTTCATTTTCATTTTTTCATTTTTATTTTTTATTTTCCTTTTCTCATTCCTAAACCCGATCTTCCGTCTATGTCACTCATGAATTATTTGTAATATAGTTTCTGATGCATAGCATTTTATTGAACAGTTTTTTGTATATTGTTATGTCACATAGATTTTCAGGATCTACTGTCCTCTTTTCATGCCATTGATTCATTGTTTTCACTCGCACGCTTTCTCCCGCGACCGATCACAGTAGTCCACTTTCTATCTCATATGGCCATAATAACCTGCGCATGCGCAAACCCTCCTGCACTTCCGCATTCTACGGGCGGTGTTTCATCGCGTTTACTGCTCTGATTTCACGCGTTCACCGCGCTACACCTTGGGTAAGAGAAGCGGTTCCACCGATCAAAGCAAGGGTACGAGGTTGTTAATGAGCACGTTGAGTTCACTCCACCTGTAATATTCCGCTGTTACCAACACAGAGCGGCTATAATTTTCACTCGTATACTCACTTGTATATTCATTTTGCATGATTGTCTTGATACACTTCGCATCACATATGCCTTTTTTTACCTGACACTCCACGTTTTAAACTCGAAGAGATTTTCGACTTTCAGCAATTCTCGGGTGCACTTTCAATCACCAATATTCTTCTTACACTATTTCCAGGTTACAATTCCCAGCCTCACATTCTTGCATGCTTTTGCGTGGCACCCCCCTCATCCACCACCACGTTATCCCATGATTATTTTCAGCTTTTATCAATCTGATTTCATTTCATACCGCTCGGGTCCTGAACAGCAATTCGGTTTCCTCTTTTCTCTTCAGAGTATATTGACCCCCTGAAGAAGAGATTCCAGCTCGAAATGCATTGGGGATATTGACACACGTTGTTGTTATATATACAACCATGAAGTATTGAACTGTTTTGATTATGGAATTATCACGCAATGTTTCATTTGAATTACTTCACCCTAAGGAATATCTTTGAAGGATGAATCACATTCTATAATACTACAAAGTGATTAAAACTTTGAACATGAATACCCTTGAGTAACATGCATTTATCCAGCGCAAAAGGAGTGCTCAGGTTTCTTACCTTACGCCTGTAAGGCCCTTTCTTCAATTTCATTGTTCTGCCCCTCCCGGACAGAAGGGGTTCACCCTGAGCACCCTAAATTATTGAACTCTATTGATTACCCTCATCATTACCTCGAGTACTGTGGAGTGCAGCGGACCCTATCTCGGAGTTCCTGAATACATGTCATTTGGTTCTATCTTTATTAAAACATGTTCTGCACATTTTATTAATCTGGCATCCTATCCTTCTCTGTGAACTCTCTTATTTCTGTGTTTATTATTTTTTCCAAAGCAGAAGGTAATTTTTCAACTGTCTTTTCTGAAAATAATGCTACAGCTGTCGCTTGTTGGGCCATTTTACAATGTACATCCCCACAAGGAACCTAAAAATGAACATTATCTGGTGTGCAGTAATTTGTGCTGCTTAATTTGCAAAGCAATTGTTTTTCTGCTAGGCCTGAGTCACAGACAACAACTTGGCAATTGTCCTCAAATGGTCCTAATTTTGGTGCAAATTCTTCTAAAACTGGTTTTGTAATTTCTTTATGTAAAACTCCTGCAATTAAATCTGGATATTCTACTGCCTTCACAATGGACTTGGTAAATTCAGTATTGTGTGGGTAAAAATATCATCTTTAAACACAGCAACCTGTTGAACTGGGTTCTGATTTTGTCTCTGGAAATAATTCACATTTGCACTGGTCAACTTATTTAAAATAATGTTGACATTTTCCATATTTTGTGGGACCATCTGTGCTTGAAAGATTCCTGCCATTGGTACCTGTTTCTGAACTTACATTTGCATTTGCTTAGCTGGCATATTTTGCATCTGCATTTCTCCATGTTTTTGTGCATCATGTTTGCATTTATTTTTCTTCTTCCATTGCTCAAATCTGTTATAAAGATGGCAAAAGGACATATTTTCCAGCAGTGCAACATCCATACCTGCATTTTCACAAACCAAAACACCTTTACTTCTATCCTGTGATCTTTTAATCTGTACCCAATCACCATCCTTTGCTGGCACTCTGCCCTTCAGGAAAGTAATCACTGCTATATTTTCCTCCATAACAACAGGAAATGATGGCGCATTCATCCAAAGCTTTTTTTTGGTCTCTTCACCTGGCCTTTCCACAACAACTTTAGATTCAAACCACAATTCTGTTTGCATGGCAATGTAAAAGAACATTTCCAAATTAATGCACAACTCCTTTAAAATTTCCTCAAATCCATCAACTTGTGGGTACCGCAGCATAATTCTGTCTCTCAATTGTGGGATTATGTTCAGAAATGCTGCAAGTTCACTTTTATTCTGTAGCATATGCACATACATTTCTCCCACCTTTTCTCTCAATGAGTAAGCAAAAGCTTCTCCCTCTTTCTGCTTATTATTTTTCTCAACTAGATCTGGTGGCTTCTTTTCCTTATCCAGTTTCCTTGCAAGGTCTGGTAGTTTCTTATTCTTCTCATGTTTTCTTGCCCATGTGTCTCCTAATTTCTCAAAACCCTGGCAGTTGAAAATATATTTTATTTCTGCAAAGTGCAAATGCATATTTTCTCATTTGCTTCATCATCCATGTGTACCCTAAAACGTTTCTGAAATGGAAAACTTCCTGAAACATCAGTTTCATATTTTTGAGCCAAATCTGTCAGTCCATTATGTGTAGTTAATGCACATGCAGATGTTTCCCTGCTCAGGGAAATTAATTCTTTATCCTGACACTGGTTCTCATTTTCGTTATTTAAACAGCAAGGACTGTTATTTTCCTCATGTTCAAATGCTAAATGTAAAACATTAAGCTGTTTCTCTTTTTCAGGGCCTGTGTTAATATGTTCCCCTATGCCCTCTATCTTTTTAATCACTGCTGCTTCCTCTAAGCAGGTTTGAAAAATCCCATTTTCAAATATATTTATTTTATCCTGGGCTGCAGATGTTGTAAATACCACTTTCCCTCACCTTTCAGTGCTTGGGGTAATTTCTGTTCAATAATCTGTGAATTCTGAGTTTCTGAAATAAACTCTGCCATAATCACTCCTTCTGCAGCTCTTTGAACTTTTTCAGTAGGGACCATATTAATTGGGACAGTCATACTTTTTCTAGGCATTATCTGTGCATCTGCAGTATGTAATTCTTGGACTGAATCAGGCACATTTGAAGCAGTAACACCTGGAGGTATCACTGTCAGTACTGAATCAACAGGTAATGGGTCAATATAAGATTTCTGCACAGTTATATCAATCTGTTTTTCTCTCTGTTCAACAGAAGCAGTAGCCCCTGTAGTATTTACTGGTGCACTGTTTTCAGTATTTTTCATGGGAACCACATAAAGAGGTGGACACTCAGTTAACAATGCATCAATTATTTCATCACCTGAATCATTATTTATTTGAAGCTATTTATCCTCACTAATTCCCTTCTCCTGCATTTGGTGCTTTACCTTTTCATCCCCCCTTGCTTTCTCTCTTGCTGTCTTTTCCCACAGGCTTAAGGCCTCAAATTGTGCAGCTTTAGATGGTGCCTCATGCTACCTCTAATTTACCTCTGAAAAAGGTGTTGGGCCCTTCACACCATGTATTACCTTCAGGAGACTTTAAATAAAGATGAACAGTCAAAAATGCAATTACTATTGTAAGCCAATAAAGAGAGTTGTTGAGTATTTTAAAGGGTTTTATTTTCTAGTCAAATGTTAATTATTCTCTGACCCTTTATACATTAGTAAAATATCAATCAGGTTACAGAATTTGGAAAACAGGAAAAATAGCATTTAAAACAAAACACATTACAGTCTGCATATAAGCATTATATGTAGGAAAGAAAATGTGGCGCAAAATATCAGTCAAAATTCTTAAAGAGTTTCTAAGAAAAATAGTCTTGCAAAGCTAATCAATAATTAAATAGTTGGCAAAAATCTCCCATTAAGAGAAATAAATGCATAAGTCAAATAAATCTTTTTAGACCTAATTAATTAATCAAAGCATAAACTTAAAGTTTAGCATCTAAATCTAAAAAGCCTTACTATCTGTTGCTGCTCTATGCATCTCTGTGTCTAAAAAGCAAACAAGGAGTGAGACAGCCCGCCCTTCACAGGCTTCAAAGGAATGTGGCCTGCAGTGCCAAAATATGACTTGCAAGGACTTTGGAAAAGAAATCACCAGGGAACCCCCCACCTGACTCTCCTTGGACGCCCAAGGCTGCACCCGTGATGATCTCGTACCTAACCCATGTGAATGAAGCAAAGCCTAAGCCAAAATGAGCAAGAAGCCAACTGAGCTAAGAAAGCCATATGAGCAAAAAGCCAGCTCCTAAAAAGCCAACCACGCCTCAAGAGAAGTCATTATTTATACTCTAATTCTTGGCAGACTACACAAAAATGTTGCATCTTCAGAAAAACTTGTACGTGATTGGTCAGCCACAATAGCATACTTTCTCACTACCCTGGTACATTGGCACAATCACAAGAATGTACAGTTCAAAATGGCCTTGACTTCTTCCGCAGTTTGAGTCAAGCTGGTGTCTGCGCATGCTCTTTTCTCTTTTAATGCAAGCCATAGCCTTGCTGGATTCACAGGCAGCCATTTAATGGTAGGCCCAAAAATATAACAGACACAAAAGAGAATATTAATTTCATGTAAATCAGCCCAATATGTTTCCCAACTCCATACTAATATCCCTTATAAATGTTTACCTAGCCAAGCTATTAGTGTAAAGCAGCTTTTCAATTATTTATGACAACATGCAAAATAAATGTGCAATGTGGAACATAGCATTTTCATGCATTTAGTGTAAAATTTAAAAGCACACACTTTTAATACAGCGCACACAGCAACATGCTTTAGTGTTTTAGATAGCTTTTCATGCAAAAAGCATTTAGCCCCCTGTGTAGTATTTGGTGCATTATTAATTCTGACACATTATAAAAAGAGGTGTTATTAACTGAAAATGTTTATCAAAATTTGCAACAAGTCAAAGTCTTTTCAGACAGGAATAGTGAATTTAGATTACAAGGAATGAGCTGGGAAGAGAGAAACATGCCTGACTGCAGATGAAATCTGCTCCATCAGGCCCTTTTTGAACAAAGGAACTATAATACTCCCCTTCCAAGAGAAGGAAATACTAATCATTTAAAAACAAACATTAAACAATGGCGCCATAAAGGCTCCCCATGCAGCTGACTCCTTTTTGATTAACATAATTGGGATACCATCATGTCATTGTGCGCCAGAGGTGCTGGCATTCTTTATGTGACCTACTACTTCATTCCTTGACAGGAGACCATATTCATTAAATGAAGACTCCTCTGTTACAGGCATCAGAAATGGCACTGAATTGTTGTATTTATATAATAGTGAAATATAGTCCACTCACTCCCTTTCTGGGATCGGAATAGGGAGAGCCCTCTTTCTTGAGTCACAATATTCTGCAATCATTTGCCAATACTTTTTTGATTCTTTGGCTCTCTCTGCTTCCCTCATTCTAATCCATTTAGCATCAATTTTGTTTCTAAGGCAAAAGCACACTGGCTGCCTTCACTAAATGTCTGCCAGCCACATGGCCAGGCTACCACAACAAGCAGCAATATGCCAAGAGGAACAAAGGGGAGCCATGCAGGCCTACTGCAATAACAGCACATTAACAAGCACTCTTGTGGACATAGATTTCAGAAAATGGCCCCATGCCACATGAGGAGCCCAGGCAAATGCTGGGGCCTACTAATACAAACACACTCACACACTGGCCAGACAAAGCTAAACAACCCATCTCATGAAAAAAAGAGAAATACCACAAAAACATTTTGCATTTCAATCCAATGCTCACAACCCACATAGTTAGTTACACAGCTACTCACACACACATACACAGGCAGTGATACAGTTATATACATTATAAATTGTAATAAGATATGATAGTATTAAAGGTGTTGTTTTTTTGTTTGTTTTTTTTGTCCTCATTCTCCTCAGGTTTTAATGACTTTTACCCTTGCCTTTTCACTGCGAGAGAGAGACCATAAAGCCCCCTGGAGGGGGATGACTCGCAGTCAACATCCACAACAGCTGCATCCTCCACCGCTGCCCCTGGGTCATACAGCCAACGCAATACTCCAGCGGTACGGCGCCGTGGTCCGGCAGCCAGCCGCCGCCGCCGCCCAGCAGCGAAAACAGCAGCTGCCCCCCACAGTACCTGCAAGGCTCGTATGCACCGATTGACCCTGCGAGTGACCTACCTTGAGCAGGAGGTGGCGAGGCAGAAAGCCCTGCTGAAGGACCTCCGGAGAGAGCTGCGTGACCACTTGGCCACAGGACACCGCCTTTTTTAAAGACATTTGGGTGGGTGGGAATTGGGCGTTGGGGTTTTTGGACTTTTGGGGACATTTCATGGACATTGGTTGGGGTTAGGGAGGGGGTGGGTCGGGTCTTGCGGGATAGTTTACTTTTGTTAGGGTCAAAATAACTATTTATTTTCTACTTAAACATAGCATACACGTTTTTACTGTTTTGTGGGGGAGGCAGGGGGGGTTAACTGTACGTTTGTTTTCATAAAACCTAACTGGCTGCTTGAGTCAAATTGCCTAAGTGAACGCCCAAATTTGTACAAAAGTGCCACTGACAGAGTTAGTGAATTCAATTGTCCTACTACTTTCCTAGTACTACCGTCAGTCTCTCCTCTCCTCCTACTCCATTATTCTTCCTCCCCCCAAAATGCTTATCTTACCTGTGATTCGTGTTTGAATAGGGCTAGGCACAGTGCTGGCTGCATGGCAAATGGCGATTAAGGTTGGCTATGGAATCCTGGATAGATGAAATGGCATTTTTGAGGTGGTAGTAGTAGTGGTACACACTGGCAGTAGCAGCATATGAAAAAAAAGGAAATGAGACATTGAGTAGCCTGAGAGGAGCATTAGAAGTTAGAACAGTACAATAGTACAGTACACAAGAACAGTGCCATAAATTGTAGCCTAAGCAATGCTAAATTATTCAATCAAAAGGTAGTTATGGCTACTACAAGAACTAGTACTGAAGGACACAGCAGAGTAAGCTTTCGTCACGCGTAGGAGGATGTTGTTGATGAATCCACTCAATGGCAGAGTCGGACATGAAATTCTGAATTGATTTGCAAATACTCATGGGTGTGTGTCAAGCACAATATGAATATATCCTTGGATTCCTTGACCTGCCTTGAAATTGATTTTCTGTTGCTTTGACCTTATCCTCCCCAGCAAGTGTGTGGAATTATTGGTGTCATTAAGTCGCACCTCAATGAAAACCACACAGCCCGGGGGAAGAGGCTTAGGGTTTGAAAAATGGATGGAAATGGGGGGTTTCGGGAAAGTTTTTGGGAGATAGAAAAAAAAAACACAGCATGGACAAACAACAAATGAAGAAAAACAAATCTTTGGATACGACGATATCCATAAATCTTTTAAGGGACATAAAGGAAGTGCATGCCTAAAGTTGTTTGCTAAATGGATGGTTAGGTTACTGAAAAGTAGTACTTACTACAACTTACTAACTAGTACTAAACAATTAGACAGTACAGGGCTGCATTAATTACGCAATTTCACTTGCCTATCTGCCCTCAGAGAGAATAAACACTTAGTAGTACATTACATTAGTTTTAAAAACTCATCACATAGCTGCAGGGATGAATTTGAAGCAGAGAGCAAACGCAGAGTCGCAGTCATAGAAGTTCACAACAATAACATTATTTAAAAGATAAGGACAAGTGAAGTAGATACTGTAACTGTATGTTGTAGTTGTCCTGGTCAAATTGGGAAGTTGCATGTATCCAGCCATTCATCTTATTCGCGGTACTCCTCCATTCCATCGGGCGCTTCGTCTAACAATCTTGGTGACCACACTGTCCACTGCCTGCCTGGCGGATGCGGAATTGCAGATTACTATGGTAAACCTGAGTTAATATTTTTATAATCACACAGGGTAAGTGCCGGCCTGTATTTGTAAATGGAAAAACAGAAAGGGATATTAAAACACCCCAGAGGAAAAATTTAAGGTACGGTGTGTAGTGCAAAATTAACACTTTCACTTTCAGAGGCGACAGTATATTACATACATGCATCATTCCTAAAGTGCCTACTCTGAGTCTCTGTTTCCAGGATAATAATTAGCACACAGCAGGCCAGGCTCATGCAGACGGTCAAGGCAGGCAGCACTGAGTGAACCAACCTCCATGTAGCATACCTCTTTGACACAGACAGACAAAGCAGATCTAATTTTACACAGCAAGCCACATAGCCGCAATTTTACATGAACCACTGTCTGGACTCTGGCATAACACTACACTGGCTCGACCACTCCATACCATGGCTAGACAGACATCTAGTTCTGCTGTGGTTGTTGTTGACTTGTTTACCTGTTTGCCACTCATGAAAAGGCCATAGTTCTTCCGTAAATCGACGATGATGATCCATCCATCCCAGTGAGTGACTGTAAAGATAGTATGTAACTTTGGTCATCATGGCAAGCTCAATGTTGTTCATGCAGTCACAGTCTACACACAGTGTGTCCAAGGAAATTTTTCATATTAAAAAATCATGCAACGTAGTGGCCCCTGCAGTAGAAGTACAATTTGCATTAAACAAGGTAAACAGAGTAGACTTGAGTTACATTTAGTGTGTAAAAGATTAAATAATAACAGAACACATAGGATTCATTACATGCACAACAAACAAACAGCAATTGCTTTCATCAGAGCCAGACAGCCAGTGTTGTCCACTGCATGCCATCTCATCATTCATTACCTGTTTCACTTTTTGTCAGCATCTTATTCTTAAGTGAAGGGCCACAGGGCAGCCTCTCGTGTCAATTTCAGAAGTAACAGTGACAGCTTCTTGATTCTGCGTAATCCGGCCATCTGCCGTGAGGGAAACAAATGGATAGGGGGAGTCTGGAGGAGGAGGATAGAGAAGCATGACTGAGTTGTGAACTTGTGAACTTCAGGAATGCCGACAGCATCACCCTTAATATGGAAATAAGACAAAGACAGTGCTGCTGATGGATTTGTTGTGATTAGAGTTTTGTTGTGCTAAAGGTTGCAAAACAAAGAAAGACACACAGAAATATAAGTAAATAAGGATACAAAAAAAGTAAGTATTTCAAGCCTAGGTGTCAGGGAAGTGAAGCTCGTCCTCAAACTCTGTGAATTGAACCTGGTGTATGTCAGCTAACTGAGAAGAACTTCCGTCACCTAAGTCGGTGTCCTTTCTTCCTGCGTGGATTCAAGTATTTTGTAATCTGGTGGTATGAAGTGCTGATTCATCTTGATCAGTGTTAACCTCTCCACATTTTTGGGCGAGAGGCGGGTCCCTTTTGAAGTTACAATGTCACCAGCAGCACTGAAAACACGTTCAGAAGACACACCTGTGAGTGGACAAGCCAAATAATTTATAGCCAGATTGGTGATCAGTGGCCATTGAGGCCTTTCCCCATACCAATACACCAATGGGTTATGATCAAAGAAGACCTCTGTTGGGTCATCCAGATAGGCCTGCACCATCCACTCAAGGTCCTCCATGGGTGCTCCACTTTGCGTACCATCTGTTGCCTTTGCATCAACACTGGAACGAGCAAACCCATGATGAGTCATCCAATCTGCTTCCAACAATATTATGACTGGGCCTGGTGCAGGTGATGATGATGATACGGTTGCTGCTGTCGGTAACGGCTGTGAGGGAAAGTGACTGCCTTCGGCCACAGAAATGGACCTTGATGCCGGATGGCCTGCTGCTTCAGTAGTACTTGTGGTGGTTCCTTCAATTTCCTGCCGCTCTTTTTTCAAACCGAGTGGCTGACAGAGCTAGCCAATGTTTGTGCTTGGAAACATCTGCTTCATAAAAAGGAATGAATGTATTGCTGGCCATTGTCTTTTTGTACCGTGGATCCAGAATAGTGGCACAAATGTAATGTTGTTCTGAATGTATTGCTTTAAGCCTTTCATTGTCAACTAGGTGGCTTAATAAGCTCTCCACCAACTGATATGCGTCTTATTTTTTCAGCATCAACTCGGAACGTTGACGACACCGCCTTCAGTTGGTGCTCTAGCATGCGCAACAATGGGATAGCTTTGCCCAAAGTACAGTCCTCCCTGCTGACTTCACGCGTGAACACTTCAAAAGGACGAAGCATGTCTGTCAGGCTTTTAACTAGGTCCCATTAATCCACCTCTAGCCTCATGTCTTTCATAGAAGCACCCCGTGCGTTAAAGACATACTCATTGATTACCAAGTACTGCTCAAACAGACGCTCAAGCATGTAGAAGGTTGAGTTCCAACGTGTTGCCACCTCCTGGCACTGGCACTCCACGGTCACGTTGAATGATTCCCAGCTGCTTTCGAGCCTTAAAAGAATGGCTGAAATGTGTGCAGATTCTTCGGCAGGTGGTCAGTAACTTGCTGACAATGTTAATACTGTGCGCCAAACACGGCACTCTGAAATAGCCACCATCAGCCATGGCCTTACCTATATTACTGCCATTATCCGTGGAAACATAACCAATCATGCACTTTCTTGAATGCAGCCATTCAAAGACCTTACTGTTAAACTCCTCCAAAATGTTTACTGCAGTATGAGATTTCTCCATAGAAAATGATGGCTACTGTTGTATGTTTCCGAGTAGTTAGAAAAATTGTGACACTGTTAACACCTGCAGCTATCTTCTCTCTAACCCCCGCAAAAGAGACCCAGTGTGCAGTGATGCACATGTAATCAACAGCTTGGCAACTGGTCCACATGTCTGTTGTCAGGTGGATAATGTGAACAGCACTCTTCTGCAAAGCTGCCCCAATCTCGTCCAGCACATCGTGAGGTAGTGCTGGAATCGCAACTCTAGCAAAATAGGACCGGCTAGGAACCTTCCATTTAGGGCAGACTGTTGCCACAAATTCTAGAAAACCCACCCCTTTCACAAAAGAAAAAAGGAGAAGGACCAGCGCTAACATTTTAGCCAGCATTGTATTATACAGACGTGCCTTTGGGTGGTTGCATTCAAATGGCGCCTCCGACCAAAACATGCTTTTAATGGTGGTCTGGACTGTTTTCATATGTGATGAGGATCCAGACTTCTTCAACCCAGTTAGGCTCATTGATGTACTTGTTCGCATTGGTGTCTCTACCAGACTACTGTGCTTCCTAGATGTTGCTGGGGTAGAGGAGAGTGTGGGTGCTACCACTGCAGTGCTGCTGCCAGGCTTACTGTGCACCAGAAAAAATGTCTCTCGGTTCTTCACCTCCCCCCTGCACGATCAGCTCCTCGTCATCAGATGCAATATCAATGGCTACATTTGGATTTGTATTTTTGGTTTTCCGTATGTTACTTAGGTGTGCCTCCCACTGGATAATGTGGTGTTTTTGGAGATGACCTCTCTGGCCTCGGGTACCATAGTTGGTACCAAGCTTACCCCGACTAATTACTTTTTTACAAATCGAACAATTGACTAGGTTTTCTGCCTTTTTGCTAATACTAAAGAAGTCCCAAACTGGGGAGTTGAGAATTCTGGTGGTGGTGGAGCTGCTACTTTCAATGCCAGATGAAGTGGAGGATGGGCGTGGCAGAATTTGACTCTGTTGTGCACTTACAGCACCACTACTTGAGGTAATGGAGGTCGAGCTGGATAGAGGTCCCTGCCAGCCCTTCTGACGAGAAAATATGAAAGCTGTAGGTCGTGTTGGTGTAGTAGTTACCCGTGTTGGTGATGGTACCAGTGGTGCCACACCGCACACTCCTGCACAGAAGCATTTCGGGATAGGGTAAAAATGTCTGTCTGCTGCATGCCCGCTGGGGCTGGAGTGACGACTGTGATGACTGGGTGATCATTGTCAGACTATTCATCAGCAGCAGAATACATCACTTCTACTTCTTCTTCGTCATCACCCATAACTGAAAGCCTTGCGGGAACCTTCCTTTTACCTAGCTTTGTTGGCTCATGGCGTGCCTCCCTCTCAGACTGCATTGGTGGGTGCCAATCAAGATCTAGATCATCAGAAGAAAGGGGGCTTGAAGAAGAACTTGAACAAGCCCTCCTTGACCTTTTCCTTGCTGGGGATCTGGAAGACAATGGATCATCAAGAGGAGTGGCTTGCTTGGCTGATACCTCCGCATGAATCTCGATTTCCTGATGTGCCCCTACTTCTGAAAGAACAAGCATTGTGGGCAGTTGTACCTCTCCATGTGCTTCTCCATGCGCCTCTACTTGCGCCTCTCCATGCGCCTCTACTTGCGCCTCTACTTGCGCCTCTTCTTGCCCCTCTCCATGCGCCTCTCCATGCGTTTCTCCTTGCGCCTCTCCTTGCGCCTCTCCTTGCGCCTCTCCTTGCGCCTCTCCTTGTTGCACCTGTGGTTGTCATTGCGGCAGTGATTGAACACTCCTCAGATGAGTTACACCCTGCGTTGATTGGATGCTACTTTGCGATGAGTCAACGCCAACATTACTGGTCGATGGTGAAAGAGCAATTAAAGTGTCTGCCTCTGCGGCACTCATGGGCTTGGGCCTAACTTGGCGTGGTGGGACTGAGACCAATGAAGGGGAGATGCTGCTCCCAGATTGGTCCCCGACGGACACCGCTGCTGCAGGCGTAGTTTTTTTTTCTCCCCAAAAAAGTGTCTGTCGGCACACTAGTCTCCTTGGTAAGTGGCGCCACTTGCTTCTTCTACTCCTTCTTACTGGCAGTGGCATTGGCAACTTTCTTGGTAGAGGAGCTACGGCCACCTTTCTTTGGGCCCATCTTCGTCAGATGTCAGAACAGCAGGACGCAGTTGCACGAGTTGTCTGTGGCCACACGTGACATCACGTGACGTTGTGCACACACCGCAGCAGGACTTCTTCCTGGCACTACAACAAGTGATGATGATGAAGATGATTCCTGGTTCTCAGTCTTTGTGCACCTAAAAGTAAGGATGCCAGAGGAACATCAGTTAAATAAATGTTGCATTTCTCGTGCTTCAATTATTATTTGCAACTACGCATTTATTATTATTAACACAACACACACAAAAACGGAAAGACCCAAAATAGAAATTGCAATTCTAATCCAAAATGGATGTTTAAATTAATAGAAGAGAGACCACACAAAGAGAGTTGTTTCATGCACCACTGAGTACCCCTGGCCATAATGGATGAAAACAAGGCAGACTGGGTGCAGGCCTATGGCACAAAGCACACTGCCTGGCTTCAAAATGGCCCCTAGACACCCACCCACATGGCCGGGCCCTGGACCAGGCATCAAAATGACCCCCACACACATGGCCAGGCCCTGGACCAGGCCCACAACAACACCCAACAAATCAAGATACACACATGAATCTCGATTTCCTGATGTGCCCCTACTTCTGAAAGAACAAGCATTGTGGGCAGTTGTACCTCTCCATGTGCTTCTCCATGCGCCTCTACTTGCGCCTCTCCATGCGCCTCTACTTGCGCCTCTACTTGCGCCTCTTCTTGCCCCTCTCCATGCGCCTCTCCATGCGTTTCTCCTTGCGCCTCTCCTTGCGCCTCTCCTTGCGCCTCTCCTTGCGCCTCTCCTTGTTGCACCTGTGGTTGTCATTGCGGCAGTGATTGAACACTCCTCAGATGAGTTACACCCTGCGTTGATTGGATGCTACTTTGCGATGAGTCAACGCCAACATTACTGGTCGATGGTGAAAGAGCAATTAAAGTGTCTGCCTCTGCGGCACTCATGGGCTTGGGCCTAACTTGGCGTGGTGGGACTGAGACCAATGAAGGGGAGATGCTGCTCCCAGATTGGTCCCCGACGGACACCGCTGCTGCAGGCGTAGTTTTTTTTTCTCCCCAAAAAAGTGTCTGTCGGCACACTAGTCTCCTTGGTAAGTGGCGCCACTTGCTTCTTCTACTCCTTCTTACTGGCAGTGGCATTGGCAACTTTCTTGGTAGAGGAGCTACGGCCACCTTTCTTTGGGCCCATCTTCGTCAGATGTCAGAACAGCAGGACGCAGTTGCACGAGTTGTCTGTGGCCACACGTGACATCACGTGACGTTGTGCACACACCGCAGCAGGACTTCTTCCTGGCACTACAACAAGTGATGATGATGAAGATGATTCCTGGTTCTCAGTCTTTGTGCACCTAAAAGTAAGGATGCCAGAGGAACATCAGTTAAATAAATGTTGCATTTCTCGTGCTTCAATTATTATTTGCAACTACGCATTTATTATTATTAACACAACACACACAAAAACGGAAAGACCCAAAATAGAAATTGCAATTCTAATCCAAAATGGATGTTTAAATTAATAGAAGAGAGACCACACAAAGAGAGTTGTTTCATGCACCACTGAGTACCCCTGGCCATAATGGATGAAAACAAGGCAGACTGGGTGCAGGCCTATGGCACAAAGCACACTGCCTGGCTTCAAAATGGCCCCTAGACACCCACCCACATGGCCGGGCCCTGGACCAGGCATCAAAATGACCCCCACACACATGGCCAGGCCCTGGACCAGGCCCACAACAACACCCAACAAATCAAGATACACACAAAAATCACCCCAATCCAATGCCATCCATGCCCTAAATGATGTTTAAATTCAAGAGACCCCACAGAAAACCTTGGTCCATGCACCAC
Source organism: Lissotriton helveticus (assembly GCF_964261635.1). NCBI lineage: Eukaryota > Metazoa > Chordata > Amphibia > Caudata > Salamandridae > Lissotriton > Lissotriton helveticus. Next base: position 158,844,295 of record NC_136073.1, on the reverse strand, counting down.
TGAGTACCCCTGGGTATAGTAGATGAAAGCAAGGCAGACTGGATGCAGGCCTATGGCACAAAGCACACTGCCTGGCTTCAAAAGGGCCCTAGACCCCCACCCACATGGCCAGGCCCTGGACCAGGCATCAAAATGGCCCCCACCCACATGGCCAGGTCCTGGTCCAGGCCCCAACAACATCCCAAAAATTGAGATACACACAAAAATCACCCCAATCCAATGCCATCCATGCCCTAAATGATGTTTAAATATAAGAGACCCCACCGAAAGACTTGGTCCATGCACCACTGACTACCCCTGGGCCTACTGGCTAGTGTTGCTTTAACACGGACCCCAAAATAAAAAAAAACTTCCGCATATAACAGTGAGCTATTCAATTCCATGCCATCCATGCCGTAAATGATATTTAAGTTCAACAAAACTTACAGAAACAGTTGTATCATGCACCCATGACTAACTCTGGGTCTACTGGATACTGTGGCTACCCACAATATATTATTTTTAAAGTTGTGAAAAAGTTTATAAATTGTAGTTGCAGCAACTCCAATGCCCCAAACAAACAACACCAACTTACTTGTAAAATCTCTAATCCAAAAGTGATCCAAACAAAAAGTCCTCAAATACAAATATCCAGCAGCAACCACAAAGAGTAATCCTTCCAGCTCCAGATCCAAATGAAAAGTGACCAGGACATGGACAAAGCACAGGGAGGAGCCTGCTGAACAGGAGCTGGAAGTTGGAGACTCTGGGGCACTTCCTTCCTCCCACCCCCCAAAAAATGGACTCCTTGCACAAAAAAGTGCATCCAAATTTCAATCTGAGGAGTTATTCTGATCCAAATCATCATTTTCAGAAGGTTTATGCTGCCAGCAATAGATTTCTTGTGCAGAATTGCAATTTTTGCGAATTGGGGAAAGGTAGCTGTTCAAATCTCCCGCCGGATGTCAGCTGCACGTTGCATCTACGGGTTCGCAATTGTTTACTGTCGCGATGCGTGATCGCCGACCCTTATGACGTATTCCCATTCTCAAAGTCTCACAGTGCAAGATGGTGGGACGCTATGACGTACTCGCGGTCGAAAAGTCTCACGCGATCACGCAGCCAGATCCAAAATGGCGCAGTGCACGCAAACCGGGAGGAAAACAACTCGGCGAACTCAAAATCATGGTAAGCCAATGCCGCGCCCGCAAGATTGAATTTTTGAAGCGCGACTAAGCAAAGAAAATCTGCCAACTCGTGAATTGCGAATTCTTTGACAATTTTGCGTGATTCGCGGACCGCGAAATTGCCAAAAATTCACAAATTCCGCGAGCGGAACAAATTTTCAGCCCATGCTTAGTAAAGGGGAATGCTCTAAATGGACTAAGCTCAGATCTAACAGCAAAGAAACCTCTCTCCGATTCCCAAGATGAAGAAGTCGGTGCTCTGGGCCCTGTGAAGGAAGGGGATTCAGGGGACGAATTCTATTCTATGTCCAACCCATCCAGTTTCTCAGGGGACGAAAGCCTTAGAGGGGACTGTGCTGAGGATGAGAGTGATACAAGTAGTATCAACTTATGTGAGGGGGAGCTGGGTGAGAACCCTCCGCACATCTCTGCAACCATCCGAAAAAGAGAACATGCCACTTCTGTTCTAGATAAGGCTCCCGATTTAGCTGGTTCAATGATTTGGGACTATTCCTTTTCCCCCCAACTGGGTGGAAATGGCGTAAGCAATGGAGCAACAGCTTTAGGACCCTCAAGCTCATACCAAGACATGCCTATTGAAATAGCTCTGTCTACTATCTATCAGCGTATCCTTGCCCATAGGATGGAGACCTGAGTTGAAAGTTCACGTACCCAAGAGGCGTATCGGAAATTACAGAACTCAATAATATGCAGGGTAGCTAAGACCTGCTCTGACTTTGCTACCAGAATCGGAGAAGCTGAAACTAGAATGTCCACCTTCGAGGATGAACTAACAACACAAAAGGCAAATACTAATTTCTTGGAATGCCCAGAAAGCTGATACACTATGGAAACTGCCTGACCTGGACAATCGGTCGAGGAGAAATAACCTCCGGATACTGGGTATCCCAGAAAGCAAGGCAGGCACAGATGCTCGTCAGTTTGTCATGGAACTCTTTACCGAAACATTTCCCGAACTGAATCAATGGGACTGGAAAACTGAACTCCAGAGAGCCCACCGGTTCACGTTCAATCAATGTAAAAAGACTGGTCTAGCTGCTGAAAAGCCCGGTGCTATTCTTATTTGTCTTAACAATTTTCTGGCTAGAGATGCGTTGTATGATCTAGTCAGACCAGACAGGAAAAGGGCAGGGAAAGGATATGATTTTTTTGTGAGACCTGATTATTGCCCAGCAGCAGTTGAGAAAAGATGGCAGCTTCGCCAATTACTTCCACGATTCCAGGAAAAAGGGTATCAGGTGTTTTTGCTCAATCCTGCTAAACTGAAAGTAGTGGTCAAGGGGGATGCAAAATGTTTTCTGTCTGAAGCTGCAGCAAAGGAATTCTATTTTGATTTACTTAAATGTATACTGATGTTGGCTTAAGCTTATAATGGTTTAATGGAAACCCTTTTTTTCACACTGTGTCTTGATCCACAGTAACGAAGATGATTCTTTCTTACTTTTTGCGATAAGTGGGGGCGAGAGTTCAGGAGAGAGGGAGGGGTGTAGTCAGCTCTCCATCACAGAGTATCGATGGTCCTTATGCCTCATACAATGGGTGGAAAGGAGGGGTTTTGGAGGAGGGGAGGGAGGTCAGGGGTTAAGGCTGTGGGGGGGGAGGGGAGGAGAGGGGAGGGAGAGTGGTGTGGGGGCTTTGTTTTGTTTTCTCTTGCTTTTGCTATTTTGCTGCTATATGGAAACTTGAAGCATGTTCTATCATTGCTTCTAACAGTTTGTGCTATTCTGCAAAATGTGATTCGGAGTACATAAACTACAAGGATAATGGGTAGCTTGCGAATGTGCTCTCTTAACATATGTGGTCTCAATGACAGAAGAAAGCGGACATGCTAGCGAAACAGGTTCGATATATGCAGATTGATTTGCTATGTATTCAGGAGACCCATATACCATGGAGTAAGCGGGGCTGTCTGAGGGATCTCGGGATTGAAGTGTTGGTTTGTCCCCGCAGGGGACAACAATTAGGGGGGTGGCTATTTTAGCTAGGCAAGGGGTGGGCGTATGCAAACGAGTTAAAGCAGATAATCTGGGTCGGTGGGCTATTGCCGAAATCAAAGTGGAAAATATTCCTATGACACTTTGCTCAATCTATGGATCTAATTTAGATGACCCTGATATTTTAAACTTTCTAAGTGTTGAACTTGCTCTATGGTTGCACCCTTTAATATGCTTTGGTGACTTTAATATTCATCTAGACAGTAAATTTGATGTACAATACACTTCTCCATATCAAGGCAGGAAAGTCAGAGTTTTTAAAGCACTTCAAGGAATGATGAAGGAATTTGGATTATTAGACTGTTGACATAAACTTAAGATCACCTGATCCTGGTTCACGTTTTATTCAGCTCCCCACAATAAGCTAGTTCGGCTAGGCACTTTTTTTCTGTCGAATCAATTAGCTGAGACAAGTCAGATTGAGGTTTTTCCAAGAATTATATCAGATCACAATCCTTTAATGATAAAAATTCCTCTGAGTGGTATGTCAAGGGTCCAGCAGCCATGGACCTTTGAAAGGAAACTTTTGCTTTACGAAGCATATTGTGCCCACATGGCTAAATGGATAGAGGAGTTTTTTCTATTAATCATAATACAGCCTCAGTCAGTATTGTGTATGACGCTTTCAAAGCAGCTGTTCCATAACTCGCCAAAAAAAATACAGAATAAAATTAGAAATTTGGTAGAACAATTAAAGATAGCAGAGTATGAATTAATGAGCAGAATTCAGAGGGGTACAAGCATAGAGGAATGCCACCAGCATATTGCCATTATAAAATCTAAAATTCATTGTCATTTTGGTACGGAGGTGGCAGCCAAATATATGCAGTAGAGCATCGAGTCATATGAATTAGGAGAAAACACCGGTAGGGATTTAGCTAAACACCTGCATCAGCGTGAGATAGCCAACCATATTTGTAAAATTTAGGACCATGCAGGGCAGGTCCAGGACTCTTCGGCAGGAATTCTGAATATTTTTCAGACGTTCTATAGTCAATTATATGCGGATGGACCTGACGTGACAGAGATAGATCCCCAGGAAGGCCTATTATTTAGTGGCCGAGAAACAGTAAAAGTCACGCAGGATCAAAATGAGATACTCAAAGCCCATTTCACATGGGAGGAGATGGACTGGGCAATAACACCTTTAGCCATGGGTAAAGCTACCGAATCAGATGGTATTCCTGTGAAATTCTATAGAACATTCAGAAAAGTACTTAAACCTAATTATATCCTCTTATTTGAACAGGCACAGGAAAATAATCGTCTTCCGGATTCCTGGCGTAAAACAACAATCATTGTCTTTAGGAAAAAAATATGCAAGAACTTAATCCAGCCTCTTATAGGCCTATCACTTTGATCAACTGTGACAGTAAAATGTATTCGAAACTCTTAGCAGTAAGACTGGGAAATGTCATTACCCCTCTGGTATCGCTATGCCAACATGGGTTTATCCCAGGACGGGACACAGCGGATTATGTCCGTAGGGTGATTGCCCTTCTGGACTGGCCACAGGTCACGGGATAAACGCTGGGTTTTTCCTCTTGGATGCCGAGAAAGCATTTGATAGGGTCTCCTGGTGGTTCCTGTGGTCTGTCCTATGCTGGAAGGGGTTGGGGGGGGGGGGGCATTGTACAAGCAGTTAAGACAATGGATTTATTTTCAGAGGCGGTAGTCTGTATCGTCTTTTTCCCCTCTAGAAGCTGGAGAGAGCTCTACTCCTTCTGCCGATGCGAGAGCAGAGCTTGTGCTGACGCTGGTCCTGCTGCCGCTGATGAGACAGTGCGCTGCTGCCCTGTGGCCCTTCCGGAGCTCCAGGACAGCTCTAATCCAGTAGGATCCCCCGCCGCCTACCTGCGGCGACTCTACATCGTTCGCCGGGACCGCAGGGGCCCCCAAAGTGACCAAGAGTGTCTTGGTAAAGTACATTAAGTTAGAGGAGGGGGTTAATAACTAATTTGGTGGTGGTGACGTATTCTGCAGCGCCTAGCGACCCGCGTCAGAGTGGCTGCCATGTTCGCCCGCATCTTTCATTGCCCCCTAGTACAGCCACAATGTGTTGTTGTTTTGTAATGATTTATTTATTTACTGCATTTAGAGCAAGCCCGGGCGGAGCTGGCGTAGTGCCACTAAGCGGAGTTCCACAGAGTTGGAAAAAAACTCAGTGGAACTCTGCTCCGCTCCCCTCCAGCCTCCCTAATTTAATTATTTTAAAAAAGGCACTAACCTGCTGTGGGGTCTTTGGGATGCCTCCTCCTCACCATGGTTTCTCTCTCTCTCTCTCCTCTCCTCGTCCTCAATATCATCATCCATGGAAACCCCCAGCAGAGAACTGCCTTTTTTTAAAAATAATTAAATTAAGGAGGGTGGAGGGCCGGCTGAACACCACGTTCTGAATGAATCGAGGAGTAGGCAAAACTCTGTAAGCTCCACTGGCAGATCAGATTCTGTGCCCGGGGTTAATTTATAGAGGGCAACTGTTACCAAACTGGTATCCTGACGCTAAGTTTTAATATAGGTATTATACTGTCAATACTGTGCACATACAGTGGCACAGTAGCGGTCTACCTACTTAGGAAATAGCCATGACTTCAAGCCCTTCCTAATTTGCAACATTTCCATTGAGGACCTAAGTAGGGGTGGTAATTCATTCCACAAATGGTCTGCTTTGACTGTGAAGGTCCGACCTCTTTGTCTAGACTTTGAAATTTGTTTATGCAAACCAAGTTTGCAGAGCTAAAATGAAGGTGTCTCCCATGAGTATATCCTTTTGCTTTGCATTGTAAAGGCACAGGGCCTTTTCCCTGTAGTGCCTTGAGCACAATGCACATGCCTTTGAAGATAATCGTCTACTTCGTAGGAAGCCAATGCAACTCCTTTTGGGCATTGGATGCTAAGGATCTACGGGATCTTTTCAGCACCACGTGTACCCTATACAGTCTCTTTACCAGATATTCAGGAGCTCCAAGTAGCAGGGCATTGCAGTAGTATAACCTGCTGAGTATGACACTGCGCACCACCAGAAATTTGGCTTGGATGGGCAGCAGTGGTAGCACCTTCCTTAAACTACAAAGGCGTGACAAGTAAAAGCCTGCTACTTTTTAACATGGCTTTCGGGAGACAGCTTGTCATCAAACATAACCCAAGGTTGCAGACTGTGTCAGATGCCAGCAGCTCCTCTACAGATGAAAGGGCCCAAAAGTTGTGGGGAAGGGTCATGAGAATTGTACTAGCAGAACAGCATAAGAATTAAGTTTTTCCCATTTATCTTTAGTGACAGTACATTCATCCAGTTAAGAATGTCTGACATGTCTATCTGAAAAGCCACCACTGTCTCATCCTGGTTGTTAGTAAGAGATAGGATCAATTGGGTATCATCCACATAACTGAAGAGCCTGATGTCATGTTGCATTATGAGGTTTATGAGTGGTCTCATATAGATTTTGAATAGGACCGAGTTGAATGCTGAGCCGTGCGGAACCCCCTGTAGCAGTGTTTTGAAATCAGAGTGGTATGGGTTCAGGGTAACAACCTGACACCGGTCCAACAGTAAGGAATCCATCCACTTCAACACTGTGCATCCCACTCCATTTGAGGCTAGTCTGACCAGACAGATTCTGTGGTCGACTGTGTGAAAGGCAGCTGACAAGTCAAACATAATCAAGAATGTCGACTGACCACTGTCTTCCCTCATTTGCAACTCGTCCATGGCAACAAGTAGAGCTGATAAACTACCATGTCCAGGTCGGAAACCAAATTGTTCTTTCTCGAGGAGAGAATGGGATTCCAGGGATTGGGATAGCCTCTTACTTACATATCACTCTAATACTTTCAAAGAGAATGGAAGAAGCGATATGGGCCTGTAATTGCTTGGGACCAGACGGTCCCCTGAGGGCTGCTTTAGAATGGGAGCGACTATCGCCTTCTACCATGTATGCGTCACAACACAGACTCCAATAACTGATTACATATCTATGGTGTGGGGAGAGTGAGTTCAGCTCCTAACTCTTTCCACACCCTAGGAGGAAGGGGAACAAGTGGGGATCCTGATTTCATAGCCCTGGCAATACCTTAAAAACATTACTATGAGATAGCCTTAAGTGATTTAAACCTACCTATCTGGCTCGCCAGAAGGTTGATTGTAATTTGGCTCATAATGGGACGTAGAAGTGGTACTTCAGATTTATTTGTTGTGGCTACATTTTCCAAATTCACTATCTTATTCAGTCCTGGGGTGTTATCTGTGCAGGAGCACCAATTTCCCGAAGACATTCAACTCTGTTTCCAGGAAGGAATGAAGAACGTGGCAGCCTGGATGAAAGACAGCTGTCTTAAGCTCAACTAAGACAAGACCTTGGTCCTCATCCTCGGACCCTGCACCTCCACCTGGGACAACACCTGGTGTCTCCCCACCCTCTGGAATCCACCCACTCCTACAGACACACATGAAACCTCAGCATCATCCTCGACTCTTCCCTCTCCATGAACCATCAGATCAACGCTGTCGCTTCCACCAGCTTCAACTGCCTGTGCATCCTTCGCAAGACCTTCAAATGAATCCCTCCTCACTGCAGAAGGGGCATCACCCACGTGCTCATAACCAGCAGACTGGACTACGGCAACCCCCTATACACTGGAATCAACAGAGCTCTACTACACTGACTCTAGACCATACCGAATGCTGCTGCCAGACTCGTCCCTGGGACCCCCCGTCACGAACACATGACCCAACACCTGCGAGACCTCCACTGGCTTCCCGTCGAGAAGAGGGTCACCTTCAAACTCCTCACCCTCGCCTACAAATCCCTCAAATACAACGGACCCAAATACCTCAACGAGAGAGTATCCTTTCACGTACCCAAGAGGAACCTCCGCTCCTTGGCAGAGGTCCCCCTCAACCGCAGAAACAGAACAGGCGAGAGAGCCTTCTCCTACATCGCAGCCAAGAACTGGAACGAGCTCCCCGTGAACCTCAGACACGCCCCATCCCTGCTCACCTTCAGGAAAGACCTCAAGACCTGACTTTTCAACTGATCCGGAGCTGCCCCCCACCTCCCCAGCGCCTTGAGGTTCTCACGGGTGAGAAGTAAGCATGGGCGTAAAATCCGTTCCGCTCGCGGATTTTGCGGATTTTCGGCAAATTCGCAATCCGCGAACTCGCATGAATTTGCCGAAAATACGCAAATTCGCACGCAGCGGATTTTTTTGCTTGGTGATACAATTTTGCGGCGCACGGCATTCACTTACCGTCATTCAGCGTTTGCAGAGTTGTTTTTTTCCATATTTTGCGTGTGCTGCGCCATTTTGGATCTTGCTGCAGGATCCCGCGGGAGTTTGGCGACAATTGCGAACACGTAGATGCGGTGAGCAGCAACAATCTCGCATTCGCGAAATTTCAAAATTTGCAATTTTGCACAAGAATCCACCAGCAAGCAGCATTAACCTTCTAAAAATGATTATTTTTATCAGAATAACTCCTAAGGTTGACATTTGCCTGCACTTTTTTTGCAAGGAGTTCATTTTTGGGGGGGGGGGGAAGGAAGTGCCCCACAGTCTCCAACTTCCTGTTCCTGTCCAGCAGGCTCCTCCCAGTGCTTTCTTCATGTGCTGGTCACTTTCATTTGGATCTTGACCTGGAAGGAGCACTTTTTGTGGATGTTGCTTGATATTTGGATTTGAGGCCTTTTTGACTTTCCTTTGATCACTTTTGGATTAGAAATCAACTTTCACAAGTAAGTTTGTTTGGGGCATTACAGTTGCTGCAACTACAATTTTGGAGCTTTTTCAAAACTATAAATAAAATATATTGTGGGTAGCCACAGTATCCAGTAGGACCAGGGTTAGTTATGGGTGCATGATACAACTGTTTTGTTGAATTTAAACATCATTGAGGGCATGGATGGCATGGGATTGTTCTGATTTTTGTGTGTTTTTCGATTTTTGGGGCTGCTGTGGGGGCCTTTTGCCCAGGGGTAGTGAGTGGTGCATGGACTGAGTCTTTCTGTGGGGTCTCTTTAATGTAAACATCATGGAGGGCATAGATGGCATTGGATTGTGGTGATTTTTGTGTGTTTTTCGTTTTTTTGTGGTGTACTGTTGATAGGGACTGGCCATGTGGGTGGGGGCCATTTTGAGTGCTGGTACAGGCAGGCCCTGGCCATGTGCTTGGGGTGCAAGGGGCCATTTTGAAGGCAGGCAGTGATCTCAGGCCTGCACCCATTTTTCCTAGCTTTCATCCATTATGCCCAGGGGTAGTGAGTGGTGCATGGGCCTAGTCTTTCTGTGGGGTGTCTTGAATTTAAACATCATTGATGGCATGGGATTGTGCTGATTTTTGTGTTTTTTTCAATTTTTTTTTGGCTGCTGTTGGGGCCTTTTGCCCAGGGGTACCCATTGGTGCATGGACTGAGTCGTTCTGTGGGGTCTCTTTCATGTAAACATCATGGAGGGCATGGATGGCATTGGATTGTGGTGATTTTTGTGTGTTTTTCGTTTTTTTGGGGTGTACTGTTGATGGGGACAAGCCATGTGGGTGGGGGTCATTTTGAGTGCTGGTACAGGCAGGCCCTGGCCATGTACTTGGGGTGCAAGGGGCCATTTTGAAGGCAGGCAGTGTGCTTTGTTGTGTCATAGGCCTGCACCCATTTTGCCTAGCTTTCATCCATTATGCCCAGGGGTAGTGAGTGGTGCATGGGCCTAGTCTTTCTGTGGGGTGTCTTGAATTTAAACATCATTGATGGCATGGGATTGTGCTGATTTTTGTGCTTTTTTCGATTTTTTTGGCTGCTGTTGGGGCCTTTTGCCCAGGGGTACCCAGTGGTGCATGGACTGAGTCTTTCTGTGGGGTCTCTTTCATGTAAACATCATGGAGGGCATGAATGGCATTGGATTGTGGTGATTTTTGTGTGTTTTTCGTTTTTTTGGGGTGTACTGTTGATGGGGACTGGCCATGTGGGTGGGGGCCATTTTGACTGCTGGTACAGGCAGGCCCTGGCCATGTGCTTGGGGTGCAAGGGGCCATTTTGAAGGCAGGCAGTGTGCTTTGTTGTGTCATAGGCCTGCACCCAGTCTGCCATGCTTTCATCCATTAAGCCCAGGGGTACTCTGTCAGTGGTGCATTTTATTGGTCTTTTCCATTTTGGGGGGTGGGTATAATAAAAATGCTTACTTGCAAACTATTAATTGAAGCGCTACATATGCAACATTTATTTAACTGATGTTCCTCTGGCTTCGTTTGCTTTTAGGTGCAGAAAGACGAATCATCAGCCTCATCGTTCCTCATCAGTGCCAGGAAGAAGTCCTGCTGCGGTGTTTGCAGCACAACGTCACGTGTGGCCACAGACAACTCTGCAACTTGTGCAACTGCGGCCTGCTGTTCTGAAATCTGAAGAAGATGGCCCCAAAAAAAGTTGCCCGTAGCTCCTCTAGCAAGAAAGTTGCCAGTAAGGATCAGAAGAAGCAACTGGCGCCCCTTACCAAGGAGACTGGTGTGACGACCGCCACATTTTTTGGGATAAAAAAAGTAGCCTGCAGCAGCAGCGGGGTCTGCTGGGGACCAAGCTGGGAGCAGCACCTCCGCTCCATTGAGCTCACTGCCACCACCACCACGCCAACTTAGGTCCAAGCCCTTGAGTGCTGCAGAGGCAGCCAGTATAGTTGTTTAATCACCATCGACCAGTGATGTTGGCTCATCGCAAGAAAGTAGCAGCATCCCTCAATCAACACAGGTTGTTGTAACTCATCCGACGAGTGTTGAACAACCACAGCCGCAACAACAACCACATGTGCAAGTACAAGCCCAAGTACATGTGGAAGGAGAGGCGGTGCAAGGAGAGGAGCAAGCAGAGGTGCATGGAGCCGAACAAGTGCCCACAATAGTTGTTCCTCCCGAAGTAGGGGCACATCAGGAAATCGACATTCAAGCCGAGGTATCACATGAGGAAGCCACTCCTCCTGATGATTCGTTGTCTTCCAGATCCCCAGCAAGGAAAAGATCAAGGATGGTGTCTACTTCTTCTTCAAGCCCCCTTCCTTCTGATGATATGGATAAAACTTGGGAACCACCACGGCCGTCTGAGAGTGAGGCACACCATGATCTGACAAAGGTAGCTAAGCTTAAAAGGAAGGTCCCCAAAAGTCTCAGAGTCATGGAGTGTGATGATGACGCTGAACAAGAAGGGGTGTATACTTCTCCTGCTGATGAAGACTCTCACGACGACGGCGCAGTCATCATAGGCGTCACTCCAGCCTCAGCGGGCATGCAGCACACAGACATTTTCACCCTAGCCCGAAATGCTGCTGAGCTTGATGATGATAATGGCGACGTGGGAATGGGACCACCACGAATGCAGTTAACTAGTACACCAACACCACCACCTACAGCTTCCATATTTTCTCGCCAGAAGGGACCTCCATCCACCTCGACCTCCATGTCCTCAATTAGTGGTGCTGTAAGTGCACAACGTACTAAATTTCGGCAACACACATCCTCCAGTTCATCTGGCATTAGCAGCATTCCCAGTATCGCCTCCTCCGCTCCCCACAGACATTTGAAATCCGTAGTTTGGGACCATTTACCATTTGTAAGGTTCGATTAGTCGTGGTAAGCTTGGTACAAACTATGGTACCGGAGGCCAGAGAGGTCATCTTGAGAGACAGCACACTGTGAAATGGCTGGCGCATCTAACGGAGATCAAGGATGCCCGAATTGCAAGTCAACAAATTGTATCCGTTGATGTTTCATCTGCTGATGACGAGGAGGAAGAAGAAGCGTCAGACATTTCTTCACTTACACCCAGTACCCCTGTCAGCAGCAGATCTATGAGCCACACTAAGAGTGTGGGAGAGAGTGAGACACAAACGCGAAAAAGTTCATCACGGAGCGTAACTGGGTCGCAGAAGTCATCATCATCCCGTAAATTGGTCCAGCCCACCATTAGAAGCATGTTGTTTTTAGAAGCGCCATATGAACGCAACCACCCAATGGCGCGTCTGTATAACAGTAAGCTGGCTAAAGTGCTAGCGCTGGACCTTCTCCCCTTTTCTTTTGTGGAAGGGGTGGGTTTTCTTGAAATGGTGGCAACGCTCTGCCCTAAATGGAAGGTTCCTAGCCGGTTCTATTTTGCCAGAGTGGAGATTCCAGCACTACATGAAGATGTGCTCGAGATGATTGGGGCAGCTTTGCAGAAGAGTGCTGTTCACACTATACATCTGACAACAGACATGTGGAACAGTTGTGCAGCCACTGATTACATGTGCATCACTGCACACTGGGTCTCTTTTTCAAGGGTTAAAGGCAAGATACACGCAGGTGTTGATGAGGACAAAGTTTATAAAGCTGCTCGGAAACATGCAACAATAGCCATGTTTGCCATGGAGAAAAGTCATACAGCAGAAAACATTTTGCATGAGTTTAACACAAAGGTCTTTCAATGGCTGTCCCCAAGAAAACGCATGATTGGTTATGTTTCCACGGATAATGGCGCCAATGTAGTTAAGGCCATGAATATGGGTAACTATTTCAGAGTGCCGTGTCTGGCACACTGTATAAACCTGGTTGTTAAAAAATTCTTGAGGGAAGAAAGTCCAGTCTCTGAGTTACTGACCACCTGCCGAAGAATGTGTACACATTTCAACCATTCTTTTAAGGCCCGGAAGCAGCTGAGGTGCCTGCAATATGAACGTAAATTGCTAGTGAAAGCACTCATCCAGGATGTGGCAACACGTTGGAACTCAACCTTCTACATGCTTGAGCGTCTGTATGAGCAGTATGCGGTAGTCGATCAGTATTTCTTTAAACTGGGTACACATATGATGGACATGAGGATACAGGTGGAGCAATGGCACCTAGTTAAAAGCCTGACAGACATGCTTTGTCCTTTTGAGGTCTTCACGCAGGGAGGACTGTAATTTGGGAAAAGCTATCCCATTGTTGAGCATGCTAGAGCACCAACTGAAGGCGGTGTGTTCTAAGTTTGAAAAAGATGGAAAGGAAGAAACATTAGAGTTGGCGGAGTAGTTATTACACCGCCTACTTGGCGATGATCGTCTTGAAATGATCAAGACAGAACAGCATTACATTTGTGCTACTATTCTGGATCCACGGTACAAAAAGGCAGTGGCAGGCAGAGTATTCTTTCCTTTTGATGACGCAGATGTTACAAAGTACAAACATTGGCTAGCTGTGTCAGCCACTCGGTTTGAAAGAGAACGGCAGGAAATTGAAGGAAAAGGCAGTACATCAGCATCAGCAGGCCGTCCGCAGTCAAAAAAATCCCCTTCTGCATTTGTGGCTGTGGCAGAAGTGAGTGATTTGCCCTCTCAGCCGTTAACGACACCAGCAACCGTATCATTTGTACCAGACACAACAGTAATATCGGGTGATGAAGAGGATTGGCTAACTGAGCTTGGGTTTGCTTCTGAAATGGGCCCAGAAAAAAGTAAGCAAAGTGGAGGAACCCGGGAGAACCTTGAGTTGATGGTGCAGGCCTATCTGAATGACTCAACAGAGGTCCATCTTTCTCATGACCATTGGCGTATTGGCATGGGAAAACAGTCGCATGGCCAGAGATCACCAACCTGGCTATAAATTACTTGTCTTGCCCACTTGCAAGTGTGTCTTCTGAACGTGTTTTCAGTGCTGCTGGTGGCATTGTAACTTCCAAAAGGACCCGCCTCTTGCCCAAAAATGTGGAGAGGTTAACAATGATCAAGATGAATCAGCACCTAATACCACCAGATTACAAAATACGAGAATGCACGCAGGAAGAAGACGAGGAGGACACCAACTTAGATGAGGGAAGTTCTTCTCTGTTAAGTGACCTACTCCCGTATGAATTCGCAGAGTTTGAGGATGAGCTCTTCTTCCCTGACACCGAGCCTTGAAAATAAATGAGTCAATGAATCACTAACTTTCTGTTTCGTCCTTATTCACTTTTATTCCTGTGTGTCTCTTTCTTTGTTTTGCAAAATCTATATAACAAAAACTTTAATCACCTAATCACAAAAAACAAGCCCATCAGCACAACTGTCTTCACTTATTTGCTTATTGATTTGAAGGTGCCGCAGTCTGCATTCCTCAGGTTCACAAGTTCAAAAGAACATGCTCCTCTATCCTCCTCCTCCAGACTCCTATTTCCCTCAAAGCAGATGGCTGGATTACGCCCAATGAAGAAAGACTCTGCACTTGTGGGGGTGTTCTACTTCTTTGCGGGTGAGTAGACGGCTCTGGGGCCATTGCTGGGAAGGTCTAGTACCGGATAAAAGTTAACCAAAGCGTACGACCAGGGTTTCGCACATCAACTTTGCCTGTTTCAAAGATATTTAGTGGTGCTGCTACTCTCACCATCCACTGCCAAGGATGTATATCAAAGCAATAGAAAAAAAGAGTAGAGAGGCGCACTCAATGAAGTCAGTAACACAAAGAGTCCATGAAATATGTAGATCTTCTGTTGTTTTCTTAACTATATTCTTTATTTTCTTTCATATACAACGGCACAGCCAACGCGTTTCATTCCCAATTGTGCCTAGGGAATTTCATCAGGGCTGCAAAAAGATATTGACGTACATAAGTATTTGATTTATCTTATGCTTAAAAATGCATATAAAATGGCACATGTCCAAGCTAGTATACAAAAAAATATATTTTTTACAAAGAGACTAGCAAAATTTAAAAACATACCAATAGATCCAGACAAATTGGACAGATTTAATATCTGCCAATTAGCCAAATTACTTATCTCCTTATGGATGCAAATGCTCCCTCACCAGTGCATTGCTACCACAAGGCCAGTTCGAGCCATAATGCTTGAAACTGGGGGAAAGAAACACCAGGCTATACCCATTGGAGAGATAGGTCCCTGGAAGGAGTCAAGTAATTGTGACATGCACGATGTTTATTATGTTGAAAAAGAAAGTGTGTGGTCGAGGTGACCATGATCCAAGATTTAGAAGTGAAAGTCAGACGTGAAAGTCATGCTGCTAAAAAACCATTAAAGTGAAAAAGTGCCAAGCTTTGGTGACCCAAAGGACCCTCGAGTGTCACAAGACGTGACTAAAAAGATTTATTCCATGGCTCACCATATACTAAACAGTCGGGTTGATACGGTGGTCCTAGATGAGGTAGCTCTTAGAGAGCCGTTGTGAAGAATGATCGCAGTAGATCACAGCGTGTTCCTGGAGTAAAAGTATAATAATATAATTTATGATTCCTATTGTCCCCATATTAGGGCCAGGTGTCCGATACAAAAGTATAACCAGACAAGATTGTATACATCCTATTCCCATTAGGGTGAATATTATCCCCAACGTACATGATAACCGTATTGTTCCACTTGAAAGTATTGCTCTGCATAGAGAGTGCTCGCAGGTGGTATGGGCAACACTCCCTAACCCAGGATGTTCCCTTAAGATCAAATGAAAAGGGGGGGTGAGCAGAGACCAAAGCAAAATGGTCCCTTGTGGCCTTATTTGTAACTATGAAAAACTGTTTTGTACCTGAAAAACGCTTGCCGCTCAGGTCCGAGTGGAATGGTAGTTCGTATCCCCCGAGTTAGTTGAAAAGTGCAACTTTGGAAAGTCAAGGTGTATGTTGATCCTGGACCCCTATATGTAGAAAACATAAAAAATATTAAGTTGTATACCGCGTATGGGGGATAGAGAGCTTGGCTATCATAGTCCTGAGTTAAAAAAGAAGTCATCTGGTATGTACAAATATTTTTAGAAGGACCAATGCATTTGAATCGAAGCAGGTCCAGAATTGTATTCATAAAAGTTGGTCCGACCCTCCTTCTGCATGTATACATCTTAAAATATGTAATGCGTAAGGGACTCATATAAGCCCGGGGGGAAGAGCAAATATCTGAACAGTACCAAAGGCTTAAGGTTAAAGTATGTGTACCTTTTGAAATATCCAATACGTAGCGAGCTCATATAGGGCAGTAGTCTGCGTTTCTAATTAGGTGACAATATTAATAGACCGAGTTCGAGAACAGATAATGAAACAGTTGAGGGAGAGGCAGATCGTTATGGTGAACAGTAAGCATCTCTACCTGATTATACTATGGGCAAAGAGTGTTCTATATTAGCCCCCCCCCCTGCCAAAAATCACACACAAGCCTAGAGGCCTCTGCTCCCCTAATGTTCGGATATCCTCAATTTGAACATAGTACCTTAAGGGAACTGTAAGGCGGGGGACATTCAGCACGCTCCGGGAGATAACCGGCGTGTATAGTACTTTTGTCTTCGCGTTATTGCGGAACGGTACCTGAAAATGGCCAAACAAAGTCAGGTTACCACCAATGGAAACAAAAGTAGAAGCCCGGCAGAAACCCGAGTCTCCTAACAGTCTCATGTACCTCTGATATGGTCCCCGTTCTCCACCGCTCCTCCTCATGGATTAATGGAAGCGGGGAAATGCCGGTATACGCCATATTTAAAACAAAATGTGCCATTACTTGGCGGCAATCACGTGGTGCCGGGACCAACCCGTCACGCTTTAGGGAATCCCGTGTCCACAAGGGCGGCCATCTTTGAATGTAGCAAGAGATAGCATATTTCCAGTGTCTTGAGTGTTCTTGAGCAACGTTGGGTATGGATACTTTTCATTGCAAGTGGTTTGAAGAAAATCCGTGGTGGCAAAGGGGAGTTAGGGCCTAGCTGCAGAGCGCGCGTGGAGTGATGTTGAGGATTTGCCAGGAAAATTACTAAGTCCCCATTTTTGTAGTTTTGCTTTTTGGCTGTTTGGGGGTCTTCTACTTGTTTCCCCCTGGGTTGACGGCTCTGGGGCCATTGCTGGGAAGGTCTAGTACCGGATAAACGTGTTTTGGAGAAAATCCATGAGGAAAAGCGTTTTTGCACATTAACTTAGGGCTCGTTAGGGTTAGTACTAGCAGCAGGGTTGCATGTGTTTCGGGGTGTTGTAGATTTTTGCAACTGAGTTCTGGGGTCTTAGAGCACTCGTGGGAATGTGTAATTTTGGTTGCAAGTGGTTTGAAGAAAATCCATGGTGGGGAAGGGGGGATTTGGCCTAGTTAAAGAAAGCGTTTGCCACTATTCTTAACTTAGGGCTCGTTAGGGTTAGCAGTATTGTATTGCATGTGTTTCGGCGGGGGGCTGTTTGTGGGGGGTTTGCGAGTCTTGGAGCGATGCTGGGTATGGATACTTTTGCTTGCTTGCAAATGGTTTGAATACAATCCACGGTGGGTAAGGGGGGATTTGGGCCTACTTTACTTTCAAAGTACGTTTTTTCACCATTTTCTACAAGGCCTCATTTTTTTAGATCTGATTGGGGGTCTGCGACTGGGTTTAGTAAGGGTCTGGGAGCACTGCTGGGAAGGTCTAATTTTGTTCTAAAACACAGTTTACAGTACACCTAGCTTGAGGGGAAGGATCCGCTAAATTAATTCGCCCATACTTATTTATCCTTCAAAAGGAGACTCAGACAGAGTAGGCACTTTCAAAAATATTGTACTGTCTATTAGGAATCTCAAAGTGTGACTTTTTGCACTACACAGCGTACATACCTTATATTTATTTGTCAGTGGTGTTCTAATATCACTTCCTGTTTTTCCATCAATAATTACAGGCCGGGTTTCAGCCTGTGCAATGGGAAAAAAAGGATGAAGTCAGGCTTCACATTAGCGAGCCGCAATTCAGCATCCGGCAGGCAGTGGACAGGGTGTCTTCTGGTCACCAACATTGATGGACGGAGCGTCAGATGGAATGGAGGAGTCCCGCTAATAAGAGGAATGGTTGGATGCATCTTACAACTTCCCAAATTCAACAGGACAACTACAACAACATACAGATACAGTATCCGTTCTTTTCTAATTATCTTTTAAGTAATGTTATTGCTGTGAACTTCTATGAGTGTGACTCTGCATTTCTTTGATCTCTGCTTCTAAATTCATCCCTACAGCCATAGGATAGGTTTTACTTCTGCTATTTTTCAAACCTAATTTAATGTACGAAGTGTTTCTCTGAGTGCAGAGATAGGCAAGTGAAAACGCATAATTATCACTGCAGCCCTGTACTGTCGCATTCTTTCATTCACGGTTGTCGAAAGTACTAGTTACTTTTCAGTAACCATGCATGCAGTAGTGCATGCACTTCCTTTATGTCACTTAAAAGATTCATGGCTAGCTTTGTACCCAAAGATTTGTTTATCTTCAATTATTGTTTGTCCATGCTGTGCTTTTTTTCCTTCTCTCAACAAAACTTTCCCAAAAACCCCCATTCCCATCCATTTTCCAAACCCTAACCCTCTTCCCCCGGGCTGTGTGGTTTTGATTGATGTGTGACTAAATGACAGCAATAATTCCACACACTTGCTGGGGAGGATAAGGTCATAGCAACAGGATGGTGAAGGAATCCGAGGATATATTCTTACTCAGCTTGACACCGAGTCACTATTGGCAAATGAAAGCAGATTTTCATGTGCGCCATCAACTTGATTGGTCATCAAGAACATCCTCCTCCTAGACGTGGCAAATGAAATTATTACGCTGATGTGTCCTTCACCTTCAGTACTATTTCTTGTAATAGTAGCCAATGTCAAAGAAATTCAACGCAAGTAGTAGTTATACTTTAAATACTTTACCATTTGTTAGGCTACATTGTGGCACTGTTCTAGTGTACTCTGTCACCTGCTATATTCTCTATCGTACCGTTCTAATGCTACGGTAAGGACAAACAAGGTTTCATTTTCTTTTTTTTCAGATGCTGCAACTGCCACTGTGTAGCACCACAAGTACCACCGCAATGATGACATTTCATCCGCCCAGGATTGCCAACCTTAATCGCCATTTCGCGTGCAGCCAGCCCTGTGCCTAGCCCTTTTCCAAACACAAATTACAGGTAAAATAAGCGTTTGGGGGGAGGTAGTATAATGAAGTATTAGGAGAGACGAGAGACTGACACTAGTCCTAGGACTATTGAATTCACTTACTCTGTGAGAGGCACTTAGTTTTGAAAACATTTGGGCCATTAGTACTTACACAACTTGAATCAAGATGCCACTTAAGTTTCAGGACTGTTAAACCCCCACCCACCAGCCTCAAAAGCAGTAAAAAACACGTATGCTAAGATAAAGTTTAAGTTATATTTATATATCCAGTAACATAAATCTCCCGCAAGACCCAACCCCCCTCGAACCCCAAAGAATGTCCCTGAAAACGAAGTCCAAAAAAGTAGAAAACCCAACTCCCAATTCCCACCCCCCAGAAGTCTTTAAAAAAGGGGTAAGGGACAGTCTCCTCCTACTGGCTGCTGTTGACTTTTTGGGCCAGGTCAGCATGCTCCTTGCGGAGGGTCTCGAGCAGGGTCTTGGTGTTGAGGAGCTCCTGCTCGAGGTAGGAAACCCTCAGGGAAAGGCGGTGCATCATTTTTTTGCAACTGCTGTGGGGGGCAGCTGATTTCTTTGCTGCTCGGTGGTGGTGGGTGGCTGCGGTATCCCGGCTCCGTACCGCTGGAGACCTGTGATGACTGGCTGACCCAGGGAGCGCGGAGGAGGATGCAGGTGTCGCCGTGGATGTTGTTGACGTACTCTGCGTGTCCTCCTCCTCCTGGGCCACCAGCCGCCGATATTCGACGACAGTTGCCTCCAGCCTCCGTTGCCGGGCCCTTTCAGCCAGCTCCTTCCTTGTTGGTTTGGAAGGAGCATCTATATGAAGAAAGAAAGACATAGTCTGTAACCAATGCTCTTTAAGATTAACACAAAATGATTCAGCAGAAAGTTGTGTCACAGTAGAACTAGCAACTTGGAAGCTCAGTACATAACTATTGTGGCCAGTATCTATCTAACCTCCCACTTCTTCATCCTTGCTCTAACATTAGTGGGAGTTTAAGGAATCAATTCTACGAGCACTATGGACTCACTCCATTAGAGTCGACTATGACAGTACACCAGTCTTATTCTTCTTCTTCTCTCTTGTTTTGCAAAATTGGTACGTTAACTTCTGCAAGCCGGCATAATGCCAGCGCAGTCAACTTGCACCCGAGAAAAACAGACGCCCGCCATGATGAGTGAGACAGACTTGCGTTACTGTACCAGTCCAGTACATGCAGGTGGTGATGCTCTTACTTTTCTATTACGGGTGGCACTGAGAATACTCTGTTACAAGGGCTACTGCTTAATTAATTTAACTTTCACCCTACAGTGCCAATGAATAGATACTAGAAAAGGAAAATGAAGAAGATAAATAAGCTGATTATCTATCACTGCACATGGTCTGTATTTGCTTACATATGGGATGACTTTAGGTGCTTTGCTTTTTATTGAGTGAACAGTGATACATCCACACAAGAATGACCGAGTTCTACTAAACTTATTAACAGATGTAGTGAGCGGCCATCGTAATAGCCGGATATATGCTGTGCTTGCAATACAAACTACTGCTACTATTCATGGTAGTATTCGGACAAAATTACAACTTCTTTTCCTTGCCTTTCCTACACTGGGACGGACGTGCGGGTGCGGTGTTACATGCTCTTCAAAGTAACACTTAGTTCATCCAGTGACCGTCTACTCTCTCGAGATACACATATGCTATCTAAGAGTCAGATAGTACCATGATCCAGGCACCCATCCATTCAAACTATATGTCAATCATTCTTCTTCATGTCTCTCATCTGGACCAACCTTACATTTTCTCACGGGGAGCACACTATGCAGTCTGCAATCTCAATAAGTAAGGAATATAAGAGCTTACCACTTCCCGCCACTACCGTGGCAACCCGCACAGCAGTTTGGTCCGGCACTTGCACCGCCTCCTCCCCAGAACTTTCCTCCTCCACCTCCGCGCTGGGCCCATCACCAGATGTTCCACCTACAAAGTACATTTAAGAATGTTAGATGTCATAGACATACACCAATCACTAGTATTTTGTCTAGGTATGAAGAAATATGAATAGTGTACCGAAAACAAGCTAATAATTTGTGACTGTATACTCTAAAGTAAAAATGTCCCTTTTTCCAGGGAAGGGTGTTGTCTTGCTGCACTTTTTGGCACAACTGATGAATGCTTGCTTTTTAACACGCACCATTTGTCTCATAACAGACAGAATCTTCACTTCTAAGAACAAATCATCATCACTAGGACGGAGGGACCAACAATTCAGCACCAAAAAGAAAAATTAAAGTTCAAACCAGGTGAGGGCTCGGCTCGCCCACAATAAATGTGTGAAATAAATCACTATAAGCACTTTTCCATTTTTAATCAACTGTTTATGTTTTATGACAAGCTTGATTTCAATAAATATTTTTACTTTTAATAAAGCTTAAAAACTTAAATAGACTCTGTGGTTTTTGGTCATGAGTGAATGAGCAAAGGGTTTTGCAATTTGCAATGCATGAGCCCGTGCCTCTGACACTTCTGGACTCTGACACCGTACTCTTGTCCTGCGTTGGATAATCATCATTGGAGATCAATCATCGATGAATTCGGGAGCTAAATGACTCTGCTACACTATCTAGTCAGTAAGGAGATTGGGGGTTCTTCAAAGTCTGATATCACTGAGGTATGTGGAATGTCGACCTGTGCCTATTATAATTGATAAACAATGCACTTTAGTGTCCATAGTTCTGTTTGTACAGATTTGTCCCTGCAACAGTAGTAGTATGGATTGTCCTCCTATCCAAACCAAAAGTAAAGAAGTATCTTATTCTTTCTTGGTGGTCATTCACCTTTTTATTGTTGGTAATTGTCAAAGCATAAACATTTAGAAGACTTGAAAAGACATTATGGACAATCCCAGAGGACTGCACTCAGAGCATAGAGCTATTGCTGACTAGAATGGGAGTTTAGTTTAACACCTTTTGCCAACTGTGCAATCTTAGTTAGCTACACAGACAGACTAATAAGAATAATCTAGTAATACCACAGGGAGTCATAGTAGAGGAAGGATAAGAATTTAGATACAGTGTACAAGAAGATCAAAGACGATTTAGAAAAAATCGAATGAGGAACGCTAGGAAAAAATAGGTACTCTATATTAAAATTAAAACTTACCGGGGCCAGCAAAGGAGCCCTCGCCTGACCGATCCTGGCCTGGTTCAGCAGCAGCAGCCTCCTCCAATGTCCTCTTGCCCCTGGGGGGAGCTGATGTACAACATGAAAGAAAGAAAGACCCAAAAACATGGATGATTGTTGTCAACCAAATCAAACATTTCAAAAGAACAATAACAAAATCTTTTGGCGAAATAGCAAATAGACAACTATTGAACGGGATATATTGACCTATCTCATGTGGTCTACTACGATATTAGTATTGCTTGATTTGCGGACCGTCGACTTGGAAAGTTATGCAACTCACTAAACAAACCACTAAAAAGGTTCGCCTAGGACAGGCAGGCAGCAGTCCGCAGCACGCGAAGTGACAGACAAACTCCATCGTGATTGCAGATCAGCGACAACACTAAAAGGTTTCCTACTACATTAACCAGTCATTAAAATACTCAAACTATCAATCCACCACCACTATTTCTTCTTATTGCCAGGTGTACAAAGGAAGGACTGGACTGGAGTCTGTAGGGGCAGATTTACAAGCCCCTTGCGGCTCTTTTGCTCCATTGTTGCGTGACTGTTGTGACGCAGAGGCATAACAAAAGAGGCACCATGGTGCGGCGTATATTAACAACGTGACGCATATGGGAGATGCAGCACGTTGTAAAGCCCTGCGTCATCAGGGGGCGTTCCGGCGCAAGGGAGGGCAATCCTGCGCAGGAACGCATCCTAAAAGTGGCTGAGGGAAATCTACAAGATGTCAATCAGTCACTTTTAGGACAATGATGCATGACTCAAACCCTGCGCCTGCTTGAAGCAGACGTACGGCTTGACGCAGCATTGGGGAGATAGGGCACCCCAGAGCATTGCTGGAGCTGCGCCATCGTTGTCACGCAACTCCAGCAATGCACCGCCTTTACGGCACAGATGCGTAAGGCTTCTGTGACGTTTTGGGCCCATGGTGCGCCGCATTGTAAATGCGGCGCACCATGGGTGGTGGTGGCATGGCGCACAATTACTGGCGCATCCCTGCTACTTTGCAGGGATGCGCCGGTAATTGAAAATCTGACCCTTAGTGTCTAGCATTACGCAGTTCTTTACACTACACTCATACATAATTTCTCAGGCCAATGAAATGAACACAAAATAGAAAACAAATAAGCATAGTAGCAAGGCTGCTGAGAAGGAGAGCAGTGCACCTGAAATGCACAGACGATTTTGAAATATAATTTACCTACATTGTAATCTGCAGCATTATTGCTCTTGGTAAAAAACAAAAATTTGCAATATAATAACACACAGAGCGGGAGAAAACAGAGTAGTGATGAAATAGCTAGAAATAGCTACTACTACTCACCAAGCCCGGGGATCTCGACGCCGAGCACGTCCAGCAAGTCGTGTTCCCGGTCCATAAGATCCGTCCAGCGGTGGGTGGCCTAGTTGTAGGTGCGCCGGACCCCAGAGTGTTCAAACATGGTCCGGCACACCTTCTCCCACCGCTTCCGGCGCTCCCGGATCCCGTAGCCGGTAGCGATCTTGCCGCCTCCCATGATGGTCTTGGGGAGGCGGCGCTGAACATGAAAGACTAGTGCAGCCACCTCCTCCGCACTAAAAATCTCCCGAGCTATAACTTGCTCCCCCCTCAAACACCCGCACGGGAGCCGGGCACGGGGTGCGGGACCCTTCCTCTTCGCGGGCTGAGGAGGTAAATAATAAAGAAGAAATAGAATAGGGAAGAACAAAAGAAAAGAGTTAAAAAAAGTAGTTTAAAATTAACCCAAAGTAGCAGAAAACACAAAAATATAGAGCTAGAAAAATAGAGGGATAGATAATAAGTAAAATAGAACAAAAAAAACTTCAAACAAGCAAAGGATGGCAGCGATTGACAGAGGATACAGAAAGCATGCCCAGAACCATAGCAATGAATGAAAAACAAGATGGCCGCGCCCGTTGACGACCGCGTGGGTAAGTTCGCGCGATATTTTCCCCGCGATCACACGCAAACATGTACTAGCGAGCCGCACACTTTACAAAATTACACATAGCGCCCGGAAACGGAATTACGTCACGCAAACAAGATGGCCGCGCCCATGTACGACCGCTAGGGTAACTTCGCAAACGTTGCGCTACAAGCGGCTTGCGAACACGCAAAAAATCACGCGAACAAACACGCCGCAAAAAAACCAAATCGTGTATTCGCACAAATTCGCGGCTTCCGAAATCGATCTCGCACAAATTCGCGCCCCGCGAATCGCGCGAAATTGCAGAAAAATGATTTTTGCTAAACTGAAAGCACTCAGCAGGTGCAAAAGTTCAATCTTAGCATTAGTAACAATTCCCTCTAGTGCTTCCTGAGGGGCCCCTCCAGAGTTCAGTTGCCTACTTGCAACTATTCTATGACCCTGCTCTGACCCTCACAGCAGGCTCAGAGAATAGCTACAAGTATGCCAAAGGTCCTGCTAAAAAAAATTAGACTGCAACAGAAAGCAATTACAGATAAGGAAGCAGGTGCCAGACTGGAAGTTCAAATTCAGTGACACATTAATCAATCAGCCCCTAATTCATTCATAATTACAAAAAGGGGGTGGTGATGGACAGAGTATCTGAGTTAATCAGAACACTCCTACCCAGTCAACAGATCAGGGCTTGATCCATCACCGTTTTTTAGCTCACTGCACCATCCCAGTTCAGAACCTGGCTATATGCAAATTAGTCTGTCCCTGGCTCAGTGCATCATGGGAACAGGGCAGACCAAACTACCAAGCCAATTCTTCACTGGAAAGGAAACAAGCTTCCGGGGACCGGTTTCTGGCATTACAGCCGTCTTCGGCCCGGCTTGCTTGAATCCTGATGGTGCAATGAGCAAGGGACTTATGTCTGAGCATACCCTTCCACACTCATGGTGGCCACAATAATTACAAAAAGGGGGTGGTGATGGACAGAGTATCTGAGTTAATCAGAACACTCCTACCCAGTCAAAAAATCAGGGCTTGATCCATCTCCGTTTTTTAGCTCACTGCACCATCCCATTTCAGAACCTGGCTATATGCAAATTAGTCTGTCCCTGGCCCAGTGCATCATGGGAACAGGGCAGACCAAACTACCAAGCCAATTCTTCACTGGAAAGGAAACAAGCTTCCGGGGACCGGTTTCTGGCATTACAGCCGTCTTCGGCCCGGCTTGCTTGAATCCTGATGGTGCAATGAGCAGGGGACTCATGTCTGAGCATACCCTTCCACACTCATGGTGGCCAAAATAATTACAAAAAGGGGGTGGTGATGGACAGAGTATCTGAGTTAATCAGAACACTCCTACCCAGTCAACAGATCAGGGCTTGATCCATCACCGTTTTTTAGCTCACTGCACCATCCCAGTTCAGAACCTGGCTATATGCAAATTAGTCTGTCCCTGGCCCAGTGCATCATGGGAACAGGGCAGACCAAACTACCAAGCCAATTCTTCACTGGAAAGGAAACAAGCTTCCGGGGACCGGTTTCTGGCATTACAGCCGTCTTCGGCCCGGCTTGCTAATTCATTCATGTCAGTTGAGGCAGGGCAGGTGTGCTTTTCCCCCCATAATCTGCAGTGAGGAAACAGAGGGTGGCATGGGTGAGCCAGAGGGTGGCAGTGGTGAAACAGAGGGTGGCAGTGGTGAAAAAGAGGGTGCTGTGATGAACCAGACGTAGAAACAACATGGTCGCGACCGTTGCTACCCGATAAGTAAGTTCGCGTTTGCGAACTGGTAAAAAACCCTCGCGAAACGGCAGAAATACTTGCGAAACCAAAAAAAAAGAAATCAGCTAAATTCACGAGACTTCGCGGATTTTGTGGATTGCAAATCCGTGAATACGCAAGTTCGCGGATTGCCAATTCGTAAAATCTGCCCATGCTTAGTGAGAAGCACGCTTTATAAACCCCCGTGATTGATTGATTGATTGATTGAATGTCCTATCTTGCTGATCTTCCTATTGAGAAAGTCTGCAAGATCATCAAACAGCTCCTGCAATGGTGTGACAACCTGCTGTGTTCAATATGGATTGGATAATTCCTGAAGGATATCAAAGACCTTATTTGCACCATTTGTAGCTGCAAGGAGCATATTGGCATAATATTCAGCCTTAGCCTTACTGACCTCTCATTTGTAATCACATAACGAGGTCTTTCCACATTTTTTGTCTCTTTCAGTGTAGCCACTCCACCATTTTCTGTCTAGCTTCTTACATGTTAATTTAGGCATTTCAAATGATTTGTTGTACCAGGACACAGATGGTCTGTGACAAACTTTCAGATTGGTGAGGGGAATCAATGTATCTAAAGGTTCTAGAATCCCCTGCTTATAGGCTAGATACTTCACCTCCATTGAGTTCTAAGCGTTAAAGGTGTTTGAAAGTTTGAAAAATGGCTTCATATTTGGCATATGCAATTTATTCCATGACCTTCCTTTTCTTGTTGGCTTAGTAGCCAGCTGAAGGGAACATGTTTCCTTCATCAATTTATGAAATAAACTAGTGCATGATATGGTTAGTGTAGGAGTACAATCACTTTTTCAGAAATCAGCCTATCTGGTGCGAAAATGAGATCCAGTGTATGTCCAGCGTTTTGAGGTGGGCCAAGTACTCATTGTTGTAGACCCTAAATCTTACATAATCCCAGCATTTCTTTAAAAAGGGTTAAGAGATCATACTCCGCCCACAGGGTGAAATCCCCCAAAAAGAAGAATTTCAACTGTGTGAGTGCCATGTTAAAAATAACTTCTATCAGGAGATATACTGTTTGGAAGCCCTGGCAGCCTATAAAATAATATACCTGAAAAGGTACTGGCTTTTTCTATTTTCAGGGTAAAACCAAGGATTTCAGGACCTTCTAGCTTGTCAAGTGAGAGTAAGTAAATGTTCATTTTTTCATTATAGAGGACTCCTACTCCTCCTCCTTTTTTATTAGCCTGTGGTTTATGGAAGGCTAGGCTAGGACAGCTAAACCTAGGTCTACTGCTGAATCAGGGGTGGTCCATATCTCTGTAGTAAACAGTCCACCCCAGTCCCCAAACTCTAGTAGCAGATGGATTTGAATGGCATGATTCACTAGTGACCTCGCATTTAGTAGGCCATACCTGAAATGCACTTGCTTCTTACTTTTGATACATAGAGGGTGACCAGGCTCTACCCTGCTAATAGTAGATCATAGCAGAAGGTTGCTACAGTGCTTACAAATGTCCAGCAGTTGGTCTCTTGAACAACCAATCTGAGGTCCTATGCTGTCCTGAGAGGTCCATCGTACACCTGGGGCAAAACCAGCAGCATGGCTGATGCTGTGCCCTGTGAATGTGGGCTTTTAGTTGGGAAAGCTAGGTCCCAGTCAATGTCATTTTTTTCTAGCACTCTCTCTGGTCCAAAACACAAAACTATGGCCCTCATTCCAGACTTTGACCATTTTGAAGCAACATAGGAGTAGCAGATAGGAAAAGGCTGCAGCAGAATGAGTCCATTTTGAAGATGAAAGGTAGTTAAAATGGAGGACAGAAAGTAAAATATAGTGGATTGTGGTGCTGTGCAGGGCACTAAAAGTAAGTAGTGACTTAAGGAAAAAAAGTGACTAATTTAGGATTGACTTTGAGAAAAAATATATGTTGCTTGGAATATGCTTGGAAATGCAAACAGTGCTACAGTTAATGTGCAGCTAATATACTGCTGAGAGAAAGTGTTTGTGAACCTTTGACTTACTGGTAGGCAGAGGCTATTAAAAACATTCTTGCTATGGAAATGGAGCCAAAGCAGTGTGTGTTGGGGAAAGGTAAGAAGGGAGACTGCAGCGGGGCACTTGAAAGCAGACTGGTGTACAACATGTGCTCAGTAGGGAGTGTATGTGCTCTAATTAAAAATATTTTACAAAATAAAATATAAATGCAAAGCATTAACCCAGGTTGTTCAGTGCTTTACAAGCATTTAACTTGGGCTTGTTGCAGATTCACAAGAGGGTCTGCGCTGAGCGCCGTAGTGGTTCCAAAGATCCGCAAGAACACCTTTAAATTTGTGCTTCTTTACAGATAACATGGGTTGGATTACCAAATAATGACCATTTAGGAGTGATATAACAAAAGTAAAAGATGAATGGTACTCTGTGATTTGTTAAGTATGGGTGTATGAGTAGAAGCACAGTGGGATGGGTAGCCATTATTGGTACTTTTGCACTGAGTGGTAGAGAATTGAGAGATTTCTAACTTCAGATTTGTAGTCGAAAACAGATATTAACAAATAATAACAAATCTACGACAACATCAAAGAGATTACAGGTATGTCAATTACGTTATACTAAAAAAATGTATTAAAAAAGAACCTATGTCTGTATATAAGCTGAAAGAAAATGCGTAGCTTCTAGACACTTCAGGAAAAGGGCAAAATAAAAGGGAATTTAGATGAGAACGTTAACAAACAAAGTGAGCAGCAATGGAGGAAGTGGAATTGCTTTACTGAAAATATATGTATTTTATTAAGGCAGTATGAATGAATGTGTTAGAAATTAGAAGTGGGTGTTTGCATATAGTTTGTAATTTTATAACATTAAATTTGAACCTACTCATATAGACAGACAGGCACTTACACACCCAGTTACACTTCCACAAAAGTACTTATGTACCCACCACTCATATAGCCAGACAGTGACTGACACACTGAAAGACCCAATTGAGACACCAATTTACTCACCTATATTTCCAATTACATGGTCATTCATTACCCTTGCTGGCACTGTCACACCCACTTAGACACCTGTACAGCAATTCATGTACCTAGCCCTCAGAAAGTCAGTTACACCGGCACGTACACAGCCTTACATCCAGTTATACACCCAGTCACCCACCTATTCTTCCACTCATATACCAATTTACAAAACCATACTTCCACTTACACACCCAGTCAGATAGAGACAGTGGCAGTCACAAATCCACTCAAACAGCCACACAGAACTTATATATGCATGACCAACAGAGGCATTTCCAAACACAGTTACATACCCAAACACCTACTAACGCAGCCTGTTACCAATCTATTCAGCCACTTCCATACCCACTTATACACCCACACAGTCACTAACACACCCATTTACACATCAATAAAGCTACTTACACATCCAGTGACACGCCCACAGAGGCACTGATACAAAAACTCACATATCCACTCATCCTTCCACACACCTGTACAGCCACTCATATACCCATTTATACACCCATAGTAAGAAACTTACACATGCTCTGACATAACCACGAATGTAGCTACTCACTTGTTTATAGTATGCAATCTAATGTTATGAAACCTTAAGCTTAATGTATTTTATACTTGCTAATCAGATCAATACTTGTGTTTAAAAATAAGGATTTACAATGCCGAAAAAAACAGAAAGGAGAACAGAAATTAAGAAAGAGCACTAATTTCTTAAAAGTGAGAGCAAAAAAGGACACGATGTGGACAACCTACTGGAATATAGAGCTGCAGGTTAGAGAAGTAAGGAGTTAGTTAAAACACTATGGGCCATAAGCATTAATACATTTTCCCATTGACACAGAATGGACAAAACCCTTTGATGCATCTGGCCCTATATGGGAAAATGCAAATGTGCAGAACTTTTCATATAATGAGTGAGGTTACAATTGACCCAGAACAGAGAAGGAGTAGGGCGGATTAAAAGTAAACAATGTTATAAAAAACACCTAATTTGACAAGAAGCCAGAAACAATTTAAAGAATTATGAATCAGAGTGTTTAAGAGTAGGGTAATACAGAATGTGCTGCAAAAGATGAAGCAGTATAAGAGGACAAGGGCAGCACTAAAACAAAAGCAATATATTCAGAGTATGGTTAATAAAGCATTTGCCTTGAAGCGCACAATATTTATCTTTATACTAAACAGAATGGGAACACTGAATAAAACAGTGTTGTCTACGAAGAAAAAAAGCCAAAAATAAGAATAAAAGTAATTTTTGCAAAATTTTCAAAGGAGCATCGAAGAATATGCCAAGTACTGAGGTATTCTTTAATGAAGAAAGCTACTTGCAACAGAATAATTAGTGCATACAGTTGAAACACCTGGCTGAGGCTATGAGGAAAAAGAAAGTACCCCAATTACAAATTAGGCGATAATTCTTTGAAATCAAAAGGAAGAAATAGCTGACGTGGTACAAGGATGGCGTAGACATGCCCCTGTGTATAAATGGGACTGCAGTAGTTTCTGTAGTTTTTGTCAAGAATCAATTGATACACTAAGAACCTTTCTACATGAATTTCCATGTAAAAGTGTGAAGTGTAAACTTGCAATTTTACAGGCATTAGACCCATGCAAAGTGAGGAAATAGTCTAATTTACAATGACACTCATTGTCATGTCTATCCGAGAAAGTGTGCAAGATTACTTTTCATAATTTTCTTATGTTAGCACATTATTGCTGGCAAATGCAAAACCTATTTAGAAAGACTTTACCTAGTAAACAATTCTGCATTGTGTAAAATAAAGATGTTGGGGCAATATGTATCAAGGAACCATTTTGCGATTCTGTAATAGCGATTTTTAAGAAATCGCTATTTCAGAATCGCAAAATGATATGTATCAAGAAAAATGCATTTATTTAGCGATTTCCTGATATTCCTTAATTGCGAATTCGCAAATTGCGAATTCGCAATTAAGGAATACTTTCCCATTCATTTCTAAGGGGCTCCTGGCCCATAGGAATGAAGGGGAAATTTGCGAATCGCAATTTGCTATTCGCAAATTGTGAATATTTTCAAGGGTGCAGGGGTGTCTCAAGAACACCCTGCTGCACCCCTGAAAATGACATGTGTGCGCATATGGCGCACATACATGCCCTAAGGGCATGTATGAGCGTCACATGGCACCTTCTGATTTTTAAAAAAAATGCTTTTTTAAAAGAATTCGCAAATTACCACCAACTAGAAGTTGGTGGTAATTTGCGATTCCTTAATGGCATTTTGGGATGTTTTTTTCCTTGATACATTGCATTTAAGGAATCGCAAAATTTGCAATTCCTTAAATGCAATCGCAGAATAAGGTATGGCAAATTTAGCGATTCCTTATTTTGCACCAAAAATGTTTCATACATACCATTTAGCGAAAATGGGTTCGCAAACTCCGGAATTCTGCGAATTTCGGCGTTTGCGAACCCATTTTGCCTTGATACATATGGCCCCAAATCTTGTCAAATATGGAAGAGGCATACACAAAGAAATGTTATCTTGAAGTGCACAAAAAGTGGCATAAGTACATCTGAAGAAATATATGAACACTAGAGTATCCACCAACAGCGTTCAAAATAGGTTATGGGAGATGCCATTGAACTGTATCAGATTAAACAAGCAAGGGAAGCATCAGAGTTTGTGGCAGAAACGTTTAGAGGCTCAATTTTTTCCTCAACTATTTCCAACTTGAGGAGGTGGATGGTATGATGACCATCGTGAGCAAATACCTGCAGCAGAGTGTAGGCAATAGGATTATACTCAGCGGACCCTAGATTTCAACAAATCATTTTATATATATTCCATCTGTTGTTTGAAAGTAATTTGTCTGCTGTGTCATACGCTGTTATTCATAATCTCATAACAGGAGTTAATTCGCACATTATGTCTGCAAAAGACATTGTAGAAGAAATTAATGGAAAAGATGAGAAGCTTTAGTACAATTTGGTAGTATGCCAACGTGGGACCAATGAATTACTGATATCGTGATCATAGTGAGCTCAAGTTTATGTTGCAAAATTTAGGTGTACCCACTTGGTTTGTATCACTGAGTCGTACAGATATGGATGGGATGATGTACATGAGTTCTTTAGAGAAGCAGACTCTAACATTATAGGCATCAAACTGAAGACAAAAGGAGAACCCTGCTCTTTGGATCCTGCAAATGCTTGCAGATACTTTAATGAGTAAAGCAACTGCCCAATCAACGCACTAAACAATTTGGCACAAGGAACAAAATATTACTGGCATACATATATACAATCATGGCAGTAAACTCCCTTATACTTTGCAATATGCTGGTGTAGATGCTACCAGAATTTGAAAGCATATCTGCAACACATGCAAAACCATGAGCAGAGGTTGTTTGGCAACAACAGGTGACAAGTTTGAACATATTACTTCTGACGGATGCTTCTAAACAACAGCTTACTCACCTTTAGAGTATCCCCAGGTGCCAAACTGGATTCAGAATATTTAAACAGTATTGCTCTCACAGAGTGGTAGGGGGCACTGGGTGGCTTGCGTTGATTTTTCTATACCCTGAATGTAATGATCAAGTGGGGTATAAGCGCCACTCCTGATCTTAAATGCTAATCACTGCGCTTTCGTCCATAGACGAGGAGCAAACCTCTTGCCATTGAGCAAGGTTTTGTCTCCACCTAAAGCTACAAGGTTTCAACTTTTTAGACACAGTTGCAAAGAAATGTCTGTGACAGACCCCCATGAGATTTGCCTTTGGTATTTTGATTTAGAGCACAACTCCGAATCCTGCAAGGAAGTTAACTCTTATGAATCCAAAGACTATCCAGAAATGTGAATGGAAGCTGTCTGTTGCCAAACACCTAAAGAAGTCATTGAAGTTTTGCTCACGCTCGAATCTGAGAGTGCAGAAACATTCCCACTCTCTGGCCCATTCGCACAACAGGTCCTCATCATGGTTCAACTCTAAGGTAAGTCAATGTCAAAGTGGATGCAAAACAAGGCCAAGTGGGACTCATCTCACTCCCTCCAGTCTATGGCAAAGAAGTCACAAGTATGTAGAGATGACTCTTGGTCTCGCCCCAACTCTCCAGTCAAGGAGCCGATTCCACTGCTAATCTTGGTCCTGCAATTAGTTTCTGGAGCTATCGGCGGCAATGCTGCAACAGATTGAGGCCTTTTGAATGGCCATGTTAAAAATCTTTGGCACTCTTCTAACTTCCTCTTGTGCACCATTGAGCCCCAATGATCAGCAGGGGCCTCCATTCTGGTTAACACTAATGGATCCACTCTCTTCACCGTCTGGGGTTCCTGAACCCATTGTGGGCTCCACTTTTACTTTGGCGCCAACTTCCAATCTGGCGCAAAAATCCACAGCAGGCCCTTTGACATTGACACCGGCTCCGACACTGCTAGTGGAGGACGATGTCCCAATAGCCGTGTCTGACTCCAAGTCAAATACTGAGGTTGAGTTTCAAAGCCATATCTATACAACTGGCCATCAGAACAATAAGACTAATGCCAATTCTGCACTCCAGTGCTCAAACAACTCTTCAGTTCTGACTTTGATCAGAATTAACCAGCTTTTGGCAATGACAATGAAGATGATGGGTGTGAGAAAACAGGATTTTTGCAGGGTTGGACTACTAGCTGCTGTTCTATAACTCTGAAAGTGCAATGAATCCTGCTAACCAAGCCCCAGTGCCAGTGCTCTCCCTCTAAATATGCGAGTTAAAGGGGTCACCATGGCCTGAAATACTGATGGGCCACCCTGAGTGACCCATATAAACAGATGACAGCAGGCCTGCCATTGCAGAATGAAGGAGCAGTGTAAAATGCTCAAACTCGACTTTTCCCTCAGCATGAGTGGCAACGTCACTGCACTATCCTTAATATACGTCAGTCACCCCTAAGGTAGGCCTCCTGAGCCTAGGAGGCAGGGTGCATTATATTAAAGGTGTGGACATATAAGTGCAAGCGTATATGTCACTGTAGTTGTCTTTTTCCGTTAAGTGCTACTATAAGTGGTCAGGGGCCATTGGCTAACACGGGCTGGCTCCTGGGCACCCTGAAGTTGCCAGCCCCATTATGGTCCCACTGAAATATATCATGTGTGGTATTAATTAACTTGTCTCATCACCCCTGAGATTATTGCCATGTTGCATTTGATGTGACACGCACCCAGGTGGCCACCTTAGACGTATCATAACTGGTTGCTCCAGCCTATCATGTGTCTGGCTGACAGCCTGCAGCCGCTGCTACCAAGACAGGAACCTGGCCCTCGGCCGGGAGGTGTGAATTCTCCCAGGAGTCAGAAACAAAGGCCTGCCTGGGAAGGAGGTGTCATCTTCCTCCCTGACAGGATCGTTAGTGAAGTGGCACTTCAAAGCGGTGAGCCCCAAAGCTTAGACTACATCTGATATGCATCCAGGCTGCTTTTCAAATGAGGAAACAATTCTCCCTCAGCCCCAAGGCGCAGTTGCTCCTGGCAGGCGGGAAAATTATGTTGTCATGAGGTGTACACCCCTAGAAGGCTAGGGTGGTCTACCTGGTCTGTACAGCCAAGGAAGTTTTCCGCCATTTTCAAAAGTGGTAGGATAGGGGGCTCTGCGTATTAAAGGTGGTACACCCCCTGCCGGATGTGGTCATCACAGGGGTGGATTAGACGCTGGGGCTGGTAGCCCATTGGCTATTAGCACCCACACTGCTAACACCCCTAATTCTATGATTTAAGGAGCACCCCAGCACAATAACCTAATTCAAACTTCACAACAGGACAAAGAAGAGACCCAAGTCTGCAACTTCAGGAACTGCACAAAATAAAAGGTTGATAGTCTGCACCTGAAGCAACTGAACGACTGTGACTCATCCCAGTCCAAAGACTGGTTACCCCAGGCAGAGGGACCCCCTTGAGAGCCTAAGGCAACTCCAGACTTCATTGGACTGGTACACAGACAAAATATCGAAAATAAAATATCGGAAAGACAAAATATCGAAGTTAAAATATCGAAGGTAAAAAATATTGGGAAGCAAATATATCGGATACAAAAATATCGTAATAGGTAAGTAAGTAGAAATATCGAAAAAAATAATATCGTATGACAAAATATCGACAATACAAAATATCGTGTAGTAATGGAAAAAATAAATAGTGTAGGAAAAAATATAATAATTGTAAATAAAAATTTGATAAAAAGGTCTATATTAAAAAATTACAATATATTTAATATAAAAATATTAAAAAAAAACATATATAGTTTTAGGAGCGGGTTATTGGGTTTATAGGGGATAAGGGTGGGAAGTAATTTAAAAATAATGAATACATTATTATATATTTAAAAAAAATTTTTATTAATAATTAATTGGCAAATAATTAATATTAATTAGTTAATTATTTAATATAATTTTGTACATTATTTTATATAATAATTAATTGGTAATTAATGAATATTAATTAGTTAATTAATTAATATAATATCGTACATAATTGTACAAAATTAATAATTGGTAATTAATTATTATTAATTAGTTAATTAATTAATATAATTTTTGACATAATTTTAAATAATAAATAATTGGTAATTAAATAATAATAATTATTTGGTAATTAATTAATATTAACTAGTTAATCAATTAATATAATTTTGTATATATTTTAAAATAATAAATAATTGTTAATCAATTATTATTAATTAGTTAATTAATTAATATAATTTTTTACATATTTTTAAATAATAATTAATTGGTAATTAATTAATATAAATTAGTTAATTATATTAATTAGCTTCATTTAGTTTAATATATATTTTTTACTTGTAAATTATTTTGGGAAAAATAATATTAATAATTAAATTTATTTCTTTACAGCTAATGTGCTAATATATTAACTTTATTGTTATTGTTAATTAATAATTATTTTGTAATTACATAATAATAATTATTTTTGGGTAAAAGAATATTGTTAGAGTTCAGGGTCAGTTTTCAGTTTTTGGGTAAAGGGGTATTTTTTGGGTTCAGGGTCAGTTTTCAGTTTTTGGGTAAAGGGGTATTTTTAGGGTTCAGGGTCAGTTTTCAGTTTTTGGGTAAAGGGGTATTTCTTGGGTTCAGGGTCAGTTTTCAGTTTTTGGGTAAAGGGGTATTTCTTGGGTTCAGGGTCAGTTTTCAGTTTTTGGGTAAAGGGGTATTTTTAGGGTTCAGGGTCAGTTTTCAGCTTTTGGGTAAAGGGGTATTTCTTGGGTTCAGGGTCAGTTTTCAGTTTTTGGGTAAAGGGGTATTTTTAGGGTTCAGGGTCAGTTTTCAGTTTTTGGGTAAAGGGGTATTTTTTGGGTTCAGGGTCAGTTTTTAGTTTTTGGGTAAAGGGGTATTTTTAGGGGTCAGGGTCCGTTTTCAGTTTTTGGGTAAAGGGGTATTTTTTGGGTTCAGGGTCAGTTTTCATTTTTTGGGTTAAGGGGTATTTTTAGGGTTCAGGGTCAGTTTTGGGTTTTTGGGTAAAGGGGTATTTTTAGGGTTCAGGGTCAGTTTTCAGTTTTTGGGTAAAGGGGTATTTTTAGGGTTCAGGGTCAGTTTTGGGTTTTTGGGTAAAGGGGTATTTTTAGGGTTCAGGGTCAGTTTTAATTTAATGTACGCTGGATTTGGTATAGTAATAATTAAATTATTAGAGACCAACATATACTCACATTTAATATACAGTGCAAAATTTCTGATAACATTGTTACATTATAGTAAGATAATGATACAAATAGTTCAACATGATTGTAGAAACATTATTTTTATTTATGTTTCACAAATAAAATGTTATTTCATTACAAAAATCTTTTTATTACATTTGGTTTTATAAACATATTTTATAAACACAATGATAAGCAACTATACAGAAGCATTATTATTTTCATACTTTTTGTACAAAAATGAATATTATTTATTATCTCTTTTACATATTGTAATTTCATAAAGAAATGTAGAAATAACAAAAGTATTTTTTACACTTTATTTCAAAACATAAAATATTTATTATGTAAGTCACATATTTTTCACACATTTTTCTATTATTATAATTTTTGACAATGTAGTTATATTTCTAGACATTGTTAATATAAATATTATTCTTTTCATAATATGTATTTATTACATTCATTTACATATTTGTTAATCAAATCATTGTAGGATTAAAGTAAATATTTCTTTACAATAATAGAAACTTAATGTTTATTTTTGCATATTTAGTGAAGTATATATATTATTTTTTATACTTGGGACTATTTTATTGCATTTGGGTGCTTTATTTTGTAACCGGGTTAGGTCGTTTTGGGTTATTTGGAAGAAGGGCTGATCGCGGTTGGGAGACACTTCACGTCGCTTCAGGTAAGGTTTATTTTATATGTTTTATGTGTATTTTAATGATGTTTTGAGATTAGTGACCTTATATTTTGTGTTGTTGAATGTGAGGGAGGTATGTTTTAGATTTCGAAAACAGATAATTACTTATGGTATATACACGTAGTGTTAGTTAGTTAACTCATTATATATAGAGTGAATTTTAGTCTTTTACGGTATATCTACAAGTGAAATCATCTATTTTAATATGTTTGTACCTAATTACTAGCTAATTAATGTGGGTGGGAATGTCTGTTTTCTATGTTTTTGTCATAGGTGTACGCTACATCGGAAGTTCCGTTTTTTTTTTAAAGGAAGTGTTTGTTTGTTTAATTCAACACTGCTTTACAAACACTTCTTTACATTTTTCGGTTTTGCTGGAGCGATTCTTTCTATTTTTCAAATTTTTCGGGTTTTTTATGCTTATTCGATGGCTCTGGATAACGTGGATGTCTTAATTTTGGAACAGTTGTATTTTTACATTT
Source organism: Lissotriton helveticus (assembly GCF_964261635.1). Classification (NCBI taxonomy): domain Eukaryota; kingdom Metazoa; phylum Chordata; class Amphibia; order Caudata; family Salamandridae; genus Lissotriton; species Lissotriton helveticus. The sequence continues at coordinate 158,806,538 of NC_136073.1, read as the reverse complement.
TTTTGGGGGTTAATTTGGCACTACCTGGATTACTTTGGTGGACAAGGAGGTTATTGGATTGACAACATGATTGGTAAGTCCTTGCTTTCTTATTTTGTGTGGGTGGGTAATGTTATTTTTATTATGGAATAGTTTTTTACTTGTTATTTAGTTTTAATGTGTGCATATATTATAATAATATCTCTATATATTGCATACATTAAATAATTTAGAAGCTCACGTTACATATTTTTCCATACTTAGGTGATACTTTTAGTGTTTTATAATATTTTGGGAATTAATTAGAGTAGTGTTTTGGCAATGATATTTAGGTATTCTATGCCTTTTGTACTAGGGTAAAGTTTAACTTGTTCTTCCAGGTACTTGTGCATTTGTTTATTTTGCTTTGATGTTTTAGGGACAAGTTCAGTTACAGATTGGTCCATTCTAAATTCCTGGTAGCTCTGTTCTTTCTGTAGGCATTTAATGAAATGTTCTAGAGTAGGTTTGGTTCTGCCAGTTGATTGTACAAATGCATTGTGCCAACCTTCCACTGCATTGTTAGTTTTTGAATCTCCGTTAAGGGTACTTCTGTAAACGTTCCACCAGGGTATGAGGAATTTGGGATTTCGTCTGTGGCCAGATCTGTGGAGTCTACCTACCCAGGTGTCTTCAAAGTAGTCGAGAAATGGACTTAATTTAGCTTCATTTTGTTTGTAGAAGGGGCTGTCTATAAGAATGTTGTAATGTTCAGCTACGTCTGTTTCAGGTACATAAGCAAGTGCAATGAGTTTTTTAATTTGGAAAGCAAAAGATGAGTTTGTAGCATATTCGACACTTAGGGTAGTTTTTTGAAGGTGTCTCCATAAACACTGGTTTAAATGATAATAGCAGCCTTGAATGCAGGTATGGGGGTGGATTTTTATGATAGTTGAGAGCATTGCTTGCTCAAAATCAAGAATGATACTTTCAGGAGAAAAATCATTAGTTTTTTGTTTAATTATATTTATTAATTCCATATATGTGGAATTATTTTTGTTTGGTAATAGTGCATATAGCAAAGGTATGTTGCAGTTGTGGTAGAGGCCATGTATTGTGTATAATTGGAAAAATGGTTTGTTCCATCCATCATCCAATATTGGCTTTGCTGCAGTTTAACTAAATTCATACTGGTACCAAAAATTATAAGCCTTTTGTCATTGTTTTCGTTGTCGTAAACTATAAATGGTTGTTTATTTAAAGTTATTATTTGGTTAGCAGTTAAATTTATATCCTGATATGTTCTGGGAGATGGTGTTGTAGAAGTAGTAGCTTTTTTAGTTCGTGCTATAGTTCTTTTTAAGGAGAGGATATTTGGCATTTGAGTTGTGGCAGTTTTTGGGATTTTAGGAATGGCTTCTTTTAAAATGACATTTGTTTGCTTTTGGGAACCTGTACTAGCTTCTTTTATATTTTCCAAAGCTGTTCTAACTTCTATTTCAGTAACATTAGGTGGATGATTGTGTTCCCTAGTATACAGTACTGTAGCTTCTTTAGTTGTTGCTCTGCCATAGCACTTGTTAGAATAATATTTACAACATTTCCAATTAACTTGCATGCCATATTGCTTTTCTTGTGTATAAGTGTAACCCATGTAGCATAGTAATAGTTTTCCTTTCTGGCTGGTCACAAATTCGGCTCCTTCGGTCATTTTGTACTTTGTATATCTATAAAATGTATATATAATAGTTAATGTCAAATTAAATGTGATAAATAATCTATGTTAGTGATAAGTAGGAATGTTTATACTTGCGTGTTTTTGAATTTACAGCAAAATTAGGAGCTGCTTGCTTCTTTAGTTGGGGATAATTGTTTGTGATGTTGCTGTAGCTGTTATGAAAAACATGAAAGTAGTATATTATTAATTAATGTGTCGGTACATTTGCAATGTTAGAGCTCATTTCTACTACAAAAGTGTATCTTCATGATTCACATTGTGAAAATACTTACATATTTTTTTAGGTTGGTCTTTGCCAGTATAGTTGTTTCTTCAGCTTCTGGAGAGTAGTTTGTAGTGTTATCTTAAATAAAAAAGGAACATATGTATTAGAATAATCACCATGTTGGTATGTTTTTTAATAGATTATCTGGTAATTATGTTCTTTAATATACTTACTTTGTGATTATTATCTGTATTATTCAGAATGTGGAGTTCTGTATTATGTCTGTATATCTATTCGTTGTGTTTGCTCTGTAAATAAACAATATATAATAGAACATAATTAGAACAGTTCTAAATGTTTGTATTGTTTTTCCACATTTATTTCAGTTGCATAATACTTACGTAGTAAAATGTATTGGAGAAATAGTACTGATGTCCTTAGTTCATTAGTAGTGCAGTTTTCAGTAGTAGAATCTACAGAAAAAAAGAAATATGTGGGGCAAAAGTCATTATTTCTGTGTGTTTAGATTTATGTGCACATAATGAATCAATGTGAAATTACTTACATAGTTATTAGAATCTGTATTCCTAGGGTTTGTTCACAGTTATTTTGAGTAGAATATTCAGTACTCGTTGTATCTAAAAAAAATAGTTTCATATAATTATTTAGCATGTTAAGTAGTATGAATAGCAAAGGGGCACTGGGTATTTAGCAGGTAAGTAAGTAGTATTAGCAAATAATGCACTTTCTATTTTATTTACTTACTTAGAAGATGTGATAGTAGGTTGATAGTCTGGTTCTTCTAGTTGTTGTGCAGCAATTCGGATAGAGATGAATCTCCTTCAGTGACTTTTGGCAAGTAGTTTGTGCTTAGATTTTAATTGTTTATATAGGGGAGTGTCAGTAGTAATTACTTTGCTATTGGTTCATTTAAAAAATTAGGTTTGTGATTGGTTAGTTAGTATATTTGAATTTCAGTTGTGATTACTTTGTAATAGAAGTGAAAAACAAAAACAAATTATAAATTTATACAAAGTAGTATAGAATATTTTTATATGTGTAGGTGATATAATTATACCAATAGGATATTTTTGACAAATTAATAGTGTGTCTATAGTATTAATTTAAGTATTGTGTGTTTATTTAGATGTGAAAACATATAAAACGTTAATTAATTATGCAAACAGATGCATATAAAAAGTCGATATAGCTAATAATCCGATATTGAAGTGCACGATATTTTTGTTGTCGATATTATAGTTAATGTCATTATTTTTTGTAGATAGCGATATTTTTGTTTTCCGATGTTAATGTAGTCGATATAAAAGTAAACGATGTTTTTGTATATCGATATTAAAAAATCGATATTTGTGTATATATCTAGTTAAGTATAGGAACCCGATATTTTTGATTTCGATATTTTTGCTCCGATATTTTTGTACTTCGATATTGTGAATCTCAATATTTTGTCAGACATTCATTGGACTAGTGTCACTAATCCCCTGCAGCCCACAGGAGAAAACAACATCTCAGAACCAAAGAATCGCTGGACAATGGTCCCTCCGAGGAATCACCCAAAAGTAGATGGGTTAGTGGATTGTGGGGAACGCCTTCGAGACCTCCAGCAAAGTTCAGGTGGCTTACATCTTTCTCCCAGACCTCCGGATGTTGAAGTATCTTTTCACTGATCTTACACTGCCAAGGCACGTTGGTGGTCATTCTGGCTACCTAACGTTTATTCAGTGCCGCAACTGGATGGAATGCCACAGAACCTTCAAAAAACCAACTCAGTGGCCCCGTTGTCGACTTTGTCCATCGGTTCTCTTACCAGAACCATCTAAGTGGTAAAACCAGCTCCCCTGCAACTCCCTCTTCAGCAGAAGGATCAGCCAGCGCAAACCTGCACCCGGGCCCTAAGTGCCAGGTAAAATTCAACTAACTATCATGGCCTGGTCCCCCAGTGGGCTCAACGTAACTCGGCCTGCAAGTGACCGCTTGTCACCAGTGCTTTTTACCATTGACTGCAATGTTTCTGCAGTATTGAATTGCACTGATTAAGGATTACTTCTAAAATTCATAATTCTGGGTAAACACATCCAATTGTCTGTTTTATTTTTATATATCAGTGTCAGATTTCTTTTGAGTCTTGTCAATTGCATATCATCCATGTTGGTACTTTGAAATGCTTAACACACGTTCCTCTAGTTAAGCCTTTCTACTCTGTGCCCCACTACCAGGAATGAGCTATGGATTTATTAGTGTGAATCCAAAGGACCTATTGAAGTCAAATGTAGGCCGCCAGCAGATGAGGCCAAACCTCCTGATTTCATTGGAGATCAACATAACTATGGGCCCCATTAGGATGGCGGGCGGACTTCAGTCCGCCTGCCACCCTAGCGGTGCTGGGACCGGCCGCCATGGGCGCGGTGGTCCTGCACCGCCAATTAGAATGCAATCGCCACCCTGGCGGTTGCATCCCACATCTTTATCATTGCGGTGGGTGCTGCTGTAAGCAGCCCCCCCCGCAATGCCAAAGAGGCATGTTGTGCCTTGCCATGCACAACATAACAGGCACTGCGTGGTGCCTGCCACCTTGGGCATGGCAATGTAGGGGGGTAGCATAGGTACCCCCCAAGTGCTGCCCCCCCGGGGGCATGCAACAGACCCCCAAAGCAATTCCCGCCAGCCCTTCCATGGCGGCATCGCAGCCATGGAAGGGCCTGAAATTTCAGGCATCATAATATGCCAGAGTTTCGCCAGGGCGGCAATCGTGATGATTGCCGACCGGCGGAAAAGCGGCAGACGCACTTTCCGTCTGCAGCGGTACCCCCCGCCATGGTAATATGGCGGGGGTAAATGTGGTTGTGATGGTGGGCGGATTGACCCCGCCGGCCGGGCGGTGGCGATCTGCCCGCCATCATAATCACCCCCAAAGCCACAGCTGAATCCGTTGCAATGCTTCTGCTTCATCGAATCATTCTGGATGGGATGCTATTTTGGGACTTCCTATACTCACAACGAGTCCATGATATTTGGGCTATGATCTGGATGTTTTAGCCTCTTTCTTGGGTCTCAGTGAGAAAAGCCCTGAGGCTTCTCAGCCTCTTGGCCTCCTGCATCTTGATTGTCTTTTATGGAATATGGCGTATACAGGCTCTACAGTGAAAGCTGAACTCTCAATGTTGTTTGTGGCAGGGCATTTTGCATGAAAATTATGTATATTACATGCAAGACAAGACTGATAGCATGTAAACACAACTATTTATTATTAGAAGTTGCAAGTATAATGCTCAGGATGGCAGAAAAACGAATTGAATAGTGATAATACAAATGTATGCTTTTCTCCACATTTCAGTTTACAAACTCCTTGTTTTCAGACACTATTGAAACAAACAAGTCAAGGAAAGAAACATTTCCACTTCTCTGGTGCACATGTTGTAATTGCCGGTGCAGGGGAAGATGACTTTGCAAAGATCCATCTTGGAAGGTAAACGTAAAAAGCAGCATTAAATTCTGTATGTGGGGGTGGGGCATTGTAGGCTCATTTCTGTAGCAAAGCAGAAGTTGCGCACAAGTGCCCACCCCTCGCTACATAAGACACCATTAGTGATAAAAGTATATAAGGCACCGGTGCAGGGAGGGATTAAACAGATGGTCCACTTGCAGAGGGAATCTACAGAAAGGCTGAAACTGACTGCTGAACTGTTCCCAGTTTAACCTATGGGGGAGCTACACATGACTTGGCAAAATAAGGCTTAGTGAACTAATTTCGCCATTGGATTGGATGGCTAAAACTATTCTAGACACATTCTGTGGAGAAGAGGTCAACAGTTTAGAGATGTTTGATGAAATATGGAGCCTTTTTAACCATCACTCATGTTGCACATCATCTGCTTTTTTATCATAATTTTGATAATTGTGATACTCTTGTTATATTGGCAAGTACTACATATTAAATCATATTATTATTGTAAAATACCAATTATTGTATGTGTGACTGTGTGTGTGTGTGTGTGTGTGTATTGATTGAGGGTACGAGGGCGGTGCTCCACTTAATCATCACCTGCAGATAAGAGATTCTCCTACAGGACTGTCTGACTCCTAAAACTTCTCATCTAACAGAGGAGCACTGAAATACATCTGTCAGTTTTCCTCTTCTCTAAAGAGGGCACATGTCCTTTTGTTGCAAAGGGGATCTGCCAAGTGTGATTCCATAATATTGGGGTGAACACGACATCAGCCCTCCTGCCCTACATGTAATGACTCGGCAGTAATTATTGAAACAACTGTTACTATAGGGATAAACTTTCTCCTCTCAAACATGCTGACACCAGTACATATTTTTAGTGTCTTAAACAGTGGTTGTCCCAACACGCTGCTGATTTATCTCTGCTCCCCAATGCTGCATCTTGGCCCTAGTGGACAGAGAATACTGAATCCAGGCATTTATTTTGGAAAAGTATTACTCCATCACCAGCCCAAGGGCCATCCACACCCCTTACACTCAGGCCTGGACACAATTTGGTGCCATTTTCAGATTTCGTGGCAGGTGTTTCATTTTTCAGAAGTCTGATCTTCTCAATATCGCAGAACTATCTTGGGTCCTGGTAAATGCATGGTTCATTTATAGCAGTAATTTCATGCACTGTTATTAAATATAATGATATGGTTTTTCCTGTGCCATCAGAGATAAGGACATCCTGAAAATTAATATTATAATTTTTCCTAAGCCATCTGAGAAGAGGATGCCTGCAGGGAATGGGGACAGGGTATAAAAGTCCCCGGGAGCACTTTGGCTTGAGTGAATGCGTCCCTGCACCGAGGTCACCAGCCTATGTTCTACCTTTTTACACCCAATGGAAGGCTGAGGTGCTGAAACTTTGAAGGGTTTCTCTAAAACCAGCAGAATCAGCGGAGTGGCCTGCGCAGCCTCTGGAAGGTTTATGTTAGATGCTAAAAACCCTCCTGCGTGCTCAGAAGTCGGCCCTTTAGGCGCACCTCTTTCTGTGGGACCCTTCTCTGATCCTCTGAAGGTTCAGGGGTTGCAGGTTGATGGCCAGTGTCGTATGTGTCCTCCTCGTCCTGTCTGCAGCTCTCCCTCTGACCTTTGGGGTGCCCGGGTGTAGGATGCAGGACCGCAAGGGAGAGGGGTACACCAAGAGCGGGGACTTCCTCTTGGGGGGTATTTTCCCCCTTCACTACAGCAGCTATAACTCCACCTTTGCATTCACTGAGCCGAAGGACATGTTTCAGTGTCACACGTAAGTTACATTGTATCTGTTTGTGGAATTAGCATAACTGCTTTAATAACTGTGCTTAGGCTGGAGGTCGTTGGGGCGGATTTCATTTACGAGCCCGGTGCGACACATTTGCGCCACCACTGAGTCACTTATGTGACGCAGCGGCGGCGTAAAGCAAATGCCACACTGCAACGGATTTACAACGTGACAAACCTAGGGAGATGCGTCATGCCATAAACCTCTACGCCACATTATACCTGCGTCAGGTATAATGTGGGCGTACCGTTGTAGAGTGGGCGTTCCGTTGTAGGAAAGCCTCGGAAAAGTGCTTGAGTGAAATCTACAAGATTTCACTCAGTCACTTTTCCGACGCAGCTGCATCAAAATCTTGCGCCTGCTCGAAGCAGACCTAAGGCACGATGCAAAATGTTAAAGATAGGCAAGTTTGGAGCAGTGCCGGAGTTGCGTTCGCTTCCGTGACATGACTCCAGCACTGCGCCAACCTTACGCTGGCAGATATGACACACATCTGCCTATCCTTTCGCCATGGCGCGCCGCATTGTAAATGCGGCGCATTCGTGTTGGCGCAAGGGTGGTTTCGCGAGTCGCAAATTTACTGGTGCATCCGTGCTGATTTGCAGAGATGCACCAGTCCTTGTAGATCTGGCCCACAGTTCTCAAAGAGATGTATTTTGATGGCTGGAGCTGCCGACTTTGAAGCTGGAAAACCTAGGCGGTATATTATCAACAACGAGCGATATTTATTGCTAAATAAGCTTAGCGATATTTTTTTTATCGCTGCACATCGCCGGATTTTATCGCATAGATAACGTGCTATTAGCAACGTTTAGCTCAAATGCGATAAAATATCCGGCTATAGCGGCTCAATGCGTGAATATCGCTGGAAATCCAGCAATATTCAGGCATCATCGCCACTAGGGTCTTAACCTGAATATCCACCTCCCATTGGAAATATAGGCTAAGAAGTGGTCTGAGCAGGCGTTAGGTTTTGGCGATATTCGCGCTTAGCGCACATTTTTTTATTGCTTCGCCTGCGTTGATAATAGGCGAGAGCGATGTTAGCGACTGCCTTTAGTCGCTAACATGTTGGGTACGCCCACTTTGCATGTCATTAGCGATAAATATCGCTGACATGCAAAGCGGGCCCCAAACCGGTCGCTATCACCTACAAGCTGTCGCTAACTGCTGTTAGCGTCAGCTTGCTAATAGGACGATAAAATAATTGCAGCTTTCACGGAAAAAAGTCCTGCTAAAGCGGCGATAATGCCCTTGATAATATGCCCCTAGGTTCTAGCCTCGGGTGGGGTCCACATGTTTGTGATTCTGGGCAAATCACGTAATCTCCCTGTGCCTTCCAAAAAGTGTCCTTGTGTAACGTAACTGGTGGTCTTGTAAAGCGCTCCAATACCTTCGGGTCGAGTTCTCGCTAAATAGATCTACACATTTTTTTTACAGAAATTGCATGATTGTTTCTGCTATTAATTAAAACACCCTTAAGCCTGTCACTTTGCTGACACTTGTTTATTTGCATTACAATTTTACTCAAAATGTATTTTCCTTGATAGTTGTAAGTTACTTTAATCACGATTGTTGTGTGTTTTCCTTGTCTATGAAATGTCTTCAAACATTTCACTTTTAGGCTCTCATGAATCCATTTTACCCAGTGGAGTCTGCTCCTTGTCTTCTGTAATCCCCAGATCTTTGATACCCTGAAGGAACTGAAATAGTGCACTGATTTCCCCAAAGAATAGAAGAAATGAATCGCTATTATGTAAATTGCTAGAAACAATTATATTTTGTCTGCTTTGTACTATCAGTCAAAGAAGACCCGTTATACATTATTTGGGTCATGTTTGACTCATCATTATTTAGAAATAGGCTAACTATTAAATCAAGTATGTTTGTCGTAGTAAAGAAATGATTTCTACGGATTTAAGCGCTGAAAAGGCCCTTAGTGTCATTAGCAGTCGAAGTGCATGTGCCAGATGACTTGCGGAAAAGACGCCATAGAAGAATCCGAGAGGCTGTACCACAACTTCCTGCACCACACATTATCTGCCCCCACACTTCTCCCGCGCAGTAAAAGAAAGAATGGGATGGTTATAGTAAAAGCTGCAGTTAATCCCGACTTCTTGGGCAGCAACATAGAACGTGTTACATTTTCACATTTGTATCCACAACACCTGCCGGCCAATTTAACCTGGTCATGTGTGATTGTTACTAGATTTCACCCATACACCGCACGAATCGTCGTGACCTGCATATTCTGTTTTAGTTAGTGATTCCCTCTATCAGATATTTTTGGAGAGTTCGAGAAATATGGGTTTAAAACTATACCCAGGTGTTTTAATAATGATTAACTTTAAAATCTGAATTAAATTATTTTCACATAATTGATTTTTTAAAATAGTTTCAAATTGGGTCAATGATTGTGTGTTCTCGCAGAATTCATGTTTTTCTCGTAAACTCAGTCCATTTAGAAGGGGATCAAGGTGACCGCTTGTATAATTGCTAATATTCTACAACTTTGCCCACAATGTGGCACGTAAGTGCCCATTTTAGCGTTTTTAGAGCAATAATGGGAGGACTGCACTATTGTCTGCTAAAGTAGACCACATTTGTGGTGGATGTGAGCCTGTGAGGAAGAGGAGGGTAGATTAAACAGCTGCTTCAACAAATTGCAATAGGTTAAAGCAGGCCACTTCATTGCATGAGCAGGGAGCACCTTGTACCCCTACATTATTCAGGGGATACATTTTGCTCTGATAGCATCATAAACCGCATTACAGATGGTCCAGTTAATTTTCTTGCATGGGATGTCAGAGTTAATACCAGTCTGGTCTTTGGCATGTAGATAATCATAATACGCTGACCACTAGCAGTAACAGTTGTGTTTGTGTCAATATAGGCCCAGAAGAAAAGTTTAAATTTATATAACCCAACACATTTTGTAACTGTGGTCACTGCGCCATTTCTTGGCCGCTAATGCGTCAAAATCTTACGCCTGCTTCATGGCAGGCGTAAGACTGACGCAGGCACTAACAACATGGGACTTGCCCATGTGAAAGTCCACATTGCTGGAGTTGCGTCACTTTGTGACACACTCCAGCAATCTGTCACTTTTGCGCCTACAGATACGTCAGAAATACTGACGTATCTGTAACTCCTAGCGACATGATGCGTCATATAAATATGACGCATCAATCATGATGCAAGGAGTGCGCAGTGAGAGATGATGCATCGCTGCTTTCACGCAGCGATGCGTCATTTCTTATAAATGAGGCCCCTGGTATTTTGAAACATTTACCATTCCGGAATGACTGACCTCCTATAAAAATCTAACAAATGCAGGAGGTCTGACCACCGAACTTTGCAACAGACGAGCCCTGACAAAGTCATAGGGATATCTCTTGTCATAGGACAAAGCATGTGCTTCATACTAAAAGTGTTTTGCTTATCATCCCAGGATTGAGTCATGGGGAGTAGAGTGTTTCTACACCACAGTTGAATGCACCAAGGGGGAAAACCCAGTTATCAATTATGCATGTAATTAATGTATGAGCGCTGGACACCTCATGAACACCCATCTCTGCCAGTGTTCACTTATTTGTGGGGGCTGGCACTTATTTTACCTCATCAGACATTTCCCAAGACCAAGAGAGGGAAAAACAGACAAAATGGAAACAAGGAGGAAGAGAAATACAGAAAATCAGTCACCAAGGGTTGAAAGCAGAAACCTGTAAGAGTGAGAAAACAGGGCGGGGAGTGTCTAGCAACGAATTAAAAAGGCCTGAAGTTTATTCAGGACTGTGCACCCCAAAGGACCCTTTTGCTGACACTTATAGCACGAGCCGCAGACGTCGAGCCATGCAAACACTGGATATGCCCATTGTTAAGTACAAGGTTGTGTCCCTATTACCATATGCGGATGACGCTGTGTTGCTGGCGAAAATTTCGAATTGGCTTAAACTCTTGTTGGATATCTTTGCTGATTTCATGGCCCAACCGGATCTCAAAACTAATATGACCAAAACATATTTTATATGGCGTGTATGCCGAGAAATTTTAAGTCTCACTGACTGGCTATACAGGGTATGCCCATTGACAGAATTCATGAGTATCCCTATTTGAATGTAACGTTTGACACTCAGGATTGATGCGTTTGACTAAAAGTATGAAGAGAATTTCTAAGCGCTGCTGAGTGTCTCTTTAATTTGGCACCTTCAATCGAAAGTGAACCTGTCAGCCTTCTATAAATTTACAAGAGAAAGTGTCTACCTGTGTTTTTTAACCGGTGGTTCAGGAGTGCGGGGATACAAGAACATGAGGGTTCTGCACAGCAAGGAAAACAGAGTTTGCAGGGATATTTTTAAGAGGCAGGTCATTGATGACTGCTTATTTTGTGACTGGGGGTGTCGGATCCCATGGTTCTCTTATATCTAACAAAACAGAAATATGCTTGGTAGGTCTTTCATCTTCCCCAACCACTGGGTATTAAATGCCAAAGAAATAGGATGTCTGAAAACAAATTTTATAGCCCTGAAGGGAAGGTAGGAAAAATGTGGAACTAGCTAAGACAACAAACATTAAATATTTTAGGATATCTACAACTATGGATGTGGAGTTATATCTGTATATGTGCATAACACATGGGATCAGATCTTACTGACCAAATTCAGATTTGGCACCATTAGAACTTAGTTATGTTTCCTCCTGGGCCAATTCGATTGGTCTACTATGAATGATATGCCCTTGTGATTAAAACTGCAGTGTTAAGGAAGACTTGTTTTGTAAAATGTAGGTCTACCTTGGTATTTTTCCAACATCTCAGTACCCCCTTAATGTGTTTGTTCTGTTTTAAAATCTTTCTCGAGTCACAGAAAAAATTAATGTTTTGATTTTTTACTTTAATTTCTTTTGTCTATCAATGAATGACTAAGTTGGGATAATCTCTATTGTGGGATGTTTTGGTTTTTCATATATGTGTGTGTGTGTGCTTTTATGATTGATTTTTAATGGTCAAATAAATATTCATTCATTCAGGGTAAAAACCAAAGAATTTGTCTTCGGTCTCAGTACTGTTGTATAGAATAACTAGCTCCCTCCAGGAATCCATTCAGAACACTCACTCACCCTAAATACGGATACTACAAAGGAAGGAAGGAGAAGTAAAACTGAGATTGACAGGTGTCATTTATTAGCCAAGTTTTTGTGGGATGGTTGGGGATGTTAATGCTGGGAGGTCGACCTGGGTATTGCTTGTCGCAATTATGATTAACCTTCAATAAAAGTAACAAAAAATTGCAGGAAATATTACAGCAAGGCATTTTGCCCAAATTAAGGGTTTGAGACTAATGCTGTCAGTTGACAGTAGGGGTGTCTCTAGTAGTTTCCGATTAGTGACCTTCTTGTCCTGACAATGTTGGCCGTTGGTCATGTAGGTGTTGAATATGGTAGGGCTGAGGGATGAAGGATGTGGCCCTTAGGGGCCACGCGGGTTAGTTACAACCACCTGCTATGCATTCCCACGAATGGAGAGTCGGTCAGACAGTAGAGAATACAAGCAGTTAGTTTATTAGCAATACTCTGCAGAGGAGTCCATCATGACCTGCACCCTAAGATGTCTGCCAAGGGACTGGCCCCCCAACAGTCTACAGGGGATAATCATTCCTTTTGTGAAGCCCCCAACCATGCCCACAATGGAAAAATATCAGCCTGGGACCGAACATGAACAAAGAGGCACAATAGGATGAGCTAACACCTGCCAGATGGGTACACTTTATCAATGCCTCAAGGCCACGGTACTGGGTCTGAGCATCTCCTAACATGGGAGCAGAAGCTACGCAATCAGGTAGGCGTGCAAAGGGCAGAATGGCCTATTCATTTGCAAGTCGAGAAAACAGCCTTGAACTAGAGAGAAAATAGTAACGAAATACAGTGTTCAGCTGAGGCAAGCAATATGACAGTGAGGCCTAACTGGGGCACAGTCTAAGTAGCCTAATGGGGTTATGAAATGCAAAATGAAGTCGCACTTGCTAACTGAAGCGTACACATTACAGGGATAACTCAGTGGGTTGCATAACGTGAACACAAATGTCATCTATTTAGCCACACACTGCTAACCTCAAAAGGCATGAAACAAGTGCATTGCAGGAATGGGGATTTAAAACATAACAGACCCTCCTTTTAGCAGAAGTGACTAAATGTTTTAATTGGCTATCTAATAGGATCTTTACATTTCTAAGGGGAAAGCAAATGCATAGGTACCCATGTAGCAATCATATCACGATAGGAAAGAAGGCAACACATTCTTAATGTGAAATTTCAACTAATATTAAAAAAATCCCTCATCTATGAGCATGTGGTCCTGGATACCCTGCATCATCATAGTAGAGCCTTTATTATCATTTCTTGGGAGCCTAGCAGTAGGGGTCAGCTTGCTCACACAATAAGTTCAACATGTTGGAATGCAATTAATACACAAACAACATGTAAATATGACAACTGCAATAGCTATTAGAACCATTAGTATCTTCCAACCCTATGATGTCAATAGACCCCAAAGCCACCATGAGAGGGACCACAAACTATTATCCTGGTGAATTTCTGAGGCAACTCTGTGTAATTTCTGTATTGCAGAGTATACAGTAGGGGCACTATCAGGGATGTATACACAACAAGTACTGCTGATGACGTGGCAGGCTTCACCCCTATCAGCCAGAATGATGTCTAACACCATCCCTTTGTGAAGGGCAACGAGCCTCGTAGCCTGAAGCTCAACTGTAATATTGGTCAGTATACCTGCAGTAGTATTACTGATTCCCTCAACTACTCTGGCCAAGCGCCAAATATTACGACTATTGAACATGGGACTCAAGAATGGCAGAATTCCCATCATTAAGTCAGTGAATTGCTGTACGGAGGTATCTGTCTGATCAATATCATCGTATGAGTAACAAGGAGAGAGGCAGGGAGAGTACAATGACACTCTTGTTCCCCGGTCAATAATCAATAATCAAAAGAAGAGTGTCTATGGAGGCTAAGCCGTCCCTGGGAGCACAACAAACAACCACACTGGGATGTTGAGCACCTGCTTTATTTTATCTTATAGAGCTTCCTGTTGAAGCTAATTTAGTAACTATTTTAGGATGGCGCTGGCAGCTTGCCGGCACCATCGTAAAATAGTTACAACAGGCCAGCAAGGCTTGAACTTTTGCCCCCGGAATCCGCCGCTCGCGGATTTGCGAATTCGCGGTAAATTCGCGGGAGTTCGCGGATCGCGAATTTACCGAAAATTCGCAAAATCCGCGAGCGAACGGATTTTGCGCTCATACTTAATTTTGATACACTGAACTGTGAAATCCTATCTCTATCCATCTCTGTTCTCTTTGCCTTTCTACCTTTGTCTTTGGCAGGAATTTAAGAACACTTGATCAAACCGCCCATTTCCAGCAGAAACACCAGGTGGGGACCTATGATGGGAGTACACATTCATTGTCAAAAAACAGGAACCAGTACTTCTTTTGTCCAGGGAGTCAACTTGACAGAAGGGGCAGATCAAACTAAGAAAAGTGAACCATCCATCACAACTATGAACATAAGAAAGGGAATAGGCAGCAAATTCTCCCTTTGATGTGTGACAGAAGGTAACAACCCACACACAACATTTTGTTGTATTATAAACAGCATGCGTTTGGTGCAACGTTTGAATAAAAACATTATCTTTGTAGGACTTCTGGTGTTATTCTTTGTGAGGCGCCAAGGTACCAAAAATATGTTCAGGAGGTGTTCGCGTAGTACCTATCCAATTATGCACAGGATATTTCTCTTCTAAGAAGAACAGGAACCCCAAATACAACAAGCAAAGAAAGCAACTTGATTCCAATGAACACTATCTTACTCTTAGTGGACCAAGAGGACCAAACAGACCCATCTGAAGTGGGACGCGGAGCCGCAAAGGGCTGCTTCTCAACTGGGATAGGCCGACCAAAGGAATACATTGTAGAAAACTTCAAGGGCAACTTATATGTGTCACAAGGGAAATAAATATTCACGGGCTAGAGCCACTATTGCAACAACAGCACCAGAGGGGCAAATGTCACCCAGTGTCCGTTTAGAGCCTCGCAGGTAGGTTCCTATTGTTCATCAACGACAGTGCTATGAAGCAATCCCACGGGGGAGCTGAGCGACCGCAGCCCTTGCTGGAAAAACAAATCCTCTTCTTCAGGATAGGGCACCCTCTATCCTTGGCAAGTACCCTCAACTATCCTGTCCAGTGTCCAGGGCAGTGCACCAGTGTTATTCACTCTAGTCTAATACAGGCACCTTAGGTACAGCACCTGCGCCCTAAGCTCAAGTCCTTCCCTAACTTCTAAACTGATCGGCTGGTGCTTGTCTTTCATTCGGGGCCTCAAATCGTATTTAGTGACTCCAGGCACTGTTTCATCTACAAAAAGGGGCAGAAACTCAGAATCAGGTAGGAATCATGACTTAGAGTCGGGTGTATTGGAAACAGAGTGATCCGAGGCAGCCCTTATCTCCGGGGGATCACCTGAAACAGGGCTGTGTCACTCTCTTTGTCCGTCTGTGCCCACCTTAATCGGGCGCCAGAGAAGGGAACAAAGCGTGGCACCCACTTACACTCCCGATCAGCGGTGCTGTTGTTGACCCAGCTATCATACGGGAGCGGGAGGGGCACCCGCTTCACGTGAGAGGCATGGGTCCAGTGCCTTCTGCCGTCTACCTTGACTGCGGTGCGAGTGACGAGTAGAACGATGACAGGTCCTTTCCACTTGGCTCCAAACAGCTTTTTCTCAAAAGATTTGTAATTGAAACATAGTCTCTAGGCTGCATGCAGTTCCCGGGCCCCTCTGGTACTGGCTGCAACACAGCATGTACCTGTTGGTGAAGAGAACGGGGATCTTTAGACAACTCGTATAAATAGTCCACAAGCAGAGGGCACTCTATCTCAGAGAAGTGCTTGGGTCTTGGGACACCCCAGCAGGGCATCCGAAGACCACTTTGTACGGGTACAACCCTGTTCTAGAGTGCGATGTCATTCTGGTAGATAACAAGGCTAAGGGTAACGCATCTGGCCATCTCAATCCTGTGCTCTATTGAATCTTTGCTAGTTTCAGCTTGAGAGTACCATTGCACTTCTCAACTAGGCCTGCTAACTGGCGGTGGTTCTCTGCATGAAACCTCTGCTTAATATGCAAGCCATTGCACACCAATTCAATGACTTTTGAATTGAAGTGACTTCCATTGTCACTCCAAATCACGTGTGGCAATCCATAGCGCGGGAAGAACTCTTTTAAAAGTGCCTTCGCCGTTGTCATACCGTCGCCACAGCTGTATTGTCTTTAGTAGGTTATGTCTCAATCCATTTACTGAATGCACAAATCACTATCAGTACAGACTTCAAGTTACTCACTCGCTCCATTTGGATGAACCTCGAAAGGGAAGGAAGGTGGTGCAATGTTACTAGTGGGTGTAGGAGTACCTATTCCTGGATTATGCTTCAAACAAATGATACAATGCTTCACTATGTGTGTGGCTACCTTAGTGATATTAGTATTCTGCCATACGGGGTCTAGTAGCTTGCCTATTCCTTTGGCACTAATGTGTGCTGGGCCATGAGCCATAGTAACAACAGGGAGCACGTAGGCATTAGGCAGCAACCATCGATGTTTTCCAAACAAATCAGTCCATTACCTATCCTCGTCCAAATGACCTGTTCTCTCCTCCCACATTGCCAATTCATCTAGAGTTGCCTCAGCCTGAACTTCCCTGTCATTTCTTAATGTGTCCTTGAACATTCCATTGTCTGGGACCCACCTAGCTGGACCTGCCACAAACATCTTTTTCCTCTTTGATCGAGCTGTCTCCTTGGCTCTCTGGTCCACAAACGCATTCCCTCTCCCAACATCATCAGTGATGGCTTTATGAGCCCTACATTTTACTATTTCCAACTTATCAGGAAGTGTCAATGCGGACAGCAATCTGTGTATCAATGGGCCATTCTGTATTTGCAGTCCGTGCGAAGTTAAGAACCCTCTCTCCGCCCAGAGGCGCTCAAAATTGTGGGCCACCCCAAAGGCATACTGGCTGTCCCAGTAGATATTAACAGCTAATTCCTCACTCAACTCACACGCCCTGAGGAGAGCAACCAATTCTGGTATGGGATACGGGATGTCTCATCTACAGTGTGTAATATTGTGATTGCATAGGCTGCAGTGATGGTGTCAGCTGGTAGCTTGAAACAAGAGCCATAGACATATAGTTCCCCTTGGGGGTCAGATAAGGGAACATCAGTCAGGTCTACCCATCGTTTTGTTTCTTCCTCAGTCTGAAATAAACAATCATGAACATCATTGTCCTTTTCTTCCGAAGGAAGGGATAGTAACGTGGCTGGGTTCAGAGTGGCACATTGTTTGATGGTAATGTGCGGAGCAAACAAAGTCAGCTCGTATCAAGTAGGATGTGCACTAGTAAGGTGTTGTGTCTTTATCTTGTTCAAAAGCGTATCCACAGCATGAGGTACCATTACTGTGAGATCAGTATCAAGGACAAGCCCTACCGATTGCCTGATAGAGCTCTCAGACAGCTCGGGAGAGCTCTGGCGACATTATCAAGCATTTCAGAGGAGTAAGTATGGGCGAAATTTGCGAATTTGCGTTCCGCGAATTCACACGAAATCGAATTCGCAATCCGCAAAATTCGCGAATTCGTGCGAATTTGCGGATTTTTGTTTTTTTGCGTCTTCGCTGGGTTTTTTGTGTGTTCGAGGGTTTTTTGCGTGTTCACGGGGCTTTTTGCATGTTCGCGGGCCGCTTGCATGGCGAAGTTACCCATGCGGTCGTGTATAGGCACAGCACCCTCTGGTTCACCACTGCCACCCTCTGGTTCATCACTGCCACCCTCTGGTTCACCACTGCCACCCTCTGGTTCACCCCTGCCACCCTCTGGTTCACCCCTGCCACCCTCTGGTTCACCACTGCCACCCTCTGGTTCAGCACTGCCACTCTCCTGTTCACGCCTGCCACCCTCTGGTTCAGCACTGTCACCCTCTGGTTCACCACTGCCACCCTCTGGTTCACGACTGCCACCCTCTGGTTCATCACAGCACCTCTGGTTCACCACTGCCACCCTCTAGTTAACCACTGTCACCCTCTGGTTCAGCACTGCCACCTTCTGGTTCACCACTGCCACCCTCTGGTTCACCCCTGCCACCCTCTGGTTCACCCCTGCCACCCTCTGGTTCACCACTGCCACCCTCTGGTTCATCATAGCACCCTCTGGTTCACCCTTGCCACCCTCTGGTTCAGCCCTGTCACCCTCTGGTTCACCACTGCCACCCTCTGGTTCACAACTGCCACCCTCTGGTTCATCACAGCACCTCTCGTTCACCACTGCCACCCTCTGGTTAACCACTGTCACCCTCTTGTTCAGCACTGCCACCCTCTGGTTCACCACTGCCACTCTCTGGTTCACCACTGCCACCCTCTGGTTCACCCATTCCACCATCTGGTTCATCACTGCCACCCTCTGGTTCACCCCTGCCACCCTCTGGTTCACCCCTGCCACCCTCTGGTTCAGCACTGCCACCCTCTGGTTCAGCACTGTCACCCTCTGGTTCACCCCTGCCACTCTCTGGTTCATCACTGTCACCCTCTGGTTCATCACTGCCACCCTCTGGTTCACCACTGCCACCCTCTACCGAGACCTTTTGTGATGCAGCGGCAGCACAAAAGATGCGCCATGGTGATGGGTATTAACAACGTGACGCATCTGAGAGATGCGTCACGTTGTAAAGCCCTGCGCCATCAGGAGGCGTTCCGGCGCAGGGGAGGGCGTTCCTGCGCAGGAACGCCTCCTAAAAGTGGCTGAGTGAAACCTACAATATTTCACTCATACACTTTTTAGGCCAATGCTGCGTCAAATCCCTGCGCCTCCTTGAAGCAGGCGCAAGGCTTGATGCAGCATTGGGGAGATAGGACCCCCCAGAGCATTGCTGCTGCCTTGGGGATGCGCCAGTTATTGTAAATCTGCTCCTATACATTTAGCCAACGAGGGAGCATTTACTGATTAGACAGTAGAAAGTACTCCAGCTGAGTAGAGGTATTGCACAAAAAGGTGGCATCTTTGTGGACAAACACGCAGGGCGGGATTCATTCTGCCCCCTGTTAGACTCGTTTTTGTGCCCTTCTGCCCTCTGTTAGACTCGTTTTTCCCTTGTTTTTCTGCCCTTCTGCCCTCTGTTAGGCTCGTTTTTCCCTTGTTTTTCTGCCCTTCTGCCCCCTGTTAGACTCGTTTTTTGTGCCCTTGTGCCCTCTGTTAGACTAATTTTTCCCTTGTTTTTCTGCCCTTCTGCCATCTGTTAGACTCGTTTTTTGTGCCCTTCTGCCCTCTGGTATTCCCTTGTTTTTGTGCCCTTCTGCCCTCTGTTAGACTCATTTTTTGTGCCCTTCTGCCCTCTGTTAGACTCGTTTTTGTGCCTTTCTGCCCCCTAAAGACTCATTTTTTGTGCCCTTCTGCCCTCTGTTAGACTCGTTTTTCCCTTGTTTTTCTGCCCTTCTGTCCTCTGTTAGACTAGTTTTTTGTGCCCTTCTGCCCTCTGTTAGACTCGTTTTTTCCTTGTTTTTCTGCCCTTCTGCCCTTTGTTTGACTGCTTTTTGTGCCTTTCTGCCCTCTGCATCACCACATCATCACTCAGCGCTACCCCAGCATCACTCAGCACCACCACATTATCACTCAGCACCACCACATTATCACTCAGCACCACCACAGCACCACCACAGCATCACTCAGCACCACCACAGCATCACTCAGCACCACCACAGCATCACTCAGCACCACCACAGCACCACTCAGCACCACCACAGGATCACTCAGCAACACCACAGCACCACTCAGCACCACCACAGCACCACTCAGCGCCACCACAGCATCACTCAGCGCCACCACAGCATCACTCAGCACCACCACATTATCACTCAGCACCACCACAGCATCACTCAGCACCACCACAGCATCACTCAGCACCACCACAGCACCACTCAGCACCACCCCAGCATCACTCAGCACCATCCCAGTATCACTCAGCACCACCACATTATCACTCAGCACCAACACAGCACCACTCAGCACCACCACAGCATCACTCAGCACCACCACAGCATCACTCATCACCACCACAGCACCACTCAGCAGCACCCCAGCATCACTCAGCACCATCCCAGTATCACTAGGCACCACCACAGCATCACTCAGCATCACCAAAGCACCACTCAGCACCACCACAGCACCACTCAACGCCACTCCAGCATCAATCTGTGCAACCATTCAACAACAACTGGTTCAAATATGTTCTCTCAATGTTTCAAACTTTATTACAAATGTCACAAAAAGATGTTAATATTTCACTTCTGTTCTTGGATTTTCGTCACAATAAAATACACTGAACATAATCTTCACAAAAGTTATTTACAAAAGTTTAACCGCTACCGCGCTACCGCGCTACCGCGGTTTCCCGCTGTACGCGGGAATTAAAAAAATGGCTTGATCGTGACAAAGCCAGCTCGTCATCCCCGCACCGCAGGTAACGTTGATAACGAGCTGGCTTTGTCATCAGCATCGAAGGGGTTAAGCTATTGCCATTATAAATTAAAATCACTTTTATTTAAGTATTAATTATTTAAAAAATGTAAAAGCCTTTGTAATTTGTAATATCAATACAGCTAAGTCACGTAAATACAAAACATGTTGCATTACAAATGCTATAGGTGTCACATTTGCGAAAGTTATACTTATTGGCATTGTAAATGACAAAGCTATTAATTTAGCTATTTTCAAAACCAACACATAAATAAAAAAATTGTCATTTACAAGACCAATAGCTCAAACTTTCCTAATGCGAGACCTATTGCATTGCAAATGCTTGTTTTTATATCTGTCAGTGCTTCCTGTTGAGGTTTAATTTTCGTGACAGGCGCCTCATTGCCTACTTGTAACTATTCTCTGACCCTGCTTCAAGGGTCAGAGAATAGTTGCAAGTAGGCAACGAGGCGCCAGGAAGTACTTACAGGCTTACAGCAGCAGGTGCCCAAGTTGAAGTTAATTTCTTTGTAACCCTTTTGTAAAAGGTTACAAAAAAATTAGCTTCTACTTTTGCACCTGCTGCTGCAACCCTGTAAGTGCTTGGCTGAAAATTCGTCCCCGCTGATTCGCGGGTTTTACCGCGATTTCGCGAGATTCGGAAAATCCGCAAATTCCGTGAGCTTAACGAATTTTCAGCCCATAGGAGCAGGGTCTCTGCTTACCACAGAAATCCTGTGTTAGGAAGGAAAGCGCGCAACCGTCCACCTCATGCACATAGAGAACAAAAGGCTTCTCTTAATCAGGAGTACCAAACACAGGAGCAGAGCAAAGCGCAACCTTTAATTGCTCACAAGCTTGCTGGCATGCAGGTGTACAAGGCAGGGGGTCATACACATCTTTGGTGGTTAGGTAAAGAAGGGGTTTTGTTAGTAAAGAGTAGTTAGGGATCCAATGCCGACAATACGAAGTTAACCCAGTAAACGCACGTACCTCACATTGGGTCTTAGGAACAGTCATATTAGTAATAGCAGCTATACGTTCAGTCTGTGACCCTCCCTAGACAGTAGGTGACATAAGTAGGTGACCTCCTGTCGACAGTATTGAAATTTCAAATGTCCATGATGGGCCAAATGCAACAATAATTTAAGAGTGGCTGCTCTGCAACCATCCTCAGTGTCCGAAGCATCAAGGAGGTCGTCGACGTACTGCAACAGCACATTACCAGGGGAAAGCTCCAAGGAATCCAATTGAGCCTTCAGAGCTTGGCTATAAATACTAGGACTTTCTGTATAGCCTTGTGGAGCACGGCAAAATCTAAAGCTCCGACCGGCTATTGCAAAACCGAAAAGATATCGTCTATCCGTGTGGATGGGTATGTTGAAGAAAGCATTCTAGGTCTATCACAGAAATTAATTTGGCGGATGGGAGAATCATTGTCAGGATCGTGGTAATGTCTGGGACCACAGGATACTGGGGAATGATGTCTAGCACAAAATGGTAAACATCAGGGTGGGTATCAGAAGAGTCCAAGGGTGTCTTTTTAAGAATAGGAAGAATAGGGCTCTTACACAAATTCGCCATTGTCTCTTCAACCACACCAGACTTAATCAAATCCTGAATTATTTGTAATTATTTGTAATAAGGCTTTTTCTCTTGCCTGCAAGATCTTGTACTGGGGAATGCGTGGCACTTTGGCATTGTCTTTTATCTGGATGGAGACTGGTGGGAAGTGAAGCAACCCCACATCTGTGTCCCCTGTAGCCCACAATGTGCGTGGCACATCTTTGAACTCTGTAGGGAGGGGAACAACTTTTGAAAAGCATTGTTTTGGCTGGGCCATCTGCAGTCCAATAGTCATGTATACACCATCAGGAGAACCAAATATGGTCGCATGTAACCTTTTTTGCAAATCCAACCCCAACAAATTTTCCCCACAATTGGATGTCAATAAAAATAGTGAATCAACCGTGAAGGGACCAATAGTCAAGGCAAGGGGTTTAGAAATGGGGCTAACAACCAGCACACCTTAAAAACCAACGGGAATATATTTTGGCCAGACAGAGCTACCCCTGACATCAGTGAACGGGAAAGAGAGCTGTTCATAGCCCCTGTATCAACTACAATTTTTTTGGGGTGTTCTGTAAATCAGCAGTGACGGAAGGTTCGCCTTGATCTATAGGCACCGGAACTGGTCCCTAGCCCTGTCCCTGGCTGTCCAAACTGTGATACAACCCAGTCACATTGCCCATGTCAAAGTCATTGTGGTACTACTGTCGGGTTGGAGGTCGTCAAAATAGTTCCCGCTCTGCCTACTGTGTGATACATCCTCTGACTGCATCCCTCCTCCTCCTCTTCCACGTCCTCTCAACCCTCGACCTCTCAGAGTCTCTCCTTTCTGCAACAATTTTGGACACACATTCTGCCAGTGTTCCTCCTTCTTACAATATGCACATTGATTAAGCCCCAGGGGTGCACTTGAAGCACCACCCCTATCGGACCTGGGTAACTGCTGAGCCATACCCAAACCCCTGCCTCTTCCCCTCGCAACCTGCTGCATCAACACCCTCATCTTCAGATCCTTTGACTTTTTCTCCATCTTCTCTTTGTCCTCATTCTCTCTATGCTTGTAGTACTGTGACATACTCAAAATCATGAACAGGAATGATGTTGTGCAAGTACTTTCTGAAGCTGCAACCTTGTTGCAATCTCAGGAAGCAGATTAGTGATGAATCTGTTAACAAACAACCAAACACCACCCCCCTGTGACAAGTCCTGACCACTAAAATCTAGAAATACCCCTTCAAATTCAGTAAAGAAGTCTGACACACTTTCATCCTTCTTCTGGTGACATGCAGCCAACTTATCCCAATCCACTAGTTTTGGCGGGATGAGGGAGTGCATGTAAGTGATATTATGCCCCGGCAAAGCTAGAAGCTCCACTTTTGGCTATTTGCCGGGCTTACGCCTCTGATCCTATGCCTGTATTTCATCCCATGTGCCACCCAACTCCAATGCATGATCCTGCATATGTACCTGCCTCCATAATTCCACTGGTACTACTGTGGAGGAGTCTGCCTCCGTCAGTTCCATATAATATGCAGTGGGATTTTTCCTTGGGTTGGGAGGTTGACTCTTCAGGGATAGGACCTCACTCCTCTTGCAAGGAGTATAGATCCACTGTTCTTGAAACCGAGTGTCAACCCGTGGTCTAATTACCGTGTCCCTAGAATCACGCAGTTCTGGAATTTCAGGATGGTAAATGGGATGAACCTCCCTCATAGGGTGCTAGGCCCATATTGTTGGAACCTTTTGGAGCAGTCTGCAACGGTACCCCACCAGTATTGATAAATTAGCAAAAACCTCATCCATACCTGCAGCGTATACCCTGTCCCGTATGTTGTATATTATCTGCGGTGCAACACCCTGAAAACACTGTTCCCATACTCTTATTAGCATGGCCGACATGTGTTTAAGAGCATGTTGCTGTACAAAGGGCTCATAATCTTTCATCACACTTCACACATCTTCCACACTATTGATCGGGTTCTGAGCCCACTGAGCTGCTTCATTACCACCATTCTCTTTTCTTTATCACCCACAGCAGAACGCACCGACACTTTCTCCATGCGATCTTGCGCTGCTGCACAATCCTCTGCATGCATCCCATGCACAGGCGTCACAGTATTGGACAGTATTTGGGGGTTCATATCCATGGGGGAAAGAGCATAGGCCGGTACCATCATGTAGGTAGACAGGGTTGGAGGGGTGAAAAGGGGCGTAGCAGTCGATATGGACAAATAGACAGGACAGGAAGCTCACAGCTCCAGTCCCAGTGACTGGTGCGGGCAGATGTCGAAGCAAGTGGGGCCGGTGCAGAAGCTGTAGTGCCAGAAATGGAAACATTAGAGATAGCGGTACTAGGGGCCGAAGACTAGGACATGGGGTATATCGGTTCAGGTACATAAGGAGGAGGAGGAGGAGGAGGAGGAGGACAACGAGAATTCAATAGCTCTTCAACAAAATCATCACCTTTCACTCTAGTAACATAACATTTATTAGTCTGTAATCAGAACTTCTATCTGCACATTCTAAACCTTTCTCTACCCTTTCCCTCTCATAGGCACTGCTTTCTGTGTAACAGTATGCGGCTTTCGCCTTTGGGCCTCTTTGTCTGCTCTCATACAGCGCTGCTTTGCCTCTTTCTGCCATACTCTTAGAGAATCAAACATCGACTGCCTGCTCTTTTTAACGAACAATTTATCCTGCAAGAAATTCAATTTCAGTTCATCAAATGAGCCAGTAAGCGGCCACTGTAACTCAGCATTGTCCCTTGTATATTTATGGCAAAACGTGCTGTAAATAATAGGGCCAATACTGTGTTTGATGTATACGTCAACATTTGGAGAACCCTCCGGGGGAGCAGGCTGACTCTCTTCCAATCAAGCATCAGTAGAACAACTTTTGGCAGTGCAGGAGCTGGCGGTACTCCACTGCCATGCTTCATCACTGCCAAAGCAGTTTGGCCACCACCCACCATATTAGGAGTGTTTCTCATGTCTGGTGGGCATTTCTTTTGCGGTCCCACAGTGGTGCCTCTGAAAATAGGTACCACAATGGGAACGTCAAAGGCAGTACATGCATGGCATGGACTGGGGCAGTCTATGCCATGCAAGTACTGGGATCCATGCACTCAAGCAGGCACTCCACGGCCCAGAGACAACTCCGCCACAGTTTTCATGGAGGATGAACTGCCTTAAAAGTCATGGCAATGAGGAAATTCGTAATATGCAAATTGTGGCCTCACAACCGCCGCACCACCTTTGCTGTGGCGGTGCAATGGTGGTCCAACTGCCCAACTTGTAATTGGGCGGCCAGACCACCGGTGCAGTGGTGGCTGGACCACCACTGCCACGCCACTGTGAGTTTGATAGTCCGTGGACTGATCAGCCTCATAATTAGGCCCTTAATGAATCTCAGACTCACTCAATCTCATTCATTCTAACTGAGACCCAATCATTCTCACTCAATCAATCTCACTCTGACTCGCCTATTACTCAATCTCACTTTTACTCCCCTAGTGTCACTCATTTTCACTTAGTCCCACTCATTCTCTGACTCCCTCAGACTGTGACTCACTCATTCTCACTCATTCTCAATCAATATCACTTAGTCCCACTTATTTCTCATTCGCAGTCAATCAATCTTACTATGATTCATTCAGTTTCACTGACTCCTCTAGTCTCAACCATTCTCACTAATTCCTACTTGGTACAACTTATTCAGACAATATTCTGACAAAATCAGACTCACCGATTCTCACTGTGTGTCACTCATTCTGACTCACTCAGTCTAATACACATTAATACACACCAAACGCATACACAGACTCCCATTGCAAAAAAGGATGGTGTGTAAAAGCGTTCACCCTGTGGCCCGCCACACTGTGCATGCAATGAAAGGGTGAACACTGCGACCGATTCGGAGGGCCCAGGGTGAAGGGGACCTGCTACTGACCACCGCAGTCCGATTCCCACAGCTGTTCCGTCTCATTAAAACCGAGTTGGTACGGCTGTCAGAAACTCATCCTCGCTCGGTCAGAAAGCCGGCCCCATTAAGCTGAACAAATTGGCTCCTAACGAGATGGACTAACTGATTCGGGTTCAGAACCAATTCAGTTGGCGCGGACAGCTTCCTAGCATTGTACTGGGTCATTCGGAACAGAGGACGATTTGGTCGGAAACATATGCTCCGAATCGGATTTGCTTCTTCCAAATCCCGTTGGAAGCCTCAGAGTAACAGTCACTGCCATTCTCCTTCACAGTAGCACGCATGGTCATTATCCCTCAGACTAGCACTCACTGTCATTCTCCTGTACTCATTATCATTCATTTACACTCATACTCACTCTTCCTAGCATGCATTATTACTCACAGGCTCATCCAGTTATCCAATCACTTTCACTCCCACAACCACATACCACATGCACATACTGTATCGCATACACACATTCTCACCCCCACTACACACACACTTATCCACAGGACACAAACACGGCATTCAAAAGCTTTGAAACTTTTTTTTTACTTACCTATCAAATTCTGTTTAGACACTTGTCCTTTCAGCTTCCAGTGCTGAGGCATGAAACTGAAACCTCAAACTTGCATAGTTGCAGATTTGAGTTATTAGTGCTTGCTCTTTCTCTCAACCCAATCCCAACTCTGTTGTGGGTTGGGAAAGGGTGATAGCGACAGGCAGATTGGTGTTGAGCC
The DNA here is from genome assembly GCF_964261635.1 of Lissotriton helveticus. NCBI lineage: Eukaryota > Metazoa > Chordata > Amphibia > Caudata > Salamandridae > Lissotriton > Lissotriton helveticus. The sequence goes on along the minus strand of NC_136073.1, from coordinate 158,779,508 downwards.
ATGGGCACTGCAGGACTTAAGGCTGCAGCGCCCATGACTAGATTTAGCTATGATGCCCAGCATATCACAAATGGGGGAAGAACAGAGGCGTGCCTGAGGCCCAGGCCAGAGATGGAATTTCTCCATTCCTGTTTATCTCTATTTAAAGGCTGGTGCAGGCGCCTTTGTGCACCTGCTTTAGCCATTAGACAGAGATTTGTGCCGGACAGAAGGGGATCACTATTTTTATTATGTCAAGAGTGAAAATAAGATTATTATCCACTCTTGGTATAATAAAAACAAATGGGCCAGAAAACAAAGGGTCTATGGGCCAGATGTAGGTAAGTTCCATTTACCAATTCTAAAATACCGAATTTTACCGATTCGGTATTTCAGAATCGGTAAATGGTATGTAGGTAAGTATTCGGTAAAGTTTACCGAATCAGTAATATTCGGTAATTACCGATTCAGTAAATACCTAATTGGTAATTCCCATTCATTCCTATGGTCCTGGAGGCCTATAGGAATGCATGGGAATTACTGAATCGGTAAATACTGATTCTGTAATGGGGGAACACATTCAAGGGTGGCAGGGTGTCACATTGACACCCTGTTGCACCCCTGAATAGTGCATGGGTGCACATGTGGCCCACATACATGCCCAAAGGGCATGTATGTGGGCCACATGGCACTTTTGAAAAAGCACAAATTTGCTTTTTCAAAGGTTTTCGATATTTACCACTAACTTTTATTTGCTGGTAAATACCGAATCCCTAACCATGCAATGCAATTATTTGAGTGCTCCCTACATTTCAGATTCGGTAATTTACCGATTCGGTATTTTAAGGAATCGGTAATTTAACGATTCCTTAAATTACCGATTCAGTAAATAAGCAAATCTGAAATGTAGCCACCTACATCTCAATAGCCTAATACTGGTCTGTAACGGCCGAAATTTGGTAATTTGGGCTACCTACATCTGGCCCTTAGTCTCTAAACTCATTTAGACGAGCCACAACTGGATTCATCTCCCACTCCCTCCCAAATATATTTGTAGTTACGCTTTTCTTGATAATTATTGTGAAATTATATGTTTTGTTGAGTGAGGGGGTAGAGTTTCTCATTACGCATTTTGAGTTTGTCTACTGATGACTTCAATCAAAGATTCAGAACCCTTTCTATTAGTTGTTTGTATTTTCTGTTCTTGTTATTTCTCTGGTCATAGGTTTATGTTCACATTCTTAACAGGTTCTCAATTGCGCTATACCAGAGGCTCCTGGGCATGGTGTTTGCTATAGAAGAAATCAATAAGGATCCTGTTCTTTTACCCAATGTCACACTTGGATTCTGGATGTATGACTCTTGCGGGGTGGTGGCACGTGCTTTGGAAGGAACGTTGTGGATGCTAACAGGGCAAGGGGCAATTATTCCAAACTACCAATGTATGAACTTGCACTTTCTAGCTGCAATCATTGGAGATGCAAGTTCTCGCTCCAGTATTCCCATGGCTCGAGTTTTGGGTGTGCACAGATATCCACAGGTAAGGTTCTGCAAAAATTATTGTTCCTTTTGTAATGTACCATTAGCAGGATCAAAACAATTAATTGACAAGTACTTCCAGGTGCTGAACATTATGTTTTCAGGATTGTCTATACTATAGAATATAACCCAGGGATAAAAGGCTGCACGTTAGATACCAGTGGAGAAACATACAACATAGCATTCAAACATTTGAGGAAATGATGGGCTAAACCTGGGAATTGAGAATCAAAGAGATAACAATACTATAGCCTGAAGAAGCAGCCCATCGTTATATAGGCTCATAGCCAAGGCATGAATATCTATGGTATTTAAATGGTAACCCACCCAGGTCATTTTCGAATTTCTTTTTGAATTTTCCTGTTTCAACGAACCATCTTATTCCATGAAAATTGGATATCATGGACATTTTCAGTCAGTCAGTCAATTCATCTTCTGACTGATGGACATTATCTTTAGAAACATAATTGATTTGGAGCCACAATAGGAATTCAATGATTATAAATGATGTTGCCTTTTTTAATGCTGAGTACCTGTAGATCATTTCAAGGTAAACACAAACCTTGAAAACAAGTCTGTGTCACATTATATTTCTAGCATGAGCTGTGCATTGCAGAACAGAACACCTGCAAGTTTTTTGGCATTTCAAGCATTGGTGAAGTGTCTGGAAATAGGAATTTTAATTGTATTCACCTCACAAACAAAGCATACAGACATCTCTTACCTGGAATCAGTTTTTTTAATGTTTTTTATGGTTTCACTTGTTCCACCCTACTACGTGTCTATCCTATCCACGAGTGTGTGGTGTTGAAAATCTTTGCAAAGGTCTCAATACGACTCTACAACCTGCCATGATTTGCAAAGAATTTCACTCTGGGGCATCAACAAAGCAGCTGTGTTAATGTATGTCACCTCTATCTGAGTTTAATCCTGCAGATGATATACTTCTTAAAAAGGCATTGGCAAGGGTAAGGCAAGGGTAATAGGTCTGGCTTATAAATGAAAGTTCCTCTTGAGTCATTGATTGGTTTTAGCACTCAAATCATTGCACATGCACTCTGTCGCCCATCCTTGCACTCATGCATCTATTCACATATGCACCAGTTCATTCCGGCATTCACCCATTTATACACACACAAGCTCAAAATAAATGCAAGATAAATTAAAAAAGTAAAGTAGAATAAAAAGAAAACTTGCTGTTACTTAAGGTGGGAATAGACTTGCAATAATAAAAATATAAACCTAGTAGAAGGTAGTCTCTTGCAATGGCATTGTGCATACTGTATGTTTTAAAGTTTGAGCATGACCACCATATTCAGAACCAAAGGGTTGGACATCTTGGAATGGTAAAACGATGTGCTATGGACAATACTATTCCAGATGGTTGACTGGTTTAGAGGCAGTGACCACTCAGCATGTGGCCTACTGAATATGAAATGATTGGCAATCAAGTTGGCAATTAGCACTGCCTGGGAGCCACAGTATCCCCATAAAAAAAATAATGAAAGAGAAAGACAGAAATGAAAAGGGACTCACAAAAAGGAGAAACTAGAAAATTAATAGACTGGTCCATCAGCCCTGACTCTGAAGTGCACTCATTTTCTTAAGTTCAAAGTATTTTATTAAGTTTTACATCTAGAAATAGACGGGCAAGGGAAATAAATATATACAGTAGGAGAGGGAGGAAACACCAAGGGGAGGGTGAGGAGACTGTGCATAAAATGATACAGCACACAATCTGCAGTAGGGGTTGATCAGAACATTGTATAAGGGATAATACATAGGCTTGTAGGTACTAGTACCACACAGGTAATGTAGCATGTCATTACATTTCGTATGATGTGAACTCCAATACAATACATAAATGTTCTACAACACCATTTATATAATTGTGAGAGTTGGGACGGAGTAGGAAAGAAACATGCATAGTTATTTACCTTGACATCTATGACATAGTGGAATGCAGAGGAGTGAATAAAATGATTTTGTCCAAAGCCAGGAGAAAGAGAGAGGGCGAGAGAGGACAGTCCTGACGTGTCGCCTGGTGCAGGTTGAAAGCAGGGCAGACTATACCGTCAGCTCTAACTTTCATAGTGAGAATGTGGTAGAGGGCCATTATCATTTTGATCAGGTTATCGCCTAAGTTAAACATCTTCAGAACAGCCTTTAGGTACCTCCAATCAACCTTATCAAAGGCTTTTTCTGGATCTAATATGATGGCAACCGTGGGAGAATCAAGGAGTCTAACTTTTCTATGGTATGACATAACAGACGCGTGTTGTCATTGGAGAGCCAGTGTTCTAAGAAACCCACCTGAGATGGGTGTATTAGGTTAGAGATGTTTTGTTGAATTCTATTCAAGAGAATTGATGTAAATTTTGCAATCCACGTTTATTAATGATATTGGGCTGTAGCTTTTAGGTTAGAGGGGATCTTTACCTTCCTTAGGTAAGACGAATATGGTTGCTTCCGCAGGTGTGCCAGTGACTTGGCCAGTTTTTGAGAAGTGAATAAATAGTTTCAAAAGTGGAGACAGCAGAGACGGAGAGAAGGTTTTGAAAAAGTTGCCATTGAACCCGTCGGGGCTTTACCCGATTTCAACTTATTGTTCGCTATCAGTACCTCATTTTCTGTGATCAGGCCATTTATTGATGAGATCTCATGATCTGTAAGGCTATGGAGAGTAATACTGTTTAGATAGTAATGACATTTTGAGTTTTTTATGTTAGTGTTTACTTCGTATAAGTCTTTATAGAAGTCCATGAACTTGTCAACTATTTTTTGCAGGTTAGTAATAATATTCCCTACCTTATCCTTTAGGGCGTTAATGACATATTTCTGTATTGAAAATTTAAGATAAGAGGCAAGGGAATTGCCTGCCCTGTTAGGTACACATAGTTTGATGTTTTTTTGTTTGTTGATCATAACCCCACCCTATTACCTATGATTTTTTTTGTAATTTTTTTAATTATGATATTTGTATTTCCAGTTGTGGATTTTATTCAGGGTCTCATCGTCTTAGTTAGTGATATGTACTTTTTCTAGGTCCGCGATCTCTTTCTCTAATATCCGTAAGTCAGAGTTAGGTATTTTGTTCATTTTGATCTAATCCTGATTATTTCCCCTCTCTCTGTTGTTTTAGGGCCTCCCATCTTGTCATTGTTACAGCAAACAAATGATGGTCGTCTGGTGCAGGTTGAAAGCAGGGGAGACTATACCTCCAGCTCTAACTTTCGTAGTGAGAATGTGGTAGAGGGCCATTATCAGTTTGATCAGGTTATCGCTTAAGATAAACATCTTCAGAACAGCCTTTAGGTACCTCCAATCAACCTTATCAAAGGCTTTATTCCGCATCTAATGTGATGGCAACCGTGGGAGAATCAAGGAGTCTAGCCTTTTCTATGGTATGACATAAAAGACACGGGTTGTCACTGGAGAGCCAGTGTTTTAAGAAACCCACCTGAGATGGGTGTATTAGTTTAGAGATGTTTTGTTGAATTCTATTCAAGAGAATTGATGTGTAAATTTTGCAATCCATGTTTATTAATGGTATTGGGCTGTAGCTTTTAGGTAAGAGGGGATCTTTACCTTCCTTAGGTAGGACGATTATAGTTGCTTCCGCTGGTGTGCCAATGACTTGGCCAGTTTTTGAGAAGTGAATAAATAGTTTCAAAAGTGGTGACAGCAGAGACGGAGAGAAGGTTTTGAAAAAGTTGCCATTGAACCCGTCGGGGCTTTACCCGATTTCAACTTATTGTTCGCTATCAGTACCTCATTTTCTGTGATCAGGCCATTTATTGATGAGATCTCATCATCTGTAAGGCTATGGAGAGTAATACTGCTTAGATAGTAAAGACATTTTGAGTGTTTTATGTTAGTGTTTACTTTGTATAAGTCTTTATAGAAGTCCATGAACTTGTCAACTATTTTTTGCGGGTTAGTAATAATATTCCCTACCTTATCCTTTAGGGCGTTAATGACGTATCTCTGTATTGAAAATTTAAGATAAGAGGCAAGGGATTTGCCTGCTCTGTTAGATTCACATAGTTTGATGTTTTTTTGTTTGTTGATCATAACCCCACCCTATTACTTATGATTAAAAAAAAAAAAATTATTATGATATTTGTACTTCTAGTTGTGGATTTTATTCAGGGTCTCATCGTCTTAGTTAGTGATATGTACTTTTTCTAGGTCCGCGATCTCTTTCTCTAGTATCCGTAAGTCAGAGTTAGTTATTTTATTCATTTTTTATCTAATCCTGATTATTTCCCCTCTCTCTGTTGTTTTAGGGCCTCCCATCTTGTCATTGTTACAGCAAACAAATGATGGACGGAATGCTGACAATGCAAACATTCTCCCCAGTCAACAGATCTTTTGCCCACTACGCCACCCCAGTTTGGACCCAGCCATATGCAAATCAGTCTTGAACCTATGCCTCATGGGAACAGTGGAGACCTAATTGCCAGGCCAGGTCCTCCCTGGACCAGAAACAAGCATCCTGGGACCGGTTTCAGGGTATGTCACCCTTCTTCAGCCTGGCTAGCTTGAATCCACTGGCACAGTGAGCAAGGGACCGACGTCTGGGCAAACCCATCCCACTTAGGGCGAAAAATGTTACGGCAAACAAATGATGGACTGAATGCTCACAATGCAAACATTCTCCCCCAGTCAACAGATCTGGGTAAAATCCATTGTTCTTTTACCCACTACACCACCCCAGTTTGGACCCAGCCATATGCAAATTAGTCTTGAACCTGTGCCTCATGGGAACAGTCGAGACGGAATTGCCAGGCCAGGTCATCCCAGGACCGGAAACAAGCATCCTGGGACTCTTTTCAAGGTATGTCACCCTTCTTCAGCCAGGCTAGCCTGAATCCAGTGGCACAGTGAGCAAGAGACCCAAGTCTGGACTGATTTGCATATGGCTGGTTCCAAACTGGAATGGCATGGTGAGCAAAAATACGATGGATTAAGGCCCAGGTCTCTGTACTGGGGTGAATTTATGACATTGTTCTGCATTCTGTCCATCAATTGTTCTTTTTGAATTTGTCACCCTGAATGGGACGGGAATGTCCAGACGTGGGTCCCGTGCTCTCCATGCCATTGGAGTCAAGCTATCCTGGCTGATGAGGGCTGAATGCCTAAAACTGGTCCTAGGATGCTTGTTTCCAGTCCAGGGAGGACCTGGCCTGGCAGTTCGGGCTGGACTGTTCCCATTGGGTGCAGGGTCAAGACTGATTTGCATATGGCTGGGTCCAAACTAGAATGGCTTGGTGAGCAAAAAAGGATGGATTTAGGCCCAGATCTCTGTACTGGGGTGAATGTATGACATTGTTCTGCATGCTGTCCATCAATTGTTCTTTTTGCATTTGTCACCCTGAATGGGACATTTATGCCAAGACGTGTGTCCCGTGCTCTCCATGCCACTGGAGTAAAGCTATCCTGGCAGATGAGGGCTGAAAGCCCAAAACCGGTCCTAGGATGCTTGTGTAGAGTCCAGGGAGGACCTGGCCTGGCAGTTCGGGCTGAACTGGTCCCATTGGGTGCAGGCTCAAGACTGATTTGCATATGGCTGAGTTCAAACTGGAATGGCATGGTGAGCAAAAAAAGGATGGATTTAGGCCCAGATCTATGTACTGGGGTGAATGTGTGAAATTCTTCTGCATTCTGTCCATCAATTGTTCTTTTTGCATCCCATCTTGTCAGGTCGGATGTCTCACCAGCTTTATTCTCTGCAAGAAAATTATGAATTGTGTTTTTAATTGCCTGAAGATTGTCTTGATCAGCCAATAACTTGTCATTGAATTGCCAGCTTGATTGCTTTTTTGTGGCACGGGTTCAGAGATAGATAGTGTGTTGCAGGAATAGTCTGAGATCACCCTGGGTTCAATTGTTGTGTGATCCAACTTACAGAGCGTATTGTTAGAGACTAAGATATAGTCTACACGTAAGTACGACTTGTGAGGAAAGGAGTAAAATATATAGTCCCTTTCTGCAGGGTTTTGGATTTTCCAAGCGTCATCCAGGCTGAATTTCGAGCAGATTTTCTTTAGGACTTCATGTGATTTATTTGGAAGAAATGGAAATCTAGAGTTCTTGTCTAAATGTGGATCTAGAGGTAGGTTGAAGTCACCCGCTAGGATAATGGTAGCTGTTTCAGGGATTTTTTCCAATTGTGAATATAGATAGTCCCAAAAGGACAGATAGTCCTTAGTAGGTGCATAAGTGTTTGCTACATAAAATTCAACCTTATCTTTGGAGAACTTCGAGATGACTTATCTGCCTTGTGAGTCAGATGATTTCGAGAGTAGATTGCGTGTGGATTTTTTTAAAATCAGTGTGAGTACAGCATTTTTCTTTCCTACAGCTGCTGAGTGGGCATTATCTCAAGATTGAGAGTTAGCAAAACTCTTGGATAGTGTGTTATTCAGTTTTGTTCCCTGAAGGAGATTATGTCTCTTTTAAGCCTATGCAGGTAGTCTACTATCTTCCTCCTTTTTACTGAGTTATTTAGTCCTTTCACATTAAGAGAGACTACCTTAATGCTTAACAAAAAATACCAGTGCACATCCTTTTTTAGTCACTATTATCCAATAGGCATCTAGCCACGTCAATCCAATATATCAAGTGTTCATTTAGTCCACAATTGAAGCACACAATGTTCATTAATATTCAGTGTTCTTTTATTTATTCTTCTCTTGTCACAGCCGACGCGCGTTTCGCCCTCCGCGGGCTTTTTCAAGGCAAACACTTATTCAGTTGAGCAGCGTGTGTTCTAAAAATTGATTGTTACTAAAAAGCCTTTTGGTGTTGTTCCTCCGAGCCTTTCGTTTTCACACGTAAAGGTGCTGGAAGTATAAATCCTTGTTTTTGGTGTCCTCCCCAAGTAATAATTCAGAGTTCAGACGTGAAGATTGGAGCCTTGATAAGTTCCATCGCCATTGCGCGTGTGAAGTCGCCGGAAAAGGTAGCCTCCTTCCGCGTTTCCCTTTTGAGAGACTACCTTAATGCTTTGAATCAAATTCGCCATATGATGTGCAAGTAAAGGATACTACAGACCAGTGTCAACTTTGAGCAGAGTTGTGATGATCGAGGCCACATCTGGAATAGAGACTTCCCCTTGTATGTGGTATTTTAACAGGGGGACATGTGAGACACAATACAAAAAGCAATAGATTAGGCAAGAAAGCCAACAGAATGTACAGTAGGACAAGCACTGAACCCAACCCTTATTTACCCCCCCCCCATCCTGCTATCTCCCATATTCGCCAACGGGCATAGCGATAAGAGGAAAGTAGATCCTCCAGAGGAACATTTATTAAGAACATCAGTGAAGTGGGGCGAAACCCTTCAAATATTATTAGGATCTAACCTTGTGAAAAAAGACCATATTGTCAATGCACATAATGCACATAATGTTGTAATCTGGAAACATTTGCACTTTGATATGTTTGAGGCTGAGATTGCGTACCACCAAGGTGAAAATAGCACATGGATACATGACCCTAGGAGCTCGTAAACTCATAGTGTGAGCTTTAGCGTGAGTAGCTGGGGTCTGAGTGTTTAGTGATGTTAACCATATGATGTAGCCAAGAATAAGTGTGAGCTTCACATGTTAAAAGGTATATGCAAGATGTACCGCTATAATGAAGGCACACAGCACTTGATAGAAGGAGTAGGATCTGAATATGGGAGAGCTATGTGTGAGTATATGTACGTGCAGCGCGTGTGGAAGGCAAATGTGGCTACATGTGATAGAGGATGTGTCACTAAATAAGAAGAAGACATGCAAGCATGAATGTGTGGGAGTGAATGTGAGTATGAGTGTGCATGATAAGTGCTTCAGAGGTCTGCATAAGCATAAGCATAAGTGTGGATATAGCACAGAAGGAGAACACTAACCACACATAACATACTTGTAGCTGTAGAACAGACCTGGTAATAGGTGGTTCTTGCCAAAAGGAACGATATTATTAACTAATTAACCTGCACCAAATACCTTAACAGGGTGAGATCCGCACATGACGGAGTGGCAATAAGTAAGCAAATTTATTATACACAGTGCTTGGACTCGTTACCATTTTAGGACACACTTGGGTAAACACATGTTCTATATAACACCGATACCACAAGAAATCAGAGGCCACTGCTAGAGTGTTCTTGGGTGGAGCTGGTGGACGAATCTTTGGGGATTGACCTATCATTTTCAGGCAGATACGCACATGTGAGCAACATCATCATAACTTTATTTTTGATCATAAAAGCCACGAAGATCTTACAAAGTACATCTCAAAACATACATACAGGCATAACTAACAGTAACCCGTTGACCACGGCGCGAATTCCGCTCGGGGGCAGGCAAGCTAATGAGTGGGCGGGGTTCGGACGGCACCCGGCTGTCCTCCGCACACACCCACTGTGACATCGTCCCCCCCCCTCCCATGGAACAGGTTAAAATAGTTTACAATTACAGATTTGCCTTCCTACAAACATAGGCACAAAAGGATAAATAAACAAAAGGGCACAGCATTCTAATAAAAACATAAAATCATATATATATATATATATATATATATATATATATATATATATATATATATATATATATATATATATATATATATATATATATATATATATATATATATATATATATATACATAAAATGCATACAAAACCAGTTTATTTCGTTTGTAAAAAAAGCATAAATCGATAAAAACAAAAAGCTGGATGTATTACACAGAACACTTTGAGCATCTAATCCATTGGGCCACCAAACATTTGCTAAGCCAAATGCCACAACTCTTCTAGTATCCGTGCTGAGTATTCTGAGCACTTCCAAATAGTGACTGGGACCAATGAGACTACACAGGGGGATAATACACTAAGACCTCAAATTTTCATAATGAGGGCAAAAGAATAGCAGGTGGACCAGTGATTCGGGACCTTCTTTATATGCAGGACACATATCGTCAAAGGGGACATGTGATCAAACAAATGCTGTAACATACTTGGCAAGAGAGCTAATGACTGAAGTGGGTTGACACATTACCCTATGCCGCTTGTACTCAAAGTACGGGCCGGGGGCCACATGCGGCCCTCCTGACCTTCACATGTGGCCCCCAACTAAATGACTGAACAGGGCTGCTGTTTACTTCAGAAAGCATTAAACAAGCACACATTTGTTAAATAAACAGGAAAGTGTGTATTTACATGCTAGCTCAATTAAAAGAAAAGAAGCAAATAAAGTGTCCTGGAAAAGTGAATTCACATTCATTTTTTAAAACATCTTGCAGCAAATGTATAAACATATCGTTAAGTCTCTTCAATATTCAAAATGTGTATTTCATTAACATGCAGAAGCATTATACCTTAGTAAATCAGAATAGATGTGTGCATTCAGAAGTATATTTTTTCAACGGATTGTTTTAAAAAATTAGTGTAGAAATTGTCATGCCTCCTCACACCCTGACAACAATGCCAATAATGAACTAAGAGGCAAGTCAGTTCCCATGAAGAACCGTCTTACGTGGTCAGGGTTGTTGTTATACATGTACAACATTATAGTTTATTAAAGCAAACACAATATGTTTGAACACCATATATCCTGAACTCATGTATTTCAAGGTGCTCTTATATGTCATAAAGAAAACAAGCATTGGAAATGCAATAGGTCTCGCAGCATTAGAGTTAGTGCATTTAGAATTGTTTATGGGTTTTTTGTTGTAAATCTTTTGCATTTTTATTTTTTGTAGCCAATGCTAAAGAATTACAAATCAAAAAAGCAATAAACATTTGTAAAAGCTTTAACTAAAAATCCTGTGAGACCTATTGCACTGTGTGAGGGTGAGGTGTTGAGGGTGAGTGAGGGTGGGGGTGAGTGAGGAGTTGAGTGTGAGTGAGGTGTTGAGGGTGAGTGAGGTGTTGAGGGTGAGTGAGAGTGAGAGTGAGTGAGGGTGAGGGTGAGGGAGGGTTATTGTGAGTTAGGGTGAGGGGTTGAGGGTGGGTGAGGGTGAGGGTGAGGTGTTGAGGGTGAGTGAGGATGAGTGAGGGTGAGTGAGGGGTTGAGGGTGAGTGAGGGTGAGTGAGGGTGACTGAGTGTGAGTGAGAGTGACTGAGTGTGAGTGAGTGTGAGTGAGGGTGAGTGAGTTATGAGACGCCTCACGCCTGTATCATAGTGAGGTGCAAAAGGAGACGCACGGTGCGAGAACCTTACAAATATGAAAAGCTTGCAGCATGCCAGATGCTAGGATGCGCGGGCGTGTGTGAGATACAGGTACACGCGCGAGAAGCCCTGATGTGGAGCGGGAAATGCACAATGATGAGCATAGTTCGATATACAGAACGAGGTGGCTGTGTGTGGGTGGTACTCAGAAGTGTGGTGTTTGCGATGAACACAGCACGAGAGCCCGAGGGAGATACTTGAAAACTGTGAGAAACATTTCCAAGCGAGTACACCGCACGAGGTCACAAAAGAGCAGTGCATGAGATGCTCACAACACAAGCACAACAAACTCAAGTATGTGGGAGACAAACACATGAAGCATTTTGTATGTAATGCGTGGGGCTCCTCACACACGGGAAGGTGGAGAAGGAATAGAAACACAGAAGTGTGAGGTGGGAAAAGATCGTTTAACATGGGAAACTGGTGTGAGGTGCCAACAAACGAGCCCTGTGTGTGATTTTACCACACAGGGTAACCCTGGTGTGAGAATACGAGCGTGTACAGTGCGTGTGAACCGCTCAGAGCGCGAGAGGCTCACACACACGGGTGTGAGATAGACGCCGAGTATGGGCGAGTCTGACGCTCTCGAGACGCCTGGTGTGTGCCTGTGATGCCCCTGTAAAGCGCTCTGACACCTTGGATAATATTCGCGCTATATAAAATCGCATTAAATAAAATAAATGAAAAAAATAACATGGAAGATGCTCACAGACGCAGGAATAGTGTGAGATACTCGGAAACATAAGCGTGTTGTGTGTGACTCTCAAAAACAAAGTGTGTGAGGTGAACACCGGTACCATGCCTGTACGAGATTCAGGGTGCGTGAGATATACTCAAACACGTGGCGCCCGGTGCGTGAAATGTGTAGAGCTGCGACAAGCATTGTGTAGAGCTGCGACAAGCATAGTGCGTGCGACGCTCACAGGCAGGAGAACCGAGCTGCCCAGCCCACCCCCTCCCCCAGGTAGAGACTGAGGCCGGAGTCGTACACAGAAGCCGAATGCACGTGCGACACAACTGCAAAGACCACGAACAGTACTAGGGTCTTATGGAGAAATAACCCCCTGGGGACTGTAACTGGTAGTCAGACCGTGGGAGTTGCACCGATTTTATGGTATACGCCAAAATAATGCAGTTTAATAGGGCATTCTCGAAATCATGTACTCCTCCTGCCTAGACGTGTAGCCATATGCGATAGTTCTTGTATTGAAGGTGCAAAATGCGTTGTACGAGGCAAATAGAAAAGAATAAAAACAATAAGGTTCGGAGGTGGTAATACACGTTTAATCTCATTTCCATACAACACAAGGGCTTCTGTATAAATATGCTCAGATTCAAAAAAACATTTGTGTACGCGAAATGAGTGTCATTTCTCCCACCGAAGCCTAACAAATACTGCAGGAATAAAATATATCAAGCGTGTACAAACAGAGAAATCCGGGGTGAGGCGTTCAGGCTGGCTACTTGCATATCTCGTTCGAAGCAACAAAAGACTTGCGCTTCGTGTTGCCGCCACCCGTGGTGACTGGAAAGCCATTTTAAGTGAGCGAGAAGGAAGGCGAAAGATAATGGCCGATGCACAGGCTTCAAAGCGTGAGGCGGCTTTCTCTGCAGTGCTGACTCAGGGGAGGGGGCGGAGCGGGGCAGAGCGGCATGTGGGTGTGAAGAAGCCGGGCCTTTGAAGTGAAGCTAAGCTTCACTTCAAAGGTGTCGGAGGAATGCGGGCGGCTGTGCACGCGCTTTTAAGCTCAATGCACATGCGCATTGAGCTTAAAAGTCACGGGCACTGCAAGGAATCGCCACGATTCCTTGCAAGTTAGATAAAGAGTCGATGAGCCCCTATAGTCTCGCTTGCTCGATGCGCATGCGCATCGACAGGCGAGACCTAAAAAAGGAGGCAGATTAGGTAATTGCCTATCTTTCAAACAATTGGGTCAAGTGGGGAAGCCAGATTGATCCAAGTTTTTCCGATTTTGCATTATGCATTCTGTTGTGCACAACACATTCTATTTGATTTCACTTCAATAATCAAGTTACTTTCTTTTTACGCTTGCCTTTCTTAAGGTATCGATAGCAAGCAATGAAGGCTTACCTCAAGGTGCTGTAGAGATATAGTGATTCCGATTCAGCATAACACAGTATTGTCAAATCATGGACTCTTCTAGAGACAAGGGGCTTAGTTTAGAGGGCAGTATTGAAAGAAACCCTCAAAATAACTCCATGACTCACTGACCACACCATGTATGTGATTCACTTCCGGGACGCACACCTCAACCCCTTTACAATGCCCCCCTCCCACTGTGCTGTCTTTAATGTGGCATGTTTGTGAGTACCCATGCCCTATGCAGTATGTTGTCATAGTGGAAGCAGAGTGGTGATTGACACTAATACAGACCAGCAGCATAAGAGAGCTGACTCAGACCCCACTATGCATGCAGAAGTACCTGTATTTAGATATATGTATGTTTTTAATTTATTTTTTGAGTACAAGATCCTCTAAGACAAGTAAGCCTGTCAGAATGTCAAGAAATAATTCTTAGAGTGTAAATCGTATACCTGTAAGGTGATCAACACCATTTAACAAAACGCTGGTCTGCATGCATTAATATGGTGCAGAAACAGTCCACCAGTGAAGGCCTATTCAAGATTCAAGATTTTATTTAATTTGAATTAGACCACTACTGAGATCAACGAATACAAAATAAAATTATTAAAAAACAGTTTTAATATTTCAACTTTAAAACATCTTTAAAAAACTCTTTAAAAATGTATACAAATTATAACAGACAAATTAATCAGATGGCGATTTACAGAACATGATTAAACTTTGAGCAGATGAGATATTTTATCTAATACAGATGGGCTTTATGTACTGTCACCGAGCCTCAACCAGGATCAAATTTGGACACACTAGCAATGCATGAAGTAAATCTAGCACTTCTCTGTAACACAAATCACAGATCCCTGTTGAATTTTCACAATTAATCCATTTAGAAGTATATGCTTTGAACGCAAGAATCCCTAATGGCAATAAAGGAATATAGCGCCTGACCCTATGTCCTAGTGAAAAGTGTATATATCATTACAGAGTTTTATATTTTATACTTTCTACAAAATATGCAAAATGTTTTATTTGAGAGCAGTGTTCTACATCCAAGTTGAAGCTTATTGTTTGAGTCAAGTTCTTTAAAAAGAGCTTGAAATGTACTGGTGTCCAAGATTTTAAAAGTGCTACTGTGCAATCGGACAGATTTAAGGCAATACTAAGGTTCTTATTAAAAGTATATTGCAACAACTCATTTCTAAAGGTCTCCAAAGTTAAAATATCCCTTAGGGATCCTGAGTCAGCATATAAGAGAATATATGGTCATTTAATTATGTTAGAAATGGCTCTGGTGTAAGAGCTAACTAAAGATAACTCTAAGCGTAATGCTTGGACTGGAACTGCTTGGTTAATTTTTACAAATTTGCATAATAAGTTTCCTTATCTTACTTTTAGTGGTTGCCAAGTATTAATCAATATATATTCTAGGGCATAAGTTAAAAAAGGAAGTATTTTCATACGATAAACCTCAAGTAAATAGTAAAAATGTATATTCCCAGGGGAAGAATATAACAGCTGTAGTTTGCCAACATGGGCATCTACCTTAAGCCCTATATGCTGAAAATGGGAGGAGTTTTGTAAAGTTTGCGAAAAAAATTGCCCCAAGTAAGTGTATTATTTAACAACCTCCAAAGATTTTCCACCTAATGTCCAATTAAAATGGAAAATTGTTTTTTTCCTCTAAAAGGTACAACTTTCGTTTTAGAGGTATTTGGAATCAAGACATTTTCTTTTGCATAGCAGTTTAGTGCATTTAAATTTCTTTGTAGGCCTTTTGGTGTGAGACCTAAAATTACATCATCGTCAACATACATTAAAACAAGATGCTATTTTTGGTGGAAAATTATTAATTTGTAGAAAACACTCTGGAAGATCAATTATGTAGAGAGAGAATACAATGGGGGCAAAAGACAGCCTTGCTTTAATCCATTCAACGTGGTAAATGTAATCCCTTTTCTCCCCCATTTGGACTCTACACCATGTTGATGTATGTAATGATACAATTACTGTGAGTAGGTCATTGGGTATTCCTAACCTCTCTAAATTCTTCCACAGTGTTGGTCTTGCTACACTATCGAAAGCTGCAATGAAATCAACAAAATCCAGTAGACCTGCAATTTCAACACTACATATTTGTCTATGATCGTCTGTAGAGCCGCAATATTGTCTATTACAGAGTGTTTTGGGCAAACACGGCCTGTGTCATAGGGATCACACCTCTAGAGAATGTTCACTCTTTCAGATTGTCCAGGACACAAGCTGTAAAGATCTTCCCAGTGGCATCCAACTGGGCAATTTGTCTTTAGTTTATGGGGATTGACCTGGAGGCTTTTTTTTAGATAGAAGCCACAATGCTCCCCTGCCATGATTTTGGAATATTTCTGGTAGAAAAATAATGGGATTAGAAGGGAGCTAAAAATGTGCTCCACTCTTCGGGGTTACTTTGGAGGACTTTAATTGGGATTTTATCTGGTCCTATTGCTGCAGAAGATCTTGGGGCCCTTATAAAATGAAAGTTGGCTTAACTGTTGGCGCTAAAATGTCTTGGTTATTTTTCCCTTGTTGTAGATAAGTTGACTTGATTTTTCTGAATGCTGTGGGTTTGGATGATGATACTGGAGATGCTTGTGGGGGGTTCCTTATCCCCATTTCTTTATCTACTATACTCCAAAATGCTTGGGTATTTTTGTATTTTACGGTGATTTGGATTTCAACTCAGTTTTAATCTTTTTGATCTTTGCGTTTTTTCTCCTTTTTTCGTTGTAACACTTTTTTCAACTTTACAATTTCTTTCTGTTTGATCCCAGAGTAATTTTGAAATTGTAATCTGATCAGTCTATTTCATGTTGATGTTTCGTAATCAGGACACTTTACTTTTGGATATCTCTTGCATGAATATATGACGGTAGAACGCAAACAATTACAAAGCATGCTTTTACAACACCGTTTGTACATCTCAACTACCATTACAATGCATGCCATTACAACACATTTTTAGAAACTACCATTACAACACATACCACTACAAAGCATAACATTACAATGCATAATACTTTTGGGATAACAGTGGGGTAAGTGTTGGATAGTGTAGGGGTAAAAATTACTATTCCCACTCCAGAGAGTACAACAGTAGGGTAAGTGTTGGATAGTGTAGGGGTAAATATTACTATTCCCACTCCTGTGTCTGCAACAGTAGGGTAAGGGTTAAATAGAATAGGGGTAAAAATACTAACCCCATGTATCCCAAAACCCATACCCACCCTAAAACTAAAAGATACCCATTACTTACCTTATGAAGCGTTGTAATGGCATGCGGTGTAATGGTATGAGTTGTAATGGAATGTGTTGTAGTGACATGCATTGTAATGGCATGTGTTGTAATGGCATGTGATCTAAAGGTAGTTGCGTTGTAATGACTGCGTTGTAAAGGTAGTGCATTGTAACGACTGCATGGTAATGGTTGTTTCCCCTCTTGCACTTATCTTACCCAATTGACAATTTCTGAAGGGAAGCCACGACCGTGGAAACAGTATTTTCATAGCTTGTTATAGGATCTACTATGTTTCTACAAAAATATAGTTGCAAAGAATTTTTGTTAATTGCATTAGAATTCCAGTTTATCTGCCCATTTTTTGGTTCTACTTCAGCTGTACCATTCCCCAGAGTTAAAGACCATGGAGTAGATTGCATTAACATTTCTATACACAAATACAAGATTGAAAGATCACTTTCTTGTGTACTTTTGATATTCAATGTTTGGACTTTTCTGAATAGATCTAAACTACAAATTATTTAGTCTAGAATTGAGGAAGTAGAGGTACCTTTTCTTGTATAGGCAGCAGGGATATCACCTTCTATTGTTCCATTTAGTATGACTCCATTCATTGTGGATACTGAAGTAAGAAGTATTTATCCCTGTTTATCAGCTTTTACCTTTGTTGGAAATATAGGTAATGGGATAGACAAAGTTTCCTCTTGTGCATGAATCCCTCATGTGGCCATCAGTGTTTTCTAGATTTTTCCATTAAAGTCCTCTAGTATTATTACAGATGGTTATCCTTTAGACTCTATATATAGTTCTTTTTTCTCAAATGTTTTTATCATTAAAGAATCATATGAGGGTCCAGGGAGGATGTAAACGTTAAAATTTAGCAGATTATCTTTGTTATCCAGACTTTCTTTCCAATGCTTGATCTTGATGCATTAGACATTCAGGAGGAACATGTTGACTAGTTCCAAGTCCCAGTAAATTTCTTTCCCTAAGAGAATTGCAAGATGTCCTCCGGCACAGCCCCTTCTCAGGGCCTATGCCGGATTATCGTACACAAAGTAATCTTTTTGGTCAAAGGTTTCTAAAGCCCATGTTTGTTGCAGGGTCACTATCGCCAGAGAGTTTTCCAGGATTAGGGTTAGCTTTTCTGGGTCTTTCCCGGTGATATTCCAAGATACAATTTTGAGGTTTCTGCTAAAAAGGGAGCCTATTTGCCTTACTCTGTTTATTGCTATTCAGGTTGCTGGAAATCCAAGACCAAGAGTTTGTCTTTTATTGTGTCACTGCTTTTTTTGAGTTGTAACTCCAAATTTGTCACTCTCCATCTTTAACCAAGATTTTTAGAGTTCCTTCAGGTACATTCGTTAGAGCTCCGGTACCAGGAAATAGTTGATTATAATGAGAGATCTTGGTGTCGTCTTTCTCCTTTGGGTTTTTATGATGTATTACATTTTCTTTAACTTCAACTACATCAAATCTATGTTTATGGAGGATGTCACTTTCTATTAGGATAATGGAAGGGATCATGTTTGACCAGAACTCAACAGTTGCCACCGTAAGCATTGAATTTCTTTAGGAAAGGCTACTAATTTTATTTCTGATGCTGTGAGTGAGTGAAGTGAATCAATCTTACGCACGGGATTTATTATTCTCCCATGATTCAGAGGATCTTTTCCAACAGAGAATACATCAGTTATTTCTAAAATACAATATTCAGTCTACTCCCCCTTTTCTTTTGGATTCCTCAAGAAAAGTTGAATTTCTTTTTCTGGATTAATCATTAGTTAATGATCTTTTACCAGATGTATGGAGAAATTTGGCACCAAAGAATTTAGTTGGTTTTCATCTTCTTTGATTTCGTGTGATGGTAAATGCTGG
This sequence comes from Lissotriton helveticus, assembly GCF_964261635.1. Lineage (NCBI taxonomy): Eukaryota > Metazoa > Chordata > Amphibia > Caudata > Salamandridae > Lissotriton > Lissotriton helveticus. The sequence continues at coordinate 158,760,512 of NC_136073.1, read as the reverse complement.
TCAATAATTTGAATAGATTCTAGGAGTATACATTGAAAATATTGAGTAAAAAATATAGAATTACATTAATATCGAGTTAAAAATATAGAATGGACAGAATATCGAATAGACAGAATATAGACAACAAAAATATTGAATGTAATGGACAAAATATCAAATGGACAGAATATAGACAACAAAAATATCGAATTTGAAGTAAGTAAGATAATATCGATTTACATAAATATAGAAATTCAAAATATCGAAGTATTTAATATAGATGTAAAATATATAGATTTTTAATAATATCGAATTTTTTAAAGCGTTTTTTATGTTAGTATATATGTGAAAAGTGTATATTTACTTTATAATTTATTTTAAGTAATGAATTGTATGGTATTTAATTTTTGCGTAATTTAATTCTTTAGCGGGTTGTGGGTTTATAGGGGAATAGGGTAGGAAGTAATTTAATTATAATTGATTACATGTTTTAATATATTTATTGATATTTATCTTGAATTAATTGTTAATTAATTTTTAATTGGTAATTAATTACATTTTATTTGGTAATTAATTTTTATTAATTGATTAATTGATAATTATGTTAATTTTATTAATTTATTTTCTGTAGCGAGTTGTGGGTTTATAGGGGAATAGGGTGGGAAATAATTTAATTATAATTGATTAAATATTTTAATTTATTTATTGGTATTTATATTGAATTCATTGTTAAATAATTTTTAATTGGTAATTAATTAAATTATAATTGGTAATTCATTTTTAATAATTGATTAATTGATTATTATGTTAATTTTTTTTTCTGTAGCGGGTTGTGGGTTTATAGGGGAATAGGGTGGAAAGTAATTTGATTATAATTGATTACATGTTTTAATTTATTTATTGGTATTTATCTTGAATTAATTGTTAATTAATTTTTAATTGGTAATTAATTAAATTACAATTAGTGATTAATAATATTAATTGATTAATTGATAATTATGTTAATTTTAATAATTTATTTACTGTAGCGGGTTGTGGGTTTATAGGGGAATAGGGTGGGAAGTAATTTAATTGTTATTAATTACATTTTTAAATTTATTTATTGGTTTTTATTTTTAATTAATTGTATTTTTTTCCATTTTCTAATTAATTAATTGTAAATTGGTGATTCATTTGTATTAATAGGTAATGATTATTAATAAATAATTTGTATTTGTATTTTTATTTGATTAATTATTATATTACATTACATTTGTGATTATTTTTTATACATTTTTAATTGATATTAATATATTTATATATTTTTATTAATATATGAAGTATTTACTTTCCCTACTGTTGCACTCACTGGATTGGTAATAGTCATTTTTACCCCTATGCTATCCTACGTTTTCCCTACTGTTGCACTCTCTGGAGTAGGAATAGTAATTTTTACCCCTATGCTATCCAATGCTTGCCCTACAGTTGCACTCACAGGAGTGGGAATAGTAATTTTTTCCCTCCCACTATCCAACGCCTTCCCTACTGTTGCACTCTCTGGAGTGGGAATAGTAATTTTGACCCCTATGCTATCCAACACTTTCCCTACTGTTGCACTCTCTGGAGTAGGAATAGTAATTTTTACCCCTATGCTATCCAATGCTTGCCCTACAGTTGCACTCACAGGAGTGGGAATAGTAATTTTTTCCCTCCCACTATCCAACGCCTTCCCTACTGTTGCACTCTCTGGAGTGGGAATAGTAATTTTGACCCCTATGCTATCCAACACTTTCCCTACTGTTGCACTCTCTGGAGTGGGAATAGTCATTTTTATCACTACGCTATCCAACGGTTTCCCTACTGTTGCACTCTCTGGAGTGGGAATAGTAATTTTGACCTCTACGCTATCCAACACTTTCCCTACTGTTGCCCTCTCTGGAGTGGGAATAGTAATTTTTACCCTCCCGCTATCCAACGCTTTCCCTACTGTTGCACTCTCTGGAGTGGGAATAGTAATTTTGACCCCTATGCTATCCAACGCTTTCCCTACTGTTGCACTCTCTGAAGTGGGAATAGTAATTTTGACCCCTATGCTATCCAACGCTTTCCATACTGTTGCACTCTCTGGAGTGGGAATAGTAATTTTTACCCCTACGCTATCCAATGCTTTCCCTACTGTTGCACTCACTGGAGTGGGAATAGTAATTTTTCCCCTCCCACTATCCAACGCCTTCTCTACTGTTGCACTCTCTGGAGTGGGAATAGTAATTATGACCCCTATGCTATTTAATGCTTTCCCTACTGTTGCACTCACTGGAGTGGGAATAGTACTCTTTACCCCTACGCTATCCAACGGTTTCCAAACTGTTGCACTCTCTGGAGTGGGAATAGTAATTTTGACCTCTACGCTACCCAACGCTTTCCCTACTGTTGCCCTCTCTGGAGTGGGAATAGTAATTTTTACCCCTACGCTATCCAACGCATTCCCTACTGTTGCACTCCCTGGAGTGGGAATAGTAATTTTTACCCCTACGCTATCGAACTTTTTCCCTACTGTTGCACTCACTGGAGTGGGAATAGTAATTTTTACCCTCCCGCTATCCAATGCTTTCGCTATTGTTGCACTCTCTGGAGTGGGAATAGTAATTTTGACCCCTAAGCTATCCAACGTTTTCCCTACTGTTGCACTCACTGGAGTGGAAATAGTAATTTTTTTTACCCCTACGTTATCCAACGCTTTCCCTACTGTTGCACTCTCTGGAGTGGGAATAGTAATGTTTACCCCTACACTATCCAACGCTTTCCCTACTGTTGCACTCACTGGAGTGGGAATAGTAACATTTTACTCTCCCGCTATCCAAAGCTTTCACTACTGTTGCACACTCTGGAGTGGGAATAGTAATTTTTACCCCTACGCTCTCCAAAGCTTTTCCTACTGTTGCACTCTTTTGAGTGGGAAAAGTAATTTTTACCCCTACACTATCCAACGCTTTTCCTACTGTTGCACTCTCTGGAGTGGGAACAGTAATTTTGACCCCTATGCTATCCAACGCTTTCCCTACTGTTGCACTCTCTGGAGTAGGAATAGTAATTATTACCCCTACGCTATCCAATGCTTTCCCTACAGTTGCACTCACAGGAGTGGGAATAGTAATTTTTTCCCTCCCACTATCCAACGCCTTCCCTACTGTTGTACTCTCTGGAGTGGGAATAGTAATTTTGACCCCTATGCTATCCAACGCTTTCCCTACTGTTGCACTCTCTGGAGTGGGAATAGTCATTTTTAGCCCTACGCTATCCAACGGTTTCCCTACTGTTGCACTCTCTGGAGTGGGAATAGTAATTTTGACCTCTACGCTATCCAACGCTTTCCCTACTGTTGCCCTCTCTGGAGTGGGAATAGTCATTTTTACCCCTACGCTATCCAACGCTTTCCCTACTGTTGCACTCCCTGGAGTGGGAATAGTAATTTTCACCCTCCCGCTATCCAATGCTTTCGCTGTTGTTGCACTCTCTGGAGTGGGAATAGTAATTTTGACCCTTACGTTATCCAACGTTTTCCCTACTGTTGCACTCACTGGAGTGGGAATAGTAATTTTTGTTACCCCTACGTTATCCAACGCTTTCCCTACTGTTGCACTCTCTGGAGTGGGAATAGTAATTTTTACCCCTACACTATCCAACGCTTTCCCTACTGTTGCACTCTCTGGAGTGGGAACAGTAATTTTTACCCCTACGCTATCCAACGCTCTCACTACTGTTGCACTCTTTGGAGTGGGAATTGTAACTTTTTACCCTCCCTCTGTCCAACGCTTTCCCTACTGTTGCACTCTTTGGAGTGGGAATAGTCATTTTGACCCCTACGCTATCCAACGCTTTCCGTACTGTTGCACTCTCTGGAGTGGGAAAAGTAATTTTTTACCCCTACGCTATACAATGCTTTCCCTACTGTTGCACTCTCTGGAGTGGGAATAGTAATGTTTAACTCTATGCTTTCCAACGCTTTCAATACTGTTGCACTCACTGGAGTGGGAATAGTAACTTTTTACCCTCCCTCTGTCCAACGCTTTCCCTACTGTTGCACTCTCTGGAATGGGAATAGTAATTTTTACCCCTACGCTATCCAACGCTTTCCCTACTGTTGCATTCTTTGGAGTGGGAATAGTAATTTTTACCCTCCCGCTATCCAACGCTTTCCCTACTGTTGCACTCTCTGGAGTGGGAATAGTAATTTTGAACCCTATGCTATCCAACGCTTTCCCTACTGTTGCACTCTCTGAAGTGGGAATAGTAATTTTGACCCCTATGCTATCCAATGCTTTCCCTACGGTTGCACTCTCTGGAGTGGGAATAGTAATTTTTTCCCTCCCACTATCCAACGCCTTCCCTACTGTTGCACTCTCTGGAGTGGGAATAGTAATTGTGACCCCTATGCTATTTAATGCTTTCTCTACTGTTGCACTCACTGGAGTGGGAATAGTACTCTTTACCCCTACGCTATCCAACGGTTTCCAAACAGTTGCACTCTCTGGAGTGGGAATAGTAATTTTGACCTCTACGCTATCCATCGCTTTCCCTACTGTTGCCCTCTCTGGAGTGGGAATAGTAATTTTGACCTCTACGCTATCCAACGCTCTTCCTACTGTTGCCCTCTCTGGAGTGGGAATAGTCATTTTACCCCTACGCTATCCAACGCTTTCCCTACTGTTGTACTCCCTGGAGTGGGAATAGTAATTTTTACCCTCCCGCTATCCAATGCTTTCGCTGTTGTTGCACTCTCTAGAGTGGGAATAGTAATTTTTACCCCTAAGCTATCCAACGTTTTCCCTACTGTTGCACTCACTGGAGTGGGAATAGTAATTTTTTTTACCCCTACGTTATCCAACGCTTTCCCTACTGTTGCACTCTCTGGAGTGGGAATAGTAATTTTTACCCCTACACTATCCAACGCTTCCCCTACTGTTGCACTCTCTGGAGTGGGAACAGTAATTTTTACCCCTACGCTATCCAACGCTCTCCCTACTGTTGCACTCTTTGGAGTGGGAATAGTAACTTTTTACCCTCCCTCTGTCCAACGCTTTCCCTACTGTTGCACTCTTTGGAGTGGGAATAGTCATTTTGATCCCTACGCTATCCAACGCTTTCCGTACTGTTGCACTCTCTGGAGTGGGAATAGTAATTTTTACCCCTACGCTATACATTGCTTTCCCTACTGTTGCACTCTCTGGAGTGGGAATAGTAATGTTTAACTCTATGCTATCCAACGCTTTCCCTACTGTTGCACTCACTGGAGTGGGAATAGTAACTTTTTACCCTCCCTCTGTCCAACGCTTTCCCTACTGTTGCACTCTCTGGAATGGGAATAGTAATTTTTACCCCTACGCTATCCAATGCTTTCCCTACTGTTGCATTCTTTGGAGTGGGAATAGTAATTTTTACCCTCCCGCTATCCAACGCTTTCCCTACTGTTGCACTCTCTGGAGTGGGAATAGTAATTTTGACCCCTATGCTATCCAACGCTTTCCCTACTGTTGCACTCTCTGAAGTGGGAATAGTAATTTTGACCCCTATGCTATCCAACGCTTTCCCTACTGTTGCACTCTCTGGAGTGGGAATAGTAATTTTTACCCCTACGCTATCCAATGCTTTCCCTACTGTTGCACTCACTGGAGTGGGAATAGTAATTTTTTCCCTCCCACTATCCAACGCCTTCCCTACTGTTGCACTCTCTGGAGTGGGAATAGTAATTGTGACCCCTATGCTATTTAATGCTTTCCCTACTGTTGCACTCACTGGAGTGGGAATAGTACTCTTTACCCCTACGCTATCCAACGGTTTCCAAACTGTTGCACTCTCTGGAGTGGGAATAGTAATTTTGACCTTTACGCTATCCAACGCTTTCCCTACTGTTGCCCTCTCTGGAGTGGGAATAGTAATTTTTACCCCTACGCTATCCAACGCATTCCCTACTGTTGCACTCCCTGGAGTGGGAATAGTAATTTTTACCCCTACGCTATCGAACGTTTTCCCTACTGTTGCACTCACTGGAGTGGGAATAGTAATTTTTACCCTCCCGCTATCCAATGCTTTCGCTATTGTTGCACTCTCTGGAGTGGGAATAGTAATTTTGACCCCTAAGCTATCCAACGTTTTCCCTACTGTTGCACTCACTGGAGTGGGAATAGTAATTTTTTTTACCCCTACGTTATCCAACGCTTTCCCTACTGTTGCACTCTCTGGAGTGGGAATAGTAATGTTTATCCCTACACTATCCAACGCTTTCCCTACTGTTGCACTCTCTGGAGTGGGAATAGTATTTTTTACCCCTACGCTATCCAACGCTTTCCCTACTGTTGCACTCACTGGAGTGGGAATAGTAAGTTTTTACTCTCCCGCTCTCCAAAGCTTTCACTACTGTTGCACACTCTGGATTGGGAATAGTAATTTTTACCCCTACACTCTCCAAAGCTTTCCCTACTGTTGCACTCTTTGGAGTGGGAAAAGTAATTTTTACCCCTACACTATCCAACGCTTTTCCTACTGTTGCACTCTCTGGATTGGGAATAGTAATTTTTACCCCTACGCTATCCAACGCATTCCCTACTGTTGCACTCACTGGAGTGGGAATAGTAACTTTTTACCCTCCCGCTATCCAAAGCTTTCACTACTGTTGCACACTCTGGAGTGGGAATAGTAATTTTTACCCCTACGCTATCCAACGCTTTCCCTACTGTTGCACTCTTTGGAGTGGGAATAGTAATTTTTACCCTCCCACTATCCAACGCTCTCCCTACTGTTGCACTCTTTGGAGTGGGAATAGTCAGTTTGACCCCTACGCTATCCAACGCTTTCCGTTGTGTTGCACTCTCTGGAGTGGGAATATTCAATTTTACCCGTACGCTATCCAACGCTTTCCCTACTGTTGCATTCACTGGAGTGGGAATAGTAATTTTTTACCCCTACGCTGTCCAACGCTTTCGCTACTGTTGCACTCTCTGGAGTGGGAATAGTAATGTTTACCCCTATTCTATCCAACGCTTTTCCTACTGTTGCACTCACTGGAGCGGGAATAGTAACTTTGTATCTTCCCTCTGTCCAACGCTTTCCCTACTGTTGCACTCTCTGGAATGGGAATAGTAATTTTTACCCCTACGCTATCCCGCGCTTTTCCTACTGTTGCACTCTCTGGAGTGGGAATAGTAATTTTGACCCCTATGCTATCCAACGCTTTCCCTACTGTTGCACTCTCTGGAGTGGGAATAGTAATTTTTACCCCTATGCTATCCAATGCTTTCCCTACTGTTGCACTCACTGGAGTGGGAATAATAATTTTTTCCCTCCCACTATCCAACGCCTTCCCTACTGTTGCACTCTCTGGAGTGGGAATAGTAATTGTGACCCCTATGCTATTTAACGCTTTCCCTACTGTTGCACTCTCTGGACTGGGAATAGTACTCTTTACCCCTATGCTATCCAACGGTTTCCAAACTGTTGCACTCTCTGGAGTGGGAATAGTAATTTTGACCTCTACGCTATCCAACGCTTTCCTTACTGTTGCCCTCTCTGGAGTGGGAATAGTAATTTTTACCCCTACGCTATCCAACGCTTTCACTACTGTTGCACTCCCTGGAGTGGGAATAGTAATTTTTACCCCTACCCTAGCGAATGTTTTCCCTACTGTTGCACTCACTGGAGTGGAAATAGTAATTTTTACCCTCCCGCTATCCAATGCTTTCCCTATTGTTGCACTCTCTGGAGTGGGAATAGTAATTTTGACCCCTAAGCTATCCAACGTTTTCCCTACTGTTGCACTCACTGGAGTGGGAATAGTAATTTTTTTTTTACCCCTACATTATCCAACGCTTTCCCTCCTGTTGCACTCCCTGGAGTGGGAATAGTAATGTTTACCTCTACACTATCCAACGCTTTCCCTACTGTTGCACTCTCTGGAGTGGGAATAGTAATTTTTACCCCTACACTATCCAACGCTTTCCCTACTGTTGCACTGACTGGAGTGGGAATTGTAACTTTTTACCCTCCCGCTATCCAAAGCTTTCACTACTGTTGCACTCTCTGGAGTGGGAATAGTAATTTTTACCCCTACGCTATCCAACGCCTTCCCTACTGTTGCACTCTCTGTGTCAGGAGCTGAAGCCCGGACCTTGGCGCCTGCATAGTGTAAGGGACTACGTGTCCCAGAAGTCTTGGCGACAGGGAAGCGGGAGCTACAAATTCGTACTGAACCCGGAAGACGGGTTGTATTGGATTCAGTTGGTGATGTGAACTAGCGGTGCGGCTGCCCGTTAGTCGAGGGGTTTTCTGTGGTTCTTCGCTGGGTTTTCGCACGAAGACACGGATGGCTGTGTGACCCCAGCTGGGTTGGAAACATTGCTTTTTGGGACGCAAAGTGCGGGGGCGTTGTTCCTCCTCGCAGCAGCGGAGTGGTGTGGTGGTTCGCCAGGACTGCTCGGGCGAAGACACAACCACCTTTGGAGTTTTTGTTTCCCAGGTCGGAGGAGGCGGATCGGCTGGCTCGCGAGGTGGCGCTGTGGTGCTTCGCTGAAGTGGAAGCGAAGACACGGACGCCGGTCGGTGTTTTTTTTGTTGTAATAATTGGCAGAAGGAAGGCTGAGGAAAAGCCTTTCGGAGGACTACGTTTCGGGGACAGGGAGGGGAGACGGTTGCTGTCAACAGGGAGCCCAGTGACACTGTAAGACTCCTTTTGCGGTTGACGGTAGGCAAAGTACTTGTATTACCTCCTGACTTCCATGGTTTAGGGTTCCTTAAGTACTTGTTTGTTTTCATGCTCTGGCGCATGTACTGTATTATACAGCTCTCGCTTCTGTGAAGTAACAGGAGGAGAGATTAGGTGAACCTTGTTACTACAAAAAACCAAAGGGGGAAGCATAGAGGTTGAGATAGAATCACCCTCCTAGACAATTCATGTAAACAAAGAGATTCTATCAATGTGTAGAGGTGCAGAATATTTTATAATTTTATGTTTATGTGAAATGATGGCTCTCTCTTAGGAATGGAAAGATGAGAGCACAATGTGCTTGTTAAAATACCCCTCACACACAAAAAAAATCCTTTAGTGTCATGCTTCATCATAGGGGTCTTCCCGTCCCTATAACGGGGCGGGGCGTGCTATGACCAAACGAACTACGCGGGAGCACTATGGATGTGACAGGGCTATGTGTAGGTGCAGTGGTGTCAGTGAAGTGTAGGGACCTAGCTAGTGAATGCACAAAAATTACAAAAAATAAAAATTCCCTGGCTAGTAGAAAAAATACATTTTATTGGTTTCTCTAACTGGAAATATTAAAAAGGGGATGTGAGGTAGAGCAATTGCTAGCTACCAAGTCGACATGTTTCATAGGCAGTCCCCAACTGCCTACTCATCAGGACCTTTTGATGATCCCTACTGCTCGGTTCTACAGTAATAAGCCTACTGTCCTATAAATATTACAGCAAAAATAGGCTGAATATTTGTGCTTCGGGGCATGAGCTGGCCCAGGTGAAGCCTGACACCAATGATAAGTGCCAAAAAGGATGACCAGTGGTCTCTGTAAATGAAGAGAAGAAAAAGAGGAAGAAAGCACATACTAATTTGTATTTTTACTTCTGATTATTAGATGTACATCATTAATTTGAGGTGACATTCACAAACATTGCTAATTTATCAAGATATTGCCGTGTTCAGGGCCATTCCCTATGCCGCGTTTATTGCGCATTGGTCAATATATACCTCTTTTGGCTGGTGTATATACCAGACTTTTCATCCAGAACCATCCAAATGGAAGCGGTTCGCAGTTAACTCATCACCCATACAATTGTGACTCAACACATTCATACATGGTATATACACCAGCCAAAAGAGGTATATATTGACCAATGCGCAATAAACGCGGCATAGGGAATGGCCCTGAACACGGCGATATCTTGATAAATTAGCAATGTTTGTGAATGTCACCTCAAATTAATGATGTACATCTAATAATCAGAAGTAAAAATACGAATTAGTATGTGCTTTCTTCCTCTTTTTCTTCTCTTCATTTACAGAGACCACTGGTCATCCTTTTTGGCACTTATCATTGGTGTCACGCTTCACCTGGGCCAGCTCATGCCCCGAAGCACAAATATTCAGCCTATTTTTGCTGTAATATTTATAGGACAGTAGGCTTATTACTGTAGAACCGAGCAGTAGGGATCATCAAAAGGTCCTGATGAGTAGGCAGTTGGGGACTGCCTATGAAACATGTCGACTTGGTAGCTAGCAATTGCTCTACCTCACATCCCCTTTTCAATATTTCCAGCTAGAGAAACCAATAAAATGTATTTTTTCTACTAGCTAGGGAATTTTTATTTTTTGTAATTTTTGTGCATTCACTAGCTAGGTCCCTACACTTCACTGACACCACTGCACCTACACATAGCCCTGTCACATCCATAGTGCTCCCGCGTAGTTCGTTTGGTCGTAGCACGCCCCTCCCCGTTATAGGGACGGGAAGACCCCTATGATGAAGCATGACACTAAAGGATTTTTTTAGTGTGTGAGGGGTATTTTAACAAGCACATTGTGCTCTCATCTTTCCATTCCCAAGAGAGAGCCATCATTTCACATAAACATAAAATTATAAAATATTCTGCACCTCTACACATTGATAGAATCTCTTTGTTTACATGAATTGTCTAGGAGGGTGATTCTATCTCAACCTCTATGCTTCCCCCTTTGGTTTTTTGTGGTCATCGGCAGCGCACAGCTGCGGAAGCTCAAAAGAAAGAAACTTGACATTGTCGCTCTCACCACAGAACTATAGTGATTCCGCATCCAGCATCTGATCCCCAGGCGGACTTAGAGACCCCCCCTTTTTTTCATTCTTTCATCTTGAGACCTGCAAACAACTATGGCAGATTTAGGCCTGGCTTTTACTGAGGACGAAATCTCCAACCTCATAGCTACCCTGGGAACTTTTGAGGGTCTGAATACTGCAGGTCCCTCTACAAGGAACAATGATTGGGATGAATTAGAAGAACTTAGAAGAACACAAATAAAGACTGCTATTCATGGCCTACTGATGACTGAATATCTCCAGGCCAACACAGCCCCAGCAGGTCTTGTAGTTCGTAATGAACCTTTCATTTTTTTAGATGACAAAACCTTCAAAATTGACTGGTCCAAAATCTCATGGAGATGTACCCGCGATTGGATCGTGTTAATTATTAAGACTGCAAGCAGACTGGCAAGCAAACTCAAAGTAGAGATACAAACTATAGAAGTTCGCTTAAAAAGCTATGAATCCCCAGCTGATCTGAAAAAATACCTTGACGAAATGAACAAGTCCCTCAATGAGTTCGAAACCACACTGAAGAATAATAAATATGAGAAATTGAAAAAAGACAACAGTCGATGGTCTAAAGAGAGAGTCTACCCTTATATAAAAGATGACTACAAATCAGTGAATGAAAACACCACGGCCGATGAATCATCAGACACTGGGTCCAATGGGTCCAACTCGAGTCGAAATAAGAGCCCAAGGTTCCAAGGTGGAAGGAGGAACTTCCGAAGATCAAACTACCGGGGTCCAAGAGGATGGAACAAATTCCAACCCCATAAGATATATCCTCAACAACAACAGTACGGTCCACAACCCCCTTTCCAACACCCACAGGGCCCCTTTCCCGTGTGGGGATATCAACAGCAAGACTATGGCTACTTCGACCAATCGGCGCCTTTTTTAGGGGCACGCCAAGGACAGACCAGGGGAAGGAACCGGAGGGGCACCTCAGTACATTGGAACACAGGAGAGGAAGAGACCCCACGGGTAGCCACGAGAAGTATGACAGGCGCCAAGAAAAACCAGAAGTGAGTCTGGTGGTTAACCTCTCAGACTGTGAACTTACAGAGGCACAAAACAGGGTACTTGAAAAAGGCCTGGGATACATGCCGACCGCCAATATGGACAAATTTCATCTATGCAAGGAAGTCCAGGAATTCATGCGACGCTTGAAGTTGCAAGTCTTCTTTAAAGACAAAAAAGATGAGATTGAACATGGAGATACAAAACTCAGACCTAAATCTACGTTCACACCAATGAACAACACTCTACCAATCGAACTACTCGCCTTTGAGAAGTCGGTGATGAGGGAACTTGAGGACATAAATCCACGGGAAAGAAGCACCTTCCAGAACATAGACAATGAAGAAAGACAAGCACTACGAGAGCTGAGCAATAACAAACGCATAATGATAAAACCGGCTGACAAGGGCGGCGCGACTGTCATACAAAATGCAAGCCAGTATGACACTGAGTGTATGAGACTACTCCAGGACGAAAGGAACTATGAAATTCTTCACACCGATCCGACGGATAGGATAGCGATCAAGATTAGCACGATGGTAGAGGAGGCCGTAACACATGGTTGGATTACTAAAAAGGAGGGAGAATTCCTGTGCCAAAGAAATCCAAGGACCCCCTACCTGTATACACTCCCCAAGATACACAAGAACTTACAGAACCCTCCGGGACGACCTATCGTGTCCGGCATCGGGTCAATATTGGAACCTCTGTCAAGATTTGCAGACGCCTTCCTCAGACCGATAGTGCAAAAAACTTCAACGTATCTTAGGGATACGAAGGATGTACTAAACTTACTGGAAAATATCACCTTTGATCCCAAAACTCAGCTACTGATTAGCTGTGACGTGGAGAGTCTCTACACCAGCTTGCCACATCATGCAACGTTGGAGATTGTCGAAGATGTCCTTTTTGAAGACTTTTGGGAGTACCAGACACCACGGAATGTGGTGATGGAATGCTGTTCCCTAGCGCTTAGAGAGAATTTCTTCGAGTACAAAGGCATCCTTTATCTACAAAAACACGGCTGTAGTATGGGAAGCACATTTGCTCCCAGTATAGCTGGCTTGTATGTGCACCACCTGGAAGTGACCAAAATACTGCATCCAAATAATCCCTTCAGGGATAACATCAAGATATGGAAACGATACATCGATGATATCCTGATCATCTGGGATAGAGATGAGAGGTCTTCCAAGCAATTCCTGAGCTGGTTGAATTTACAAGACGACTATTTGAAATTCACAAGTACCACCTCCAACTGCAACTTGGTCTTCTTGGATCTGAATATTTTCCCCAAGGAGGGCAGACTAATGACTACAACCCACTTTAAAAGTACTTCAAAGAATTGTCTACTGCTGTACAACAGCTTCCACCCGAGACACCTGCGGGATAATCTCCCGTACGGCCAGTTTTTGCGCCTTCGCAGAAATTGCACAGAGATTAATAACTTTAAACTGCAGTCCAAGGATCTGAAAAAGAAGCTGGAAGCCAGAATGTACCCTGATAAGATCATCGATCAGGCATACAAACAAGCCAAGAACAACTGTCGAGAGAGTCTTCTGGAGGAGAAAACACCGAAAGAGGAGGACAAGAGACCAATCTGCGTCACCACTTACAACACCTGTTCAAACCAAGTGACAAAGATCATCAACAGGAACTGGAAGATTCTGAATAGTGGTGGTTTGCAAATACCAAAACCAATGTTCTCTCACAAGAAGGCACAAAGTATAAGGGATGTTTTAGTCCATACAAGACCCAAAAAAAACAGCAACACTGCGCAAAAAAATCCAAACTTTGTACAGGGCCACCATCCTTGTGGAAGCTGTAAAGTCTGTTGTCTGACGAGCAAAAGCAACAATTTAACTTTCAACAATGGGAGCACCTGGGAGCAAAGGAACTTTAGCAATTGCAACAGTACCAATGTTGTTTACCTAATCACATGTCCCTGCAGATTGGAATATGTAGGAATGACGAGCAGGGCAGTAAAAACCCGGATAGGCGAGCACAAAAGTACTATAAAGTGCAAAAAAACAAGCACGAAACTCACGAACCATTTCCTGGAAATGAACCACAAACCCGAAGAAATATCTTGGACTGTGATAGAGCAAGTGGGTAACGAAAGGTTCCTTCTGGAGAAAGAACAAAGGTGGGTGTTTCGTATTCAATCCCACAAAAGGGGATTGAATGATGACATACCATGGGGACAGCTGTAAACCCCCTCTCTCTGAACATCAACAGGTGAACAGCACGGGATGACTGAGTGATGCACAAGGTAACCATATGGTCCGATGTATAATGAGGACTACCTCTATCGTCATCCCGGTTACCTATTTTAATATAGAGGGTTGTACATCTGGAGACAACTGGATGACATACAATGATACCACCTGCTCCAAGGCCCACCTTGTGAATGAATTTTGACAATCCTTGGGTCGTATTAATTCACCAATTAGAATAAGGTATTGCACCCTGTTGAGGGAACTCCCTGGCGACTAATAGGATAATCCTAAGGACCCATGAGCATAACTAATAAAATAACCTTCTTTATATATATTATTACACCATACTCTGTGCTCATTTTAGCTCCCTTCGTTTTTTCACACTAGCAAGAGAAAGCGTTAAAAGACTTCCGGCCACAATCCTCATCTTGTGCCAAATAACGGCGGCCATTTTTTAGATTGAGCGCTCTAGCCTTTCTGTTTTGGGCATTCTCCTGGAACAACAAGCATCACGGAAGAGAATGACCGGTTATATCTACCCGGCAGACGAGAGACCGCCAGTCCTCGGAGCTGCACGGAGGTAGGAACAAGAGGCAATTTCTCATGCCGGTAATTTGACCGAGCAAAACCATCTCCGCCTGCAAGCTCATGGGGCACTAAAAATAAACGGAAAAGTATGTATAATACGAGAATGTTGACCACCACCAATACCAATACCTTTTTAGAATATCGAACTTGACAAATACGATATGGGTCCTCTTTCCTACTTGTGTGATCGGATGTATGAATGTGTTGAGTCACAATTGTATGGGTGATGAGTTAACTGCGAACCGCTTCCATTTGGATGGTTCTGGATGAAACGTCTGGTATATACACCAGCCAAAAGAGGTATATATTGACCAATGCGCAATAAACGCGGCATAGGGAATGGCCCTGAACACGGCGATATCTTGATAAATTAGCAATGTTTGTGAATGTCACCTCAAATTAATGATGTACATCTAATAATCAGAAGTAAAAATACGAATTAGTATGTGCTTTCTTCCTCTTTTTCTTCTCTTCATTTACAGAGACCTCTGGTCATCCTTTTTGGCACTTATCATTGGTGTCACGCTTCACCTGGGCCAGCTCATGCCCCGAAGCACAAATATTCAGCCTATTTTTGCTGTAATATTTATAGGACAGTAGGCTTATTACTGTAGAACCGAGCAGTAGGGATCATCAAAAGGTCCTGATGAGTAGGCAGTTGGGGACTGCCTATGAAACATGTCGACTTGGTAGCTAGCAATTGCTCTACCTCACATCCCCTTTTCAATATTTCCAGCTAGAGAAACCAATAAAATGTATTTTTTCTACTAGCCAGGGAATTTTAATTTTTTGTAATTTTTGTGCATTCACTAGCTAGGTCCCTACACTTCACTGACACCACTGCACCTACACATAGCCCTGTCACATCCATAGTGCTCCCGCGTAGTTCGTTTGGTCGTAGCACGCCCCGCCCCGTTATAGGGACGGGAAGACCCCTATGATGAAGCATGACACTAAAGGATTTTTTTAGTGTGTGAGGGGTATTTTAACAAGCACATTGTGCTCTCATCTTTCTATTCCTAAGAGAGAGCCATCATTTCACATAAACATAAAATTATAAAATACTCTGCACCTCTACACATTGATAGAATCTCTTTGTTTACATGAACCTTGTTACTATCCCGTTGTTAGATCGGGTGTAAGACTACTAATGAGAAATTCCGGGGCGTGTGAGTATGGTACGTATCAGAAGTGGAGAGTACCACACACATAGACCTCTATTACCAGAGTGCAGGAAGGGAGTAACTTGTGTTTGTGTCTTGTAGATACCTCTATGGGGACACAGGCACGGGAAGAGCGCCAGGTGACCGTGTTGATTGTTCTACACCGGTATTATTATCAAGGTACGGATACCGTCTCATTAGAGAAGTCTCCTTAGAGAGGGGTTCTAGAGTGGTAGTAACGGTTCTTCCTTTGTTTTTCAGGTTGATACCTTTCTGGCCGTGCCATACCGGCCTTAAATGATTTTTCCCTCGCCAGACCACCTCTAAGCTCAGGGTACAAGGTGAACCGAGTTTGGGGAGGTCTGGAGGTGGACCCTTTTGAGCATGACCCAGATCCCGAAGAGCTGGGCATAACCCGACTCTCTGGAGTGGGAATAGTAGTTTTTACCCCTACGCTATCCAACGCTTTCCGTACTGTTGCACTCTCTGGAGTGGGAATAGTAATTTTTACCCCTACGCTATACATTGCTTTCCCTACTGTTGCACTCTCTGGAATGGGAATAGTAATTTTTACCCCTACGCTATCCAATGCTTTCCCTACTGTTGCATTCTTTGGAGTGGGAATAGTAATTTTTACCCTCCCGCTATCCAACGCTTTCCCTACTGTTGCACTCTCTGGAGTGGGAATAGTAATTTTGACCCCTATGCTATCCAACGCTTTCCCTACTGTTGCACTCTCTGAAGTGGGAATAGTAATTTTGACCCCTATGCTATCCAACGCTTTCCCTAATGTTGCACTCTCTGGAGTGGGAATAGTAATTTTTACCCCTACGCTATCCAATGCTTTCCCTACTGTTGCACTCACTGGAGTGGGAATAGTAATTTTTTCCCTCCCACTATCTAACGCCTTCCCTACTGTTGCACTCTCTGGAGTGGGAATAGTAATTGTGACCCCTATGCTATTTAATGCTTTCCCTACTGTTGCACTCACTGGAGTGGGAATAGTACTCTTTACCCCTACGCTATCCAACGGTTTCCAAACTGTTGCACTCTCTGGAGTGGGAATAGTAATTTTGACCTTTACGCTATCCAACGCTTTCCCTACTGTTGCCCTCTCTGGAGTGGGAATAGTAATTTTTACCCCTACGCTATCCAACGCATTCCCTACTGTTGCACTCCCTGGAGTGGGAATAGTAATTTTTACCCCTACGCTATCGAACGTTTTCCCTACTGTTGCACTCACTGGAGTGGGAATAGTAATTTTTACCCTCCCGCTATCCAATGCTTTCGCTATTGTTGCACTCTCTGGAGTGGGAATAGTAATTTTGACCCCTAAGCTATCCAACATTTTCCCTACTGTTGCACTCACTGGAGTGGGAATAGTAATGTTTTTTTACCCCTACGTTATCCAACGCTTTCCCTACTGTTGCACTCTCTGGAGTGGGAATAGTAATGTTTATCCCTACACTATCCAACGCTTTCCCTACTGTTGCACTCTCTGGAGTGGGAATAGTATTTTTTACCCCTACGCTATCCAACGCTTTCCCTACTGTTGCACTCACTGGAGTGGGAATAGTAAGTTTTTACTCTCCCGCTCTCCAAAGCTTTCACTACTGTTGCACACTCTGGATTGGGAATAGTAATTTTTACCCCTACGCTCTCCAAAGCTTTCCCTACTGTTGCACTCTTTGGAGTGGGAAAAGTAATTTTTACCCCTACACTATCCAACGCTTTTCCTACTGTTGCACTCTCTGGAGTGGGAATAGTAATTTTTACCCCTACGCTATCCAACGCATTCCCTACTGTTGCACTCACTAGAGTGGGAATAGTAACTTTTTACCCTCCCGCTATCCAAAGCTTTCACTACTGTTGCACACTCTGGAGTGGGAATAGTAATTTTTACCCCTACGCTATCCAACGCTTTCCCTACTGTTGCACTCTTTGGAGTGGGAATAGTAATTTTTACCCTCCCACTATCCAACGCTCTCCCTACTGTTGCACTCTTTGGAGTGGGAATAGTCAGTTTGACCCCTACGCTATCCAACGCTTTCCGTTGTGTTGCACTCTCTGGAGTGGGAATATTCAATTTTACCCGTACGCTATCCAACGCTTTCCCTACTGTTGCATTCACTGGAGTGGGAATAGTAATTTTTTACCCCTACGCTGTCCAACGCTTTCGCTACTGTTGCACTCTCTGGAGTGGGAATAGTAATGTTTACCCCTATTCTATCCAACGCTTTTCCTACTGTTGCACTCACTGGAGCGGGAATAGTAACTTTGTATCTTCCCTCTGTCCAACGCTTTCCCTACTGTTGCACTCTCTGGAATGGGAATAGTAATTTTTACCCCTACGCTATCCCGCGCTTTCCCTACTGTTGCACTCTCTGGAGTGGGAATAGTAATTTTGACCCCTATGCTATCCAACGCTTTCCCTACTGTTGCACTCTCTGGAGTGGGAATAGTAATTTTTACCCCTATGCTATCCAATGCTTTCCCTACTGTTGCACTCACTGGAGTGGGAATAATAATTTTTTCCCTCCCACTATCCAACGCCTTCCCTACTGTTGCACTCTCTGGAGTGGGAATAGTAATTGTGACCCCTATGCTATTTAACGCTTTCCCTACTGTTGCACTCTCTGGACTGGGAATAGTACTCTTTACCCCTATGCTATCCAACGGTTTCCAAACTGTTGCACTCTCTGGAGTGGGAATAGTAATTTTGACCTCTACGCTATCCAACGCTTTCCCTACTGTTGCCCTCTCTGGAGTGGGAATAGTAATTTTTACCCCTACGCTATCCAACGCTTTCACTACTGTTGCACTCCCTGGAGTGGGAATAGTAATTTTTACCCCTACCCTAGCGAATGTTTTCCCTACTGTTGCACTCACTGGAGTGGAAATAGTAATTTTTACCCTCCCGCTATCCAATGCTTTCCCTATTGTTGCACTCTCTGGAGTGGGAATAGTAATTTTGACCCCTAAGCTATCCAACGTTTTCCCTACTGTTGCACTCACTGGAGTGGGAATAGTAATTTTTTTTTTACCCCTACATTATCCAACGCTTTCCCTCCTGTTGCACTCCCTGGAGTGGGAATAGTAATGTTTACCTCTACACTATCCAACGCTTTCCCTACTGTTGCACTCTCTGGAGTGGGAATAGTAATTTTTACCCCTACACTATCCAACGCTTTCCCTACTGTTGCACTGACTGGAGTGGGAATTGTAACTTTTTACCCTCCCGCTATCCAAAGCTTTCACTACTGTTGCACTCTCTGGAGTGGGAATAGTAATTTTTACCCCTACGCTATCCAACGCCTTCCCTACTGTTGCACTCTTTGGAGTGGGAATAGTAATTTTTACCCCTACACTATACAATGCTTTCCCTACTGTTGCACTCTCTGTGTCAGGAGCTGAAGCCCGGACCTTGGCGCCTGCATAGTGTAAGGGACTACGTGTCCCAGAAGTCTTGGCGACAGGGAAGCGGGAGCTACAAATTCGTACTGAACCCGGAAGACGGGTTGTATTGGATTCAGTTGGTGATGTGAACTAGCGGTGCGGCTGCCCGTTAGTCGAGGGGTTTTCTGTGGTTCTTCGCTGGGTTTTCGCACGAAGACACGGATGGCTGTGTGACCCCAGCTGGGTTGGAAACATTGCTTTTTGGGACGCAAAGTGCGGGGGCGTTGTTCCTCCTCGCAGCAGCGGAGTGGTGTGGTGGTTCGCCAGGACTGCTCGGGCGAAGACACAACCACCTTTGGAGTTTTTGTTTCCCAGGTCGGAGGAGGCGGATCGGCTGGCTCGCGAGGTGGCGCTGTGGTGCTTCGCTGAAGTGGAAGCGAAGACACGGACGCCGGTCGGTGTTTTTATTGTTGTAATAATTGGCAGAAGGAAGGCTGAGGAAAAGCCTTTCGGAGGACTACGTTTCGGGGACAGGGAGGGGAGACGGTTGCTGTCAACAGGGAGCCCAGTGACACTGTAAGACTCCTTTTGCGGTTGACGGTAGGCAAAGTACTTGTATTACCTCCTGACTTTCATGGTTTAGGGTTCCTTAAGTACTTGTTTGTTTTCATGCTCTGGCGCATGTACTGTATTATACAGCTCTCGCTTCTGTGAAGTAACAGGAGGAGAGATTAGGTGAACCTTGTTACTACAAAAAACCAAAGGGGGAAGCATAGAGGTTGAGATAGAATCACCCTCCTAGACAATTCATGTAAACAAAGAGATTCTATCAATGTGTAGAGGTGCAGAATATTTTATAATTTTATGTTTATGTGAAAGGATGGCTCTCTCTTAGGAATGGAAAGATGAGAGCACAATGTGCTTGTTAAAATACCCCTCACACACTAAAAAAATCCTTTAGTGTCATGCTTCATCATAGGGGTCTTCCCGTCCCTATAACGGGGCGGGGCGTGCTATGACCAAACGAACTACGCGGGAGCACTATGGATGTGACAGGGCTATGTGTAGGTGCAGTGGTGTCAGTGAAGTGTAGGGACCTAGCTAGTGAATGCACAAAAATTACAAAAAATAAAAATTCCCTGGCTAGTAGAAAAAATACATTTTATTGGTTTCTCTAACTGGAAATATTAAAAAGGGGATGTGAGGTAGAGCAATTGCTAGCTACCAAGTCGACATGTTTCATAGGCAGTCCCCAACTGCCTACTCATCAGGACCTTTTGATGATCCCTACTGCTCGGTTCTACAGTAATAAGCCTACTGTCCTATAAATATTACAGCAAAAATAGGCTGAATATTTGTGCTTCGGGGCATGAGCTGGCCCAGGTGAAGCGTGACACCAATGATAAGTGCCAAAAAGGATGACCAGTGGTCTCTGTAAATGAAGAGAAGAAAAAGAGGAAGAAAGCACATACTAATTTGTATTTTTACTTCTGATTATTAGATGTACATCATTAATTTGAGGTGACATTCACAAACATTGCTAATTTATCAAGATATTGCCGTGTTCAGGGCCATTCCCTATGCCGCGTTTATTGCGCATTGGTCAATATATACCTCTTTTGGCTGGTGTATATACCAGACTTTTCATCCAGAACCATCCAAATGGAAGCGGTTCGCAGTTAACTCATCACCCATACAATTGTGACTCAACACATTCATACATGGTATATACACCAGCCAAAAGAGGTATATATTGACCAATGCACAATAAACGCGGCATAGGGAATGGCCCTGAACACGGCGATATCTTGATAAATTAGCAATGTTTGTGAATGTCACCTCAAATTAATGATGTACATCTAATAATCAGAAGTAAAAATACGAATTAGTATGTGCTTTCTTCCTCTTTTTCTTCTCTTCATTTACAGAGACCACTGGTCATCCTTTTTGGCACTTATCATTGGTGTCACGCTTCACCTGGGCCAGCTCATGCCCCGAAGCACAAATATTCAGCCTATTTTTGCTGTAATATTTATAGGACAGTAGGCTTATTACTGTAGAACCGAGCAGTAGGGATCATCAAAAGGTCCTGATGAGTAGGCAGTTGGGGACTGCCTATGAAACATGTCGACTTGGTAGCTAGCAATTGCTCTACCTCACATCCCCTTTTCAATATTTCCAGCTAGAGAAACCAATAAAATGTATTTTTTCTACTAGCCAGGGAATTTGTATTTTTTGTAATTTTTGTGCATTCACTAGCTAGGTCCCTACACTTCACTGACACCACTGCACCTACACATAGCCCTGTCACATCCATAGTGCTCCCGCGTAGTTCGTTTGGTCGTAGCACGCCCCGCCCCGTTATAGGGACGGGAAGACCCCTATGATGAAGCATGACACTAAAGGATTTTTTTAGTGTGTGAGGGGTATTTTAACAAGCACATTGTGCTCTCATCTTTCCATTCCCAAGAGAGAGCCATCATTTCACATAAACATAAAATTATAAAATATTCTGCACCTCTACACATTGATAGAATCTCTTTGTTTACATGAATTGTCTAGGAGGGTGATTCTATCTCAACCTCTATGCTTCCCCCTTTGGTTTTTTGTGGTCATCGGCAGCGCACAGCTGCGGAAGCTCAAAAGAAAGAAACTTGACATTGTCGCTCTCACCACAGAACTATAGTGATTCCGCATCCAGCATCTGATCCCCAGGCGGACTTAGAGACCCCCCCTTTTTTTCATTCTTTCATCTTGAGACCTGCAAACAACTATGGCAGATTTAGGCCTGGCTTTTACTGAGGACGAAATCTCCAACCTCATAGCTACCCTGGGAACTTTTGAGGGTCTGAATACTGCAGGTCCCTCTACAAGGAACAATGATTGGGATGAATTAGAAGAACTTAGAAGAACACAAATAAAGACTGCTATTCATGGCCTACTGATGACTGAATATCTCCAGGCCAACACAGCCCCAGCAGGTCTTGTAGTTCGTAATGAACCTTTCATTTTTTTAGATGACAAAACCTTCAAAATTGACTGGTCCAAAATCTCATGGAGATGTACCCGCGATTGGATCGTGTTAATTATTAAGACTGCAAGCAGACTGGCAAGCAAACTCAAAGTAGAGATACAAACTATAGAAGTTCGCTTAAAAAGCTATGAATCCCCAGCTGATCTGAAAAAATACCTTGACGAAATGAACAAGTCCCTCAATGAGTTCGAAACCACACTGAAGAATAATAAATATGAGAAATTGAAAAAAGACAACAGTCGATGGTCTAAAGAGAGAGTCTACCCTTATATAAAAGATGACTACAAATCAGTGAATGAAAACACCACGGACGATGAATCATCAGACACTGGGTCCAATGGGTCCAACTCGAGTCGTAATAAGAGCCCAAGGTTCCAAGGTGGAAGGAGGAACTTCCGAAGATCAAACTACCGGGGTCCAAGAGGATGGAACAATTTCCAACCCCATATGATGTATCCTCAACAACAACAGTACGGTCCACAACCCCCTTTCCAACACCCACAGGGCCCCTTTCCCGTGTGGGGATATCAACAGCAAGACTATGGCTACTTCGACCAATCGGCGCCTTTTTTAGGGGCACGCCAAGGACAGACCAGGGGAAGGAACCGGAGGGGCACCTCAGTACATTGGAACACAGGAGAGGAAGAGACCCCACGGGTAGCCACGAGAAGTATGACAGGCGCCAAGAAAAACCAGAAGTGAGTCTGGTGGTTAACCTCTCAGACTGTGAACTTACAGAGGCACAAAACAGGGTACTTGAAAAAGGCCTGGGATACATGCCGACCGCCAATATGGACAAATTTCATCTATGCAAGGAAGTCCAGGAATTCATGCGACGCTTGAAGTTGCAAGTCTTCTTTAAAGACAAAAAAGATGAGATTGAACATGGAGATACAAAACTCAGACCTAAATCTACGTTCACACCAATGAACAACACTCTACCAATCGAACTACTCGCCTTTGAGAAGTCGGTGATGAGGGAACTTGAGGACATAAATCCACGGGAAAGAAGCACCTTCCAGAACATAGACAATGAAGAAAGACAAGCACTACGAGAGCTGAGTAATAACAAACGCATAATGATAAAACCGGCTGACAAGGGCGGCGCGACTGTCATACAAAATGCAAGCCAGTATGACACTGAGTGTATGAGACTACTCCAGGAAGAAAGGAACTATGAAATTCTTCACACCGATCCGACGGATAGGATAGCGATCAAGATTAGCACGATGGTAGAGGAGGCCGTAACACATGGTTGGATTACTAAAAAGGAGGGAGAATTCCTGTGCCAAAGAAATCCAAGGACCCCCTACCTGTATACACTCCCCAAGATACACAAGAACTTACAGAACCCTCCGGGACGACCTATCGTGTCCGGCATCGGGTCAATATTGGAACCTCTGTCAAGATTTGCAGACGCCTTCCTCAGACCGATAGTGCAAAAAACTTCAACGTATCTTAGGGATACGAAGGATGTACTAAACTTACTGGAAAATATCACCTTTGATCCCAAAACTCAGCTACTGATTAGCTGTGACGTGGAGAGTCTCTACACCAGCTTGCCACATCATGCAACGTTGGAGATTGTCGAAGATGTCCTTTTTGAAGACTTTTGGGAGTACCAGACACCACGGAACGTGGTGATGGAATGCTGTTCCCTAGCGCTTAGAGAGAATTTCTTCGAGTACAAAGGCATCCTTTATCTACAAAAACACGGCTGTAGTATGGGAAGCACATTTGCTCCCAGTATAGCTGGCTTGTATGTGCACCACCTGGAAGTGACCAAAATACTGCATCCAAATAATCCCTTCAGGGATAACATCAAGATATGGAAACGATACATCGATGATATCCTGATCATCTGGGATGGAGATGAGAGGTCTTCCAAGCAATTCCTGAGCTGGTTGAATTTACAAGACGACTATTTGAAATTCACAAGTACCACCTCCAACTGCAACTTGGTCTTCTTGGATCTGAATATTTTCCCCAAGGAGGGCAGACTAATGACTACAACCCACTTTAAAAGTACTTCAAAGAATTGTCTACTGCTGTACAACAGCTTCCACCCGAGACACCTGCGGGATAATCTCCCGTACGGCCAGTTTTTGCGCCTTCGCAGAAATTGCACAGAGATTAATAACTTTAAACTGCAGTCCAAGGATCTGAAAAAGAAGCTGGAAGCCAGAATGTACCCTGATAAGATCATCGATCAGGCATACAAACGAGCCAAGAACAACTGTCGAGAGAGTCTTCTGGAAGAGAAAACACCGAAAGAGGAGGACAAGAGACCAATCTGCGTCACCACTTACAACACCTGTTCAAACCAAGTGACAAAGATCATCAACAGGAACTGGAAGATTCTGAATAGTGGTGGTTTGCAAATACCAAAACCAATGTTCTCTCACAAGAAGGCACAAAGTATAAGGGATGTTTTAGTCCATACAAGACCCAAAAAAAACAGCAACACTGCGCAAAAAAATCCAAACTTTGTACAGGGCCACCATCCTTGTGGAAGCTGTAAAGTCTGTTGTCTGACGAGCAAAAGCAACAATTTAACTTTCAACAATGGGAGCACCTGGGAGCAAAGGAACTTTAGCAATTGCAACAGTACCAATGTTGTTTACCTAATCACATGTCCCTGCAGATTGGAATATGTAGGAATGACGAGCAGGGCAGTAAAAACCCAGATAGGCGAGCACAAAAGTACTATAAAGTGCAAAAAAACAAGCACGAAACTCACGAACCATTTCCTGGAAATGAACCACAAACCCGAAGAAATATCTTGGACTGTGATAGAGCAAGTGGGTAACGAAAGGTTCCTTCTGGAGAAAGAACAAAGGTGGGTGTTTCGTATTCAATCCCACAAAAGGGGATTGAATGATGACATACCATGGGGACAGCTGTAAACCCCCTCTCTCTGAACATCAACAGGTGAACAGCACGGGATGACTGAGTGATGCACAAGGTAACCATATGGTCCGATGTATAATGAGGACTACCTCTATCGTCATCCCGGTTACCTATTTTAATATAGAGGGTTGTACATCTGGAGACAACTGGATGACATACAATGATACCACCTGCTCCAAGGCCCACCTTGTGAATGAATTTTGACAATCCTTGGGTCGTATTAATTCACCAATTAGAATAAGGTATTGCACCCTGTTGAGGGAACTCCCTGGCGACTAATAGGATAATCCTAAGGACCCATGAGCATAACTAATAAAATAACCTTCTTTATATATATTATTACACCATACTCTGTGCGCATTTTAGCTCCCTTCGTTTTTTCACACTAGCAAGAGAAAGCGTTAAAAGACTTCCGGCCACAATCCTCATCTTGTGCCAAATAACGGCGGCCATTTTTTAGATTGAGCGCTCTAGCCTTTCTGTTTTGGGCATTCTCCTGGAACAACAAGCATCACGGAAGAGAATGACCGGTTATATCTACCCGGCAGACGAGAGACCGCCAGTCCTCGGAGCTGCACGGAGGTAGGAACAAGAGGCAATTTCTCATGCCGGTAATTTGACCAAGCAAAACCATCTCCGCCTGCAAGCTCATGGGGCACTAAAAATAAACGGAAAAGTATGTATAATACGAGAATGTTGACCACCACCAATACCAATACCTTTTTAGAATATCGAACTTGACAAATACGATATGGGTCCTCTTTCCTACTTGTGTGATCGGATGTATGAATGTGTTGAGTCACAATTGTATGGGTGATGAGTTAACTGCGAACCGCTTCCATTTGGATGGTTCTGGATGAAACGTCTGGTATATACACCAGCCAAAAGAGGTATATATTGACCAATGCGCAATAAACGCGGCATAGGGAATGGCCCTGAACACGGCGATATCTTGATAAATTAGCAATGTTTGTGAATGTCACCTCAAATTAATGATGTACATCTAATAATCAGAAGTAAAAATACGAATTAGTATGTGCTTTCTTCCTCTTTTTCTTCTCTTCATTTACAGAGACCTCTGGTCATCCTTTTTGGCACTTATCATTGGTGTCACGCTTCACCTGGGCCAGCTCATGCCCCGAAGCACAAATATTCAGCCTATTTTTGCTGTAATATTTATAGGACAGTAGGCTTATTACTGTAGAACCGAGCAGTAGGGATCATCAAAAGGTCCTGATGAGTAGGCAGTTGGGGACTGCCTATGAAACATGTCGACTTGGTAGCTAGCAATTGCTCTACCTCACATCCCCTTTTCAATATTTCCAGCTAGAGAAACCAATAAAATGTATTTTTTCTACTAGCCAGGGAATTTTTATTTTTTGTAATTTTTGTGCATTCACTAGCTAGGTCCCTACACTTCACTGACACCACTGCACCTACACATAGCCCTGTCACATCCATAGTGCTCCCGCGTAGTTCGTTTGGTCCTAGCACGCCCCGCCCCGTTATAGGGACGGGAAGACCCCTATGATGAAGCATGACACTAAAGGATTTTTTTAGTGTGTGAGGGGTATTTTAACAAGCACATTGTGCTCTCATCTTTCCATTCCTAAGAGAGAGCCATCATTTCACATAAACATAAAATTATAAAATACTCTGCACCTCTACACATTGATAGAATCTCTTTGTTTACATGAACCTTGTTACTATCCCGTTGTTAGATCGGGTGTAAGACTACTAATGTGAAATTCCGGGGCGTGTGAGTATGGTACGTATCAGAAGTGGAGAGTACCACACACATAGACCTCTATTACCAGAGTGCAGGAAGGGAGTAACTTGTGTTTGTGTCTTGTAGATACCTCTCAGGGGACACACGCACGGGGAGAGCGCCAGGTGACCGTGTTGATTGTTCTACACCGGTATTATTATCAAGGTACGGATACCGTCTCATTAGAGAAGTCTCCTTAGAGAGGGGTTCTAGAGTGGTAGTAACGGTTCTTCCTTTGTTTTTCAGGTTGATACCTTTCTGGCCGTGCCATACCGGCCTTAAATGATTTTTCCCTCGCCAGACCACCTCTACGCTCGGGGTACAAGGTGAACCGAGTTTGGGGAGGTCTGGAGGTGGACCCTTTTGAGCATGACCCAGATCCCGAAGAGCTGGGCATAACCCGACACTCTGGAGTGGGAATAGTAATTTTTACCCCTACGCTATCCAACGCTTTCCCTACTGTTGCACTCACTGGAGTGGGAATAGTAACTTTTTACCCTCCCACTATCCAAAGCTTTCACTACTGTTGCAAACTCTGGAGTGAGAATAGTAATTTTTACCCCTACGCTATCCAACGCTTTCTCTACTGTTGCACTCTTTGGAGTGGGAATTGTAATTTTTACCCTCCCACTATCCAACGCTCTCCCTACTGTTGCACTCTTTGGAGTGGGAATAGTCAGTTTGTCCCCCTACTCTATCCAACGCTTTCCGTACTGGTGCACTCTCTGGAGTGGGAATAGTCAATTTTACCCGTACGCTATCCAACGCTTTCCCTACTGTTGCACTCACTGGAGTGGGAATAGTAATTTTTTACCCATACGCTGTCCAACGCTTTCCCTACTGTTGCACTCTCTGGAGTGGGAATAGTAATTTTTACCCCTACGCTATACAACGCTTTCCCTACTGTTGCACTCTCTGGAGTGGGAATAGTAATGTTTACCCCTATGCTATCCAATGCTTTCCCTACTGTTGCAATCACTGGAGTGGGAATAGTAACTTTTTACCCTCCCTCTGTCCAACGCTTTCCCTACTGTTGCACTCTCTGGAATGGGAATAGTAATTTTTACCCCTTCGCTATCCAACGCTTTCCCTACTGTTGCATTCTTTGGAGTGGGAATAGTAATTTTTACCCTCCCGCTATCCAACGCTTTCCCTACTGTTGCACTCTCTGGAGTGGGAATAGTAATTTTGACCCTTTGCTGTCCAACGCTTTCCCTACTGTTGCACTCTCTGGAGTGGGAATAGTAATTTTTACCACTACGCTATCCAACGATTTCCCTACTGTTGCACTCCCTGGAATGGGTATAGTAATTTTTACCCCTACGCTATCGAACGTTTTCCCTACTGTTGCACTCACTGGAGTGGGAATAGTAATTTGTACCCTCCCGCTATCCAATGCTTTCGCTATTGTTGCACTCTCTGGAGTGGGAATAGTAATTTTGACCCCTAAGCTATCCAACGTTTTCCCTACTGTTGCACTCACTGGAGTGGGAATAGTAATTTTTGTTACCCCTACGTTAACCAACGCTTTCCCTACTGTTGCACTCTCTGGAGTGGGAATAGTAATGTTTACCCCTACACTATCCAACGCTTTCTCTGCTGTTGCACTCTCTGGAGTGGGAATAGTAATTTTTACCCCTACGCTATCCAACGATTTCCCTACTGTTACACTCACTGGAGTGGGAATAGTAACTTTTTACCCTCCCGCTATCCAAAGCTTTCACTACTGTTGCACACTCTGGAGTGAGAATAGTAATTTTTACCCCTTTGCTATCCAAAGCTTTCCCTACTGTTGCACTCTTTGGAGTGGAAATAGTAATTTTTACCCCTACACTATCCAACGCTTTCCCTACTGTTGCACTCTCTGGAGTGGGAATAGTAATTTTTACCCCTACGCTATCCAACGCTTTGCCTACTGTTGCACTCACTGGAGTGGGAATAGTAACTTTTTACCCTCCCGCTATCCAAAGCTTTCCTACAGTTGCACACTCTGGAGTGGGAATAGTAATTTTTACCCCTACGCTATCCAACGCTTTCCCTACTGTTGTACTCTTTGGAGTGGGAATAGTAATTTTTACCCTCCCACTATCCAAATCTCTCCCTACTGTTGCACTCTTTGGAGTGGAAATAGTCAGTTTGACCCCTACGCTATCCAACGCTTTCCGTACTGTTGCACTCTCTAGAGTGGGAATAGTCAATTTTACCCGTACGCTATCCAACACTTTCCCTACTGTTGCACTCACTGGAGTGGGAATAGTAAGCTTTTTACCCCTACGCTGTCCAACGCTTTCCCTACTGTTGCACTCTCTGGAGTGGGAATAGTAATGTTTACCCCTATGCTATCCAACGCTTTCCCTACTGTTGCACTCACTGGAGTGGGAATAGTAACTTTTTACCCTCCCTCTGTCCAACGCTTTCCCTACTGTTGCACTCTCTGGAATGGGAATAGTAATTTTTACCCCTACGCTATTCAACGCTTTCCCTACTTTTGCATTCTTTGGAGTGGGAATAGTAATTTTTACCCTCCCGCTATCCAACGCTTTCCCTACTGTTGCACTCTCTGGAATGGGAATAGTAATTTTGACCCCTATGCTATCCAACGCTTTCCCTACTCTTGCACTCTCTGAAGTGGGAATAATAATTTTGACCCCTATGCTATCCAACGCTTTCCCGACTGTTGCACTCTCTGGAGTGGGAATAGTAATTTTTACCCCTACGCTATCCAATGCTTTCCCTACTGTTGCACTCACTGGAGTGGGAATAGTAATTTTTTCCCTCCCACTATCCAACGCCTTCCCTACTGTTGCACTCTCTGGAGTGGGAATAGTAATTGTGACCCCTATGCTATTTAACGCTTTCCCTACTGTTGCACTCTCTGGAGTGGGAATAGTACTCTTTACCCCTACGCTATCCAATGGTTTCCAAACTGTTGCACTCTCTGGAGTGGGAATAGTAATTTTGACCTCTACGCTATCCAACGCTTTCCCTTCTGTTGCCCTCTCTGGAGTTGGAATAGTAATTTTTACCCCTACGCTATCCAACGCTTTCCCTACTGTTGCGCTCCCTGGAGTGGGAATAGTAATTTTTACCCCTACGCTAGCGAACGTTTTCCCTACTGTTGCACTCACTGGAGTGGGAATAGTAATTTTTACCCTCCCGCTATCCAATGCTTTCGCTATTGTTGCACTCACTGGAGTGGGAAACGTAATTTTTTTTACCCCTACGTTATCCAACGCTTTTCCTACTGTTGCATTCTCTGGAGTGGGAATAGTAATGTTTACACCTACACTATCCAACGCTTTCCCTACTGTTGCACTCTCTGTGTCAGGAGCTGAAGTCCGTACCTTGGCGCCTGCATAGTGTAAGGGACTACGTGTCCCAGAAGTCTTGGCGACAGGGAAGCTGGAGCTACATATTCGTACTGAACCCGGAAGACGGGTTGTATCGGATTCAGTTGGTGATGTGAACTAGCGGTGCGGCTGCCCGTTAGTCGAGGGGTTTTCTGTGGTTCTTCTCTGGGTTTTCGCGCGAATACAGGGATGGCTGTGTGACCCCAGCTGGGTTGGAAACATTGCTTTTTGGGACGCAAAGTGCGGGGGCCTTGTTCCTCCTCGCAGCAGCAGAGTGGTGTGGTGGTTCGCCAGGACTGCTCGGGCGAAGACACAACCACCTTTGGAGTTTTTGTTTCCCAGGTCGGAGGAGGCGGGTCGGCTGGCTCGCGAGTTGGCGCCGTGGTGCTTCGCTGAAGTGGAAGCGAAGATACGGACGCCGGTCGGTGTTTTTTTTTGGTAATAATTGGCAGAAGGAAGGCTGAGGAAAAGCCTTTCGGAGAACTACGTTTCGGGGACACGGAGGGGAGACGGTTGCTGTCAACAGGGAGGCCAGTGACACTGTAAGACTCCTTTTGCGGTTGACGGTAGGCAAAGTACTTGTATTACCTCCTGACTTCCATGGTTTAGGGTTCCTTAAGTACTTGTTTGTTTTCGGGCTCTGGCGCATGTACGGTATTATACAGCTCTCGCTTCTGTGAAGTAACAGGAGGAGAGATTAGGTGAACCTTGTTACTATCCCGTTGTTAGATCGGGTGTAAGACTACTAATGAGAAATTCCGGGGCGTGTGAGTATGGTACGTATCAGAAGGGGAGAGTACCACACGCATAGCCCTATATTACCAGAGTGCAGGAAGGGAGTAACTTGTGTTTGTTTCTTGTAGATACCTCTCAGGGGACACACACACGGGAAGAGCGCCAGGTGACCGCGTTGATTGTTCTACACCGGTATTATTATCAAGGTACGGATACCGTTTCATTAGAGAAGTCTCCTTAGAGAGGGGTTCTAGAGTGGTAGTAACGGTTCTTCCTTTGTTTTTCAGGTTGATACCTTTCTGGCCGTGCCATCCTGGCCTTTAACCATTTTTCCCTCGCCGGACCACCTCTAAGCTCGGGGTACAAGATGATCAAAGTTTGGGGAGGTCTGGAGGTGGATCCTTTTGAGCATCACCCGGATCCCGAAGAGCTGGGCATAACCCGACACTCTGGAGTGGGAATAGTAATTTTTACCCCTACGCTATCCAACGCTCTCCCTACTGTTGCACTCACTGGAGTGGGAATAGTAACTTTTTACCCTCCCGCTATCCAAAGCTTTCACTACTGTTGCACACTCTGGAGTGGGAATAGTAATTTTTACCCCTACGCTATCCAACACTTTCCCTACTGTTGCACACTTTGTAGTGGGAATAGTCATTTTTACCCTCCCACTATCCAACGCTCTCCCTACTGTTGCACTCTTTGGAGTGGGAATAGTCAGTTTGACCCCTACGCTATCCAACACTTTCCGTACTGTTGCACTCTCTGGAGTGGGAATTGTCAATTTTACCCGTACGCTATCCAACGCTTTCCCTACTGTTGCACTCACTGGAGTGGGAATAGTAATTTTTTACCCCTACGCTGTCCAACGCTTTCCCTACTGTTGCACTCTCTGGAGTGGGAATAGTAATTTTTACCCCTACGCTATACAACGCTTTCCCTACTGTTGCACTCTCTGGAGTGGGAATAGTAATGTTTACCCCTATGCTATCCAACGCTTTCCCTACTGTTGCACTCACTGGAGTGGGAATAGTAACTTTTTACCCTCCCTCTGTCCAACGCTTTCCCTACTGTTGCACTCTCTGCAATGGGAATAGTAATTTTTACCCCTTCGCTATCCAACGCTTTCCCTACTGTTGCATTCTTTGGAGTGGGAATAGTAATTTTTACCCTCCCGCTATCCAACGCTTTCCCTACTGTTGCACTCTCTGGAGTGGGAATAGTAATTTTGACCCCTATGCTGTCCAACGCTTTCCCTACTGTTGCACTCTCTGGAGTGGGAATAGTATTTTTTACCCCTACGCTATCCAACGCTTTCCCTACTGTTGCACTCCCTGGAGTGGGAATAGTAATTTTGACCCCTAAGCTATCCAACATTTTCCCTACTGTTGCACTCACTGGAGTGGGAATAGTAATTTTTTTTACCCCTACGTTATCCAACGCTTTCCCTACTGTTGCACTCTCTGGAGTGGGAATAGTAATGTTTACCCCTACACTATCCAACGCTTTCCCTACTGTTGCACTCTCTGGAGTGGGAATAGTAATTTTTACCCCTACGCTATCCAACGCTTTCCCTACTGTTGCACTCACTGGTAGTGGGAATAGTAACTTTTTACCCTCCCGCTATCCAAAGCTTTCACTACTGTTGCACACTCTGGAGTGGGAATAGTAATTTTTACCCTCCCGCTATCCAACGCTTTCCCTACTGTTGCACTCTCTGGAGTGGGAATAGTAATTTTGACCCCTATGCTGTCCAACGCTTTCCCTACTCTTGCACTCTCTGGAGTGGGAATAGTATTTTTTACCCCTACGCTATCCAACGCTTTCCCTACTGTTGCACTCCCTGGAGTGGGAATAGTAATTTTGACACCTAAGCTATCCAACATTTTCCCTACTGTTGTACTCACTGGAGTGGGAATAGTAATTTTTTTACCCCTACGTTATCCAACGTTTTCCCTACTGTTGCACTCTCTGGAGTGGGAATAGTAATGTTTACCTCTACACTATCCAACGCCTTCCCTACTGTTGCACTCTCTGGAGTGGGAATAGTAATTTTTACCCCTACGCTATCCAACGCTTACCCTACTGTTGCACTCACTAGAGTGGGAATAGTAACTTTTTACCCTCCCGCTATCCAAAGCTTTCACTACTGTTGCACACTCTGGAGTGGGAATTGTAATTTTTACCCCTACGCTATCCAAAGCTTTCCCTACTGTTGCACTCTTTGGAGTAGGAATAGTAATTTTTACCCCTACAATATCCAACGCTTTCCCTACTGTTGCACTCTCTGGAGTGGGAATAGTAATTTTTACCCCTACGCTATCCAACGCTTTGCCTACTGTTGCACTCACTGGAGTGGGATTAGTAACTTTTTACCCTCCCGCTATCCAAAGATTTCACTACTGTTGCACACTCTGGAGTGGGAATAATAGTTTTACCCCTACGCTATCCAAAACTTTCCCTACTGTTGCACTCTTTGGAGTGGGAATAGTAATTTTTACCCTCCCACTATCCAACGCTCTCCCTACTGTTGCACTCTTTGGAGTGGGAATAGTCAGTTTGACCCCTATGCTATCCAACGCTTTCCGTACTGTTGCACTCTCTGAAGTGGGAATAGTCAATTTTACCCGTATGCTATCCAATGCTTTCCCTACTGTTGCACTCACTGGAGTGGGAATAGTAATTTTTTACCCCTACGCTGTCCAACGCTATCCCTACTCTTGCACTCTCTGGAGTGGGAATTGTAATGTTTACCCCTATGCTATCCAACGCTTTCCCTACTGTTGCACTCACTGGAGTGGGAATAGTAACTTTTTACCCTCCCTCTGTCCAACGCTTTCCCTACTGTTGCACTCTCTGCAATGGGAATAGTAATTTTTACCCCTTCGCTATCCAACGCTTTCCCTACTATTGCATTCTTTGGAGTGGGAATAGTAATTTTTACCCTCCCGCTATCCAACGCTTTCCCTACTGTTGCACTCTCTGGAGTGGGAATAGTAATTTTGACCCCTATGCTGTCCAACGCTTTCCCTACTGTTGCACTCTCTGGAGTGGGAATAGTATTTTTTACCCCTACGCTATCCAACGCTTTCCCTACTGTTGCACTCCCTGGAGTTGGAATAGTAATTTTGACCCCTAAGCTATCCAACATTTTCCCTACTGTTGCACTCACTGGAGTGGGAATAGTAATTTTTTTTACCCCTACGTTATCCAACGCTTTCCCTACTGTTGCACTCTCTGGAGTGGGAATAGTAATGTTTACCCCTACACTATCCAACGCTTTCCCTACTGTTGCACTCTCTGTAGTGGGAATAGTAATTTTTACCCCTACGCTATCCAAGGCTTTCCCTACTGTTGCACTCACTGGAGTGGGAATAGTAACTTTTTACCCTCCCGCTATCCAAAGCTTTCACTACTGTTGCACACTCTGGAGTGGGAAAAGGAATTGTTACCCTCCCGCTATCCAACGCTTTCCCTACTGTTGCACTCTCTGGAGTGGGAATAGTAATTTTGACCCCTATGCTGTCCAACGCTTTCCCTACTGTTGCACTCTCTGGAGTGGGAATAGTATTTTTTACCCCTACGCTATCCAACGCTTTCCCTACTGTTGCACTCCCTGGAGTGGGAATAGTAATTTTGACCCCTAAGCTATCCAACATTTTCCCTACTGTTGCACTCACTGGAGTGGGAATAGTAATTTTTTTACCCCTACGTTATCCAACGCTTTCCCTACTGTTGCACTCTCTGGAGTGGGAATAGTAATGTTTACCCCTACACTATCCAACGCTTTCCCTACTGTTGCACTCTCTGGAGTGGGAATAGTAATTTTTACCCCTACGCTATACAACGCTTTCCCTACTGTTGCACTCTCTGGAGTGGGAATAGTAATTTTTACCCCTACGCTATACAACGCTTTCCCTACTGTTGCACTCTCTGGAGTGGGAATAGTAATGTTTACCCCTATGCTATCCAACGCTTTCCCTACTGTTGCACTCACTGGAGTGGGAATAGTAACTTTTTACCCTCCCTCTGTCCAACGCTTTCCCTACTGTTGCACTCTCTGCAATGGGAATAGTAATTTTTACCCCTTCGCTATCCAACGCTTTCCCTACTGTTGCATTCTTTGGAGTGGGAATAGTAATTTTTACCCTCCCGCTATCCAACGCTTTCCCTACTGTTGCACTCTCTGGAGTGGGAATAGTAATTTTGACCCCTATGCTGTCCAACGCTTTCCCTACTGTTGCACTCTCTGGAGTGGGAATAGTATTTTTTACCCCTACGCTATCCAACGCTTTCCCTACTGTTGCACTCCCTGGAGTGGGAATAGTAATTTTGACCCCTAAGCTATCCAACATTTTCCCTACTGTTGCACTCACTGGAGTGGGAATAGTAAGTTTTTTTTACCCCTACGTTATCCAACGCTTTCCCTACTGTTGCACTCTCTGGAGTGGGAATAGTAATGTTTACCCCTACACTATCCAACGCTTTCCCTACTGTTGCACTCTCTGGAGTGGGAATAGTAATTTTTACCCCTACGCTATCCAACGCTTTCCCTACTGTTGCACTCACTGGTAGTGGGAATAGTAACTTTTTACCCTCCCGCTATCCAAAGCTTTCACTACTGTTGCACACTCTGGAGTGGGAATAGTAATTTTTACCCTCCCGCTATCCAACGCTTTCCCTACTGTTGCACTCTCTGGAGTGGGAATAGTAATTTTGACCCCTATGCTGTCCAACGCTTTCCCTACTCTTGCACTCTCTGGAGTGGGAATAGTATTTTTTACCCCTACGCTATCCAACGCTTTCCCTACTGTTGCACTCCCTGGAGTGGGAATAGTAATTTTGACACCTAAGCTATCCAACATTTTCCCTACTGTTGTACTCACTGGAGTGGGAATAGTAATTTTTTTACCCCTACGTTATCCAACGTTTTCCCTACTGTTGCACTCTCTGGAGTGGGAATAGTAATGTTTACCTCTACACTATCCAACGCCTTCCCTACTGTTGCACTCTCTGGAGTGGGAATAGTAATTTTTACCCCTACGCTATCCAACGCTTACCCTACTGTTGCACTCACTAGAGTGGGAATAGTAACTTTTTACCCTCCCGCTATCCAAAGCTTTCACTACTGTTGCACACTCTGGAGTGGGAATTGTAATTTTTACCCCTACGCTATCCAAAGCTTTCCCTACTGTTGCACTCTTTGGAGTAGGAATAGTAATTTTTACCCCTACAATATCCAACGCTTTCCCTACTGTTGCACTCTCTGGAGTGGGAATAGTAATTTTTACCCCTACGCTATCCAACGCTTTGCCTACTGTTGCACTCACTGGAGTGGGATTAGTAACTTTTTACCCTCCCGCTATCCAAAGATTTCACTACTGTTGCACACTCTGGAGTGGGAATAATAGTTTTACCCCTACGCTATCCAAAACTTTCCCTACTGTTGCACTCTTTGGAGTGGGAATAGTAATTTTTACCCTCCCACTATCCAACGCTCTCCCTACTGTTGCACTCTTTGGAGTGGGAATAGTCAGTTTGACCCCTACGCTATCCATCGCTTTCCGTACTGTTGCACTCTCTGAAGTGGGAATAGTCAATTTTACCCGTATGCTATCCAATGCTTTCCCTACTGTTGCACTCACTGGAGTGGGAATAGTAATTTTTTACCCCTACGCTGTCCAACGCTATCCCTACTCTTGCACTCTCTGGAGTGGGAATAGTAATGTTTACCCCTATGCTATCCAACGCTTTCCCTACTGTTGCACTCACTGGAGTGGGAATAGTAACTTTTTACCCTCCCTCTGTCCAACGCTTTCCCTACTGTTGCACTCTCTGCAATGGGAATAGTAATTTTTACCCCTTCGCTATCCAACGCTTTCCCTACTATTGCATTCTTTGGAGTGGGAATAGTAATTTTTACCCTCCCGCTATCCAACGCTTTCCCTACTGTTGCACTCTCTGGAGTGGGTATAGTAATTTTGACCCCTATGCTGTCCAACGCTTTCCCTACTGTTGCACTCTCTGGAGTGGGAATAGTATTTTTTACCCCTACGCTATCCAACGCTTTCCCTACTGTTGCACTCCCTGGAGTTGGAATAGTAATTTTGACCCCTAAGCTATCCAACATTTTCCCTACTGTTGCACTCACTGGAGTGGGAATAGTAATTTTTTTTACCCCTACGTTATCCAACGCTTTCCCTACTGTTGCACTCTCTGGAGTGGGAATAGTAATGTTTACCCCTACACTATCCAACGCTTTCCCTACTGTTGCACTCTCTGGAGTGGGAATAGTAATTTTTACCCCTACGCTATCCAACGCTTTCCCTACTGTTGCACTCACTGGAGTGGGAATAGTAACTTTTTACCCTCCCGCTATCCAAAGCTTTCACTACTGTTGCACACTCTGGAGTGGGAAAAGGAATTTTTACCCTCCCGCTATCCAACGCTTTCCCTACTGTTGCACTCTCTGGAGTGGGAATAGTAATTTTGACCCCTATGCTGTCCAACGCTTTCCCTACTGTTGCACTCTCTGGAGTGGGAATAGTATTTTTTACCCCTACGCTATCCAACGCTTTCCCTACTGTTGCACTCCCTGGAGTGGGAATAGTAATTTTGACCCCTAAGCTATCCAACATTTTCCCTACTGTTGCACTCACTGGAGTGGGAATAGTAATTTTTTTACCCCTACGTTATCCAACGCTTTCCCTACTGTTGCACTCTCTGGAGTGGGAATAGTAATGTTTACCCCTACACTATCCAACGCTTTCCCTACTGTTGCACTCTCTGGAGTGGGAATAGTAATTTTTACCCCTACGCTATCCAACGCTTTCCCTACTGTTGCACTATCTGGAGTGGGAATAGTAACTTTTTACCCTCCCACTATCCAAAGCTTTCACTACTGTTGCACACTCTGGAGTGGGAATAGTAATTTTTACCCCTACGCTATCCAAAGCTTTCCCTACTGTTGCACTCTTTGGAGTAGGAATAGTAATTTTTACCCCTACAATATCCTACGCTTTCCCTACTGTTGCACTCTCTGGAGTGGGAATAGTCATTTTTACCCCTACGCTATCCAACGCTTTGCCTACTGTTGCACTCACTGGAGTGGGAATAGTAACTTTTTACCCTCCCGCTATCCAAAGCTTTCACTATTGTTTCACACTCTGGAGTGGGAATAATAGTTTTACCCCTACGCTATCCAAAACTTTCCCTGTTGCACTCTTTGGAGTGGGAATAGTAATTTTTACCCTCCCACTATCCAACGCTCTCCCTACTGTTGCACTCTTTGGAGTGGGAATAGTCAGTTTGACCCCTACGCTATCCAACGCTTTCCGTACTGTTGCACTCTCTGGAGTGGGAATAGTCAATTTTACACGTATGCTATCCATTGCTTTCCCTACTGTTGCACTCACTGGAGTGGGAATAGTAATTTTTTACCCCTACGCTGTCCAACGCTATCCCTACTCTTGCACTCTCTGGAGTGGGAATAGTAATGTTTACCCCTATGCTATCCAACGCTTTCCCTACTGTTGCACTCACTGGAGTGGAAATAGTAACTTTTTACTAACCCTGGGCGTCCGATTCGGCTACGCCCACGGAGTAGGCGTAGTGTTGCCTTCTACGCATTTTGCGTAGACAGCGTAGCCGGCAACACTATGCCCACTCCGTGTGCGTAGCCGAGTCGGCCGCCACCCGCCTCCCTCCCGCCCTACCCTAGATACATTATTTAAGCAACTACACTGAATAAAACAATTTTAAAGCACTTACCTTGTCCGGGGCTCGTTCGGGGCTCCTTCTTTGAATAGCGTCCTTTCCTGGAAACAAATGCGCATGCGCGGGCGGCCGCGCATGCGCATTTCTCGGGAGAAATGCGCATGCGCGGCCGCCCGCGCATGCGCATTTGTTTCCAGGAAAGGACGCTATTCAAAGAGGGAGCCTCGGACGAGCCGCGGACAAGGTAAGTGCTTTAAAATTGTTTTATTCAGTGTAGTTGCTTAAATAATGCATGTTGGGGAGAGCGGGAGGGAGGTGCGTAGTGGGGCTATGCGGAGTGCGGGAGTGGGCGTAGCTTCTCGCCCACTCCGCGTAGCTCCGCGAAGCCCCACTACGCCCACTACGCCCAGGGTTACTTTTTACCCTCCCTCTGTCCAACGCTTTCCCTAATGTTGCACTCTCTGGAATGGGAATAGTAATTTTTACCCCTACGCTATCCAACACTTTCCCTACTGTTGCATTCTTTGGAGTGGGAATAGTAATTTTTACCCTCCCGCTATCCAACACTTTCCCTACTGTTGCACTCTCTGGAGAAAGAATAGTAATTTTGACCCCTATGCTATCCAACGCTTTCCCTACTGTTGCAGTCACTGGAGTGGGAATAGTAACTTTTTACCCTCCCGCTATCCAAATCTTTCACTACTGTTGCACGCTCTGGAGTGGGAATAGTAATTTTTACCCCTACGCTATCCAACACTTTCCCTACTGTTGCACTCTTTGGAGTGGGAATAGTAATTTTTACCCCTACACTATCCAACGCTTTCCCTACTGTTGCACTCTATGTGTCAGGAGCTAAAGCCCGGACCTTGGCGCCTGCATAGTGTAAGGGACTACGTGTCCCAGAAGTCTTGGCGACAGGGAAGCGGGAGCTACATATTCATACTGAACCCGGAAGACGGGTTGTATCGCATTCAGTTGGTGATGTGAACTAGCGGTGCGGCTGCCCGTTAGTCGAGGGGTTTTCTGTGGTTCTTCGCTGGGTTTTCGCGTGAATACAGGGATGGCTGTGTGACCCCAGCTGGGTTGGAAACATTGCTTTTTGGGACGCAAAGTGCGGGGGCGTTGTTCCTCCTCGCAGCAGCGGAGTGGTGTGGTGGTTCGCCAGGACTGCTCGGGCGAAGACACAACCACCTTTGGAGTTTTTGTTTCCCAGGTCGGAGGAGGCGGGTCGGCTGGCTTGCGAGGTGGCGCTGTGGTGCTTCGCTGAAGTGGAAGCGAAGATACGGACGCCGGTCGGTGTTTTGTTTTTTGTAATAATTGGCAGAAGGAAGGCTGAGGAAAAGCCTTTCGGAGGACTACGTTTCGGGGACACGGAGGGGAGACGGTTGCTGTCAACAGGGATCCCAGTGACACTGTAAGACTCCTTTTGCGGTTGACGGTAAGCAAAGTACTTGTATTACCTCCTGACTTCCATGGTTTAGGGTTCCTTAACCCCTTTAGAGCTTGTAAATAAACCTCCCCAGTGCTGCGCTGTCCATTGGAACTAGTGCTGAATGGACGTCCAACGGTCGTGCGCAGCACTGGGGAGGTAGTGGCCGTGACGACCGTTGGCCGACGGCAGCAATTAAGGGGTTAAGTACTTGTTTGTTTTCGGGTTCTGGCGCATGTACGGTATTATACAGCTCTCGCTTCTGTGAAGTAACAGGAGGAGAGATTAGGTGAACCTTGTTACTATCCCGATGTTAGATCGGGTGTAAGACTACTAATGAGAAATTCCGGGGCGTGTGAGTATGGTACGTATCAGAAGGGGAGAGTACCACACGCATAGACCTCTATTACCAGAGTGCAGGAAGGGAGTAACTTGTGTTTGTGTCTTGTAGATACCTCTCAGGGGACACACGCACGGGAAGAGCGCCAGGTGACCGCGTTGATTGTTCTACACCGGTATTATTAACAAGGTACGGATACCGTCTCATTAGAGAAGTCTCCTTAGAGAGGGGTTCTAGAGTGGTAGTAACGGTTCTTCCTTTGTTTTTCAGGTTGATACCTTTCTGGCCGTGCCATCCTGGCCTTCAACCATTTTTCCCTTGCCAGACCACCTCTAAGCTCGGGGTACAAGGTGAACCGAGTTTGGGGAGGTCTGGAGGTGGATCCTTTTGAGCATCACCCGGATCCCGAAGAGCTGGGCATAACCCGACACTCTGGAGTGGAAATAGTAATTTTTACCCCTACACTATCCAACGCTTTCCCTACTGTTGCACTCACTGGAGTGGGAATAGTAACTTTTTACCCTCCCGCTATCCAAAGCTTTCACTACTGTTGCACTCTTTGGAGTGGGAATAGTAATTTTTACCCTCCCACTATCCAACGCTCTACCTACTGTTGCACTCTTTGGAGTGGGAATAGTCAGTTTAACCCCTACGCTATCCAACGCTTTCCGTACTGTTGCACTCTGTGGAGTGGGACTAGTAATTTTTACCCCTACGCTATACAACGCTTTCCCTACTGTTGCACTCTCTGGAGTGGGAATAGTAATGTTTACCCGTATGCTATCCAACGCTTTCCCTACTGTTGCACTCACTGGAGTGGGAATAGTAACTTTTTACCCTCCCTCTGTCCAACGCTTTCCCTACTGTTGCACTCTCTGCAATGGCAATAGTAATTTTTACCCCTTCGCTATCCAACGCTTTCCCTACTGTTGCATTCTTTGGAGTGGTAATAGTAATTTTTACCCTCCCGCTATCCAACGCTTTCCCTACTGTTGCAATCTCTGGTGTGGGAATAGTAATTTTGATCCCTATGCTGTCCAACGCTTTCCCTACTGTTGCACTCTCTGGAGTGTGAATAGTATTTTTTACCCCTAAGCTATCCAACGCTTTCCCTACTGTTGCACTCCCTGGAGTGGGAATAGCAATTTTGACCCCTAAGCTATCCAACATTTTCCCTACGGTTGCACTCACTGGAGTGGGAATAGTAAGTTTTTTTTTTACCCCTACGTTATCCAACGCTTTCCCTACTGTTGCACTTTCTGGAGTGGGAATAGTAATGTTTGCCCCTACACTATCCAACGCTTTCCCTACTGTTGCACTCTCTGGAGTGGGAATAGTAATTGTTACCCCTACGCTGTCCAACGCTTTCCCTACTGTGGCACACTCTGGAGTGGGAATAGTAATTTTTACCCCTACGCTATCCAAAGCTTTCCCTACTGTTGCACTCTTTGGAGTGGGAATAATAATTTTTACCCCTACACTATCCAACGCTTCCCTACTGTTGCACTCTCTGGAGTGGGAATAGTAATTTTTACCCCTACGCTATACAACGCTTTCCCTACTGTTGCACTCTCTGGAGTGGGAATAGTAATGTTTACCCCTATGCTATCCAACGCTTTCCCTACTGTTGCACTCACTGGAGTGGGAATAGTAACTTTTTACCCTCCCTCTGTCCAACGCTTTCCCTACTGTTGCACTCTCTGCAATGGGAATAGTAATTTTTACCCCTTCGCTATCCAACGCTTTCCCTACTGTTGCATTCTTTGGAGTGGGAATAGTAATTTTTACCCTCCCGCTATCCAACGCTTTCCCTACTGTTGCACTCTCTGGAGTGGGAATAGTAATTTTGACCCCTATGCTGTCCAACGCTTTCCCTACTGTTGCACTCTCTGGAGTGGGAATAGTATTTTTTACCCCTACGCTATCCAACGCTTTCCCTACTGTTGCACTCCCTGGAGTGGGAATAGTAATTTTGACCCCTAAGCTATCCAACATTTTCCCTACTGTTGCACTCACTGGAGTGGGAATAGTAATTTTTTTTACCCCTACGTTATCCAACGCTTTCCCTACTGTTGCACTCTCTGGAGTGGGAATAGTAATGTTTACCCCTACACTATCCAACGCTTTCCCTACTGTTGCACTCTCTGGAGTGGGAATAGTAATTTTTACCCCTACGCTATCCAACGCTTTCCCTACTGTTGCACTCACTGGTAGTGGGAATAGTAACTTTTTACCCTCCCGCTATCCAAAGCTTTCACTACTGTTGCACACTCTGGAGTGGGAATAGTAATTTTTACCCTCCCGCTATCCAACGCTTTCCCTACTGTTGCACTCTCTGGAGTAGGAATAGTAATTTTGACCCCTATGCTGTCCAACGCTTTCCCTACTCTTGCACTCTCTGGAGTGGGAATAGTATTTTTTACCCCTACGCTATCCAACGCTTTCCCTACTGTTGCACTCCCTGGAGTGGGAATAGTAATTTTGACACCTAAGCTATCCAACATTTTCCCTACTGTTGTACTCACTGGAGTGGGAATAGTAATTTTTTTACCCCTACGTTATCCAACGTTTTCCCTACTGTTGCACTCTCTGGAGTGGGAATAGTAATGTTTACCTCTACACTATCCAACGCCTTCCCTACTGTTGCACTCTCTGGAGTGGGAATAGTAATTTTTACCCCTACGCTATCCAACGCTTACCCTACTGTTGCACTCACTAGAGTGGGAATAGTAACTTTTTACCCTCCCGCTATCCAAAGCTTTCACTACTGTTGCACACTCTGGAGTGGGAATTGTAATTTTTACCCCTACGCTATCCAAAGCTTTCCCTACTGTTGCACTCTTTGGAGTAGGAATAGTAATTTTTACCCCTACAATATCCAACGCTTTCCCTACTGTTGCACTCTCTGGAGTGGGAATAGTAATTTTTACCCCTACGCTATCCAACGCTTTGCCTACTGTTGCACTCACTGGAGTGGGATTAGTAACTTTTTACCCTCCCGCTATCCAAAGATTTCACTACTGTTGCACACTCTGGAGTGGGAATAATAGTTTTACCCCTACGCTATCCAAAACTTTCCCTACTGTTGCACTCTTTGGAGTGGGAATAGTAATTTTTACCCTCCCACTATCCAACGCTCTCCCTACTGTTGCACTCTTTGGAGTGGGAATAGTCAGTTTGACCCCTACGCTATCCAACGCTTTCCGTACTGTTGCACTCTCTGAAGTGTGAATAGTCAATTTTACCCGTATGCTATCCAATGCTTTCCCTACTGTTGCACTCACTGGAGTGGGAATAGTAATTTTTTACCCCTACGCTGTCCAACGCTATCCCTACTCTTGCACTCTCTGGAGTGGGAATAGTAATGTTTACCCCTATGCTATCCAACGCTTTCCCTACTATTGCACTCACTGGAGTGGGAATAGTAACTTTTTACCCTCCCTCTGTCCAACGCTTTCCCTACTGTTGCACTCTCTGCAATGGGAATAGTAATTTTTACCCCTTCGCTATCCAACGCTTTCCCTACTATTGCATTCTTTGGAGTGGGAATAGTAATTTTTACCCTCCCGCTATCCAACGCTTTCCCTACTGTTGCACTCTCTGGAGTGGGAATAGTAATTTTGACCCCTATGCTGTCCAACGCTTTCCCTACTGTTGCACTCTCTGGAGTGGGAATAGTATTTTTTACCCCTACGCTATCCAACGCTTTCCCTACTGTTGCACTCCCTGGAGTTGGAATAGTAATTTTGACCCCTAAGCTATCCAACATTTTCCCTACTGTTGCACTCACTGGAGTGGGAATAGTAATTTTTTTTACCCCTACGTTATCCAACGCTTTCCCTACTGTTGCACTCTCTGGAGTGGGAATAGTAATGTTTACCCCTACACTATCCAACGCTTTCCCTACTGTTGCACTCTCTGGAGTGGGAATAGTAATTTTTACCCCTACGCTATCCAACGCTTTCCCTACTGTTGCACTCACTGGAGTGGGAATA
Organism: Lissotriton helveticus; assembly: GCF_964261635.1. NCBI lineage: Eukaryota > Metazoa > Chordata > Amphibia > Caudata > Salamandridae > Lissotriton > Lissotriton helveticus. The sequence goes on along the minus strand of NC_136073.1, from coordinate 158,716,050 downwards.
GTAACTTTTTACCCTCCCGCTATCCAAAGCTTTCACTACTGTTGCACACTCTGGAGTGGGAAAAGGAATTTTTACCCTCCCGCTATCCAACGCTTTCCCTACTGTTGCACTCTCTGGAGTGGGAATAGTAATTTTGACCCCTATGCTGTCCAACGCTTTCCCTACTGTTGCACTCTCTGGAGTGGGAATAGTATTTTTTACCCCTACGCTATCCAACGCTTTCCCTACTGTTGCACTCCCTGGAGTGGGAATAGTAATTTTGACCCCTAAGCTATCCAACATTTTCCCTACTGTTGCACTCACTGGAGTGGGAATAGTAATTTTTTTACCCCTACGTTATCCAACGCTTTCCCTACTGTTGCACTCTCTGGAGTGGGAATAGTAATGTTTACCCCTACACTATCCAACGCTTTCCCTACTGTTGCACTCTCTGGAGTGGGAATAGTAATTTTTACCCCTACGCTATCCAACGCTTTCCCTACTGTTGCACTATCTGGAGTGGGAATAGTAACTTTTTACCCTCCCACTATCCAAAGCTTTCACTACTGTTGCACACTCTGGAGTGGGAATAGTAATTTTTACCCCTACGCTATCCAAAGCTTTCCCTACTGTTGCACTCTTTGGAGTAGGAATAGTAATTTTTACCCCTACAATATCCTACGCTTTCCCTACTGTTGCACTCTCTGGAGTGGGAATAGTCATTTTTACCCCTACGCTATCCAACGCTTTGCCTACTGTTGCACTCACTGGAGTGGGAATAGTAACTTTTTACCCTCCCGCTATCCAAAGCTTTCACTATTGTTTCACACTCTGGAGTGGGAATAATAGTTTTACCCCTACGCTATCCAAAACTTTCCCTGTTGCACTCTTTGGAGTGGGAATAGTAATTTTTACCCTCCCACTATCCAACGCTCTCCCTACTGTTGCACTCTTTGGAGTGGGAATAGTCAGTTTGACCCCTACGCTATCCAACGCTTTCCGTACTGTTGCACTCTCTGGAGTGGGAATAGTCAATTTTACACGTATGCTATCCATTGCTTTCCCTACTGTTGCACTCACTGGAGTGGGAATAGTAATTTTTTACCCCTACGCTGTCCAACGCTATCCCTACTCTTGCACTCTCTGGAGTGGGAATAGTAATGTTTACCCCTATGCTATCCAACGCTTTCCCTACTGTTGCACTCACTGGAGTGGAAATAGTAACTTTTTACTAACCCTGGGCGTCCGATTCGGCTACGCCCACGGAGTAGGCGTAGTGTTGCCTTCTACGCATTTTGCGTAGACAGCGTAGCCGGCAACACTATGCCCACTCCGTGTGCGTAGCCGAGTCGGCCGCCACCCGCCTCCCTCCCGCCCTACCCTAGATACATTATTTAAGCAACTACACTGAATAAAACAATTTTAAAGCACTTACCTTGTCCGGGGCTCGTTCGGGGCTCCCTCTTTGAATAGCGTCCTTTCCTGGAAACAAATGCGCATGCGCGGGCGGCCGCGCATGCGCATTTCTCGGGAGAAATGCGCATGCGCGGCCGCCCGCGCATGCGCATTTGTTTCCAGGAAAGGACGCTATTCAAAGAGGGAGCCTCGGACGAGCCGCGGACAAGGTAAGTGCTTTAAAATTGTTTTATTCAGTGTAGTTGCTTAAATAATGCATGTTGGGGAGAGCGGGAGGGAGGTGCGTAGTGGGGCTATGCGGAGTGCGGGAGTGGGCGTAGCTTCTCGCCCACTCCGCGTAGCTCCGCGAAGCCCCACTACGCCCACTACGCCCAGGGTTACTTTTTACCCTCCCTCTGTCCAACGCTTTCCCTAATGTTGCACTCTCTGGAATGGGAATAGTAATTTTTACCCCTACGCTATCCAACACTTTCCCTACTGTTGCATTCTTTGGAGTGGGAATAGTAATTTTTACCCTCCCGCTATCCAACACTTTCCCTACTGTTGCACTCTCTGGAGAAAGAATAGTAATTTTGACCCCTATGCTATCCAACGCTTTCCCTACTGTTGCAGTCACTGGAGTGGGAATAGTAACTTTTTACCCTCCCGCTATCCAAATCTTTCACTACTGTTGCACGCTCTGGAGTGGGAATAGTAATTTTTACCCCTACGCTATCCAACACTTTCCCTACTGTTGCACTCTTTGGAGTGGGAATAGTAATTTTTACCCCTACACTATCCAACGCTTTCCCTACTGTTGCACTCTATGTGTCAGGAGCTAAAGCCCGGACCTTGGCGCCTGCATAGTGTAAGGGACTACGTGTCCCAGAAGTCTTGGCGACAGGGAAGCGGGAGCTACATATTCATACTGAACCCGGAAGACGGGTTGTATCGCATTCAGTTGGTGATGTGAACTAGCGGTGCGGCTGCCCGTTAGTCGAGGGGTTTTCTGTGGTTCTTCGCTGGGTTTTCGCGTGAATACAGGGATGGCTGTGTGACCCCAGCTGGGTTGGAAACATTGCTTTTTGGGACGCAAAGTGCGGGGGCGTTGTTCCTCCTCGCAGCAGCGGAGTGGTGTGGTGGTTCGCCAGGACTGCTCGGGCGAAGACACAACCACCTTTGGAGTTTTTGTTTCCCAGGTCGGAGGAGGCGGGTCGGCTGGCTTGCGAGGTGGCGCTGTGGTGCTTCGCTGAAGTGGAAGCGAAGATACGGACGCCGGTCGGTGTTTTGTTTTTTGTAATAATTGGCAGAAGGAAGGCTGAGGAAAAGCCTTTCGGAGGACTACGTTTCGGGGACACGGAGGGGAGACGGTTGCTGTCAACAGGGATCCCAGTGACACTGTAAGACTCCTTTTGCGGTTGACGGTAAGCAAAGTACTTGTATTACCTCCTGACTTCCATGGTTTAGGGTTCCTTAAGTACTTGTTTGTTTTCGGGTTCTGGCGCATGTACGGTATTATACAGCTCTCGCTTCTGTGAAGTAACAGGAGGAGAGATTAGGTGAACCTTGTTACTATCCCGATGTTAGATCGGGTGTAAGACTACTAATGAGAAATTCCGGGGCGTGTGAGTATGGTACGTATCAGAAGGGGAGAGTACCACACGCATAGACCTCTATTACCAGAGTGCAGGAAGGGAGTAACTTGTGTTTGTGTCTTGTAGATACCTCTCAGGGGACACACGCACGGGAAGAGCGCCAGGTGACCGCGTTGATTGTTCTACACCGGTATTATTATCAAGGTACGGATACCGTCTCATTAGAGAAGTCTCCTTAGAGAGGGGTTCTAGAGTGGTAGTAACGGTTCTTCCTTTGTTTTTCAGGTTGATACCTTTCTGGCCGTGCCATCCTGGCCTTCAACCATTTTTCCCTTGCCAGACCACCTCTAAGCTCGGGGTACAAGGTGAACCGAGTTTGGGGAGGTCTGGAGGTGGATCCTTTTGAGCATCACCCGGATCCCGAAGAGCTGGGCATAACCCGACACTCTGGAGTGGAAATAGTAATTTTTACCCCTACACTATCCAACGCTTTCCCTACTGTTGCACTCACTGGAGTGGGAATAGTAACTTTTTACCCTCCCGCTATCCAAAGCTTTCACTACTGTTGCACTCTTTGGAGTGGGAATAGTAATTTTTACCCTCCCACTATCCAACGCTCTACCTACTGTTGCACTCTTTGGAGTGGGAATAGTCAGTTTAACCCCTACGCTATCCAACGCTTTCCGTACTGTTGCACTCTGTGGAGTGGGACTAGTAATTTTTACCCCTACGCTATACAACGCTTTCCCTACTGTTGCACTCTCTGGAGTGGGAATAGTAATGTTTACCCGTATGCTATCCAACGCTTTCCCTACTGTTGCACTCACTGGAGTGGGAATAGTAACTTTTTACCCTCCCTCTGTCCAACGCTTTCCCTACTGTTGCACTCTCTGCAATGGCAATAGTAATTTTTACCCCTTCGCTATCCAACGCTTTCCCTACTGTTGCATTCTTTGGAGTGGTAATAGTAATTTTTACCCTCCCGCTATCCAACGCTTTCCCTACTGTTGCAATCTCTGGTGTGGGAATAGTAATTTTGATCCTTATGCTGTCCAACGCTTTCCCTACTGTTGCACTCTCTGGAGTGTGAATAGTATTTTTTACCCCTAAGCTATCCAACGCTTTCCCTACTGTTGCACTCCCTGGAGTGGGAATAGCAATTTTGACCCCTAAGCTATCCAACATTTTCCCTACTGTTGCACTCACTGGAGTGGGAATAGTAAGTTTTTTTTTACCCCTACGTTATCCAACGCATTCCCTACTGTTGCACTTTCTGGAGTGGGAATAGTAATGTTTGCCCCTACACTATCCAACGCTTTCCCTACTGTTGCACTCTCTGGAGTGGGAATAGTAATTGTTACCCCTACGCTGTCCAACGCTTTCCCTACTGTGGCACACTCTGGAGTGGGAATAGTAATTTTTACCCCTACGCTATCCAAAGCTTTCCCTACTGTTGCACTCTTTGGAGTGGGAATAATAATTTTTACCCCTACACTATCCAACGCTTCCCTACTGTTGCACTCTCTGGAGTGGGAATAGTAATTTTTACCCCTACGCTATCCAACGCTTTGCCTACTGTTGCACTCACTGGAGTGGGAATTGTAACTTTTTACCCTCCCGCTATCCAAAGCTTTCACTACTGTTGCACACTCTGGAGTGGGAATAATAATTTTTACCCCTACGCTATCCAACGCTTTCCCTACTGTTGCACTCTTTTGAGTGGGAATAGTAATTTTTACCCTCCCACTATCCAATGCTCTCCCTACTGTTGCAGTCTTTGGAGTGGGAATAGTCAGTTTGACCCCTACGCTATCCAACGCTTTCCCTACTGTTGCACTCACTGGAGTGGGAATAGTAATGTTTACCCCTATGCTATCCAACGCTTTCCCTACTGTTGCACTCACTGGAGTGGAAATAGTAACTTTTTACCCTCCCTCTGTCCAACGCTTTCCCTAATGTTGCACTCTCTGGAATGGGAATATTAATTTTTACCCCTACGCTATCCAACGCTTTCCCTACTGTTGCATTCTTTGGCGTGGGAATAGTCATTTTTACCCTCCCGCTATCCAACGCTTTCCCTACTGTTGCACTCTCTGGAGTGAGAATAGTAATTTTGACCCCTATGCTATCCAACGCTTTCCCTACTGTTGCATTCTTTGGAGTGGGAATAGTAATTTTTACCCTCCCGCTATCCAACGCTTTCCCTACTGTTGCACTCTCTGGAGTGAGAATAGTAATTTTTACCCCTACGCTATCCAACGCTTTGCCTACTGTTGCACTCACTGGAGTGGGAATAGTAACTTTTTACCCTCCCGCTATCCAAAGCTTTCACTACTGTTGCACACTCTGGAGTGGGAATAATAATTTTTACCCCTACGCTATCCAACGCTTTCCCTACTGTTGCACTCTTTGGAGTGGGAATAGTAATTTTTACCCTGCCACTATCCAACGCTCTCCCTACTGTTGAAGTCTTTGGAGTGGGAATAGTCAGTTTGACCCCTATGCTATCCAACGCTTTCCCTACTGTTGCACTCACTGGAGTGGGAATAGTAATGTTTACCCCTATGCTATCCAACGCTTTCCCTACTGTTGCACTCACTGGAGTGGAAATAGTAACTTTTTACCCTCCCTCTGTCCAACGCTTTCCCTAATGTTGCACTCTCTGGAATGGGAATATTAATTTTTACCCCTACGCTATCCAACGCTTTCCCTACTGTTGCATTCTTTGGAGTGGGAATAGTAATTTTTACCCTCCCGCTATCCAACGCTTTCCCTACTGTTGCACTCTCTGGAGTGAGAATAGTAATTTTGACCCCTATGCTATCCAACGCTTTCCCTACTGTTTCACTCTCTGAAGTGGGAATAGTAATTTTGACCCCTATGCTATCCAACGCTTTCCCTACTGTTGCACTCTCTGGAGTGGGAATAGTAATTTTTACCCCTACGCTATCCAATGCTTTCCCTACTGTTGCACTCACTGGAGTGGGAATAGTAATTTTTTCCCTCCCACTATCCAACGCCTTCCCTACTGTTGCACTCTCTGGAGTGGGAATAGTAATTGTGACACCTATGCTATTTAACGCTTTCCCTACTGTTGCACTCTCTGGAGTGGGAATAGTACTCTTTACCCCTACGCTATCCAATGGTTTGCAAACTGTGGCACTCTCTGGAGTGGGAATAGTAATTTTGACCTCTACGCTATCCAACGCTTTCCCTACTGTTGCCTTCTCTGGAGTGGGAATAGTAATTTTTACCCCTACGCTATCCAACGCTTTCCCTACTGTTGCACTCCCTGGAGTGGGAATAGTAATTTTTACCCCTACGCTAGCGAACGTTTTCCCTACTGTTGCACTCACTGGAGTGGGAATAGTAATTTTTACCCTCCCGCTATCCAATGCTTTCGCTATTGTTGAACTCTCTGGAGTGGGAATAGTAATTTTGACCCCTAAGCTATCCAACATTTTCCCTACTGTTGCACTCACTGGAGTGGGAATAGTAATGTTTTTTTACCCCTACGTTATCCAACGCTTTCCCTACTGTTGCACTCTCTGGAGTGGGAATAGTAATGTTTACCCCTACACTATCCAACGTTTTACCTACTGTTGCACTCTCTGAAGTGGGAATAGTAATTTTGACCCCTATGCTATCCAACGCTTTCCCTACTGTTGCACTCTCTGGAGTGGGAATAGTAATTTTTACCCCTACGCTATCCAATGCTTTCCCTACTGTTGCACTCACTGGAGTGGGAATAGTAATTTTTTTCCTCCCACTATCCAACGCCTTCCCTACTGTTGCACTCTCTGGAGTGGGAATAGTAATTGTGACACCTATGCTATTTAACGCTTTCCCTACTGTTGCACTCTGTGGAGTGGGAATAGTACCCTTTACCCCTACGCTATCCAATGGTTTCCAAACTGTGGCACTCTCTGGAGTGGGAATAGTAATTTTGACCTCTACGCTATCCAACGCTTTCCCTACTGTTGCCCTCTCTGGAGTGGGAATAGTAATTTTTACCCCTACGCTATCCAACGCTTTCCCTACTGTTGCACTCCCTGGAGTGGGAATAGTAATTTTTACCCCTATGCTAGCGAACGTTTTCCCTACTGTTGCACTCACTGGAGTGGGAATAGTAATTTTTACCCTCCCGCTATCCAATGCTTTCGCTATTGTTGCACTCTCTGGAGTGGGAATAGTAATTTTGACCCCTAAGCTATCCAACATTTTCCCTACTGTTGCACTCACTGGAGTGGGAATAGTAATGTTTTTTTACCCCTACGTTATCCAACGCTTTCCCTACTGTTGCACTCTCTGGAGTGGGAATAGTAATGTTTACCCCTACACTATCCAACGTTTTACCTACTGTTGCATTCTCTGAAGTGGGAATAGTAATTTTGACCCCTATGCTATCCAACGCTTTCCCTACTGTTGCACTCTCTGGAGTGGGAATAGTAATTTTTACCCCTACGCTATCCAATGCTTTCCCTACTGTTGCACTCACTGGAGTGGGAATAGCAATTTTTTCCCTCCCACTAGCCAACGCCTTCCCTACTGTTGCACTCTCTGGAGTGGGAATAGTTATTGTGACCCCTATGCTATTTAACGCTTTCCCTACTGTTGCACTCTCTGGAGTGGGAATAGTACTCTTTACCCCTACGCTATCCAATGGTTTCCAAACTGTTGCACTCTCTGGAGTGGGAATAGTAATTTTGACCTCTACGCTATCCAACGCTTTCCCTACTGTTGCCCTCTCTGGAGTGGGAATAGTAATTTTTACCCCTACGCTATCCAACGCTTTCCCTACTGTTGCACTACCTGGAGTGGGAATAGTAATTTTTACCCCTACGCTAGCGAACGTTTTCCCTACTGTTGCACTCACTGGAGTGGGAATAGTAATTTTTACCCTCCCGCTATCCAATGCTTTCGCTATTGTTGCACTCTCTGGAGTGGGAATAGTAATTTTGACCCCTAAGCTATCCAACCTTTTCCCTACTGTTGCACTCACTGGAGTGGGAATAGTAATTTTTTTTACCCCTACGTTATCCAACACTTTCCCTACTGTAGCAATCTCTGGAGTGGGAATAGTACTGTTTACCCCTACACTATCCAACGTTTTCCCTACTGTTGCACTCTCTAGAGTGGGAATAGTAATTTTTACCCCTATGCTATCCAACGCTTTCCCTACTGTTGCACTCACTGGAGTGGGAATAGTAACTTTTTACCCTCCCGCTATCCAAATCTTTCACTACTGTTGCACACTCTGGAGTGGGAATAGTAATTTTTACCCCTACGCTATCCAACGCTTTCCGTACTGTTGCACTCTTTGGAGTGGGAATAGTAATTTTTACCCCTACACTATCCAACGCTTTCCCTACTGTTGCACTCTCTGTGTCAGGAGCTGAAGCCCGGACCTTGGCGCCTGCATAGTGTAAGGGACTACGTGTCCCAGAAGTCTTGGCGACAGGGAAGCGGGAGCTACATATTCGTACTGAACCCGGAAGACGGGTTGTATCGGATTCAGTTGGTGATGTGAACTAGGGGTTTTCTGTGGTTCTCCGCTGGGTTTTTGCTCGAAGACAGGGATGGCTGTGTGACCCCAGCTGGGTTGGAAACATTGCTTTTTGGGACGCAAAGTGCGGGGGCGTTGTTTCTCCTCGCAGCAGCGGAGTGGTGTGGTGCTGCGCCAGGACTGCTCGGGCGAAGGCACAACCACCTTTGGAGTTTTTGTTTCCCAGGTCGGAGGAGGCGGGTCGGCTGGCTCACGAGGTGGCGCTGTGGTGCTTCGCTAAAGTGGAAGCGAAGACACGGACGCCGGTCGGAGTTTTCTTTTTTGTAATAATTGGCAGAAGGAAGGCTGAGGAAAAGCCTTTCGGACGACTACGTTTCGGGGACACGGAGGGGAGACGGTTGCTGTCAACAGGGAGCCCAGTGACACTGTAAGACTCCTTTTGCGGTTGACGGTAGGCAAAGTACTTGTATTACCTCCTGACTTCCATGGTTTAGGGTTCCTTAAGTACTTGTTTGTTTTCGGGCTCTGGCGCATGTACGGTATTATACAGCTCTCGCTTCTGTGAAGTAACAGGAGGAGAGATTAGGTGAACCTTGTTACTATCCCGTTGTTAGATCGGGTGTAAGACTACTAATGAGAAATTCTGGGGCGTGTGAGTATGGTACGTATCAGAAGGGGAGAGTCCGCATAGACCTCTATTACCAGAGTGCAGGAAGGGAGTAACTTGTGTTTGTGTCTTGAAGATACCTCTCAGGGGACACACGCACGGGAAGAGCGCCAGGTGACAGCGTTGATTGTTCTACACCGGTATTATTATCAAGGTACGGATACCGTCTCATTAGAGAAGTCTCCTTAGAGAGGGGTTCTAGAGTGGTAGTAACGGTTCTTCCTTTGTTTTTCAGGTTGATACCTTTCTGGCCGTGCCATCCCGGCCTTCAACCATTTTTCCCTCGCCAGACCACCTCTAAGCTCGGGGTACAAGGTGAACCGAGTTTGGGGAGGTCTGGAGGTGGACCCTTTTGAGCATCACCCGGAGCCCGAAAAGCTGGGCATAACCCGACACTCTGGACTGGGAATAGTAATTTTTACCCCTACGCTATCCAACGCTTTCCCTACTGTTGCACTCACTGGAGTGGGAATAGTAACTATTTACCCTCCCGCTATCCAAAGCTTTCACTACTGTTGCACACTCTGGAGTGGGAGTAGTAATTTTTACCCCATCGCTATCCAACGCTTTCCCTACTGTTGCACTCTTTGGAGTGGGAATAGTAATTTTTACCCTCCCACTATCCAACGCTCTCCCTACTGTTGCACTCTTTGGAGTGGGAATAGTCAGTTTGACCCCTACGCTATCCAGCGCTTTCCGTACTGTTGCACTCTCTTGAGTGGGAATCGTCAATTTTACCCGTACACTATCCAACGCTTTCCCTACTGTTGCACTCACTGGAGTGAGAATAGTAACTTTTTTACCCCTACGCTGTCCAACGCTTCCCCTACTGTTGCACTCTCTGGAGTGGGAATAGTAATTTTTACCCCTACGCTATACAACGCTTTCCCTACTGTTGCACTCTCTGGAGTGGGAATAGTAATGTTTACCCCTATGCTATCCAACGCTTTCCCTACTGTTGCACTCACTGGAGTGGTAATAGTAACTTTTTACCCTCCCTCTGTCCAACGCTTTCCCTACTGTTGCACTCTCTGGAATGGGAATATTAATTTTTACTCCTTCGCTATCCAACGCTTTCCCTACTGTTGCAATCTTTGGAGTGGGAATAGTAATTTTTACCCTCCCGCTATCCAACGCTTTCCCTACTGTTGCACTCTCTGGAGTGGGAATAGTAATTTTGACCCCTATGCTATCCAACGTTTCCCTACTGTTGCACTCTCTGAAGTGGGAATAGTAATTTTGACCCCTATGCTATCCAACGCTTTCCCTACTGTTGCACTCTCTGGAGTGGGTATAGTAATTTTTACCCCTACGCTATCCAATACTTTCCCTACTGTTGCACTCTTTGGAGTGGGAATAGTCAGTTTGACCCCTACGCTATCCAGCGCTTTCCATACTGTTGCACTCTCTGGAGTGGGAATAGTCAATTTTACCCGTACGCTATCCAACGCTTTCCCTACTGTTGCACTCACTGGAGTGGGAATAGTAATTTTTTACCCCTACGCTGTCCAATGCTTCCCCTACTGTTGCACTCTCTGGAGTGGGAATAGTAATTTTTACCCCTACGCTATACAACGCTTTCCCTACTGTTGCACTCTCTGGAGTGGGAATAGTAATGTTTACTTTGGCAAATACTTGGTGAGATGGGTTTTCCCAGCAGTCTTCTGAACCTAATCGTGAAGCTGCACGAGGGGAATTATGCGAGGGTTAGATGGGGATCCCAGGGTCAACTAACAGATAGGATCCCTGTGCGGAGAGGAGTACGTCAGGGTTGTGTTATGGCTCCGACCCTCTTCTCCCTATTCGTGAATGGAGTGGTGGACCATCTGATGGGGGAAGAGACGGATGCCCCATCCCTGGCGGGGGAGAGAATCCCCACACTCCTCTTCGCGGATGACACCCTACTAATTTCTAAATCCCCAGGGGGCTTACAAAAACTTTTGAATCGGTTTAGCTCCTTCTGCACCTCCCGAGGCTTAACCATCAATACATCGAAAACTAAATTGATGGCTTTTGCCCCCTCAAAAAGATTTAAAAATCACTTTGTGCTTAATAATGCCCCCCTCGAGCTGGTCACATCCTTTGACTATCTAGGAGTCCGGATAAACAGCCGTATGACTTGGAAGGATCATCTTTCCAAAATGCTACTTAGTCATCGTAGAGTATCTGGGGTGACGTTGAAGGAGCTCCGGGAATCAAGTAGTAAACCGGTCTCTCCAGTCATGGCCATCTATGAGGGACAGATTCTTCCGGCAGCACTTTATGGCTCTGAACTGTGGGGGTTCGAAGGGGTCACAGATCTGATGGTAGCGGAAAACAATTTCTTTAGGAAAGTGGTAGCCCTCCCCGCTTCCACCCCAATGATCCCTTTAAGACTAGATCTGGGCAGAAGAACATTAAAGGACTTGGTGAGGTTACGCCCGTTGCTTTTCTGGTCCCGACTAAGAAGAACTGAGGAGCTTGCAAAGTACGCAGAAGGCCTGGACGATCTACTCTTGCTGGACACAGGTAATAAAATAGGATGGCTAAAAAAACTGAAAGAACTGGCCTTTAATTTGGGACTAAGAGAGGCATGGGAGTCGCAATCTCCGCCACCCAAAGCTGTTATTAAAAAACTTTACTGGGATTGGGTACAGAGTAATGCCACGAGGGCTATGAATGTGGGCTCTCTCACTGACCAATTTTTGTCAATTAAGTGTGTGAGAAAATTGGAACCCTTTCTAGACCTGATAACTAAACCGTTGGATCGAGCGCTGTACCTAAAATTGCGATATGGGACGCTCCCGGTGCATGATTTTACGGCGAGATGGTCGAATTCTGATGCCCTCTTGCGTACATGTCCTGGCTGTGCGGCCCCAAAGGAATCAGTGGCCCATCTGTTTTTCGCTTGTCCAGCCTACAAAGGGGCGCGGAAATTCTGGTTGAAACCCGTCTGTAGGGAACTAGGGTTGAGGTGCCACAGCCAGGCACTACGTGTCCTCTCTACAGACTCTTCATCTGTCATTATGATCTGTGGGGTGGCCAAATTTTTGGGTAATGCATGGTTGAGACGTTCCCGCTTACTAAAACTGCTCCTGGGGGGTCCTACAGGTTGAGGTGGAATTTTTTGTGTAGTAAATTATTGAAATGAGGTGCCCTTGCTTTTTATTGTATTTTATAATCTTTTTATTGGTAAATTGGAAATGTACATATATATGTATTCTTTTATGGTGATAAATTGCCGAATAAAGATATTTACAGTAATGTTTACCCCTATGCTATCCAACGCTTTCCCTACTGTTGCACTCACTGGAGTGGGAATAGTAACTTTTTACCCTCCCTCTGTCCAACGCTTTCCCTACTGTTGCACTCTCTGGAATGGGAATATTAATTTTTACTCCTTCTCTATCCAACGCTTTCCCTACTGTTGCATTCTTTGGAGTGGGAATAGTAATTTTTACCCTCCAGCTATCCAACGCTTTCCCTACTGTTGCACTCTCTGGAGTGGGAATAGTAATTTTGACCCCTATGCTATCCAACGTTTCCCTACTGTTGCACTCTCTGAAGTGGGAATAGTAATTTTGACCCCTATGCTATCCAACGCTTTCCCTACTGTTGCACTCTCTGGAGTGGGTATAGTAATTTTTACCCCTACGCTATCCAATACTTTCCCTACTGTTGCACTCACTGGAGTGGGAATAGTAATTTTTTCCCTCCCACTATCCAACGCCTTCCCTACTGTTGCACTCTCTGGAGTGGGAATAGTAATTGTGACCCCTATGCTATTTAACGCTTTCCCTACTGTTGCACTCTCTGGAGTGGGAATAGTACTTTTTACCCCTATGCTATCCACCGTTTTCCCTACTGTTGCACTCTCTGGAGTGGGAATAGTAATTTTGACCTCTACGCTATCCAACGCTTTCCCTACTGTTGCCTTCTCTGGAGTGGGAATAGTAATTTTTACCCCTACGCTATCCAACGCTTTCCCTACTGTTGCACTCCCTGGAGAGGGAATAGTAATTTTTACCCCTACGCTATCGAACGTTTTCCCTAATGTTGCACCCACTGTAGTGGGAATAGTAATTTTTACCCTCCCGCTATCCAATGCTTTCGCTATTGTTGCACTCTCGGGAGTGGGAATAGTAATTTTGACCCCTATGCTATCCAACGCTTTCCCTACTGTTGCACTCTCTGAAGTGGGAATAGTAATTTTGACCCCTATGCTATCCAACGCTTTCCCTACTGTTGCACTCTCTGGAGTGGGAATAGTAATTTTTACCCCTACGCTATCCAATTCTTTCCCTACTGTTGCACTCACTGGAGTGGGAATAGTAATTTTTTCCCTCCCACTATCCAACGCCTTCCCTACTGTTGCACTCTCTGGAGTGGGAATAGTAATTGTGACCCCTATGCTAGTTAACGCTTTCCCTACTGTTGCACTCTCTGGAGTGGGATTAGTACTTTTTACCCTTACGCTATCCAACGTTTTCCCTACTGTTGCACTCTCTGGAGTGGGAATAGTAATTTTGACCTCTACGCTATCCAACGCTTTCCCTACTGTTGCCCTCTCTGGAGTGGGAATAGTAATTTTTACCCCTACGCTATCCAACGCTTTCCCTACTGTTGCACTCCCTGGAGAGGGAATAGTAATTTTTACCCCTACGCTATCGAACGTTTTCCCTAATATTGCACTCACTGGAGTGGGAATAGTAATTTTTACCCTCCCGCTATCCAATGCTTTCGCTATTGTTGCACTCTCTGGAGTGGGAATAGTAATTTTGACCCCTAAGCTATCCAACGTTTTCCCTACTCTTGCACTCACTGGAGTGGGAATAGTAATTTTTTTACCCCTACGTTATCCAACGCTTTCCCTACTGTTGCACTCTCTGGACTGGGAATAGTCATTTCTACCCCTACACTATCCAACGCTTTCCCTACTGTTGCACTCTCTGGAGTGGGAATAGTGATTGTTACCCCTACGCTATCCAATGCTTTCTCTACTGTTGCACTCACTGGAGTGGGAATAGTAACTTTTTATCCTCCCGCTATCCAAAGCTTTCACTACTGTTGCACACTGTGGAGTGGGAATAGTAATTTTTACCCCTACGCTATCCAACGCTTTACCTACTGTTGCACTCTTTGGAGTGGGAATAGTAATTTTTACCCTCCCAATATCCAACGCTTTCCCTACTGTTGCACTCTCTGGAGTGGGAATAGTCATTTTGACCCCTACGCTATCCAACGCTTTCCGTACAGCTGCACTCTCTGGAGTGGGAATAGTCATTTTTACCCGTACGCTATCCAACGCTTTCCCTACTGTTGCACTCTCTGGAGTGGTAATTGTAATTTTTACCCCTGCGCTATACAACGCTTTCCTTACTGTTGCACTCTCTGGAGTGGAAATAGTAATGTTTACCCCTATGCTATCCAACGCTTTCCCTACTGTTGCACTCACTGGAGTGAGAATAGTAACTTTTTACCCTACCTCTATCCAACGCTTTCCCTACTGTTGCACTCTCTGGAGTGGGAATAGTAATTTTTACCCCTACGCTATCCAACGCTTTCCTTACTGTTGCATTCTTTGGAGTGGGAATAGTCATTTTTACCCTCCCGCTATCCAACGCTTTCCCTACTGTTGCACTCTCTGGAGTGGGAATAGTAATTTTGACCCCTACGCTATCCAACGCTTTCCCTACTGTTGCCCTCTCTGGAGTGGGAATAGTAATTTGTACTCCTACGCTATCCAACGCTTTCTCTACTGTTGTACTCACTGGAGTGGTAATAGTTAATTTTACTCTTTCCGCTATCCTACGGTAAAAATATTTTATATTTTTTATTAATATTTCGTTCATATATATATATATATTCACTGAAAAAACCATAGGTTATAGACCATATATAGTTAGGAATTAGCATTTAGAAAACCTTATTTTACTCACACAAAACCATTGAAATTCCATATATAGTTAGTTGCACTAACTATATATCGCGCACCTGCAATCCACTGCTGATGATGTCACATATTACATCATTCATGACATGGTCAGTGACATCACTGATGACATCACTGATGACATCTCAAATGACATCACTGATGACATCACTGATGACATCTCATTTGACATTACTGATCACATCACTGATGACATCATTCATGTGATGATACAATGAACCTCTTCAGACTCTAATATAACCTTAGATACACTCAGTGTAAACAGACACTCACAGACTGTCACTCATCCATGGAGTTACTCACACACCTAGTCAGTCTTGCAAAGAATCAATCACACCTCGATTTCCTCAACTATATAGTTATACACACCTTACTTATTGGAACATATAATAACACATATTTACTCTGTTATACAATCCCTGATACAAGTTCACAATAATCCATACAGCCACTCACACATTCACTGGCTCTTATGCACAGTTATTTATATATGTCAACTATCACATGTACTGTGTTTTACATATGTACTTACTTTGACATGTAGCACTGAGATATCCATTCACTCACCAATACACTCATGCACACAGTCAACCGCCCATACAGATGTTTCCACATGCACTTTTGAACCCATACATCTAGTGAATCAACTGCTCACACATCTATGCACAGAGTCATACACCTCCCAGACACCCACACACACACTCAGTCTCCCATACAAATACTTGGGCAACTAATCAATAACCCATATAGTTAGTCATATAGCTAATGATCAACACATGCATCAGATTACAAAACAACAGACACAATGATGCACAATTTAAAACAGTTTAGTCACTAACCCATGCACTCAGTGAGCCACATTTAATCACTCACTTATACAGTCAGTCATGCACCTACTAAATCCTTCATCCAGACACTTATACATCCACTCATTCTTCAATATGTAAGACATATTTTAACTTTACAGAAGCATACAGTCACTGGATGTTGTCATCAGTGATGTCATCAGTGATGTCATTTGAGATGTCATCAGTGATGTCATCAGTGATGTCACTGACCATGTCATGAATGATGTAATATGTGACATCATCAGCAGTGGATTGCAGGTGCGCGATATATAGTTAGTGCAACTAACTATATATGGAATTTCAATGGTTTTGTGTGAGTAAAATAAGGTTTTCTAAATGCTAATTCCTAACTATATATGGTCTATAACCTATGGTTTTTTCAGTGAATTTTCAAGGTTTTGTAAATGCTAATTCCTAACTATATATGGTCTATAACCTATGGTTTTTTCTGTGAATTTCATTGGTTTTTGAACAGCTAATATCTGTAGCTGTAAAATGTATTCTTCTTTAAATCCAAAAATATATTTTATATGTTTATGAATAATTTTTTTTTAAAATATTTTTTTTTCTTCGTTCCCGCTTCGCGAATCGGGAAGCTTCCCGTTAGCTGACCTTGATGCCGCGAAATAGACCGCGAGCCGGTAAACGTTTCTTTACCGCAAGTGCCGCGTTAGAAAACAACATCGTGACGCCTCCCGTCCGCATGACGTTCCACGTTGTCGCTTGATACGTCATATGACGTGCTACGTTAGCGAACTGGTACGCGAAGCGAGTGCCAAAGCGCAGGTTTCTGGAAGCAAACCGGGAGGCCCTGCAAAGCGCTTAACGTAAACACAGCAAGTCATGTGACTTGGTAATAACACTTTTCATTGGTTCATTTCACTTTTGGTTTCCTAATGATGTAAGACTAGGTCATATAATCTAAAATGAACACTTTTGATTGGTTGAGAACTCTTGTTTTTCCCAAATGATGAAAATCCCTCCTTCTTTCCTCACTCTGACTTTCATCATTGTGAGAGAAAGACCCTTTGTGATCACTGAGCAATGGCTTCTTTAGTAGCTTCAGCTGGTGCTTCCCCACCACCTCCACCACATCCAAGGAAGAGTGGACCACCTGCTCAAGTTGTAATTCAACAAGAAGAAGAAGAAGAGGAACAGGAGGACGAGCACGAAGAGAGGCAGTTTTTGCCTGAGCAGCCCAAGACGTCTCACCGGAAAGAAAACTTCATTTGGCAATTTTTTAAAATTCCCAAAGGTCAGAAAAAAGTAAATGCAAGATACGTAACTTGCCTTATATGTCAAGATAGACTGTCCAGAGGGACCGACAAAAAATACAGTTTCGGAAACTACACAATGCATCGCCATATGACTAGGTGGCATCCTAACAACTACAGTGCTGCACAGTTTCGGAACGACCTAGATAATCTCCCTATTATGGCCAGAAGATCTGTTGTACCGGAAGTAACGGGACCAGAGGGCAGGGAGATGGTGCCAAATATACAAATGAGATTTGGTGAAGTAAAACACACCTGCGTATTTTGCGATGGATTCATTTCCTACGGAGAAAGAAGCATCACTCTGATCAACAGAGCTATTGACTATCATATGCAAGTTTGTCCGAAACGCCCAAAATAATAAATACTTCTTTTTTTTGTTTTGTTGCTCCTGTTGAGCCCTTTACAATGAATCGTTTTCATTGCCCCCTCCAAGAAAAACCCCAAAAAATATAAAACTGTTCCGAAAAATTCAAAAACAGTAAAAAAATGTTCAGAAAAATAAAAAAAAAAGTTCTTTTCAGAACTACCTCCCCGTTATTAAAAAATTGGTACAATATTTGGAACTGTGCCAACCTCTATTTCTCTTAGTTCGCTTCCTAGTTCGCTCGCTGGTACGCGAACTGGAAGCGAACCAAAAACAGTAAGTATAAGGGAAGGAAACACACACTTATGTTAAAAGAAAGACAGCTATAGGGGAGTAAACTAGAGATACTATTACCCGTAATCCACTGCTGATGATGTCACATATTACATCATTCATGACATGCTCAGTGACATCATCAGCAGAGGATTGCGGGTTTTTTGGCAACATGCCTTATCCACGGTTTAATAACGCTGCCTTTTGCTTTATATAAGTTTTCAAATTGTATGAAATATATACCAATAGGTCTTTATGAACCTTTAGGTAGTGCTTTTGTTCATGAGGTCTGGTCGCTTCCATACACATACAGATGTTTCAAAGATGATCAAGAAGTTTATCTGAATGGAGAGGAATGCACTGAGACGCCAGATCATTCACTAATGTGTAGGCACATACAGTTACACGATTCATGCAACAAACACCGACCAAATATGGCTTGCGTGTTGCAAGGCACGCCAGTTCCTGCTATCATCCCCACGTTCAAGTTGTTGGAAAATGGTAGTTATTTGATGCTCAATAATGAAGATTGTTCTGAGTTAATTAAAAGTATTCCTTTTATCGTAACAGTAAGTGAACGGGTTATTTGCTGCAGAAATGTTCTATTTCCTCCCACACATGAACATAGGGAGTTTTCAATCTGGCCACAAATACCAACCTTGGGACACGTTTCAACGGCATGACAAGAATAAGAGCTCTTTTGTCTCAGAGAGAGGTGGCCTTGAGTTCGGCCCGTGAAACTTTCGTACTTCACATAGCGAACACCCGTACACAGGTTTGCCTTTCAATTTCAGCAACATGTTTCCGACTATCTTTAACGCATCCTCCACAAAATCCCTGGCACACTTTTTTAAAGTTGTTACCAGTGGTCTCGTGACTTCATTTGAGAAAATCTTTGGAGTCATCCCTGCTCCCTTTCATTCCATTTTCTCCACTCTGGTTCGTGGATTGCATTTTTACTTGCATTACCAGCGGACGCTCTTGTGCTTTTTTACATTTTTAAATATGGATGTCCCTCCTATGCAACCTCCGACCCTGCAGCTGCTGACACTGTTCCGCAATCGCATGCTAGAATATTATGGCACAATGCCGTTGGCGATATTAAGCACGGCATATGGATTATCTTTTCGGTTCTCCTACTTCACCTGTGTCCAGCCTGTATTTCACTGCCTGACCTGTGATTTCGATTGGGCCATTGATTTGTGTCTCTGCGGACCGGTTTCTCCTGACGTCGACTTTAATCAGCTGATGACTCCTATCATTACTCACGAGTTGATTTGTCCTGGCGAAAGGATTATGGCTGTGGCATTGATGCATGGACTACTTGGTCCCTGGAATTTACTGGCGGCAGCACAGTCTTTCTTGGAACACAGCTTTCTTGAAAACCCACCGAGCTGTCCTCTGATGGTGATAGAGGATCCGGTGCTGGGAGAGCACGTATGTTCTTTTCCGCTTTTAAATTGGATGGCTGAACTGTTTTCGGATGAAGACGGTGACTTCCTATTGGAGGCTGTTGCAGCTTATTTTGCATACACAGTTATGTCATAGACCTTTTTCATGTTTGATATGCTGAGTACTAGCATTTCATTGACAATTCATTGACTTATTTGTCAAGTTTTTATTATTTACCTTGCCTATTGGCTTAAGACTCGATAAAGTACTTGGCTGTTTTATTTTTCTTTAGCATTGAATTTTCCTAGTTTTTAATGCTTTACCTTGCGGACCGTCCACATATAAACTTGCAATCTGCTCTCATGAGATGGCACTTCTATTATCTTATTCAGTTCGTTTCCGGATCATGAGGAGGTGTCATCTAGGTCCTGGATATCTTTACACCGTGTTAAGTTAGCATGGGCTCATTACCGGTTTAAACGCCATTTTTCCTTTTTTGCAACTTCTGCACACGACACTTAGTTGTTGCTTTAGCTTTCCACCTAGTAGTTCATCGTGGTTTACATGAGAATAATATGTTATTGGTCTACTATCTGCTTTACTTGTTAAACTATATCTGTACAGCGAGTGCTAAAGTTTCAAGAACAACACGATACAGAATTGTTATGAGGTCTGATCTCCACGACTTCATACTCATAACATAAGTGCAACTTCTGCCAATTCTGGGCATGAGGCGGGTTTTATATTGCTTTGCCGAACACACATACACAACAGTTGATGCGGTTCACATGAAGAGAGAGCTGGTGTATGCTGATGTGATTCCTTCAAATCTAAGACACTAAAGTATGGACACGCCCTAAACCAACACAAAGAGACCTTCTTAGCAAATAATATAATATGTGTATTAGGGAGGGTGAGATATAAGCAGCCGCGGGCCGTGGAGGGAGTTACGATGGGGCAGGGAGGCGGGGAGGGGGAGAAGCAGGGTGGAGCCCTCTCTACCTTGCCCCTCCCCCTCCCCGCCTCCCTGCCCCACCGTAACTCCCTCCACGGCCCGCGGCTGCTTATAAGTGTTGCTAACTCTTATTCATTTACAGCATGTTAACATACTGTCACCATTCGCTTTTTATGTACTAGTAACTATGCTGGTAATTTTGCTACTGATAATATGTGTACTTGTATTCTCCACCCTGCTTCTCCCCCTCCCCGCCTCCCTGCCTCACCGTAACTCCCTCCACGGCCCGCGGCTGCTTATAAGTGTTGCTAACTCTTATTCATTTACAGCATGTTAACATACTATCACCATTCACTTTTTATGTACTAGTAACTATGCTGGTAATTTTGCTACTGATAATATGTGTACTTTTATTATCTAAGGTACTACGCCTGAGAAGACGGCATTAGTAAATAAACATTTCAAATACACATGTGTTCTTCTTAACTCCATGTTCTGGTTTCTAAGAAATATATAACGACCGACTGTTCATGAGTTCCACGTATCCTGAGGTACTATAAGTTCATATTCTGGATTGTCTAAACATTGAGAGTTTGTTATATCCAATGTGACACTGTACCTAGCTTGCTAAATAGTTTTTGATTACTAACGTGAGTTTTGGGACACCCTAATTCGCCGAGGTTCCAATCCTCTGTCCACAGTTCTGTGTGAGAACAGAAACCCTGCGACAGGGGCACCCCCGACCCTTGCTGGAGCTTCATCACACTTGCGATACAACTCCAGCAATGCGCCACCTTTACGGCACAGATACATCACGCATCTGTGCTGTTTTTGCCCCATGATGCGCCGCATTGTAAATGCAGCACACCATAGGTGACGGAACAGCGGCACAGAATGACTAACACATCCCTGGTGATGCGCCAGTCATCATAAATCTATCCCTATGCTTCTTATCTTGTTAGAGATGAACCGCCATATGTATCATCAAAGTTATTTGCATTTCCTAAATAGCGAACTTTAAGGAATAAATAGCGATTCTTTACCATTCCTAGTTTGCGATGAGCTATTTGCTAATTAGCCGAATGTAGCCCAATGAAGCCCAATGTAGCCCAATGTAGCCCAAAGATGGCCGCCAGACACACAAAAAAACAAATGTAGCCCAAATATCAGCCAGATGTAGCCCAACTATAGCCCAGTGACAGAATGACCAATCAGCTTCGCAAACCTCCGTTACGCGAAGCGGAGCGCTGTTACAGATATATATCTTTTTTTGAACGTTAATTTCTCAAAATCCACTGGAGCACATATATTGAGACCTAGCAAAGGCACATCGGGCTACCAGTCCCTAATATTTTGCCAAGTTTCGTGCAAATCCATTCAGCCGTTCAATTATTATTTTTATTATTTTTTTTTGCCCCGCGGGGCCCTTTTAAAACCTCCACATCAAACCTAGGGGGTCAGCGAGGATCTACTATGCCCCCTTATAGTTATTTCCCCCTTTGTTTTGACCTCCTCTTGTCTCTCGATCCTACCGAGAGACAAGATGGCGGCCGCTACGGACTGTTTGGAATGTTGACAGACGCCGGAGAACCAATCAGCTTCGCTTCACAAAGCTCCGTTGCGCGAAAAGTCCGCGAACCAGAGCGCTAACCGGTCCGCTGTTACAGATATATATCTTTTTTTAAAAGTTATTTCTCAAAATCCACTGGAGCACATATATTGAGACCTACAAAAGGCACATCGGGCTACCAGTCCCTACAATTTTGCCAAGTTTCGTGCAAATCCATTCAGCCGTTCGGGCTAAAAGTGAGGCCAACCGCCCTATGGAAAACTCAATGTTAAAAACACGTTTTGGGACCCCCCTTTTTTCTCGGCCCCCACTGGACGAACCCCCCCCAAATTTTCAAGGGCTGCTCAGAAACAAAATGTGCCATTTTCCTGAAAATTTCAGCCAATTCTGTCCACAAACGCCAAAGTTATTAGACATAGAATTTTCAAAAAACCCATAGAGAAAAAATCCTAACTATATATACCTACTGGCGACCGCCAGTAGGTAATATATATATATATATATATATGTGTGTATTAATAAATCAATTTGTATGTTTTTTTTTACTTACATTAATTATTTTTTAATTTTAAGGTTATTTAAGCATTTTTGGTAAGTTTAAGTTAATTATATTTATTATTTCATTAATTTTTAATTACTTTAAAGCATTTAAAAAAATTCGATATTTTGACTATCTATATTTTTTACAACGATATTTTTGATTCAATATTTTTGTACTTACCTGTTTGGCGATAGGAAATCGATATTTTTGTATTCTATATTTTTTACTCGATATTTAGGTAGTTCTATATTTTTGTCATCGATATTGTTTCAGTGATCCGATTCTAGGGACTTCAAGATTTTCGCGTTTGCCAAGGCGTTCTGTTTGAAAGACAGGGACTGTGGAAATTTTAGATTCCTTGTCATTCGTTTCGAGAATCTACGTTTTGCTCTTTTCTTGTGACTTTTCCCCTTTATATTATTTCTCTTTTCCTTTCGCTTTAGTGTTGGTCCTGACTCCCTTAAAGTCAGAGTTCCAGGAATTTCCATTTCTTCTTTTTTTGATAATTGGTTTAATGGTTCTTGAAGTCTGTTTCCTTTTTAATTCTCTTTATTTAAAATGATCAGTTATAGAAAGTGCTAGAATGGACGTCCAGTACAATGGTAACATACCTACTTCTCTCCGTGCCAGAGACCAATCTGTATGTTACATTCATCTGTTCATGTGGTCTTATTCCAGCCGCTATCTGTACACATTGTCAATGCACTCCGTTACAGAGTGTAGTGTCTGATTACAAAATATATTCTGTGGTTCCAGAAAGACACACTAGGAGGGGGGAGGAAGGGTGCAGGGAAGTTGAGGAAGGGGCTAGACCTGTTAGGCTCATCCCTTCAAGGGGATTGTTATCAGCCGCATCAGTGTATGCAGCTGGTGCTTGTCTAGTTACTATTTTTCGTCTGGGGCCTGAAGCAGCGAGAGCCCCTCAATCCTTTCGTACCATCGGATATATATTTGCAGCGGGCCCCATATATCTTTTGGTTGAGATTGCGCTGGCATCAGGTCCCAGAATGCCGACAATTGCTCTTGACAGAACGCACCATCTCTGTGCCATTCCTCTCTTTGTGGTACCCATGTCCTATCCCAACTCATTGCAATACATCTCTTAGCGAGTAGTAGAAGCCTGGCTGTCAGCTTTCTGAGAGGTGGGAGGTCTCTAAAATAGCCAAGCAGCGCCGTCAGTGGGGATCTCACCATGGGTATGCCGATCCTGTCTTCAATAGCGTCAACAATGGTCACCCAGTAGTGTTGTATTTGGTGGTACCCCCATGTAAGATGAAGGAAAGTCACGTGGGGGGAGCTAAATCACTGGCAGCGTATCTCAGTGAGCAGTCCTATTTTGGTAAGCCGGTCTGGCATCCTATAAAGTCGGTGGAGGAATTGTATGAGGCGCAGTCTGTAGTTTGGGGAGAGTGCTTGCGCTTGAGTGCCGCAGAATGTCCATTGTTACTGTGTGATTGAGATGCCCAACGCGGCTTCCCAGTCCTGAGGAGCGCGCGTTGAACACACTGGAGCGGTGTGATGCATATCAGAGTATAAGCATGTAATGATCTTGTGCGGAGAGGGGTTCTTCAGGAAGCGCTCCAGTGTCAGGAATGTGGGGGGTGGCAGCTGGAAAAGAGGGGATGTAGCCCCGCAACACAGCAAGCAGCTGGTGGTATGTCATTTGCTCTAGCATAGTCACGCAGCTGGTGGTATGTCATTTGATCTAGCATAGTCAGCCCTTCCCCCTCCTTTACCTATTGAGATGTGATAAAGGTGGTCTCCAGGAAGACATCCCCCATCTTAGTGAGCTTCATGGAACGTAATGTAGTGCAGGGGCCTGAGTCTGCCAAGAACTGCAGTGCCAGGTGTCTGGGCCAGGGGATCAAGGGGGCATACATTAGTTCCTGTCGCGCTCTCTGACGTAGTCCGTGCCAGGCCCTAACTGTGCATCGCACCGTATCGATTATGGTTCAAGGACGGGGTCGTGGCTGGTATACTAACATTGATAGCGGGCCACCTGATCGTGCTAGGATGCGGTGTGCGCCCAAAAAGTGTGTGGGATATATCCCCTGGTAAGTAAATTGTGATTGGGCCCACAGTAGTACAGGTCGAAAACCCTTATTTTCTCTTTTTTTGTGGAGACTCAACCTGTTTGGGTCGCCATTTGAATCTTAATTGGAGCATGGTTTTCAAATAACGATGAAAGTTTAGGACTCTGTTCTTTCTCTCCCTCGATTTTCTTCTAGTTTTCTTGTTGGGGCTTGAAGATTTTGCCTGAGTTGCTTTTTTCTCTTTTTGTCCACTAAGTATTGGAGTTTTCCCATGTAATTTTCTAAAAGAGCCAGTATTGATTCCAAAATCTTCACTGTAATGTAAATGAAGCCCTAGATACTGGATCCTGCCTGTGGGGAAATTGCTGAATGTTGAATTACGGAAATTCTGGAGACTGCGAGACGTTTTCCACTAAATCAGTGATATTACTTGGTGTTTTAGGTACCTCTGAAGTAAAGCCAGGATTATAGATTATGTCTGGTAGAATAAAATCAGTATTTGGTATTGAAAGTAATGCGTCCTTTGCTATTTGAAGCTTTGGATCCAAAAACCTCCCAATGCTCTACAACTTTTGTATATTCAATGGCCTGTTTTCTTTCTTGTTCTTCATCAAGTTGCATATTATTATTGTCCTTTAATTTCTCAGCCTCTAAATTCATGTCATTTTTTTGTTTCTGTGATATTCCATATTCAACTGTTTTTCTCAAGTCACTCTGCTTGGGAAGATTGGGATTTTTTTGTTATTTCTATACTTTCCGGCACTGCTCCAATATGGGGTGCTTTCCACTTACTCTTTCTTGAGGATTGTTACGTACCCAATCTTTTCACATGGATTGTTCGGGTTCTGAGTTTCTTTTATGCCATAATATACAGGTGGTGAAAGAGCCATGAATTATTATTGTTGCAGGTCGCTTTGGATAATATAATTAGCCTCCCAACAGCTGCAAAATTGCTCCATTCTTCTACTGAAAAATTACAGGTATAGCTTGGCCGCCTCCTCGGGCCTCCCGCGTCTCTGTAACCACCGGCTGTCTGCTACAGCGACTGCAAAAAACACCTCCCTAATACTCAAGACTCTCCTCCCTCTTACTGGTGAGTCTTGCCTGGATGCACTAAATGAGCTTCAGGAGAAGGTTGACCTACCTTTTATGTTCTTTATGCTCTTTAAACTACTCACATCCAGTGGAAGGGGACCAGGCTATTCAAAATACGCAGGATGGGGAGATTAATTAATAAATTCCCGGCTGGAATGATCTGAAATGCCTTGAGGGCCTTAGATGCCAGGTCCCTTACCCCTGTCCCTTTTGGAGTTTCTCCACCTCTGACAGAGGCAGTAGAGTAACCAATGCTGCAGAAGGGTAGCAAAACGGAAGCAGAAAAGGAGCAGTGCGGGAGCATGGAACGGGAAAAGGATACTATCATGGTAGGAACAACAGTAGAACCACAGTAGGGCAAAACAGTAGAGCAAAACAAAGGTGAGATGGTGTCGGTCCCCCGGAGGGAAAGCCGCACTGGCCTAATTCCGGCCGCTTCCGTACTACCGTGAGATGCCGCGTCTCTGGCCTCATTTGTTCGGTTCCTCAGTACTCGTACCCTCCCTCGCAACTCAGTGGCACGAAAAATGGCTTCTGGGTTTCTCTTTACCCGAGGTCTCCCCTGGGGCCGACCGTGCCAACCGTACTAGCAGTGCCTCAACCCCGTACCCAGCACTTGGAGACCGCGTGGCCACTTCAGCTATGCTGGCTCGTCACTAGCTCATCACTTCCGTGAAGGCCTATTGACTTTAACTTATGCATTACAAAATAAATAAATAGGCCTACTTCTTTTGCTGTAACAATGCCAAATAAACTGATATCAGACCTACACCATCTGAATCTTTGTCCCAATTATTCCAATCAGGTTTAGATTCTTGATCATTGGCTTTTCAACATAACCAATTCAAACCTACTGTATTGAGCATAAGCCTTCCCAAAAGGTAGCCTTCAGATATATTGTAAGATAAATACAAATATGCGCAGTTGTCAGAGCAATATGGCATCCCTCCGGAGAAGGCCTAATAATGATTAGCATAGTGCAAATCTTCAGTAGCCTCAGTTTGTTTGAGTAAGTTAGCAACATCAACATTTGTGCATACGCTGGTAATCTACGAGTTTCTCTGATGCAAAATACCTTCCTATAGACTTATGTACAGTACAATAACAATCCACTCTTAAACGCCTATTGCCTTTAACACATGCTTTCCACAGGAAGTAAGTCAGGGCTACTAGATTTATCATAATGTTTCCTAATAAACCGATCAAACCTCTGGAATCTGACATACATTTTCCAGTAAATCTGTAGGGTATATGGCCTTTACCTTTATTTTGACACTTTATTAAACACAGGCCTGCTGATGCGTGCATATGTTTGCAACCATTATGAATATATAATTACAAATATGTACAACATTACAGGCAAATTGGCAAAATTAATACACCACATCAAAATGGCCTAACAAGTATGAGTGTACATGGAGTTTGCAGTATGTGTGTTTTATGAGTGTGCATCTCATAAATCAAGAGTTGCGTGTTTCAAGAGTGTGCACAAACGTCTGTATCACAAGGAATATCTGTGTGTTCAGCTTGCGCACCACTTGCATTGTGTATATCGGGTGGAGTGTGCTTATCTGTCATATGTTTCTGCCGTGCGAACTGCATATAGTTTATTGCATTAGGATCCTGTGGGTTGTGTGAATTAAAGAAGTGTGTAATTTGTATCATATACAGTGAGTTTGAGTGTTAGTCGTGCATTTCATGTTGATTATGTGCACCTGGCGTGTGCATGAATCATGTTTCCTATTCGTCTTAAGAACAGACTGTTTCCATACTCAGTCCAAGTTCACAATATTCTCAAGTATTTGCATTCCACTACTGTTTTCAGACTTTCAAAATAGTTTGCAAACTGTTGGAACTTAGTAAAAAAACTTCTGTGAATTTGCTGCTATCCACATAAGACTCTTATTTTTTGCTTTAAATCTCAGAGTCTCATGAAACCAGAAAAAGGGACGAAATAACTGAAAGACCACTGTGCCATAAATATGTGGTAATCATCTGCTCAGTTGCTTCCCAAATATCAGCAGGAAAAAAGTTCCTATGTGAAATCTAATTTTTTGCAGGCTGAAAACCAACTACTGGTCTGTTCCAGACCATATGTGTGAAGGTCAGGCCTGGGCGTAGTTCGCGTAGTTTTGCTTCACGGAAGTCCGCAAAGTAAAAAAAAACTACAAAGTTCAGTGCGTGGCGGGGTGCAGTGCGAACTGCAGTTTGTGCTGGTAATTCTACTCGAGCGACAGCTCACGCTCGCAAATGTACCGTTTGCGATCGCGAACTTACTGTTCCCGATAGCAAGCGGGGAAAAAACTCCGCTGCACATCGCACAGCGGAGTTTTCTGCACTTTGTGAGCTCCGCGGAGCGCAGAAAGCTCTGCAAACTCCGCGAGCAGAGAGAATTTCCACCGCCCAGGCCTAGTGAAGTTGGCTGCTGCAGTATCACACCATAGGAATTTTGGTTTCAATCATTTGCCCATCTTTCATATCGTCTCTGAGGTATTGTATACCGTATTGTAATATTTGAATTGTACTAGATTCAAGTGGGACAGAATCATTTGATGCCCATTTTAGCCTTCGTTCATGCCTCATCATTCAGGGGTCTCTCATCTCATCCCTATCAAAATCTGAGGTTCTATAACAGGTCAGATGTATTTACCACTAAGGATCTTTAAGTTCAGAAGTTTCCCTTTTATCTAGAATTATCACAGTTGGTTTGGCACGCAGCAGGTCAAATTCAGGGGGGACAGGCAAGTCTGCTGTAAGTGTCTCCACCGCATATCTTATTTGTAAGTAATGATAATTGAGAATTGTGACGGACAAATTCATCCTTTAATCCCTCAGACAATTTTATATGATCCCCACTGTTAAGTCTTTGAGCTTTGCTGTGTGCGTGACCTATGTTTCTTGCCAAAGTGGGGTTTAACATCTAAGTTTACTGTCCCATTGTATCCCCTTCAAGGCCATGCATCAGCATTTCAGTGTTATCCTGGTGATGAGGGGAAGTGAACAGAAAGCTGCCTGGACATAGAATAAACCCAAAACCTCAGCTCACTCAAAAAGGTTAATCTTACATTAATCTGTGTCGTCTCGATCCCCAAAAAGTCAGTTGATGAAGTGAATAAATTGGGCATCCATACAACACCAAAGAGACAGAATGAGGCAAAACACCAGATCATGCCTGCCGCTTAGAAACACTCCAAACACAGTGGCTTGACACACTTTTAGTGTGCTTAGGGAAAATTATCCCTCAAACCCTAGTACAAGTCAAACTATCTTCTTCTGCTAATATCCCTATAGAGAAATGGCAATTTTAAGAATTGGATGACGTAGGCTCAAATCATGATTCATTTGCCACCTCGTCCCTCCTGGTGAGATGATACTACCAGGGCAGACTTAACCTCAGGGGGGACTGGCCTGAGGGAGTTCTTAGAAATTAATTATTATCTCTGGATAAAATACTAGGATCCAGTTAAAAAACAAACCATAGGATATGCCACAAAGTATCTTTAATTCGGGTGGTATCCTAGGTTTGCGTAAAAAGTTCCATAAGGTAGTCTCAGAGGATGCATGTGGTTGTTATGACCCTGACGTAACATTATGCCAACATGTGTCTGCCCATTCACTAGAGCCTACAGGCTTGGGAATTCATCAAGGCTGGATATATGTATCCTTACACTCATTTGATAATAGTGAAGAGTACCATAAAAAATGTCCAGAAGACCCACCTATCTTTAAACAATCACAATTAGTTAATACCTAGTTATGGGAAAGGGAAAACAAATATATCTATAGCAGTGGATGTAGGAGTCTTAGATGCCGTAATGAACTCTGTTTTCATTACGGTCATATCTTTGGATAAAGCACAATAACACCACTGCACATTAAAAATATTAGTGTAAAACACAGTAACAAATGTGGCACAAGTGACATAAAAACATTAATCATAACATGCATACATAGGTGGTGCAAAACACACGTATATAATTCCGGTGTGGTTTCTTTACCTTATGCTAGGGGGCCAGTTGCCTCACGGTCTGTTCTGGGTCAGCTCCTCCTATAGTCTCACTCTTATGTTGTGATCATATGTAGTCGCAGAGAAGGAGGGAAGAAAAATAAAATTACAGGAGACAGTGAGTGAATGTACTGTCCCTTAGTGCTCCCTGAATGTATTTTAGGGAACTCCTCAGGTTCTCACATGTTGTAGTAGAGTCCATTCCGAATTTGTAGGCACTGTTTTCTTATCATCTCAACATCATATTGTAGGAGCCTTCTGCATGTGTACCCCCACTTTTTGCCTGGTGCTAAGCTGGTTTAAGACTAGTCTGACTGGGATCCTGCTAATCAGGACCCCCGTCTATCTGCTTTCTCCCTAAACTTTTATGTTAAGTACTTAGGTAAACTCCAGATTAGATATGGGGTACCCTTGTCAGTCCCTAGTATGTGGTACACATGTACCCAAAGCATAGGTACCCCAGAGGTCTCCCATGGGCTGCAGCATGTATTATGCCACCCGCCACCCATGAGGGACCATGCAAAATAAAACTTCAGGCCTGCCATTGCAGCCTGTGTAAGTTGGTGTATGCACTACTTATTACAGATGTAGGTTTACTATATCTAAGGCTCATTGCACTTAAAACCTATAGCAGGCCTTTACAATCCTGAAGACAGGGTGCTTGGTTCTAAGTGAGAGGGTGCCCCTGCATGAGCAGGACACCCCTGCAGCATACGGAATCCATACTCTCAGGTTGTCGATAATGCAGCCATAGACTAAGACAAAGGGGCATTATGTGACCGCGTGATGCCCAACTCTAAAACGGCTGAAACAAACCCTATCATGTTTGGTGTCAAAAATGTTGGAATCATACCCCCACACTGGTAACTGGTGTGGGAGGTATGATTCCACCCATCAGAAGCATCCTTTGTGGTGTTCCCGGTACCAGCCTCCTAGTCCCGGACAGCACAAAATGGTTACTGCCAACCAGAGACACATTTCTGCCCTCCTGCTGCTGAGCCAAGCTCGAGCAGGGAAAGGCAGGACAATAGGCATTTTGTCACAGGGAGCTGTGACCACCTCCCAGACAGGATTAAGGGCCAGATGTACTACCCACCAAATAGTGAGTCGCAAATTGCATCGCATTTGCAACTCTCAATTTGTGACTCACTAATTGGGATGCAGCATGACAGGCACCTATGACAATAATAGAGGTAACACTTGGCTTAAGGGAACACCCAGAACAAAATGCTGCTACTGGCATACTGATGGTACTTATAGGCATAGAGAAATCTGTGGAAAAATGCTGGTGCTCATATAGTAGAGGAAGTTCTAGGTGTGGAGGTTCCATGGCAAAATGCTGGTGCGGGCATGTTTTATGCAATTATTTGCATAAGGTAGAACAAGAGTGGAACCATGCCACAGGAGAAGGCAAATGACAAAATGCTGGTCCTGGCATTCTAGAGAAGAAATTTGAAATAAAGACCATCCGTGCTATATAGATGGCACGAATGACAAACGTCTGGCATGGGCACATCTTATGTAATTTTTGGCTGTGGGGGCACCCGTGGAAAAGTGCTGGTGCTGGTAGGGTAATTCTGACATAAGGTGGCACCTTCTGCACATTTTGAAATAAATATAGTCAACTCATAGAGAGCGCTCAGTTTCGTTGGCCTGGTTCACCAAGAAAGAGTTAAAAATATTTAATGAGTGAATTTTCAGGGAGTATTTTTGATTTAAGTAAATTTATGTGAAAATTGTGCTTTAAAATGCACTACTTGGCTCAATTCCATCAACATTTTCAGCGGGCAGGGGGAGAACCTCTCTCCTCCTCAAACCCTTCCTGGAAAAGCTTGGGCACACTGGCTACCACTTAGGGCAAGTGTCATCATGGTGAAGGTCATGTGACATCACTTACTGGGATGTTTCAGGGTCACAAGTTACACCATGTCACTTCTTGTGATATAATTAAGTTCAGAGGGTTTGTGGATGTCATTTCCACTACCCCTGCATTCTGGTGAACTGACATCCATACAGAGGGTGGAGGTGGGGGAGGGATATAGTTTTTCGTTTCCCTACTGATGTATAGAGTCTCACCGTCATACAATAGCAACCCTAAGCCTGTATAAAGTTATTTTTCTGCTTCTTAGGTCATTCACAAAGGTTTTGCTGTGTGTTACCACAATGCTGCTTCTCGCAGACTGCCAATGGCAGTTCTGCATCCCAGATTCTTAAAATGCACAACTTGGCTTCCTAGTCCCAAGCAGCTATGCTGAAATCAGGAAGAGTCTCTGGAATAAAAGTATGGCCATGAAGGGCAGAGGGCTACCAGGGAAGACCGGGAGAGAAGGGATTAACTCTCGCACAGAGGTGAAGCTGCCATTCACGAGCCTCTAGCGCACAGTTGTGCACCTAAAAAAAATTGTCAAATTAGTCTATTTCTTCAGCTGCATCCCAAAGAGGGGGCCCTGCTGTGTGAGGTTTATCATTGGTCTGGGAAAGGGGTCTGGTCTGTACATGTGAGGGAGACTGAAGAGGATACGGAGGGAGGGAGCAAGGGTGAGAGTTGAGGAGAAAACGTTGGTACGGGGAAGCGAGTTGGATAAGGGGTAGGAGGTGAGGAAGAGAGGAAAGAGGGAGTCGGACGGGTGAGAGTGGGAAGGAGGAGATTGGGAGGGAGAGGGTGAGAGCCCGGAGCTGCCGTAAGTATTTGAGAGCAGAAACATTATGCAACTCTACTGAGAGTCTCAGCCCACAGATAGGGTGCAGC
Organism: Lissotriton helveticus; assembly: GCF_964261635.1. Lineage (NCBI taxonomy): Eukaryota > Metazoa > Chordata > Amphibia > Caudata > Salamandridae > Lissotriton > Lissotriton helveticus. The sequence continues at coordinate 158,683,873 of NC_136073.1, read as the reverse complement.
CAACATGCAGCCGGCCGACAACGACTCCCGGCAACTGCAGGCTGAGGCACGCCCCACACGGGAGGGAACCACAAGTGGGGGTGCTCCATCCGTGGAGGACAGCAGGGGGGGTCGCAGCCGCCCGCCCCTTGCGCACTTCCCTCGGAGTCTCTACGCCCCGCTTGTGTCATAGGGCTGCCAACCTTGGAGTTCAGCGATTCGTACTTGGACAGCCCGGACTTTCGGGACCACCTCAAGTGTCACAAGAACGAGCTGGATCGAACCAACAAGTTCATCAAGGACGGCAGTATAATGATCGGGGCTCTGCAACGGGGGGTGCTGGGGGGTGAGAGAAGGGCAGGCTGGTGGGTGGGCGGCAAGCATTTTTTTGTTTGAATGGATCCAGGGACGTGCTCCTCTGCTGTAGACAAACAAAACAAAACAAGTTTATTTGGAATCCCCCCCTCTTTGTCTGGACTCTCCACTGGGGCTTGTGTGTTGGTTGGGGGGAGGTTCTGCTGCATGAAAAATACAACTTTGTTTTTTGCAGATTTTTTTAAAACAACGCCAATATTGTGGGAATGCGTTTCAAACAACGTCTCCTTAATGAACTTGATACACCAGAGAAAACTAGACTAGTGAAAGTTGCCCTGCACAAAGTCCTACTTTGATGTGATAAGATCATGAATCAGCTTAGAACAACACATGAGGTGATCCGGGCTTGGACGGGTCCCTGGGGTGAAAGTGAAAAGCCAAAAGGTTTAGAAATAAAAGTGGAAAAATACCTCGAAGGGCAGATATATAATAACGGCCTTTTGAGCATTGTTAACTGGTTCCAGTTAGATATGTTTTGATATCGGCCTTGGTGCTTTTTATACAGTAGTGTGGGTGGCCTTCCTTTCAAGTGACAAAGGGATCATTACCAAGCGCGCACCTCGCTCTGAAAGTAAATTAAACATGTTTGACGAGGAGAGGAGGAGGCAGCAGGGGGAGGGGAGAGAGGAGGGAGCCTGTGCCTGTTTCTCTTGTGGGAGCGAGCAGGAACCATCTGTTAATTACAAACAGATGGTTTCAATGCTCGCTCCCACAAGGGATTAGCCAAACGTGCACGGGTTGCCATTCAAAGCAATGCAATGCGTGCACGTTTTTGCCTGAAAAATGGAATCGATTTCTAAAGGTCTTCTCTAATGCAGCGAATGCACGCTGCATAGGCGAGAACTAAAAATGAAACTTTGAAGTTTCATTTTTTAGGGGCAGGGAGTGGTCCCTGGGACCACTGTCTACCCTTAAAAAAATATTTGTATACCCATTCACAAAGAAGAAGTGGTCCCCTTGGGACCCCTTCCGTTTGCGAATGGTTTACCACCTACTTGAAGTAAGTGGTATATTGAGAGTGTTTTGCGACCGCAATTGGGTCGCAAAACATTTGTACATAGGTTTAGGAGTTGCTAATAGTGTGTCGCTAAACCTATTTTGCGAGTCACTAATTGACAAGTGACTCGCAAAATAGATTTAGTGCGTGTTGGGCATACCTATTTTGCAGTCGCAAAATATGGTCGTACATCTGCCCATTAGTGTATTGGGGCTGGGTGGGTGCACTTGCTAGCGCCTAAATGTCTGCATGAGGGGCACATTTGGTGTCCCTGTCCATAGTCCAGTTCAAACCAGTCCTGAGAGCCATTGGCTCACATTCTGGCGCGAAACTTGACAAAGGACATTGGAGTAACCTCCCCTGTGTCCTGACCCTGCCCTGGGAGGGTCCCCTAAATCTTTCCAACTCTCTCCCTTGGGTATTTAAGGGATTACATGGCTGTAGGTCCTTAAATTTGTTGTGAACATTATTCAAACCTGAAACCACTGCACTTCGACCATCTACGCACTCTGGACTGCTCTGGACTTTGTTTGAGCCTGACTTAAACTCCCTTTCAGTCTGCTGCATCGTCTGTGCCCGTGCACCATACAGAATATGTGCAGGACCTGTGGAGCATCCAAGACACCTGAAGATATTCTCCCTTGGAGTGAAGGAGTCATTCCCCTGCATCCGCAGGCACTGCAACTCTGCTGACTGGTCTGCTGATAATGAGCTCCTACGGACTCCAAAGCATTCAGCAACACAGGAGATGGGTTCCTACATCCCTCAGGCCTGAGCTGCCCTCTCACTCAGTTTATGTCAAGGTAGAGCACCTGCAGTGATCCTACCATGCCCCATCGAACAGCCGACTGGTACCGTTAGAGTTGCAGCAGCATCTGTTTCTACTTAAGAGAAAATGGGCTGGCCAAGAGGTCATGTTGTTACTGATGAGCTCCAACAGCTATGGAAGAGGGAACCTTTTGAGCACCGGTGTTTGGGAGATGTGGCTGTGCCCATCGGGCACTTTAATTTCAAAGGTGTTTGCCTCAGTGAAGCGCATGTGATCCCAGAGTATGGGACTGCATCTGGTATGCATGGACAGATATTGCTGTGCTGGCCAGGACCGAGGTGGAGCTACAAAATGGTTGTGCACTTGCAGGCCTAGCGTGCGGCGTGGCCATGTCAATAGTACGTGCCACTCTGCTGCAGAAGCCTATAGTAGGCTACCCTGTCTCCCAGGGCTAGTGGGAAAGAAAGTCTATTTCCCAGTGGGATTGGTATGACAGAACCAGACTCAAGACGAGACAGTCCTGTATTTTCAGAATGAACTGTAGGAGTTGTAGTGGCCCTTTCCAGTCCGGTCTTAGTTATTTATCTTAGTGTGAAGAGAAATATTACTCTCAAGGTAAGCGATATGTGGGTGACAAGGTAGTTCTATACAAACAGTAATTCTGGCAAAATGCAGTAGGGTCCCTCCCACTGGCCCAATGGTTGCAGCAGTTTGTGTTTGAGAAGAGGAATGGTGACAGGTTTGTGGAGGGGGTATAGACCATACTCAGTGACCCTAAATGTCATTTAATTGCCCATGGCAGTTTGTCATTGAGTCCAAGAGAGTCAGCATGGATGAGGAGCACCCAGCGCTTTTCATATCTCAACAGTGCCTTGCACATATCTGTATGCCTGTGTTCTATGTTCTCAATCCCATACCACTCAATGTGGTCAATGTTAGTGTTCAACAAAGTGTCTTGTCAATTTTGTCTCTCCTATTTGTGCTTCTACGTTCAGTAATGCGAACACATATCTTCCTGGTGGTCATACCAATATACAGGTGCTTGCAGGGACATTTTAGGACATATTTCACGTGATTTGAATTGCAGTTTGTCAGGTGTTTCAAAACCCATGGGATCGCCAGTTCCAAGTCAACAGATTTGCATTTCTTAGTGAACTGACACACCACACATCCACCCGTCAGGGGGTGTCCCATAGTGTCCTTTGGGTATCCACTGGTCTTTTCTTCAAGCGTGTGTGAACCAGGGCATCACGTAAATTCTGGTTCCTTTTAAAGGAGAAACATAGGTTATGCCATTTCCAAATTCCCAGAGTTTAGTATGCCCCTGTGTCTCCTAAACAGTTTAGTGTCTTAGTTAGAGATGGGAGTGAAAGTTGATATACAGATAGGTCTTGATTCTCCTGGCTTCTAATAGGTGCCCAAAAGAGCCTCCCTATTGTAATGTGGGGCTCTTTTTCTTGCACTGGTAATAGTTTTTTATGGATAGTTCCTATCTCAAAGTTTTTTTTTCTGAGTATTTCCATATGTTCTCTATACTTCCCAATCTCTGTGACCTATTGATAAGCCTTTCCTGAGTGCTTGGTGGTGGAAATGATTAAATCGTAGAGTTTTTTACTGTGGGTTCATAATAATAAACCTCAGTCTTCAGAATACCTCCCTCATGGAAACATCTATAGGTCCAAGAATAGCATTTCCACATTGCTCATATTCATGGTGAATCTGAGGAAGGGGTCTGGACTGTTCACCCATTTCTTAAACTCGATAACTTCCTCCCTGGTGCCTCTCCAGATCACCAGGATATCATGTATGTATGTTTTCCACAACCTCATCTGTCTAAGGTATGGATTCTCATCCCAGTAGATTCATTCAGTTTCGAAGTTGTGCACATACAGATATGCCAAGCTGGGGGCACAGGTACTCCCCATGGAATACCATGCGGTTGCAAGAAGAAATCCCCTTCATATTCGAATATATTTCTTGTAATGGCCATGTGTGCGTAATCAAGAAGAAGCTTGACAGGTGCCATTTTTTTAGCCTATCTGGGAGTCAAAATGTTGTCTATCACCTTTAGTGTGGACCCTTGAGGGATGTTTGTGTATAATGATTCCACATCTTGGGTTAGTAGCAGTTCTTTGCCTTATTCAAAAGTCATGTCTTTTAACTTTTTTAGTATGTCCTTGGTGTCCTTCAGATAGGAGGGCATCTGAGTTACTAAAGGTTTCAAAATAAATCACTGAATTGTAATAATGGTTCTAGAGCTGACCCTATCCCCAAAGCAGTAGGGCATCCAGGGGGAGGGTTTTGGTTCTTGTGAGCCCTAGGCAGAACATAGAAGGGACAGATAGGGAAAGACGCCTTCTATTTGGTCACCCAACCATTGTCAAGGGTTCCTTTGATCATGAAGAAGATTTCTTCCATGATTTCAGGGGTAGGGTCTCTCCTCAAGTGTTTTATAGTGTAGATTATTCCCTAAGAGTTCAAATAGTCGGTGTAGTACATGTTTCTGGGCATTAGGACTATCCCGCTCCTTTTCTTAGCTCATTTTATAATCACCATAGAGGCCTCTCCTAATTCCCTCAGGGCCTCTTTTAATGCCCTGCTGACATTTTGAAAAGTATCATGGTTGACCTGTCTCAAGGAATCTAAACAGACATTAATCACCTGTTCACAAGCGGCCACCTCTGGTGGTAACTATTGAATGGTAGGTGTAAAAGATGATTTTTATGAGGTCAGTATTAGTTTCCACACCGCTCTTGTCCCCTATTGTCGCTCGGTGGAGAAAAAGACCTGTAGTTTAATCTTCCGAAAGAATACGGCCATTTCAATCTTTAGTTGGGAAGGATCATTTCTTATTGTGGGTACAAAATCCAAACCCCTGTAGGAGACGCCCTCACGGAATAGACCATAAGGGAATTGGCCACCTGGCACTAGGTAAAGAAACCACACCAAGATTATATCTATGGTTCCCATCCCTCCACATGTGTTTTGTACCACCCATGTATGCGTATTATGAATGAATGTTTTTATGTCACTTGTGCCACGTTTGTTACTGTTTTTTACAATGTTGTTTTTAATATGCAGTGGTGTCATGCATTACCCTAAGATATGACAATAATGGAAACTCAGACCATTATGGCATCTAAGACTCAGTCCCCTACTACCACTGCTATATATTTAATTTTTTTCTCCTTCCCTTAACTATGTACTAACTCCTGGTGATTGTTTGAAGAGAGGTAGGTCCTCTCGATGATTTTTTTATGGTACTCTTCATTATATCAAATAAGTGTAGGGATAAATATATCCAGCCCTGATGAATGCCCTGTAAGCTCTAGTGAATGGGAAGAAACATGTTGGCATGACAACTCAATGGTACGTAATGGTCATATCAGCCACAAACAGTCTCTGAGTCTACCTTTTCCTCAAGACTAGGATACTACCTGAATAAAGGATACTTTGTGCATATCTTAAGGATTTTTCACATTTTTAAGTGGATCGTCGTATTTTATTCAGAGAAAATAACGAATTTCTAAGAAATCCCTCAGGTCAGCAGCCACCCCCCCCTCAGGTTGAGTCCGCCCCGGTAGTATCATCTCACCAGGTTGGGATGATCATCTCGCCAGGGTTGGATGAAGTGGTAAATAATGAAACATGTCACATTACGTGAGTTAGCCTACCTCCTCCTCCAATTCTTGGAATTGCCCATTTCTCTAGCAGTAGCAATATAGTTTGACTCGTACTAGTGCTTGGGGGATAATTTTCCCTAAGCACACTGAAATGGTTTCACACTACTTTGTGTTTGAAGGGATAAATTAGGCAGCCCAGTAGAAGCAATAGAAGTTGGGCAGTTGCAGTCCACCATTGTATGCCATCTGTGTGCATATATTAAAGGATTCTCTTGGTGGTTCATCAGTTCACAGGAAAGTGTGGATATGAGCATGCAGCTCCATGGAGAAACCCAGTGGGATCTCACAGGAATAATTTTGCAGTGTGCACAGAAACCTAGAGAGTGAGATCATCTTGAACAGAGCCCCCCTGCCCATAATTCAGTGCATGAATTTAACCTCCTCGGTCCTGGTTTGCAATACAAATGATAAATAAGATTTGTATAACTAATATGCATAACTAAACAGCATAGCATAAACCAAATATGCATATGCACAGTCTGTAGAACACGATTTAGAAGAGGGGAATCACGGCCTATTGAAGGCAATGCCGCTCTAGAATAAATGAGCCCTTTCAACACTCAACAATGGTAATAAATGGTTAATTGCACTCTGCATATCTTAATATATATATTTATGGCCTAGTAGTGACAATAAATGCGGCCAAACAGCATGTTAATTCGAACAATTATACTAATAAACACACACTTCACATATTTATTACTAAAATGCAAAGTTTAAATTACCACAGTACAGCAAAAGTGATATGAGAAAAATACCTTTTACTGTCTCAATGTTTGAATGTGAGAAATACTTTGCACATAGAAATGCCTCACATATTGCATTGTAACAATGACATTTATAATAAAAAAGCATATAAACTCTGTATTTTACATGTATAATATTTATGCCATGTTGGTAAAAAATAAATGTGGTCCAATAAAACATACTATTTTGAGCAAGCGTAGTACTAAAAACAGATCCAGGGATTCATTATTACACTGCAAAGGTCAAAACCCATTTAGTGTCATTATAGAGTAATATAGTCTGGATCATACCCTAGAATACAATTTATTCACACTATGGGCATATGCAACAAGATTGAACGCAGGTGCTGCTAGAATACCTGCATAAATAAGTAATGTGCATGAAAGAACAGCCTGGCATAAACCATATGACAACAAGCATTGGCATAGCCAAAAGGTCTCTCCTTTGGGACTTTATAAGTTTATAAGCTGACAATACCTGTCAATCTTTTTAACCTTTTAATGTAAAATACGCTTCACAGTTCACAAACGAAGGAGTCACCGGGCGCGAGGTATCTTGATAGTACAGAGACTATACTTGTGCACAGACAGGGAAATGTGCAGACCAGGGGGGGCTCAGGAGGGGCGGGTTCCGGGGGGCAGGCACTCAGCACAGATAATGGGAACATTCTAGAAAAGAAGCAGAAAAGGGATAAAATCCATAGCACTCTTTATAGGGAGAGGGGAGGTGGGAGGGGGGAGCGGAGGTTCCGGGGTTGCAAAAATTTCCCAAAAGCAAGAGACTGGTGCCAGACTTACACCTGAAGAGGCTACAGCTCCAAGCTAAACGTGTCGAAACAACAAGGGAAAGAAGACAGAGCTAGATGCTGTGTGTACCCCAACTTTACCGGATTAAAAACCACAGGCCACCCAGTGCGCGAACACCTCACATGCCCAGCGAGGGGTGTGAGTGATCACAAGCCACCCAGTGCGTGATCATTTCTCCTGCCAAGCGAGGGGCATGCACGATCACAAGCCACCTAGTGCGTGATCATTTTACCGGCCAAGCGAGTGACGTACGGAGGGTCACAAGCCACACAGTGCTGAAGACCTCACCTGCCCAGCAAGATGCATGCGGGAGTCACAAGCCACCCAGTGCATGAACATTCCACCTGAGGCACTTCAATAAAGGTAACCAGCAGTTTAAAACGCCTACAATCGCACAGCGCAGTATGAAGGCCGGTAGCTTCTGACTCAAGCCTACAGGCCGAACCAGTCATGAAACATTCAAGGAGGCAGCGCTAGGCCTGTTCTCGTGTTTATAAAGTGACTTCCGCCCTTCTAGTTTAGTGTCCCAGCACCTCCTCACTTCATCAAATTGACCGAAGTGCACCATGGGAGGTGAAGAAGGAGCAGGGAGTCAAACCCCAGTCTAGAGACCTCCACCAACCAGTCAAGCAGGCCCGGCTTCCGCGGGCAATTCAGGGTTAAACAAACAGACGGGATTCATGCCATGGAAAACAAGCACGCGCCCCTTGCGCTGACGAGGAGAGGAGGAGGCAGCAGGGGGAGGGGAGAGAGGAGGGGGCCTGCGCCGTATTTCCTTGCGGAAGCAAGCAGGAACCATATGGTTTCAAAGCTCGCTCCCGCAAGGGAATCGCCAAACATGCAAGCTTTGCCATTGAAGGCAATGGAAAGCGTGCATGTTTTTGGCTGTAAAGGCGAATCAATGGCTAAAGGTCACCTTCCTTTGCAGAGCATGCACGCTGCGTAGGCGAGACCTAAAAAGAGCAGACTAACAAGCTATTTATTACCATTGTCGGGAGTTGGGCAGCTAGAACATTAAAGCTTTGTCTGCTACAACCACCCACCTTCCATTTGCGATGTGACTCAGAGAGGTGAGTGCTACAAGGGAACAGTGAGCCGTGTGCCATGAAATAAGTGCACCAATTGTTCTACACTATTACCTTGACAAGTCTGCATTTTGGATTAACATAAAAATTTTCTATTGCAAAAAATTTCAAAGCGCATTGGCACCCCGGTGACTGACCCCGGCCACTCCACTAGCAGTGCAAGCTGCATATAGAATCCGGCCCCTACGTTTACCAAAACACAGGATCCAGGATTTGCTGAACACAAAACTAAACAGCAGATATAATCAAGTTAAAATGTGAAAGCTACCTGCCTTCAGAAAGTTATTTTAAGTAGAAAAGTAGCAATATAATGCACTTTACCAATAGAAAAACACATTTCCTCCAGGTGTGAGACCTTGTAATATATTTTGCTTCAGAAAATTGAGTCTCTGTTCTAATGCTACATCTGCAACGGCATACATCAAATGTAACTTTAGAAGGAGAATGGCCTGTCTGTGCTTCTGTGTGCTTCATTGAAGGCAGAACATATTAAGTGAGACATGGTCTAAAGTGAATATAGGTCACCAACTTGGGATATTGTAGGATGGGACTGGGATAACTAGTTGCAATAAAATATTTTGAAAGTCAAAATCCATAACCTGTAGGTATGTTCATTGTACGTAGACAAACAGAGAATATCAAACCCAGAAAGGGTGATGTACCCTTAAGTAATTTATAGCTGAGGTAAACCATGGTCTAGCTGCTTGAACTAGTTTTAATGAGTACTGTATTATTGACCTTACATTACTAGCAGATCGTGACTTCATTTGTATTAGATACAGTAGTAAAATACATTTAAAACAGGCCTTTAAATCAAGAATGAAGGACTAGTCAAACCAGGTATTGTAAGAAATATTAGGTGATGGGTTCAAAAATGGTAAACCTGAATTCTGTCGCTCAGCATGCAAGGTGATCAATGAGGGAGATGGCTGAAAATATATGAAAGAATAAAAGGGATCATTTTCAACAGACCACAATGACTGTAAATTAGAGAAACCCCAAGGTTCAGTTTCATAATATGTTATGACTTCCATAAGAAGTGTAAAACTTGTGTAAGTCCTTTGACAAATTAAGGTTGCATCACATTTAACCTGCTCAGATAGATCTAAAACCAGTAGGGGCAGTTTTCAATAAGAATTATGTATGACTCGTGGTAATACCATGGAAACAGCTTTTTGTTGCATTTGACCATTCTGAGGGAATATTCTGAAACTTCAAAAAATGTTAATTTTCACAATTTTATATTTGCTCGCTTTCCTTTCAGATCAGCTATGGATCCACTGTCTCTCTACTTAGTGACAAACAGCACTTCCCCTCTTTCCTGCGCACCGTCCCGAGTGATGAATATCAGTCCCGTGTGCTGGCCAATCTCATCGGTTTGCTGGGGTGGACTTGGGTTGGTGTTTTGGCTGAAGACACTGACTATGGCCAACTGGGTAGCCAGCTCCTTATCGATGAGTTGTCAAAGTATTCAGTCTGTGCTGCTTTTCATGAAAGGCTCCCTGTAGGGTACTCCCAGAGGAGAATTAATCACATTATCCAGGTGATCATGGAATCTCGGGCCAAGGTTATTGTGGTTTTTTCCAGCTGGGATCCCATGCTTCCTCTCATGATGGAGGTGAGACGACTTAATCTCACGGGAAAGGTTTGGATTGGAAGTGATGGATGGGCCCCTGTGTACTTTGATTTTATTAATGGCTCCCTAGTAATAGGACTCAAGAAGCGTTCGCTGCCAGGGTTTCAAGAATTCATGCTTCGTCTCCGGCCCTCTCTCACCCCTACCGATATCTTCCTAAGGAGTTTCTGGGAAAATATCTTTGGTTGCTGGTGGCCACAAGATGAGGCAAACCAAACTTCTACCAATAGCAACGACTGTCACAACACAAGACTTAATATTGCACTTCTTGATGAGAGAGCAATGAGCAATTCAGCAACTTCTTATAAAGCTGCCTATGCCATTGCTCATGCCCTGCATAATCTGCGGACCTGCATTCATGGGGAGGGACCTTTCCAGAACGGAAGCTGTGCAGACAGGCTTCACTTTAAAACCTGGCAGGTGAGGATTTGCATGCATTTTAGTAAACTTACTACTTTTAAGCAAGGTATGAACTAATTGGCCCAACAAGTTACTCCCACGTTTTAGCATTCCAGACAAGGCCCATGAAACAAGTAAATAACGCTGTGCTTTAAAATGTTGTCCAGTGATTAAGCTCAAAATAATAATACAAAATTGCCCTCCAGCTGAGCCCCTGATTTTGCAGGAGGAAGTTAAACCTACCTAAGGACAATAACTTTGCAATTTTCATCTATCGGTATACTAAGGTGAAGTATAACATAGTAAACCTTCCAAACCTTCCAAAATATCATAGCATGTTTGGCGGAGAAACCAAGTTTAGAAAATGGCTACCAAGCTGTGCTATGGGAAGAGTATCCGCCAGTATGCTTTTCTTGTCCCCTAAAAGGAAGAATTTGCGCTCTAGGAAAAGTGAACCCCTGGCAGTTCTATTTTCTCAGTCATGTTTCAAACAGGAAATTTTGTGAGGCTTCTAGCACTGTAAAAGTCTCAGCTTTTGGTACCCCTCTCAGGAATTGCTTGCGGTTGACAAGGAATATTCCCACAGTCTTGATCAAACAACATAAAATATGGTATCTTAAGATAAGGACTTGTAGACTCACTGTAACCAACAGAACATTCCTCTGTGGACAAAGAGGTCAGCATGCTTATGTTTGCAATTAGGAAAGGTATCTTTAACCTCAAATGCTTCCTAAACTCTGTCTTTAATACATCAGATATGATACTTACAGGGGACTTTAATCTACATCTACTTGGCTCATAGATAGCGGAGGAAGTAACTATACACACCAGTTATGGAATATCCCGCCATAGGGCAACAATTCATCAGAATTACCCACAAAAACTAACCAGCACCTTATAGAGGCCAACCTGCGCCTGACCCAGGACCACCTCGCCTTCAGGAAGAAGCTCAAGACATGGCTGTTCGAGCAGTAGCGGCACCGCCCCCCCCCCCCCCCCCCCCCCCCCCCCCCCCCAAGCGCCTCGAGACCCAATGGGTAGGTAGTGCGCTCTATAAATGTCTTTGATTGATAGAGGATCTTTAACATCTTAACCTCAGAGCTGCGAATGGCAGAAGTGCAGGGACACTGCCCCTGCATTCATTTATCATTCATTAACCAAAAACTCAATGCTGGACTATACCTTTGTGTCTCTAACCCTTTTCAAAGAAATGTTCTCATTCAGCATGGGCGACAAAGCTGATAGCGATCACCAGTCCCAGGAGCTCATACTTCATACAAATATGCCAAAACTTATTAAATGGAAGGGCCAGACAGGCATAACCACCACAATTAATTACAGGAAAATAAAATATGTGCATACGACGCAAGAAAACTTCCGGCAAGCTGCAGCACTTTTATTCTTATCACGTGAAGGGGGCAATGAAATAAAGGAATGGACAAACTATACGAATGCCTTGGCAAAATCTTTGGCGCCCCAATTAAATCAAGGTCTCACCAGGGCTACAAAGGCTATTCCAACCTCACTATGATGAGTAAGATAAGATCCATGAAAAATACTATTAATTATTCATTGCGGCAGGTGCAGCGGCCTCCAACCAACATCTTAAAACTAGCTGTGTTACGACAGCAGAAAACACAGCTGAAGCAAGCAATATGGGAAGCCAGGAGAGATAATGGGGATTCCCTATGGGTGAAACTGCATGCGGATTCCAAGCGGAATGAAAGTGTGAGATTCTGGGAGACAATAAAAAGAGTTTTACCTGCCCAGTGCACAAGGGTCTGTCTTCTAATATATTCGCTGAGGATTGGGCTACCTACCTTGGAAATCACTTTCACTAAGAAAAAATCTTATTACACACACAAACTAGCATAGACACAATACAGTGGTCTACCACTTTTAAGTATCAACCCAATGAGGAAAATGCAACAGCACAGGAATGGAACAAGCAGAACTACCAGGAGTTATACCCTCAAATGATTACCTTAAAACAATTAAAAGCTACATCAAGAAGGCAAGACAAGAAGGGGCGCCGGGACCCAATAGAATACCACCTAAAAACAAGATGCAAAAGCACTTAGCCCTCTGTTCATGGAAATAAGGCAGGCAGGCCTACTCCCTCCATTCGGGTGGATTTCGATAATTTCGCCAATTTTTAATTCAGGAGAAAAGACTCTGCCTAGGAATTATCGTTTAGTTGCCCTCTTGGACAATGAGGCAGAATTCTTTGCAGGCACTCTGCTGGACGAAGTAGAATTTAGGGCGGATCATCCCCCTAAACCAAACTGGGTTTTTCACATCTGTTGGGACTGTAACACACATAACAACTATGGCTCTGTTAATTGATAAGGCTGAGACTACAAAAATGCCATTATACGTGTGCTTCATCATTTACCGGGCGGCTTTTGATCACGTAAATCGCAACAGACTTTAGTCAAAATTGGCCTGCTTGGGAATACCCCAAGCTCTGCTAAATCTGCTAATTAATCTGCATACTCAGACCTGAGTTCAAGTAAAGTTGGGGGACAGGTCAACTTTATCAAGGAAGATACCAACAACAAAAGGCCTCAAACAAGGCTGCGTGCTGGCCCCGACCTTATTTAACCTGCTTCTTGCAGACCTTATCCCGATACTAAATGCCAGCAATTCACATTCTCCAATGATCGGGAACCTAGTATTACCATGTTTACTTTATGCTGACAACTTAGTTTTGATTAGTCAAACAAAGGTGGGTTTACAGCATCTTCTTGACATTACATTTGAGTACTCCGAGCCAAATAATTTAAACATTAACTTGGAGAAAAACAAAACCATGACAATTAAAAAGAACTGTAAGATAACACCTGTCTGGTTTTGGGACAAGACACGCATAGACTCAGCAATAGAGTATAAATTCTTGTGGGTGATCATCGACATAGGCGGGCACTATGTAGCCCAAAGGGATACAATCAAAAGAAAGGGAGCAGCACTAGCAGTCTCAATGAGAAATTGTACCTCCAAACTGAACCCATTGGTTGAAGTAATAGGGCACAACTCCTACCTACAATAACTTATGGGAGCGAGGCAGAGAGGGGAAGGCTCTCTAAACTCCTGAACGGTGTGGTCGCAAAGGAGTATAGAATAATTTTTGGTCTACAAGAGTCTCTCCAGCACAGATTAGGCTCGAGTTTGGTGTTCAAAAACAGACCATTGCAGAAAAGGCGCAATAGTCATATTTTGGGACAAAGTGAGAAAATTAAAACCAGGAACCCTAAATTGGCATTTGTGGTCACAACTACAACAGAAAAAACCATCACCGGCGGCAAAATACTTAGTAGCTAGTCAGACCACTTTAGGTCCCATCGAACTTTGGGAAACTTCTACAAGTCATTGCCTTCTAAAAAAAGTTACAAAGAAAATAGTAAAGAGTCAATCCTGGATCGAAGACAAGGCAGCCCTATTCAGACGTTCACATGGCTCGATGATCTTGAGCTCCTATTCCTCCCTTGCTCCTCAAAAATATTCAGCCCTGGGGTTTGACAAATCCACTAAAATCATATTCTTAAAATACCGATTTGGCCTGCTACCATGCATAAAGCACTTTCCACACTGGCTGAACAACCAATCCGATTCCATCTATTGCATGTGTGGTGCAGCGCAAGAAGACATACTGCACTTTCTCAGTATGTGCAAACAACAAATACAGGATAGGAAACAGCTTTTAAAACCACTTTTTAATCAGAGAGTTGTCCGCACATGGAGGCAGGCTGTGCTGGCATGCTTTGCACCTGAGGACACGCAGCTGAACTGCCGCCTTGTAAAAATTTTGCGACAAGTGGAGAAGAAAAGGCCACTATATCGCGATGCTGTACTTCGGCTAGAACATCAAAATAGCTATAAAGTAAAAGTCGTACACTGATAAATAAATGCTTATTTTACCAATGTACTGCAAAGATCAATTAGCTTGCAATTAACTGATTTTTAGTAAACTGTTTTATCATTTAAAAAAAATGCTGAAATGTAATGAGATATTTTGTAGCAAATAAATAAAATAATGTATTTAATACTGGAACAGACACCCCCCTAAATCTAACATTTCTCTGCTCAGATGTTCATTGGAGAGGGAAAAGAGGCATGAGGACTGAAGAATGTAAGGCATCAAGTGTTTTTATTATTATGAGATTAGGCCAGTCACCAGGGTTGATAATATATAATTTCATGTGAAAAACAAAGAACCTGGTATAGTCAAAAGCAGCATCCATCAACAAAAGTGTGCATGCAATCAATCAATCAACCAATCAAGCACTTGTAAAGCGTGCTACTCACCCGTGAGGGTCTCAAAGTGCTGGGGGGCAGCTACTGATCAAACAGCCTGGTCTTGAGGAGTCTCCTGAAGGTCAGCAGGACCTGGGTCTGTCGCAGGTGGATGGGGAGGGTGTTCCATTTCTTGGGAGCGAGATGGGAGACGGATCTGCCACCGGTGGTTGTTCAGTGGATGCGTGGGACTGTGGCGAGGGTGAGGTCAGCGGAGCGAAGCTGGTGGTTGGGGGGTGTATAAGGTGAATCGTTTGTTGAGGTATACTGGTCCAGCGTCGTGGAGTGCTTTGTGAGCATGTGTAAGGAGCTTGAAGGTGATCCTCTTGTTGACGGGAAGCCAGTTCAGGTTCTTCAGGTGGGCGGTGATATGGCAGTTGCGGGAGATGTTGAGGGTGAGGCGTGCGGGGCGTTTTGTATGCGTTGGAGTCTCTCCTGGCGTTTGGCTGTGGCTCCCGCATAGAGGGCATTACCATAGTCCAGCCTGATGGTGACAGGGGCCTTGGTGACCGTATTTCTGGTTTTGGTGGGGATCCATCTGTAGATCTTGTGAAGCATGTGGAGGGTGTTGAAGCAGGAGGAGGAGACGGCATTGACTTGTTGGGTCATTGACAGAGAAGAGTCCAGCAAGGGTGAACCCCAGGTTGCGTGCGTGGTTGGTGGGTGTCGGTGCAATTCCCAGCGAGGCTGGCCATCAGGAGTCGCCCCAGGCGAATGGGGTGGAGCCGAGGATGAGGACTCCATCTTGTCCGAGCTCAGTTTCAGGCAACTGCTCTTCATCCATTTGGCGACGGCCTTCATCCCTGCGTGGAAGTTGGTTTTGGCGGTGGCAGGGTATTTGGTGAGGGAGAGTATCAGCTGGGTGTCATCGATGTATGAGACTATGTTGAGGTTGTGAGATCGGACAATGTTGGTGAGCGGTGTCATGTAGACGTTAAAGAGGGTCGGGCTAAGGGATGATCTTTGGGGTACGCCGCAGGTGATCTTGGTGGCTTCGGATCGGAATGGAGGGAGGCGGACTCTGGGTTCTGTCGGTGAGGAAGGAGGGGATCCAGTCCAGGGCTTTGTGCGGATCCCCGCCCTGTAGAGGCATGGGCTCAGAGTGTGGTGGCAGACGGTGTCGAAGGCAGCTGAGAGGTCCAGGAGGATGAGGGCCGTGGTTTTGCAGTTGTCCAGCAGGGCCCTGATGTTGTCTCAAGAGGATCATGAAATAGCACAAGCGTGGAGGCTGAGTACTACATCATGGAACAATGGTCATAGATTCCAGTTATCAATATCCCTCCAAGAATAATGCCAACTTTAGGTCTATAAAGATGTTGTGGAAATGGAATATATCTCTTTACTACGCATGTGATACATCGCATGCAATTACAATGCAGTCGTTACAACGACTGTGTTGTTACATTGCAAAACATTACATTGCAAGTTGTTACAATGACTTGCTGTAGGGGGCGCGCTGGACTTAGGAATAGTATAATATACTATCCCTACTCCAGTTTGTGTAACAGCAGGGAAGGTGTTGGATTGTAAATCCAACACCTTCTGCCCCCTACATCAAGTCATTGTAACGACTTGCGATGTAATGGTTCACGATGTCACAACGCGGAAGTTCTAACAACCGCGTTGTAATGGCATGTGATGTATCGCATGAGATCTAAACTCTGTTCCCCGTGGAGATGTGCCAAAATTGTTGATAATGAAGCAAAACACAGTTACTTCCAGAGTCAATCTCAGTAAAAGGCAACCAACCCCCAAAACTGAAAATGTGCAAAAGATAATAAAACCTAAGTTACACATGACAATAAATCTTACTCAAAAGAAGCATTTGTCAATAACAATAGGTCTTTATTTTGAATGAGAGTGCCTTTGGGACATTGATGGGTTTAGGCACTCAACAAGTCATTATACCTGCACTCATCTGTGCAGTCATGCTTCATGTCATAAATCCAGTGACTCATTCTTGCATTTATCATCGGACACAAACTCAAAAAACACACAGAAACTTAAAAATATATACAACGTAAAGCTAGAAAAAAAACAGGCTGCCATCTAAACATGGCGGGCATGTGCTTGCAATAACGAAATGAAACGTAGCAGTGCGTGCCCATCTTGCAAAGGTATTGTGAAAAGAATATTGTTGTTTTAAAGTTCAAGCATGACCACCACATTTGGAATTAATATGCTGGCCGTCATGGAATGTTAAAACAATGGTACACTATGGGCAATAGTATTCCACAATAGTCTCCTTGGACACGTGAGATGGGGGGCACTACTTAAGAAATGAGCTGTAAGCAAGCCACCTGCTAACGCTGCCTCAAAAGCTGTACTATCCTCTTAAGAGGCATTAAAATAAAAGAGGAGAAGCAATGAAATGAATGTGATGCTATAAAAGGAGTAAATTCAAAACTAAAGGACTGGACAACGAACCCTTACTCTGAAGTGCTCTCATTTACAGTTGGATGCACACACATGATCATATCATTCACTGGGCAAGACATCCAGCAACGCGGATATGGACTGAACCATCACCATATGGGGCGTGGCCGAGTCGGCGGCAAAGATGGCCGCCAGCGGGTGAAGCTCCGGAGCACAGCCGGCCTTCAGAACAATTTCCCCCAGGCTATACTTTAATTCGGCGCTTCAATACCGTGTGCCAGTCATCGGAGGCGTAGAGGCATGCAGCGAGCTGGGTGCTGTGTTCCTGCAACCATCTGATGCAGAGCATTGTCGATTATAATGCGTTTCCCCCCCCCCGCGGCCGCTGGAGAGTTCCGCAGGGCTGCGACTCGGCAGGACTGGTGAGTCGGACCCGTGATTACTGCATTGCCCCCACTCCCTTGTTTCCCGGTCTGACGCGGCAGCTCCACGCCCACCTCTCTGTTCCTGTGAGCCCGTGAGGGGAAAGGGCCCTCCGGTCTCGGCCACGGAGGGGGGCTGGCCTGCCGCTGCTGCGGCCTAGGCACGAGCGAGTGTGCGCGCGGCGGATGCCTGACGCTTGACAATGGCCTCATCTGCCCGCAATAAACCGTGGGAGCGCCAAGAGGAACAACGTGGCTGGCATTACGACAACAATGGTGGACCTGCATCACACGCTTGCCGCAACTCTCCCTGGGGTGATTAACGGAGAAATTTGGCACTGTGTGGCCCGATTTTAAGCATCAGTGACTTCATCCTTTGTGCCCCACATGCGCTGGGATGCCCTCTCTTCGCTGTTACTACGTCAATATCACCAAGGCTCGGAGCCATTTTTTCTTGTCTGAACTGTGGGCCTGCGCTCTCACCCGGCCTTTGCTTTTCCTGCGCCCTCCACCCTCACGCTTTCTGGGTGCCTGTTGCCTGCACACATAGGCGTTTGCATTACTGATTTAGGGTTCCACATTACTGCCTGGTTCCCCCCTTTCGTTCCACTACTCCCCATTCAAGGTATGGGATGTAAGGACCCCAAACAGCGAACCTTGCCCTTTGAACCAGTGAGAGACAACATGGTGTCGCATAATACAGGCATGGCTGAGAGGGGTCCTGCCACTGCGCCTCCTGAAGCCCCAGAGGCCTCCGTCACTGCATTGCTGCAAGAAATAAAAGCGGGATTTAAGGCACTTGACTCCCGTTTCGATTCCCTAGACTAAACGATCGCATCCTTAGGCGCCAAAGTGAAGGTTCACGACAGACGCCTAGACGTTATGGAGGCCCGCGTCTCCAACCTGGAGGATGGGACAGCACAGTCACTAAAGCGGTTATTAAGGGCAAAACGTCTACTCAAAGAAGTGGCTATAAAAAATTAGGATTTGGAGGCGCGTGGACGTCGCAACAACGTCCGCATTATGGGGGTTCTGGAGACGACGTCAACTGGCAGAATGGACTTTTTTGTCGAGACGCTACTTATAGAATTGTTTGGGAGTGAGGCATTTACACCTGGCTTTGTTGTTGAGCGGGCTCAGAGGTCTTTGGGTCCTAGGCCAAAACCGGCCCTCCCCTCTAGACCCATCATTGCAGGCCTGCTGAATTTTAAAGATCAAGACACAGCGCTCCGCCTGGCACGAGAATATATTTACAACAAGGGGTGGTGAGGGACAGAGTCTCTGAATTAAGCAGAATACTCTCACCCAGTCAAAAGATCAGGGCTAGATCCAACACCGTTTTTTAGCCCATTGCACCATCCCAGTTTCAGAACCTGGCTGTATGCAAATTAGTCTGTTCCTGTCCCAGTGCATGATGGGAACAGGGCAAACCAAACTACAAAAGCCAATTCTTACACTGGGAAGGAAACAAGCTTCCGGGGACCGGTTTCTGGCATTACAGCCGTCTTCGGCCCGGCTTGCTTGAATCCTGATGGTGCAATGAGCAAGGGACTCATGTCTGAGTATACCCTTCCACGCTTAGGGTGGACAAAAATATTTACAACAAGGGGTGGTGAGGGACAGAGTCTCTGAATTAAGCAGAATACTCTCACCCAGTCAAAAGATATGGGCTAGATCCAACACCGTTTTTTAGCCCATTGCACCATCCCAGTTTCAGAACCTGGCTGTATGCAAATTAGTCTGTTCCTGTCCCAGTGCATGATGGGAACAGGGCAAACCAAACTACAAAAGCCAATTCTTACACTGGGAAGGAAACAAGCTTCCGGGGACCGGTTTCTGGCATTACAGCCGTCTTCGGCCCGGCTTGCTTGAATCCTGATGGTGCAATGAGCAAGAGACTCATGTCTGAGTATACCCTTCCACGCTTAGGGTGGACAAAAATATTTACAACAAGGGGTGGTGAGGGACAGAGTCTCTGAATTAAGCAGAATACTCTCACCCAGTCAAAAGATCAGCACCGAGTCAACACCGTTTTTTAGCTCATTGCACCATCCCAGTTTCAGAACCTGGCTGTATGCAAATTAGTCTGTTCCTGTCCCAGTGCATGATGGGAACAGGGCAAACCAAACTACACAAGCCAATTCTTACACTGGGAAGGAAACAAGCTTCCGGGGACCGGTTTCTGACGTTACAGCCGTCTTCGGCCCGGCTTGCTTGAATCCTGATGGTGCAATGAGCAAGGGACTCATGTCTGAGTATACCCTTCCACGCTTAGGGTGGACAAAAATATTTACAACAAGGGGTGGTGAGGGACAGAGTCTCTGAATTAAGCAGAATACTCTCACCCAGTCAAAAGATCAGGGCTCAAGATCCCTTGCTCATTGCACCATCAGGATTCAAGCAAGCCGGGCCGAAGACGGCTGAAATGCCAGAAACCGGTCCCCGGAAGCTTGTTTCCTTCCCAGTGTAAGAATTGGCTTTTGTAGTCTGGTCTGCCCTGTTCCCATGATGCACTGGGCCAGGGACAGACTAATTTGCATACAGCCAGGTTCTGAAACTGGGATGGTGCAATGAGCTAAAAAACGGTGTTGGATCTAGCCCTGATCTCTTGACTGGGTGAGAGTATTCTGCTTAATTCAGAGACTCTGTCCATCACCACCCCTCGTTGTAAATTATTTTGTCCACCCTAAGCGTGGAAGGGTATACTCAGATGTGAGTCCCTTGCTCATTGCACCATCAGGATTCAAGCAAGCCGGGCCGAAGACGGCTGAAATGCCAGAAACCGGTCCCCGGAAGCTTGTTTCCTTCCCAGTGTAAGAATTGGCTTTTGTAGTCTGGTCTGCCCTGTTCCCATGATGCACTGGGCCAGGGACAGACTAATTTGCATACAGCCAGGTTCTGAAACTGGGATGGTGCAATGAGCTAAAAAACGGTGTTGGATCTAGCCCTGATCTCTTGACTGGGTGAGAGTATTCTGCTTAATTCAGAGACTCTGTCCATCACCACCCCTCGTTGTAAATTATTTTGTCCACCCTAAGCGTGGAAGGGTATACTCAGATGTGAGTCCCTTGCTCATTGCACCATCAGGATTCAAGCAAGCCGGGCCGAAGACGGCTGAAATGCCAGAAACCGGTCCCCGGAAGCTTGTTTCCTTCCCAGTGTAAGAATTGGCTTTTGTAGTCTGGTCTGCCCTGTTCCCATGATGCACTGGGCCAGGGACAGACTAATTTGCATACAGCCAGGTTCTGAAACTGGGATGGTGCAATGAGCTAAAAAACGGTGTTGGATCTAGCCCTGATCTCTTGACTGGGTGAGAGTATTCTGCTTAATTCAGAGACTCTGTCCATCACCACCCCTCGTTGTAAATTATTTTGTCCACCCTAAGCGTGGAAGGGTATACTCAGATGTGAGTCCCTTGCTCATTGCACCATCAGGATTCAAGCAAGCCGGGCCGAAGACGGCTGAAATGCCAGAAACCGGTCCCCGGAAGCTTGTTTCCTTCCCAGTGTAAGAATTGGCTTTTGTAGTCTGGTCTGCCCTGTTCCCATGATGCACTGGGCCAGGGACAGACTAATTTGCATACAGCCAGGTTCTGAAACTGGGATGGTGCAATGGGCTAAAAAACGGTGTTGGATCTAGCCCTGATCTCTTGACTGGGTGAGAGTATTCTGCATAATTCAGAGACTCTGTCCATCACCACCCCTCGTTGTAAATTATTTTGTCCACCCTAAGCGTGGAAGGGTATACTCAGATGTGAGTCCCTTGCTCATTGCACCATCAGGATTCAAGCAAGCCGGGCCGAAGACGGCTGAAATGCCAGAAACCGGTCCCCGGAAGCTTGTTTCCTTCCCAGTGTAAGAATTGGCTTTTGTAGTCTGGTCTGCCCTGTTCCCATGATGCACTGGGCCAGGGACAGACTAATTTGCATACAGCCAGGTTCTGAAACTGGGATGGTGCAATGAGCTAAAAAACGGTGTTGGATCTAGCCCTGATCTCTTGACTGGGTGAGAGTATTCTGCTTAATTCAGAGACTCCGTCCATCACCACCCCTCGTTGTAAATTATTTTGTCCACTCTAAGCGTGGAAGGGTATACTCAGATGTGAGTCCCTTGCTCATTGCACCATCAGGATTCAAGCAAGCCGGGCCGAAGACGGCTGAAATGCCAGAAACCGGTCCCCGGAAGCTTGTTTCCTTCCCAGTGTAAGAATTGGCTTTTGTAGTCTGGTCTGCCCTGTTCCCATGATGCACTGGGCCAAGGACAGACTAATTTGCATACAGCCAGGTTCTGAAACTGGGATGGTGCAATGAGCTAAAAAACGGTGTTGGATCTAGCCCTGATCTCTTGACTGGGTGAGAGTATTCTGCCTAATTCAGAGACTCTGTCCATCACCACCCCTCGTTGTAAATTATTTTGGCACGAGAATATGGCGCGATTGAATGGCAGGGGTCTAAACTGTCATTCTACCCTGACTTCACTCCAATGGTGCAAGAGGCACGACGCAAATTCTTGGGGGTAAAGGCTACGTTGCAGAATCTTGGACTCAAATACGACATGCTATACCCCGCAAGACTGAAGGTGGATGTGGGAGGCAGATCACGAATTTTTGATACCCCTACAGAGGCCGCACTCACAAGACACGTGCCTTGCAGAACTCAGCGGGAAGTGCGCTCGCTTCCCCACATCACAGTGGCTCGGACACCAGTGCGGACCAATTTTCGAACACTGGCACTGAATAAGAGTACTACACATCACCATATGTGGTGTGCATTGTTTAATTGAGAAATTTGTTGTTTGATTTGATATTTCTCACTGTTGCGGCATTAGGCCGGCTGGATCCTGGGCTGCCACCCCCTTTAGTTTATCCGTACAACTGGTTCTTACCTCTTGAGGCCTACCTATTGGCCCTCAACTAGTTGCCCGGCGATCATTAGGATTACCGAGTACGTTATTATGTTAGGGGTGGGCGACCTTGGGGCTGGTAGGTGGCTGGGTGGGGGGTTTTAGGGAAGAGTGCACACCATGAATGCTCTAATTTTACACTTTATTTGCACATTGTTCACTGTGTTAATGTGCATTGCAGCCACGGCAGTACTATCTTCTCACAAGTTCTTAATGTCTCGATTAGGTAATGTACAGGGGCCTTCAGCCCTTACCCTTATGACCTGGAATGTCCATGGCCTCAATAATACCCATAAACGATGTCAGGTGATTCACTACCTCCTTCGACACAGGGTTGACATAATATACTTGCAGGAGACATACCTCCCCCCCACAGATTCGGCACAATTTGGCACCAGTTGGGGCACACACAGATATTTCACCAATGATAGTAATTATGCTAGAGGCACTGCTATACTAATACACAAGAGGATCCCCTTCACTCTTGTTGCCATGACCCTTGACCCGGTTGGTAGATTTGTGATTGTCACGGGGACCCTGTACAGCCATAAAGTTACCATGGTTAATACCTATGCCCCTAACATCGATGACCCAGATTTCTTTCACGACCTGGAGGCCCGATTGCACAACATAATCCTCAGGCGTTACTTCTTGGGGGGACCTACATTTATTAATATTTAACAACAAGGGGTGGTGATGGGCAGAGTTTCTGAATTAAGCAGAATACTCTCACCCAGTCAAGAGATCAGGGCTAGATCCAACACCGTTTTTTAGCTCACTGCACCATCCCAGTTCAGAACCTGGCTATATGCAAATTAGTCTGTTCCTGTCCCAGTGCATGATGGGAACAGGGCAAACCAAACTACCAAGCCAATCCTTACACTGGGAAGGAAACAAGCTTCCGGGGACCGGTTTCTGGCATTTCAGCCGTCGTCGGCCCGGCTTGCTTGAATCCTGATGGTGCAATGAGCAAGGGACTCACATCTGAGTATACCCTTCCACGCTTAGGGTGGACAAAATATTTAACAACAAGGGGTGGTGATGGACAGATTTTCTGAATTAAGCATAATACTCTCACCCAGTCAAGATATCAGGGCTAGATCCAACACCGTTTTTTTAGCTCACTGCACCATCCCAGTTCAGAACCTGGCTATATGCAAATTAGTCTGTTCCTGTCCCAGTGCATGATGGGAACAGGGCAAACCAAACTACCAAGCCAATTCTTCCTTGTTATATAGTCAGCCATCGGCATGTCTGCGGCTGAATGGCACCCTTTCCCGGCCATTCCGGCTGTACCGCGGGACTAGGCAGGGCTGCCCACTGTCCCCGCTTTTGTTCATCCTAGCCATGGACCCGCTGGTCAGACATCTCCAGGAACGTCATCTCCATAGGGGACTACAGTTTAATACTGGCCCCCTACTCGCCTCTCTATACGCCGATGATACTATCCTTTACGTCCATGAGCCACGCATCAACCTGTCCGCTCTTATCCGGGAGATCATCCGCTTTGGGCGGTTTTCGGGACTCAGTATCAATTGGCACAAATCAATCATTTTCCCACTCACAACAAGCACTACCCAATAGGAATGCGAATTTCCCCTGGAATGGTGCCAGGATTCGGTAAAGTATCTTGGTATACATATTCATTTAGACACCACTCAAATGATTCGCTTGAATTATGGGCAGACTTTCTAAAAGCTGGAGGACCAGGTCGAGCGTTGGCTGCGATTTCCCCTGTCGCTGGCTGGACGGGTGGCCATTCTGAAGATGGTAGTTCTTCCCACATTTTGATACCTTTTTATTAACATCCCGATCCCTCTCTCTGACGGTTTCTTCCGCATCTTGCAGACACTCATGACCAGGCTGGTATGGGGTGGGTCAAACCCGCAGGTTTGCTGGACTATAATGACGCTGTCATACGAAAGGGGCGGGTTCAATGTGTCGGACTTCCATCTTTATTAACTTGTCGTGCAGTGTCACTCTGCGTTCGCTGGTTTCACCCTGATGCAAGCATACCCTTCCTGAGACCAGAGTCTGACCTGGTACTCCCTGACACATTATGCGAGGTGCTTCCTACTGGCTTTCCACACGACAAACACGACATACAGATGGTGTCCACAACTGCCTGGGTGTGGAGTAAGCTGAAAAAGCGTACAGGCACCCCACACATATACTACTCTGCCCTGCCCTTACCCAACGCTAGATGGTTTCCCATCACTGAGGAGAGACTAGTACAGAACACAATGTCTGTGCTAGATGTTGCAAAGGTGGGAGATCTGTTCCCAGGGGGCCATGTGTTCTCACTAGACAAGGACGCCCGGTTCACTGATTGTAACTTCATGACGAGATTTCTGTTGTGCCGCATTAAGTCTTTGCTGCGCGCTGCCTTCCCCACATACCCAACTGAGCCCGACTCTTTCCCTCCACTTACACTTGTGTGGACGTCCCACCACGGTACGCACCTTATCTCTAAAACGTACAAGGCTTGCGCCGAAATGCTGCCGTCGGACGACTCCGGCCTCAGATGGGCCTGGGAGGCGGACACAGGGTGCACCATCACAGACGAGCAGTGGGCCAAGTGCTGCGAGGCCACAAAAGACATCTCACTTATTAGTTGCCATAAGCTGTTACAATTTAAATTTCTCCGCCGCGCTTATTTTACCCCAGCTTTGGCACACAGGATAGACGCTGGGCGACCACACACTTGCATGAACTATAATGCACTGCATGCTGACTTCATACATTTAGCATGGTCATGCCCCCGCTTGAAATCATTCTGGTCAGAGGTGCATATGACGCTAGGGAAGATAATCGGACTGCCAATGGTCCCCATTCCTGAGATTGCCCTGTTAGGATACACTATACAGATTCCTAAGAAAGTCAGGAAGCTTGCATTTCAGTCTCGGAAGGTTTGCTTTTGCTATGCTCGATCGCTGCATGTCGGGGTTTGCCGCTAGTCGGGTTCCTTATTTTGTAACGGGTGACGTAGGGTGGGGAGTGGAGGGTGGGGCTGGATTTCCCCAGTGCTGGTCTGGACTATGACATTGAGTATTTTAACGCACATCACTGTGTATGTACCTGTCAGGCATGATTTGTTTGACATGTCGGATGGCTGTTTGTAATGCAATGTGACGATTATTCTATAACTGAAAAATAAAGTGTTTAAAACCATCACCATATGGAATTCACTCGCATGGATTGAAGCAGAGTGTGAAATACACTCAGACTGTCTAATAGCTGTAAAGAGTTTACCCAAATGCCCTCTCTGTCTTTATATGACTGTATATCTATAAACACATGGAGGTAGTTATCATTTAATTATTTGTTTTATTACCAGGCTTTGGCAGACAGCGTAGAAAAGCAAGAATTATTACAAGGCCAAACTTATCCCCCTGGGTTTGTCAGAGGCAGTAACCAACACCAAAATCATTCCATAGAAGAGTAGTCTGTAACAAAATACCTACCAACTGTGTTCATTCATAAGCCTTCCAACAAGGCAAACACCAGCTATAGCATAATAATATTATAAGTATGTACAACATACAGTTGTCAAACAAATATAAAATCCTTAGTGATAGAGCCTAATAAGGATTACCATAGAACAAAGAATGCATCCCCATGGTTCGTTCATGTGGTTTACCAACACCAAAACCCTTTCCTTCTTCAGTAACCTGTGAGATTCCAAAACAAAATACCTGCTGTCAGGGTTTATCACATTGTAATATCAACCGACCGGTAAACGTTTATTCCCTTTAACATTCTTTTTAGAATAAGTAAGTAAGACTACTTGCACTGTCATAACTTTTTATCACAAACGAATCATACCCAAAGAATCTGGCATAACATTTCCAAGTAAAAAGAAAAGGCCGCTAGCCTTTACCAATAGCTCAACAATGTAATTAACTGACACCTGCTGATGTGGAATTACTAACAAAATATTGAAGGTCAGAATATAGACCTACAAAAATATCGCAGCAATTATGGTAAGTACAGAAATATTGAAAAAATATCGATGTCAAAAATATCGCTATAAATATAGTTTTTATTTAAGTTAAAAAAATAATGTCACAAAAGTAAATAATACATATAATTAAAACAAACAGTTAAACATATTTTAAAATGCTTAAAAATTATAAGTACAATATATAATTAAAAATACATTAAACATATACATATACTATATATACTTATTAATATGTTGTAATATGTATTTTAATAACTTATACATTGTTTAATTTTTTAAAAATAAATTATAAATACATCTATACACATAAAACAATAATATAAATAAAAATTAAATAAACATATGTAACATATTTAAAAAATTAAAATTATTTGTAATATTTTTAAAATAAATTATAGACTATATTAGATGAAATAATACGAAAAAAAATAGATAGCAGAGGAAATAAAATTATTATTCCAACTCTAGTGACTGCAACAGTAGGGAACGTGTTGGATAGCATAGGGGTAAAAATTACTATTCCCACTCCGGTGAGTGAGACAGTAGAGAAATTGTTCGATAGCGTAGGGGTGAAAATTACTATTCCCACTCCAGTGAGTGCAACAGTAGGGAAAGTGTTGGATAGCGTAGGGGTTACAATTACTATTCCCACTCCAGTGAGTGTAACAGTAGGGAAAGTGTTGGATAGCCTGGGGGTAAAAATTACTATTCCCACTCCAGTGAGTGCAACAGGAGGGAAAGTGTTGGATAGCGTAGGGGTAAAAATTACTATTCCCACTCCAGTGAGTGCAAATGTAGGGAAAGTGCTGGATAGCATAGGGGTTAACAATAATATTCCCACTCCAGTGAGTGCAACAGTAGGGAAAGTGTTGGATAGCAGAGGGGTTAAATTTACTATTCCAACTCCAGTGAGTGTAACAGTGTGGAAAATGTAGGATAGCATAGGGGTAACATTAACATACAAAACAATTAAATATTGGTTGTAAAATAAATAACATATTAATAATTATTTAACAAAAAAGGTATTAATAAATACCTATTAAATTAATATTTACCTAAATAACATTAAATTACTTCCCACCCTATTATAAATTAACCAATTAATAAAAAGTAATCACCAATTAATTAACAATAAATTAACAAGCAATAACAATAAATAAAAACATATTAATTCATAATCAATACTGAGAAGTGGAAGCAGGCTTTGGAATTCCACAAACCACCCCTGGAAACAGACCCTATCAAAGCAGATATGAAGTTTTCTTCCTGGATTGAAAACTCCCTTAACATGACCCTCCCAAAAAAACCTCATCTTACCTCCTGTAAAAAAACATCCGCTCCTTGGTTCTCCCAGGAGACCCGCCAGCTAAAGAAACTTTGCAAAAAAGCAGAAAGAGAATGGCGGAAAGACTTCGACCCTAGCCGCAAGAAGGACTACAGACTGTCCATCCTTACGTATAAAAAGCCCTGCAAAATGCCCAGACTGCTTTTTTTCAAGAGAAAATCAGCTCGGCATCATGCTCATCGAGGGAGACTTTCCGAATCGTTAAACAACTTCTTAAAACACCAGAACCCACCGGCTCCATTGACCCCTCAAACAATCACTGTGATGAGCTGGCTATGTTTTTTGACGAAAAGATCCAAAATATTTTACAGTCACTCCCACCCCTCTCCCCGACAGACCAGGCATTGCCATCGGTACTGCAGGGCAACGATCCTAATACGGGATTTGACTCATTCATCCCGATAAGTCCTGATACTCTGTTCCCTATCTTCCAATCACTTAAAAGTGGCTCACCTTCGGACCCTGCTCCAGTCAAAATCTTAAAGCTGGTTGCACCCACTATCCTGGAACCATTGGTAAATGTGACCGATGCCTCGCTTACCAACGGATTGGTTCCCCCCAGCTGGAAAAAGGCGAAGGTGAGGGCCTTACTGAAAAAACCTAACCTAGATCCCTTCAACCTCTCCAACTTTAGACCGATCTCCCTTCTTCCATGCACCAGCAAGATCACAGAAAAATGTATCAACTCTCAGCTGTCTAAGTATCTTGAATCCAACGAATTACTTAAATCATCACAGACAGGCTTTCGCCCGGGCCAGGGCACTGAAACAGTGATGGTGACAGTGGTTGAGGAAGCCAGGAAGATCATGGGCACAGGAGGATCAGTGGCAGTGATCCTCCTGGACCTAAGCGCGGCCTTCGACACGGTCAACCACCAGATCCTGGCCCAGCGACTCAGCGACCTTGGGATTACAGGCATCGCCCTGTCTTGGCTTAAATCATTTCTGCAGGACTGCTCATTCCAGGTTATAGAGGGCAATTACACATCTAAAGAGACCCCCATACGTTGTGTCCTTCTTGAGCCCTACACTCTTCAACGTTTATATGTCCCCCCTGGAAAAGATAGTCACCCCGTATGGGATAAAACTCCTGACATACGCGGATGATACGCAGCTGGTGGTTTCCCTCTCCCAGCAGGAAAATCCCATCATAGACCTCTACTCCTGCTTAAAAGACATAGTCAGCTGGATGGACAGATCTCACTTGAAGCTGAATAGCGACAAGACCGAGATCATGGTGATGGGGAACCAAGCCCACTTCCATCCAGACTCCCTCTGGCCCCCCTGCATGGGCAAACCTCCAACTCCCAAGCCTGAGATTAAAAGCCTCGGCCTATGGCTTGATAATAACCTCACCATGCAAACCCAAGCCAGGAAAACGGCTGGAGTTTGCTTCGGTCTCCTACGGTCCACCCGAAAAATCCTGCCATTGCTCCCTTTCCAATCAAGGAAACTCTTGATCCAAGGTCTCGTCCTATCAAGGCTGGATTACGGCAACGCACTGTACCTGGGTGTACCCCAGAAACTTACAACAAAATTACAAGTAGTACAAAACACCGCCGCTAGGATTTTGACCAACACTAAGACCCGTTGCTCGGCCAAACCAGCTATCCATGAACTACACAGGCTACCCATCATAGAAAGAGTGCAGTTTAAGGCGCTTTGCCTTACGCACAAAATTCTTAACGGAAAAGCCCCCCCCCCATACTCAAAGATCTGGTCACTCCTTATATCACCTCCAGACCCCTTCGATCCTCTAACGCCCACCTCACACGAGTTCCCAAGATCAATAGAGCACGAACAGGAGGCCGCTGTTTTTCGTACAATGCGCCCAAATTGTGGAATTCCTTGCCCTCTGACCTTCGTGCACAACCCAATCTGCTAGTATTTCAGAAAGCACTGAAGACATGGCTGTTCCCGTGAGCATCCCTCTTTCTCATCTCATCAGTAATGAGTCAGCGCTGGGACGCTTACGGGCAGCTATGCGCTCTAGAAATCTCGAAATAAATAAATAAATAAATAAATATAATTAAATCACTTCCTATCCTATTCCTCTATAAACCCACAACCCGCTCTGATACTAAAACGCTTAATTTACTTAAACAGAATTGCTATTTTTTAAACATTTAATACATATATTTGAAAAAACATTCAAAAAATTTTAAACATACATATAAAGTACATACTAAAATACATAACACTAAAAAAATAGATATTATTTACAGCGATATTTTTGCTGACGATATTATTTACTTCAATATTCCTTTTTTCGATATTAAAAAAAATCGCTATTACTTACCTTGCAGTCGATATTCTGGTCAACGATATTCTTGACTTCGATATATTGTCCCTACAATATTAAAAACTCGATATTAGTGTAGGTCGATATTTTGACTACACACTGCTGATGTGTGCATAAACCTCACCACCATGAGACGCACATTTATAAAATTACAGAAATGTACAAAGGTATAGTTAGCAAAACAATATACAACCCCTCTCGATAGGGTCTAACAAGAGTCACCTCACTGAAATTTCATTCTTAAGAGTGGGTGACCAACACCAAACCCTGTGAGATTAAATGTAATCAAACACCTTTTAACAGTATATAACATATAGATAACACTGATAGAGGCCTGTTGGCTTTAGCATATCTTTTACGGAATAAATATGCCAGGCCTACGGCCTTTGAAAAAACTTTAAATGATAAACATGCCAGACCTATAGCATGGGGCATAACATTTCCCAGCACACCAATCAAGCCTATAGCTGTTGTTATTGGCTTGTCACCATAACCTACTCAGGCCTACTGTACCTATGGGCTCATTACGATGATGGTCAGAATTGCCTCTGACCAACACTGTCTCAGACTTGGGACCAACCGACAGGTGGTCAGCGGTTCCAACGGCTGGATCATGATGCGACCGAACACTGTTCGATCAGATTAACATTGTTCCCTATGGGTGCTTGTGTTACGGCTGTAAACCGCACCCCATGGTGCCTGCCACACTGTGCACAGTTTTACAGGGTAGTACCTTAGGCACACTCTCGGCCACCAACCGTAGACCGAAGCAGCAAGGGATCCCTGCCAGGGTCCCCCAAAATCACTATCTGTCAGCCTTTCCATGTCGGAACGGCTGGCACGGAAAGGCTCGCAGAATCTGACATCGTAAATCCAACAGAAGAAACGCTGTCCATTGGAGGTTATGGTGCAGTTCCGACCAACAGAAATACTCTGAGAGCTGGTGGGAACGGATTCGAAATGACCGGCCGGTTTACATTCCGAATGTAGACATTGTAATCGGGCATTCGGACCGATAACTGATCGAGTCGGTCGGAAGGGCTCCGACGCGGTCAGAAAGCTTCCACCTGCTAGTCAGGGGCTTTCCGACTGCCATCATAATTGGCCCCCATGTGCAAGCTTACCCACAAGTCAGGCATCAGTCTTAGAGTCATAACATTGAAAATATATACAAAAGTACAGTTCGCAAAACAAAATACTATCTCACTCCAAACAGGGCTTAACAGAGGTTTCAAGTAACAAAAGGCTTTAACTAATAATCATAACAATCCACTCTCAAATGACTATTAACTTTAACAAGGCTTTTCACAATCAATGTGTCAGGCCTACCGCCTTTATAATAACTTTTCAGAATAAACAATCATGCATGCAGCCTTTATAATTGGGTTATCACCATAACTAACTCAAGCCTATTGTAATGAGCATATGCTTTCTACAAGTCATCCATCCAGCACACAGGCATACAAGTACAGAATTACAGTTTTATAATAAACAGATCAAACCTGTGAAATCTGACATGAAGTTTACCAATGGACCAAATGACCCTTTACTCTTTAATATTGGCTTTACACTTTACCCAATGCGGGTTTATACACATGCACTTAAAATGTCATTTATTCAGACAAAATGGCGAATAAAAAATAAATCATCATATAGAAATATCATCTTCAAAAGATAATGATACACAAATATCATGTGCAAGAATATCGTTGTAAAGAATATTAACTTTTAAGGTATGTAATTTCGATTTTAACAATATCAAAATCATTAATATAGATGACAAAATATAGTTGTTAATAATATTGTTTAAAATTATGTTTAAGTACTTTAGTATATATTTTATTCGTATATGTTATAAATTGTCTGTATAATTATATTTAATGTTTTTTAATGTAGTTTTACAATTTTAGTAGTTTATAAATGTTACTTACATTTTTTTCTTGTTTTTAGTACTGTTGTGGGTTGTGGGATTTACAAGGGTGCAGGGTGGGTACTAAATTATTTATAATTAATTAATAAAGAGTTTTGTGATGTTTAGCACTCTAGTGGGTTGTGTGTTTAAAGTGGTACATGGTGTGATTTCTTTCTTTTACCAATATTAATTGTTTCATTGATAAATATTTATGTTAATTGTACAATTAAATATTCTTAATGTTAAGTGTTAGGTGCAGGCTGTGGGTTTTGCTGGGGTATAGGGTGGGAAGTAAATTAATTACAATGAATTAATAATTCATTTTAAATTAATAATTATTTGATTGCATAATTATTTTGTTAACATTAACTTTTAATTGAGAGTTGTGGAATTTGTCGGGGTATTGGGTGGAAAGTAAATTAATTACTAATTAATTTTAAATTTGTAAGATTTATATTATTGATAATGATGTTATTTGTATAATACACTTTTATTAAAATTAAAACTCCAGTGCCCAGCGGACATGGTGATTGCCCCCAACCCCAATACAGTGGTAAAAAGCTTGGGTGTTTACTTAGATCAGACACTTTCTATGCAAAACCAAGTTCGTGCGATCTTTGGGCCCTGCTTCCATATGCTTCTCTTGCTACACAGAGTCTTCTCCCTCCTTCCTCTGGCAGTACGCAAAACCTCAGTCCAGGCCCTGGGTATGAGTCACTTGGACTACTGCAATGCACTTTTGGACGCAGCCTACAATTCTTTGTTAAATAGACCACATGCCTGGTTACCAATATGCCTCCCAGAACAGCCTCCCTTCCACTCCTACAGCAACTCCACTGGCTGCCCATCCGCCAGAGAATCATATTCAAAGTATGCTGTACGGTGCATAAAGCCTTAAAAGGCAAAGAACCTAGCTATTTGGCTCAGAAAAGTATTCCTGACCACCCAGCAGAGTTTAACGCTCGGGTATGAAAACTTTTTCCCTTTTCCCTGTGTTAAGAAAGCGCGGTCTGGTGGCAAAGCTTTCTCTAATAGGGCTCCTTGGCTGTAGAATTCCTCGCCCCTCACTTTGCGTAATTGTGAGGACCACGTGCGCTTCAGGAAATTCCTGAAAACGCTACTCTTTGTGGCTTAATTCTCTGTAGCCCTAGCTCTGCCTTTCCGCAGTGCAGAGATAACCCCCGGGGGTGAGTCATGCGCTTTATATGCCTTTAAAACAAAAAAAATAAAAAGTGCAGGTTGTGCATTTTGTAGGGGTGTAGGGTGGAAAGGAAATTAATTATAATGATGTATTAATTAATGTTTAATTAATATTAATAACATTGTTGGTAATGAATTATGTCAATTGTGTAACAGATTATTTTATATACTTATTTTTGGGTGTATGTTGCTGTTTCTGTGTGGGCAAAGGTTGTCTAGGGAATTAAGTATAATAATTAATAAATATTAAATAATTTATAATAATTATTTAATGATAATTAATTATGTAAAATTTGTAATTGGGATATTGTTTAAGGTATATATTTTAAGTGAGCTGTTGCATTTATAGGGGTTAACTGTATCACATTAGTAAATTACAATTAATTTAATATTAGTTAAATAATATTAATATTTTAATTGATAATTAATTATGTAAATGATACAAATAATATTTATATGTTAGGTGTGAGTTGTATAATTTTGTGTGGATAAAGGGTGGGAAAGTAATTAAATATAATAATTGTAATATTAGTTATTTTTTAATAATATTTTATTAGAGCTCTAAATATATAAAATGTGAAAATAATATAAATTGACACAAGCATTTTCTATGTGTATTGCATAGTTTGTAGAGCTGTAGGAGATTATATAAAATATAAAAATAGCTACATATTTTTATTAAATTATGGAATTTATTATTGTATGTGTTAATTGTATTGTTATTTTTAAATAACATTATGTTTATTGCTTGTTAATAATTTGAAAATAGAGTTTGGTATTTTAATAAACATAATACTTGTCTTCATTTATGATATGTATTAAAATTAAACAAAAATAGGTAATTAGTTAATTTTTTTCAAACAATGATATATATGTTTTTATATTTATAATTTTTTTTTATTATACTTATAAAATTATTATAAGTTGTTGAAGTGAATAAGTCTGTTTGTAATATTGCACAGAGTGCAGTGGGAGTTGTAAATGTTACTCTTTACAATCCAACAATTTCCCTACTTTTGCACTGATTGGAGTGGGAATAGTAAGTTTTACCCATCAGCATTCCAACACTTTCAGTACTGTTGCAGTGACTGGAGTGGGAATAGTACATTTTACCTATCTGCAATCCAACAGTTTCCCTACTTTTCCACTGACTGGAGTGGGAATAGTAAATGTTACCCGTCTTCAATCCAACACTTTCTCTACTCTTGTATTCACTGGAGTGGGAATGTTAAATGTAAAAAATGAACAGCAATATATTAAATATAATAAATCATTATTAACATAGAGATCATAAATAAAAACTAGGGTATACAATGGTTATTGCTAACCTGCTGTGTGCAAAGGAAAATATATTCGATATAGGACTATAAAAGGGAAAGGAGGGGGAAGGAGGGGGAGAAGAGAAGGGAACAAAATATCATTACTCTAAAAAAAAGAGAGTAAAAGAGATAAGAGATTGAACAGTGTAGGCATAATAATACAACCATTTTGAAAACATAATATAAATATCGGCTGGGTCCGACGGGGTGCCAATAGACTTCTTTTTAATGAATCAGGAGCTCTGGGTATCGCTACCCAATAATGTCTTCAACGCTGTAGAACTCCTGTCCCCCTCTCCTGGAAAAAGTTTGGGATCATACCAATCTATAAAAAAGGAGGACAAAGCGATAGCAAAACATTACCACCCAATATGGCTGTTAGATAGTACAGCAACATATATTGCCCGTCTTTTGTTAAATAGGCTAGAGGCTTGGGCTGAGGAAAATAAGATACTAATTCAAACCAGTACGGCTTTAGAAATAACAAAGGGACAGTGGATCAGTGCCTTAATTTAAACACGTTGATTGCCAAATATACAGCAGCTAAAGAAGGCCATCTTTACATGGCTTTTATTGACCTGTCGGATGCTTTTGACCGAGTGGCCCATATGAAGATATGGTCCATAATGGACGATATGGGCGTAGATAAAAACAATAATTTTGGTTCCCCCATTTTGACCTAAATACCCAAGAATGCACTTACGCTGGAAAACATCTTTAATTAGCGTAAAAATGAATGAGAGGACGGATAGAATTTGTGATAGTTTAATTTCCATGTTGAGCGAAGGTGGGCGGGAATAAAGACTCTAAAAACGGTTACAAATATTTCCATAGTTATGCTACCTTTCCAAAGAGGTCAACTATACAAACAACAATCAAACTAATCACCAATGGAATTGTAACTCACAATTAATATAGACATGCTGCTTTGAGCAGTCAAGATGTTTTTCACTAAGCACAAACAAACTATGGGCCAGAATTACTATTCTGTCATGCAGTGCAACACTGCAAGGCAACTGCATTGCATGAAAGAGATAAAATAAGTGTGCCATATCTACTAAGACATGGAGCACTTCTGCTCCATATCTTAGTGTGTGCTGCCTAGTTCAATGCGGGCATCCTTGCATGATCCAAGTGTGCTTGTGCAACCCGCAGGATTGTTTTTGTGCAGGAAGGAATACTTTTCTGTTCGAAAGCTATTCTTAGAGGTATATTTTTCTGTCTATTTCTGCTACAGAATGCAGCACACATGGAAAGAGGAAGTAAAAAAAAGAAATAAAGAAATGTCCCCTTGTTTCACATCTGTCAATTAGGCACACCATTGTGGCACACACCAAGGTTTACAAGACTTTGTAAATCTGGGTTTGCATCAGATACATGGGTGAGTTCACTGGAATGCCTATGCTCTACCCATGGAATACCTACCCAATGCAGAGTAACGCAAGTCAGTGCTATGTGCTGCATTACTTTATATTTATTAAAGCATGCAAAGCCACACAAAGTGACTTTGAATGGCTGAGTGAACGCCAAAAAGGGGGAGTGTGTGACATTGATCCACATTCAGTCCATCACTTGTTGTTTTTGCAATTGCCGCCCTAAGTGCGCTGGGGATGCCCAGACGTGGGTCCCAGGCACTCCACACCACTTGGAGTCAAGCTAGCCGGGCTGAAGAGAGGTGTTACCTCGAAACCGGTCCGGTCCTCGGATGCTTGATTCCGTTCTGGGAAGGACATGGCTTTTGTAGTTCGGACTGGACTGTTCCCATGGGGCAACAGGGTCAGAGCTGATTTGCATATCGCCATTGTCTAACCCAGGGTGGTGTGGAGTGCAAAAAAACGATGGATTTGGGCCCAGATCTTTTGACTGGGGGAGTGTGTGAGATTGATCCACATTCAGTCCATCACTTGTTGTTTTTGCAATTGCCGCCCTAAGTGCGCTGGGGATGCCCAGACGTGAGTCCCAGGCACTCCACACCACTTGGAGTCAAGCTAGCCGGGCTGAAGAGAGGTGTTACCTCGAAACCGGTCCGGTCCTCGGATGCTTGATTCCGTTCTGGGAAGGACATGGCTTTTGTAGTTCGGACTGGACTGTTCCCATGGGGCAACAGGGTCAGAGCTGATTTGCATATCGCCATTGTCTAACCCAGGGTGGTGTGGAGTGCAAAAAAACGATGGATTTGGGCCCAGATCTTTTGACTGGGGGAGTGTGTGACATTGATCCACATTCAGTCCATCACTTGTTGTTTTTGCAATCGCTACCCAATAATGTCTTCAACGCTGTAGAACTCCTGTCCCCCTCTCCTGGAAAAAGTTTGGGATCATACCAATCTATAAAAAAGGAGGACAAAGCGATAGCAAAACATTACCACCCAATATGGCTGTTAGATAGTACAGCAACATATATTGCCCGTCTTTTGTTAAATAGGCTAGAGGCTTGGGCTGAGGAAAATAAGATACTAATTCAAACCAGTACGGCTTTAGAAATAACAAAGGGACAGTGGATCAGTGCCTTAATTTAAACACGTTGATTGCCAAATATACAGCAGCTAAAGAAGGCCATCTTTACATGGCTTTTATTGACCTGTCGGATGCTTTTGACCGAGTGGCCCATATGAAGATATGGTCCATAATGGACGATATGGGCGTAGATAAAAACAATAATTTTGGTTCCCCCATTTTGACCTAAATACCCAAGAATGCACTTACGCTGGAAAACATCTTTAATTAGCGTAAAAATGAATGAGAGGACGGATAGAATTTGTGATAGTTTAATTTCCATGTTGAGCGAAGGTGGGCGGGAATAAAGACTCTAAAAACGGTTACAAATATTTCCATAGTTATGCTACCTTTCCAAAGAGGTCAACTATACAAACAACAATCAAACTAATCACCAATGGAATTGTAACTCACAATTAATATAGACATGCTGCTTTGAGCAGTCAAGATGTTTTTCACTAAGCACAAACAAACTATGGGCCAGAATTACTATTCTGTCATGCAGTGCAACACTGCAAGGCAACTGCATTGCATGAAAGAGATAAAATAAGTGTGCCATATCTACTAAGACATGGAGCACTTCTGCTCCATATCTTAGTGTGTGCTGCCTAGTTCAATGCGGGCATCCTTGCATGATCCAAGTGTGCTTGTGCAACCCGCAGGATTGTTTTTGTGCAGGAAGGAATACTTTTCTGTTCGAAAGCTATTCTTAGAGGTATATTTTTCTGTCTATTTCTGCTACAGAATGCAGCACACATGGAAAGAGGAAGTAAAAAAAAGAAATAAAGAAATGTCCCCTTGTTTCACATCTGTCAATTAGGCACACCATTGTGGCACACACCAAGGTTTACAAGACTTTGTAAATCTGGGTTTGCATCAGATACATGGGTGAGTTCACTGGAATGACTATGCTCTACCCATGGAATACCTACCCAATGCAGAGTAACGCAAGTCAGTGCTATGTGCTGCATTACTTTATATTTATTAAAGCATGCAAAGCCACACAAAGTGACTTTGAATGGCTGAGTGAACGCCAAAAAGGATTTTTTATTGGAGCTGTTCTGCAAAAGCCATACAATGCAATGCTAAATCTTAGTACATCTGGGCATAGGTATCTATATTTACTTTGAGCGCAGTAAAACTAGTTATGTTCATCTGAGAAAAATCATTAGAAGAGGAACTTGCAGGAGGCCCCTCTGGCATGAAACAAGAAGAAGAGGGCAGTAACATAAAACAGCTCAGCCCACAATAAAACACAGAGAAAAGTGACATCACGGTTAAATGCAATGCCTGCAGACATCATGTAAAGCAATTATAGGCTTTGTTAATCAAAAATG
Source organism: Lissotriton helveticus (assembly GCF_964261635.1). NCBI lineage: Eukaryota > Metazoa > Chordata > Amphibia > Caudata > Salamandridae > Lissotriton > Lissotriton helveticus. Next base: position 158,645,532 of record NC_136073.1, on the reverse strand, counting down.
CATTCGCCCTAAGAGTGCAGTTATCTCACTGACCAAACCAAGATAACTTGTGCTCTTTACTGACAATTCAAGATTGGCTGTGACTTACCTGCGCCCATATTATACACCCAAAGTGAAGATAAATAATGGGCAGACAGAAAACTATAATGTTTTTATATCTTGTCTGCAAGCACCTGCAACCACAAAGATCTTTGAGCATGGAAAATGCTGAACTCAACAGCAGAGTGACTTACACAGGGAAGGTTATGTTTCTGTGATCTTGTTTGTGAAACTTTTGTAAACTCATCTTGCAATGTGGATACCAAGGTTTAAGGTGTTCTTTTTTTCTTCACAGTTGCTTCATTATGTCAGAAAAGTTCACTTCCGGAGCACAACAGGTGATAATGTGTTTTTTGATGCCAGTGGGAACCCACCACCAGCCTACGAAATAGTGAACTGGAAAATAAATGCAGAAGCAGTGGCAGAGAGTACAGTGGTGGGAACTTATCAGCCAGGACATACATCAGAGCCAGTGCTGACCTTGAACAAGAACCTAATCAAGCTGGGCGGGTATGACCAGGTGAACAGAGTGATCAATCCTTAGTGGATGTTTTAGATGTATGTGTACTTTAGTTTAACTCCTTGAGTGCTCATGACGGCTCCCGGGCGTCATGAGTCACAGTAGGCGTGTGCTCATGACGGCCGGGGGCCGTCCGAACGTTGACGCTCCACCTTCTCGGTATTAATTCACCGCCTGTGCAAGAGAATTAATCAGTGGGCGAAGTTCGGGCAGCTCCCGGCCGTCATGAGCACAGGCCCACTGTGATTTATGACGGCCGGGAGCCGTCATGAGCACCACAGCGCCACGCCCAACCCCACCCCCCCCTCGCACCGCCGCAGAATTTGCCCCACAGCTAAGGGGTTAACATGTTTAGATTATATCTGTGCCCCAGACCCTTGTCTGGCTCAATGCCAAAATCAGTAAATTGCTAATAACTTGCCATTTAGTGGATCTATGAGTTTGAGTTTGAGTAGGGATTTCTAAAGCGCATAGCTACCCTAGGGTGTCCCAGCGCTGGCATGACCTAGGTTCCGGAGTGGAGAGCATAGATGTTTAGGGTTCTGGGAAGAGCCATGTTTTTAGTTGCCTCCGAAAGGCCAGGAGGTTGTGTTCCTTCCGCATGACCAGGGGGAGGGAGTTCCACAGTTTTGGGGCGTTGTAGGCGAACCGGCGCCCTCCGGATCGGGACCTTTTTATTCTGGGAACGTTGGCAAGGGAGAGAGAGTCGGATCTGAGCTGTTTATTAGAGTGGTAGGGTTTAACGAACGGTCTCAGAATCTGGGGGCCTTTGCCTTGCAATATTTTATGCGAAATGCATAGGGTCTTAAAGGTGACCCTTTCTTTTACCGGGAGCCAGTGTAGGCTCTTGAGAGCTGGCTTGGCCGAGAGTCTTGATTTGGTTCCAGTTAGTAGCCTGGCAGCAGTGTTCTGGGCGCATTGTAGTTTATGGATGACTGAAGCCGGTGCCCCCAGATAAAGGACGTTGCCGTAGTCCAGTCTGGAGTTCACCAATCCCTGCATCAGTAGTTTCCTAGATTGAAATGGGATCAGGTGGAGGATCTTTCGTGCCATACGGATGAGACTAAGGCAGGTCACCGAGGTTTTTCTGGCCTGCGTTTTAAAATTAAGGTCTTGATCCAACCAAATGCCCAGGCTTTTAACCTCAGATTTGGGGGTAGTGGGGGTTCCCATGCATGTCGGCCAGGGGAGGAGTGGGGGCAGTTTGTGAGGGTTGCCTAGGAGAAGTATCTCAGACTTTTCTCCGTTCAGTTTCAATCGAGATTCACACATCCAGTGGAAAACATTCTCGAGACAGTTTGCCAGATTGTCTAGGCGGTTTCTCAGCTGGTTTATCGAGACCACCAGCTGAGTGTCGTCGGCATACATGACTGTTTTTATTCCATATGGGGCGGTAATGTCCTCTAGAGGGGACATATAAACGTTAAACAGTGTGGGGCTCAGGGAGGAGCCCTGGGGGACCCCACACTGGAGAGTCATGGTTTTGGACGCAGTGGTGCCATCCGACACTTGGAAGGTTCTTTCTTCCAGAAAAGATTTGATCCAGGACAGGGCGGAATCTGCAACTCCTATCAGCCTTAGCCGGTGGATGAGAATGGTGTGGTCCACCGTGTCGAAGGCAGCACTCAGGTCGAGGAGGATCACTGCCACTGATCCCCCTGCGTCCATGATGGTTCTTGCTTCTTCGACCACGGCTAGTAGAGCGGTGTCAGTGCCCTGTCCCGGCCTAAACCCTGTCTGGGATTGCCGCAGGAGTTGGTTGGCTTCCAGGAAGTTCGAGAGTTGGTGGTTGACGATTTGTTCGGCCACTTTACTTATGGCAGGAAGGAGAGAAATGGGTCTGAAGTTGGTTGGGTCTGAGGGGTCAAGTTGAGTTTTTTTTAGGAGAGCCCTGACGGTGGCTTTCTTCCAGTTGGCAGGAACAGCCCTGAGTTTGAAGGAGGAATTAATTAGGTGGCTAAGTGGAGGGGCGATCGTGGAGGCGACTAGTTTTAATTTGCTAGTGGGCGCTGGGTCTGAAGGAGCACCACTTTTTATATTTTGTAGGGTGGACAGAAATATCTCTGTAGTGATCTTGGGGAGGGATCGGAGGCGTGGTGCCTCGGGACCGGGTAGGGGGTGACTGGGATTTGAAAAGAGTTGGGGCCAGGAAGAGAAATGAGAATTTTGTCGATTTTCGACGAGAAGAACTCGGCCAACTGGATGCATCTTTTGCCCGATGGGTCCGGTGTCGGTGAGGGGTCTGGAATTTTGGTAAGAAGGCGCATGATGCGATACGTTTCTTTCGCGGAATTGGCTGCCGCTGATATCTTTTCCTCGTAGAAGTTTGCTATTACGATCTATTACGACCAATTTAATGCTTGCAGCTAACTTCATGTCTACAACATTCGACCTAATGAAGCAATGCAAAATTGAATCACAGTAAACAAAATACAACATTGCTAGTCAGTGAGATTCTATTCGATCCTGTGAATAATTCACAAGATATATACTGATGAGATGGTGACTCTCTGGAATATACTGAAAGGAATCTAGAAATTTTTTAATTAACTTTTAGAGTCATTGACAGTAATGCCCTGCAAATACGCTTGACAATTGTCTAATCAAAGATAATAAAATCATTACATGATGAAAATATCAAATTATTTCCAAGCATTATATGTACATCAATTTTAAAAATCACAGATGAATGCATCAATTTATATTTCCGCTCATATTGATTTCTTTAAGATGCCTTCATCGGGAAGGATGTGTTTGAAAGGAACTCGCATTGCCACAATTTACAAAAACAAGCATCCAAAGTTTTTATACAGTTTTTATATTGAGAAGACCATAAGACCCATCTTTTTACTGTGGTTATAATGTCTTATTCAGACTGAGTAACTTCAACATGTATATTTTGCTATTTGCAACTTCCATGTTTTTAACTTTTCTACAAGTTACGATATTCAACAATTTATGCATGTACAACATTGTTGAGGTCCAGAACGTGTACCCATTTGAATTAAACACTTTTTTACACACAGTACATGTTGAACATCCCCTTACCATGTTCTCTAATGTGAAAGCTGAAGAGAAAAGTTAAGTAAAACGGAGGAAAAGAAAAAAAACAAATTAAATTTATCATACGCTACTTCTTTATAAATAGAAATACATTGAACATAGGTGTACCCAATTTAGTTAAAAGGTAACAAATGTAGACTGCTGTATTGTAAGGCAAGAAATGCATGGAACAACAAAAAACCCAGGAGTTTAAAATATTATTTATAAATACCTTAGTAATAATAATATACATTTGAATATATACTTACTGCAGTGATAAGCAATATCCCCTTTAGAAAATGATGTGAATTAATCAGGCAAAAGGCAATTAAGGTACTGCAAAAAACATTGGAAGCACATCTTGACCAAAGCTATCATAGAATATCTTAATTTTTAAACGTTATTTATCATTTTCAATATAGTATGCACACCACATATAGTGACAATTCGTACATATCGCAATTGTGGCTAAAATTAAACAGAAACACTGGCACAATTATACATTTATACAGTATAATGAGAAATCATAATATGCAATGCTGTCCAAATCATTATCTGTGAGGGGATTCCTGTTGGCTGAGTTTTCCTGTAATATTTATGAAACATCTAGGTATGGCAACGACCATGGTGGATTTAGAGGGGGAGTGCTCTAGACATCGCTCCGGTTGTTTGGGTACACAATAGTGGCATTGGTTACATCTACATGCAAAGGCCTATGTCCTGTGGTGTCAGTTGCTGTCAGCCGTATTGGAGTAGAGTAGATATGTGTGTAGGGGCTACCAAATATATCAAGAATGCCACGTTGGCAGTTGCGTCTGGGCATGTAGTTCACTGGTTGTATCAAAAAAACCAAGGCTCTTAAGCCATTGTACTAAAGTAGGGCATTGTTTACTTCTGCAATGAATGGTAACCTCACACTTTGCAAGAAGGAGTGCGATTGCAACATACAGATGGGTCCACTTTAGTATAACATGCACGCAGCCCAGATGCATTAGCAGAGGGTCTGTCAACAATGTCATGTCCACCATCTGGGATATGTGTGTAAAGATATAAGTCCAGCAATTACCTTTGCGGGTGCACGACCAAGCCAATTGTAGAAGGTCCGCATCAGCAGCATGACACTTGGGGCAGGTCGATGGGCAGGTGGAGTAAATCTTAGCCATCTAGCTACGTCTTAATATTTTTAAGGGTAACAGTTTGTGTCTATGATTGGGGGAGACCAGCTTGGACTGCGAACAACATCAATACCAAATGTCTTCTGGCATGAAACATTGTAGATCCTGCGATTGAGCCTCCAGCATTCGGCCTTCGGCATTGGGCAACAATTCTAAACAGGTATGATACAGTTTTGAGACCATATGTTTGTCAGTGTCTTCCTTGAAATCAGACCATTGGAAGAGAATAAAGAAGCTGAATTAGAGATGTAAAGTAGCATGGGAGACTGAGTTTCCAAAGCGTTACCCACAGAAAAAGCCACTCAAGAGAATCAAAGGCCTTCTGCGCATCGAGCATGGCCATACCTACAAGGACATCAGGGGGTTCTCTAGGCCCCGGAGATCAGAGTAAGTACATTTATAGATGTAAAGTGGTGGGGGACGAAACCCGATTGGAGTGGGGAGATAATGGTTTCAAGGAGGAGTGAAAGTATAGCTGTCAATACATTTGCAAGAATTGTATTATTAAAATTCAATAAGGACAGTGTTCTGACAATGTAGTGGGTCCTTGCCAGGCTTCAACAGCAGGACCCTGATTGCCTCTCGTAGCATGGGAGGGAGCCCACTGTTCCCAGAGATTCTGCATAAAGTTTCAGCAAGCCGGGAGTGAGCAAACATTTGTAAGTTTTAAAGAATGCACCCGTGAGTCCATTCAGTCAGGGAGGCTTGCAGATACAATCTCTTCTGCTGAAATTGGCTCACTAAGGACCTGTTGCTGTGTTGGAGACAACCAAGCCATGGCGATTTTAAATAGATAGTCTGCCAAACTATTATCCTCCTTGAAGTATCTGGAGGTATAGAGCTGAGTATAGTATCACAGCAACTCTGCCAGGATGTCCTCTCTGTCTGAGTATCATACGCCACCCTCAAGGGCAAACTCTGATATGTAGTCACTTCCCAGTTGCGGTCGAAGTGGTTTCGCCAAAGTGTAGTCCGGGCGCTCAACCTTACCTACTGATGAGCTTTCATAAACAAATATCACATTTTTAATTTACTATATTATGTTAATGTCCTTTAGTCCCTCAAGGTGAATTTGCTGGATCATTTGATTAGATAATATCGCACCTTGTAGTAGTAATAATCTGTAGTTTACTACATTACTCCTAATTTGCATCCCAGCAGGAACAGGACTTTCCACCCAATGTGGAGTTAGCCCAAACACTTGAGGCCTTCATGTGGAATATTCAACATTGTTCTTTAAGCATTATTATTTTTAATACATTGCTAATGCTTGTGAGACTTCCATTTTATCAAATGCCTGATACCAAATATTTCTTTGTGAATGAGTGAAAGCAGAGGAATGATCACCCAATGGAGCATTAGGTGTTAACAACCTTTCCGAGAATGGAGCTGAGATACGGAGTTTATGATCTTTCAGCTATGATATTGTAGAAACAGGTTTCAAGCATTGAAACTCGTGTCCAGACGTGGTTACTAGCACCATGTTATGTATTGTCTTCGTCATTGTTTATATATGTTTCTCCTACAACCTCCTGAAAACAGGGTGCACTCTATAATTTGTACATCTGGTGGTTCCTCATACTCAAGACATTCACACATGTGATAGGCAACATAAAGTAAGGAAAGAAAAAGAACACTTAGGGTCTAATTATGAGTCCGGAAGTCCTCGGACCGCCAGGTTCCTAGTGATGGGGTTGGTGACAGTCTTCCAACCACCATAATATGACCGTGGCGGTCATGCCACCCTGGCCCTGCTGACTCCACCAGAGCACAACTATTCCATGGCAGTGGTGCAATGGTCTTGAGGGAGTTTAAGCATGCCAGGACCGACGCAGTCCCGCCAAGCATATTACAAATTTCCACACTGCCACTGATTTGCTGGAGATCTTTCCTCCATGAAAATAATGGCGGAGAGAAAAGAAAAGGGAGCTTACAAGGCCCACTTGCACCTTACTCCATGTGGAAGTTAGCAGTGGTGCACAATACTGTCCATGTCATGCTGGAACTTCCTTTGACGTTCCCATTGTGGTGCCTATTGTAAAGGTACTCCTATGCAAGGGACTAAAAAAATTATAATATGATGGGTGGTCCTCGCGCGGGTTTGGCGGTGCGGCAGCGGGACAGTCCCACCACCACACTCCCAAACTCGTAATCGCCCTAAGTACAGATCACCAGCAGACCATTGCTCTTCATTTTACATAGTAGCCTAGTAGCCCCAATGTGTGCTTTTGGGGTGTGGAGAAGCCTAGGCCAAATGCCTTGTTCCTGTTACCTCCCATTTACCCCCCTCCCTTCCCCCATTCCGCCTTACAAGCTGGGGTTCAGAGAGGTAATCTGCATCAGTTTTGAGTGTTCGACAGGACAAATATAACAAATATTGTAAGAGTATTAGAATGACTATTTAGTTGTGTATAGGAAAAGGAAGAAGATTGTATATATATATATATATATATATATATATATATATATATATATATATATATATATATATGAATATCTATGAAGCATTTATTTTTAATTTTTTTACCTAATTACAATATTGAAAGATGCACAATATAGCCTTTTAACCCACTGCTGGGGGCAGTACCGGTTGGTAACGGCCCTGAACCCTAGTTGTAGGCCCAAGCTGCAGATGAAAGGCTATAACGAGGGAGAGGGCCTATTTCAATAGTACGGCCCGAGGCAGAAGCCCTATAAGGCTATTAGAACATTCCACCCACTTAGGGCAGATTGTTCTTAATTAAAAAAGAAGAAACATGAAGGAAACATTGGAATGTTTTTGCTCCGTGCTTATACCAGCCATTATAAGCCCGTAGCTACTCCATTGTCTAAAATAGAGCTCCGAACATTACAATGATCTAAATAGCAGTTACATTTGTCAAAACATCTTTTGGGGCAAATACAGTAAAAGCCTCCCCCATTTAAGGTTGTGATTAAGCATGGGCGTAAAATCCGTTCCGATCGCGGAATTTGCAGATTTTCTGCAATTTCGCGGTCCGCGAATCTCGCGAAATTGCAGAAAAATCCGCGAAATCTCATTCTGCACGGATTTTCAAAAACTGAAGTACATGAAGCACTTACAGGGTTACAGCAGGTGCCCAAGTTGAAGCTAATTTCTTTGTAACCATTTACAAAATGGTTACAAAGAAATTAACTTCAACTTGGGCACCTGCTGTAACCCTTAAGTGCTTCCTGAGAGGCTCCTCCAGAGTTGTTGCCTACTTGCAACTATTCTCTGACCTTGCTCTGACCCTCGAAGCAGGGTCATAGAATAGTTACAAGTATAGCACAATGCTCCAGGCTGTCACAAAAATTAAACCACAACAGGAAGCACTTACAGATAAGGAAGCAGGTGCCGGAATTAAAGCTCAAATTCAGTAACACATTAACCAGCCCCCGGTTGAGGCTGGGCAGGTGTGCTTTCTCCCCATAATCTACAGTGGTGAACCAGAGGATGCTGTGATGAACTAGAAGGTGCAGTTGTGAACCAGAGGGTGCTGTGATGAACCAGAGGGTGGCAGTGGTGAACCAGAGGGTGGCAGTGGTGAACCAGAGGGTGCTGTGATGAACCAGAGGGTGGCAGTGATGAACCAGATGGTGGCAGTGATGAACCAGAGGGTGGCAGTGATGAACCAGAGGGTGGCACTGATGAACAAGAGGGTGGCAGGGGTGAACCAGAGGGTGGCAGTGATGAACCAGAGGGTGGCAGTGATGAACCAGAGGGTGACAGTGGTGAACCAGAGGGTGACAGTGGTGAACCAGAGGTTGCTGTGAAGAACCAGATGGTGGCAGGGGTGAACCAGAGGGTGGCAGTGGTGAACCAGAGGGTGGCAGTGATGAACCAGAGGGTGATGTGAAGAACCAGAGGGTGGCAGTGATGAACCAGAGGGTGGCAGTGGTGAACCAGAGGGTGCTGTGATGAACCAGAGGATGGTAGTGATCAACCAGAGGGTGGCAGTCGTGAACCAGAGGGTGGCAGTGATGAACCAGTGGGTGGCACTGGTGAACCAGAGGGTGCTGTGATGAACCAGAGGGTGGCAGTGATGAACCAGAGGGTGACCGTGATGATCCAGAGGGTGGCAGTGGCAAACCAGAGGGTGGTAGTGATGAACCAGAGGGTGGCAGTGATGATTCAGAGGGTAGCAGTGGTGAACCAGAGGGTGGCAGTAATGAACCAGAGGGTGTTGTGATGAACCAGAGGGTGGCAGTGATGAACCAGAGGGTGGCAGTGGTGAACCAGAGGGTGTTGTGATGAACCAGAGTGTGGCAGTGATGAACCAGAGTGACAGTGATGAACCAGAGGGTGGCAGTGGTGAACCAGAGGGTGACAGTGATGATCCAGAGGGTGGCACTGGTGAACCAGAGGGTGCTGTGATGAACCAGAGGGTGGCAGTGATGAACCAGAGGGTGACAGTGATGATCCAGAGGGTGGCAGTGGCAAACCAGAGGGTGGCAGTGATGAACCAGAGGGTGGCAGTGATGAACCAGAGGGTGACAGTGGTGAACCAGAGGGTGACAGTGGTGAACCAGAGGTTGCTGTGAAGAACCAGATGGTGGCAGGGGTGAACCAGAGGGTGGCAGTGGTGAACCAGAGGGTGGCAGTGATGAACCAGAGGGTGGCAGTGATGAACCAGAGGGTGGCAGGGGTGAGCCAGAGGGTGTTGTGATGAACCAGAGGGTGTTGTGATGAACCAGAGGGTGGCAGTGATGAACCAGAGGGTGACAGTGATGAACCAGAGAGAGTGTGGCAGTGGTGAACCAGAGGGTGATGTGAAGAACCAGAGGGTGGCAGTAATGAACCAGAGGGTGGCAGTGGTGAACCAGAGGGTGCTGTGATGAACCAGAGGATGGTAGTGATCAACCAGAGGGTGGCAGTCGTGAACCAGAGGGTGGCAGTGATGAACCAGTGGGTGGCACTGGTGAACCAGAGGGTGCTGTGATGAACCAGAGGGTGGCAGTGATGAACCAGAGGGTGACAGTGATGATCCAGAGGGTGGCAGTGGCAAACCAGAGGGTGGTAGTGATGAACCAGAGGGTGGCAGTGATGATTCAGAGGGTAGCAGTGGTGAACCAGAGGGTGGCAGTAATGAACCAGAGGGTGTTGTGATGAACCAGAGAGTGGCAGTGATGAACCAGAGGGTGGCAGTGGTGAACCAGAGGGTGTTGTGATGAACCAGAGTGTGGCAGTGATGAACCAGAGTAACAGTGATGAACCAGAGGGTGGCAGTGGTGAACCAGAGGGTGACAGTGATGATCCAGAGGGTGGCACTGGTGAACCAGAGGGTGCTGTGATGAACCAGAGGGTGGCAGTGATGAACCAGAGGGTGACAGTGATGATCCAGAGGGTGGCCGTGGCAAACCAGAGGGTGGCAGTGATGAACCAGAGGGTGGCAGTGATGATTCAGAGGGTAGCAGTGGTGAACCAGAGGGTGGCAGTAATGAACCAGAGGGTGTTGTGATGAACCAGAGCGTGGCAGTGATGAACCAGAGGGTGGCAGTGGTGAACCAGAGGGTGTTGTGATGAACCAGAGTGTGGCAGTGATGAACCAGAGTGACAGTGATGAACCAGAGGGTGGCAGTGGTGAACCAGAGGGTGGCAGTGATGAACCAGAGGGTGACAGTGATGAACCAGAGGGTGGCAGTGGTGAACCAGAGGGTGGCAGTGATGAACCAGAGGGTGGCAGTGATAAACCAGAGGGTGGCAGTGATGAACCAGAGGGTGACAGTAATGAACCAGAGGGTGGCAGTGATAAACCAGAGGATAGCAGTGGTGAACCAGAGGGTGCTGTGACGAACCAGAGGGTGGCAGTGATGAACCAGAGGGTGACAGTGATGAACCAGAGGGTGGCAGTGGTGAACCAGAGGGTGGCAGTAATGAACCAGAGGGTGGCAGTGATGAACCAGAGGGTGGCGCTGCTGAACTGCCCGGGAGCCCTGTGGGTGTGAGCGCCTGCACTGCTGAGCTGCCATGGGGTTGTGAGCCCACGCGCTACTGAACTGCCCCGGGCTCAGTGGGTATGAGCCCCTATGTTGCTGAACTGCCCTGGAGCCCTCTCAACGTGAAAATCATTCATTCTCAATTGCCTGGGAGCCCTTTGGGTGTGAGCACACATTGTGCTAAGTGTCCCCCTGCCCCCAGTACACATATACCCGTACCGCACAGCACCATTATGCTCTTGCACCACGAAGTCTGGTGCCTGGATGTTCCTGATCCGTGTAGGTGGTACCACCATCTGGTGCAGTCAAAATGTAAAGTCATAATTCGCTACACAGCACCAATAAACACGTGTCCCCCTGGCACCGGTATGTACATGTACCAGGCGTGGAACACCCGCATGCCACTGCACCCTACTGCCCAGGGCCAGCATATGCCTGTACGGGGCAGTTTAGTATGAGATGAGACATTGTCCAGCAGCAGCAGCTGCATGCGCCTGAACACACTGAACAGGATCAGAATGGCTTTGTACCAACACGCGCAGCAGAGCTATCTTGGACATCTAAAGGATTCTGGGGTCCTGTGCCAAACGTATTTTTCAATCCATGAGTTTCCCGAGCGCCATCCCCGTGTAGCTCCTGTGACCAGGAGGCTGCTTTTTCCTCATCTGCTGCTCTGCTCGGTCTCTGACCCTTTATAAACAAGATGCATGTGAACTCGCATAGAAGCCCCGCCCGTTTGGCCCCATCTACCACACACTAGCGGTATGAAACGTCTTCCTGCCCGTCCCCACTATAATGACCAGCTCACTCAAGGGACCAAAGCGCCTTTTGGCGCGCTGGCAAAGTTCCAGGCACACGTGGTCACATATTTGTGCAAATGGCACAAAAATCCACGAGTTCGCTGGAAAATTCGCGAACTCGCGGACTTTTTTTGCAATTTCGCACGAATTCGCGGACCGCGAATTTGCAGATTTCACCAATACTTAGTTGTGATCTCTGTAAGATATGATCAATCATGATGGAGTTTGTGAAGTACATTTTAACCACTAAACATTCAGAAACAATTCTGAAACTTAGGGCTTCATTATGATGTCAGTTGAATTGCAACCGACAGGCAGATGGTTGCCGTCCGACCGACATTTGGTGGCACAGTTTGACCCCCACATTATGATGCAGGGTGGTCTTAGGTAGCGGGTGGAGGGACAGCCATTGAACAACTGTCGGAAGCATACTTTGGGGGCCCTTAGCACCGTCCTTCCGCGGCTTCCACTATGAGACCGGGGGGCACTTGTGGTCCCCCCCAAACATCCATACCCTGTGCGCCAGGCACCACATGGTTCCTGTCACAAGGTGCATGCATGTTTGCAAACATCCTTTTTTCCAATTTGTGAGATGGAACTGCTGACTACTAGTCAGTCTGCTTCCATTCTACAGCGATGTTGGTCTCACGCGCATCCAAGGGGCATGGTAATTAACCCTAGGCGGAGACCTCCGCTCCGCCCGCCAAGTGTGCGGAGCTTTGCCTTCTCCGTGTGGAGAGGAGTTGGCCAGCCACCGCCTCCAAACCCCAATTATAAAAAGTAATTAAACCGGATTAAAAAATACATTAAAAACCACTTACCTGGCATGCGGTGTCCCTGGGCTGCCCTCCCCCTCTTCTTTGTCCTATTGGTAATCCTTGTGAAAACTGCGCAGACGCGTGCACCCGTGCAATTCATGCAAGAAATGCACAGGCTCGCGGGCATGCACAGTACTGGCAAGGATTAGCGAGATGGCAAAGAAGAGCAGGAGGGCAACCCGGGGACGTTGCAAGCCAGCTAAGTGGTTTTTAGTTTATTTTGTAATGATGTTTAATTAATTTTTATAATTTGGGGAGTGGAGGCGGGTGGCATAGCGTAGAAGAGTTTGTTTTCAACTCTGTGGACCTCCGCGTAGCCTCGCTACGCACACTACACACAGGGTTAATCGTAATCAGGGCCTATATTTTGAATGCAGTCAAACATCATTGCAACTTCTGGTGGACTGCTTAATTGTGTTGCACATGTGTAGATGCTTCATTTGATTATAACTTTTTTTATCTACTTTTGACTACAGTTTATTGCAATTACTGTTAATGGCTGCTTAGTTACATTTCCTGTTTGTAATACGAAGTTCATTACAGCAAAACACAATTTTCCAAATATATCAACAGGTCCCTAAGTGAATAAATTGTTGCTTATAATTTATTTGAGAGGCAAATGTTTTTCATGGCCTTCAAAAAATTTGGGATCCTCACCAAATGGCATCTTGTGCTGAGAGTGTGGAACAAACTGCCCTCATGTACACCTCACTGGAACCAAATTTAAGAGTGTAAAGTTATTACCAGTAACTGTTCACGCTTGTCCTTTGGCACTGGAATGAGGACCTCCCTATGGTAAAGTATAGGATTGTTTTTGTCAATTATGCCAAATTAAAAACAGTAGTAACCATATGTTTATATTAAATATTATTTTTATATATATGCTAAATGGAAGTTTAAAACTGAATTACCTTATCATGTTCTTGTGATCGCATGCGGCTTCACTCTGTTTGAACCTTTTGGATGTTGATTTTGCAGTCCTTGACTGTTAACAATTAATCAAAGAGTCATACTGCTATACTGACAGTTTAAATTGTCCAAGCCTGTCTCTTTCCACACCTGGTGAACTTGAGTAACATACATATGTAATACCCACATCTCCTAATAACAATTCACAGACCACCCCACCATCTCTCAGAAAATGTATAACACTTTAGATCTATTTTACAAGACAATCAACATACTAATGCTTCCTCTGGTTTGGACTGACAGTCTCACTCACCCTCTCCTCGTACCCTGGTGACAAACAACTCCTATGGTCTTGTCTGTGCCCTATTCCCCTATTCCCCTTACCTGTCTCTCTTACTCCCACACTGTCTCTTCTTCTGGTTTTTCTCTCTTTATGCAGCCATGCTGCATCAAGATTCCTTGGCATCACACTTTATTGACCTGATTTTCAAAGGCACTTGAGTTTCTCCTGCCAAAATTGCTGGATTTTGTTTTCTTTCATTATCGAATATATTTACGAAAACTATTGATGTACAACCTAATACTCCCAGTTTCCTGCTGCGCCTGTAGGAAAGTCAAAGATGTAGGAATTATTTCCTCATGATTAGCTTCTGCCACCTACATGTTTACGTTGTTCAATTATTATTTTTTGTCTGTTTGTTCTTGAACCCTCCAAAAAATCTTGCTGAAAAAAGTACATTACATTTTAAATAAATATGAAAGATGTATTAATATTAAATATTGATGTAAATGGATGGTGAATATTTGTATTAAATGCAAACCAAAAACCCAAAATGCTACAGCACTTTTAACTTAATTTTGAATTTAAATATTTAATTAATTTAGATATATTAAAGTGCATTTAAATAATTTAAGATTTTTTTCTTTAAATCCACCTATAGGGGCCGATTCCGATTCGGTAAAATCCTGTCCGAATCGTCGTACGGAGCCTTTTCCCCGTACGAATCGTACGGAGAACCGTACCCGTACATACGATGTAGTACGATGCGTATCCAAAGCAGTTCTCCATACAATTCGTACCAAAGACCATACGACTCAATAATCCGTACAAATCTTATTCGGAACACACAGTACGCGATGTCCGTACGGATCGAAGCAGCTTTTTCCGTCCCATCAAGTACGATTCGTGTCGACAGCACTCCGTACAACGCTTTTGCTACGGGAGTTTAAAACGTCCGGAAAACTAGATTTTGGATCAAAATGCGTACGGAATGGCCCCCGTGTACGGTGCGTACACCCCATCATTGCAGGGATACGGTGCATTGGGGTACGGTGCATACACCCCTGGATAACTGGGGTACGGTGCGTATGTCCCCGTGCGTACCCCCATGACTGTAGGTGTACGGTGCGTAGGGGTACGGTCCATACCTACCAAGGTCGTACATTGTACATGGCATATACCCCCTGGGTACACCCCTTGAATTTAGGGGTACGGTGCATATGCGATAGTGTATCTCTCCATACGAATTGCTTGTACCCGATGTATCCGTACGAATCGCGTCCCCATTTCCCGGTCCATATCGTACTTGACGGGTCGTACGGCATGTTTACGATTCGTACGGTTGATGTGCGGGTCTATGTCATATGGATTTACCCTTGACTTTCATATGGTTCGCGACGATTCGTACGTATTTCGAGCCAACGGATCGTACTACGCGATTCGGACTGAATACTACGATTCGTACGGAAACGTCTACGAATATGAATCGTCATACGGATACGTTTCCCAAATCGG
Organism: Lissotriton helveticus; assembly: GCF_964261635.1. Classification (NCBI taxonomy): domain Eukaryota; kingdom Metazoa; phylum Chordata; class Amphibia; order Caudata; family Salamandridae; genus Lissotriton; species Lissotriton helveticus. Next base: position 158,630,497 of record NC_136073.1, on the reverse strand, counting down.
AATTGACCCAATAATGTTGATATTTATCATGGAGTCAATATTAATAAAAGCTATATATCGAATTAATTTAAATGTATTCAATTATTTTAATAAATTACTTCCATTTATTTTTCAAAAGAAAATGATTAATATAATAGTTAATAGTAAAATAATATTAATTGTATACTTAAATATAATTTTGTTTGCATTAAATAAAATGCATATTTAGGATTATTTCCAATGAGCTGCAAGCCCCTGCCTCCAATTTTGCTATGGGAAGATGTTTCAGTGCAAGTGGTTTGTCAAGTGGGGTGCTGAGCTTAACTCCGGGTCTATTACTATTTTGTAGGTGGGTGTTTTTCGCTTCCTAAACCCCTCCTCCTCCCTGTCCCTTCCATATTTACTTAAAAGATGAAGGTATACCTGTGCTGATATCTCTTCAGTCGTGGTGGAGATATCTACGTAGAAGAGATAGGAGAGGCAGAGGCTTGGACCTCCACATGTAGGTTTGAGAATTGCATTTTCAAAGTATGTGAGTTGTTGAATACTTCTACTAAAAGTACAACAAAATGCAGTTTATCAATACATTCCCAAGAGAGTACACCTTTACTAACATTTTGCCTTGGTATTCGCATGTCTTAATTTGTTATGCAAAAGACAGCATCATTTTACTCACCATTTTAAAGGCACTTGTACACAGTATTACATTGAGTTGCAACAGTGCTTGACAGTAGGCTTAAGCTAGTCCAACTACTCTTTACAACATTCCTTGACAAGTGCTGATAAGATCGTGGCTGAATGCACACACATTGTTCTTGCTGTAGAAGAGAGGTTTACACAAGCTTGTTTCTATGGAAAAACGAAAGATGAAACATGAACCATAATCATGGTCTCAGCAGAAGACACTGTATAAACCTGATTCAAATTCAACTGTACATCCTCATGTCATTTAAAGTGATGTCTTTCTGTCCTCCCAGATTCCTCAGTCCTCCTGCAGTGAAATGTGCACAGTTGGATTTAGAAAATCCACTCGAGAAGGCCAAGGAGTCTGCTGCTACGACTGCATCCCATGCTCTGACGGGGAGATTTCCAATCACACCAGTGAGTTTATTGGGGACCACTCAGGGTCCAGAATTATGCATTCTACACATCCTTCCTGTGACACAGAGATTTTCCTGAGTGAGATTTTATAAAGAATCTACAGTTTTAAGAAATCTTATAAGGGTGGCTGTTTTATGAACTTGAAAATATGGGTTTACGACTGGATACTGAATTGCAGTTTGGAAGAGGAATGTTGTGGGTGCCCTTTCCAAATTTTGATGCGGTATCAGGTGTATTAATGGTCTGCAACTGAAATTCCAGCTGCATTCAATTGAAAATTCCCAGACTCCCACTGTAACGTAAGAGACACTTCTTATTTTTAGAGCAGGCCAATTTTTGTTGAAGGAAATGGGGCAGCTTAAAAAAAAGAAATCCCATAATGGGCTCAAAGTAAAAATCGTCCGCAACAACTCAAAAAACATTTGCTCCAAATTTGGAACTTTCCACTCATTTAAGAATGAGCTTTAATCTGTCAAATGATACAGGCAGAGGGGTGACTTTGAAATACGTAAAGTTTTTCCATAGAAGTGGCTGCAAACAAAACCAGAAAGACAAATATAGATGCAATTTTAATCAAACATTGACAATGCCAATATGTAAGGCCTTAGACAGCTGGTGCTAAAAATATGTTTTAATTGTTTATTGTAAACATATGCCACAAAAACAAACAAAAGAAAATATGCCACAACCTAAAAGTGGCAGCTTATGCTTGCAATAAAAATGTGATAGTTAAAACAATTAACCTTTGCGTTTAATCTTAATGGAAAAGTTTGGGTGCTTCCTAGCAGGCAGGTTTACTAAGCTAAGGTATAGAAACTGTCTTCAGTTCTATTCCACATCACGAGTAATGGAGTGTAGTTTCCCCACTATATCTTATGTAATGCTTACTGTGCATTTATTGTCTTTGTACAATACTTGGAATGTAGCAGGTATTCTGGAGTTATCAGGTAATCTGTTTATAGATGCTTGTTTCTCATGAACTAGAAGGTGTGCTTAGCTGTCTGAGTTTCATTTCTGTGGATTAAACTACTATGTATTTCTAGGACTTGGATTTGCTCCTCTGTGATTCTCTTTACCAGCGACCACCTTGGTTATTTCCTACTCCCAGAGAGATACTTACTCACACTAATAGTCCCTCTACACCAGGGGTCTACTACCTTTTCTGTAATGAGAGCTACTTCAATGAAAATCACCCTAAGGCACTATTATTAGTTTTGTAATAGGGACCACATCAGTCAGCATTTAGTTAGTTGCCACTATGGGAGGAAAACCGTACACCAAAATGTACATACCCCAAAATGTACCTCAATCAGAGTACTCACATTTACTAGAACAGAGACAGTGTTTAACCCAAATTTCACGGGGCAATGTAAACTCAAATTAAGGAACCATCTATGTATCAAAGTCAGAAATAAACCAATATAGTTATACAGAGAATGCAAAAACAATTAAATGTTATTAGTACCAGTGGACAGCAAAAATTGTGAGAGTAATGGACAGCATCCCTACTAGAAAAAGAAAGTATTCTGGCTCATCTCCAAAATATGAGTTTTTATAAATTATTTTGGCTTATGAAATTACAGAATCTACAGACTCACTGTGGTATGAGTAAAATCAGAGCACATGAACAAAAGTTGCATTGTCTTATCACCTAAGCACTAACCCACTCCATGTATATTTATGCTGCACTTTAAAGAAATGCATCTTTTTGCCTCGTCAGCTCCTAAGTTATTGGATTGCTGCTGCTGGTTGTTCAAATCTGAAGGTGCACTGAGGCTGCCTAACAGGCCTCAGTGCCAGTGCTCTGAACCTTAAAATGTGTTTGTCTTATTGGCTGACCCAAAATTGGAATAAGCTAACTTATTTATACGTCCCTGTTATGTGGTGCCTGGGGTTCCCAGAGCCAAGTAAGTTAGGCTGTCTCTCATGGACTACAGCATGTACTGTGCCACAATGAGAGTGACAAAGCAAAGCATGACTTCAAGCTCACGTTTGCTGGCTGTCAGAGTGTTTTTAAACTGCAAAGTCGACTTTGCCATTTAAAGCAAAGGCAAACATTTTCAATATCTATGCATCCCCCCCTAAGACAAGCCTATTGAGCCCTAAAGGCAAGGTGCATTATTTAAAAAAGTTGGACAAATGTTTTCTAACTTTACTTATCCTAGCAGTAAAATCACTTCATTGTCTTTTTTTCTGTAGAAACGCCAGTAGCCCCACTGCAAGTAGAGTGTTAAACACTGACAACTCATCAATGCTAACTTCTAGATGGAACTACTAAATATGAAACATTTAGATAGCAAAAGTATCCTATCATTAACCCAGACTTGATGATCAAGTTGAATTTAATGTAACATTTGCACAAATGGTAACTTTATAAGTTTGCCACTTTGTTGCCCAAAGTATTTCAGTGACCATTTTCGATTGTGGGCCAAGAGACAGCCTTCTCTCCTTTGTGGGTTGGGGTGTATGTGACCGACTATCACAAGAGAACACAAAGGACCTGCCATTGGAAGAAGTGTGACCTCTCCCTGGCAGAAAGGCCAACCAAACTGGGAGCTCAAAAGGCCAGCTTCAAAGAGGTAGTCAACATTGAATGGCAAATGGTGGACACACACAAGAGTGGCTGCTCTCTTGTTTTTGCAGACAGATTGGCATCGGGGACAGAGTGGGGGAAACTCCTGCCAAACTGGGTTTCCCTTCAGCATGTCACCCCTAGGTAGCCACACCTTTGGGATAAGCTAAGGAGCTCCAAACACCAAGAGAAGTGTTCTTCGATTTGGGAGGTGGCAAAAAGGGGCATTCTGTGGTAGCTAGATGCCACACTTTACAAAAAGTTGTCACACGGTGGGAGGAGACCTAGTAGCCCATTGGCTAGTAGTTGCCGCTTCACACAGGCACAATCTGGGCATAAAAGTGGCAGCTTGGCACCCAACTGTCAGATTACTTCTGAACTGGAGAAAGGACCAAAGAAGTTGGACCCAGCAAGAAGAGGCTGCACCTAAGACTGGATTGCACCTGCTGCTCCCTGGACAGGTAAAGAGAAGACTGTGCCTGTGGTGCCCTGCTGGAGGAAAAGTCGTCCCTGGGCCTAAGACAGAACTGCCTCCAAGAGTCAGTTGGCAGTGTCCCTGTCTCTACAGGGCCACAAAAGCTGAACAAGCATGCATTAGAGACTTGGTAGTCAAGAAAGCCTGATCGTCACTGACCACCGAAGCACTGACTAGGAGATCCTCTCAACTCTCAAAAGTTGCACCCAAGTCTGCTGGACCCAGGAGAGTTGTCAGAGGTCAGTCTGGTAATCCATCAAGGAAGGTACAACCAGTTAAAGGGAGATGGTGGTTCTGCTTTAACTGGAGAACAGTAGATGAGTGTCAACTGTTTTTTCACTAGGCTTTACTCAGACTTGCAGGAACATCGAACTCTTTGTCCAAAGTCAACCTACTATGTTTGTGGACCTAGCAGTGGCCTCAGAAAGACTCTCATCACATTCTCAGTATCCTCAGCATCCTTGAGCATCCTGAGTATCCTGTACTCCATGCATCAGGACCACTCCATTGAAGTCTATGGAGGTTCCCCCGCAGAGCTGGGAATTGAACTTGAAACTGCTTAAGATGCGATGCAACTGTTATTATCAGCAGCATTGTAACTGTTTTATTCAATCTCATTGTTTTACTCAACAGTGACTTGCTCCCTCTGGAAAAAGTCACCAGAAAAGTTACTTTATAGTCTTTTTTTGATTTAAATGTTGTGGCTAACCCTAAACCGTGAGTTGCAGTAGATTACAATGATTTATTGTGTTGGGCATTCTATTTGTATAAATTGGTGTTAGATGTGATTGTGTTGCATTTTCTTCTTCAGCTGTTTTGGTACTTCTTAAAACTTGTTCCATTTATAAAGCCTTACTGCTCTAATACTGGTGGCTGAGCTAAAGTTTTTGAAACTAACCTGACCGGACTATATGCATGTGTGACTTCATTACACCGTGAGGTCCCATGACCACACCACATAATAAACCACTTTCCTCACACTAACCCTCTTAGCTAATGTCATCCAGAAATGCTAGACGTAACTAGGTACATAAACAATAATGGGTTATATGTGTGAATAGGCATAGTAAACCAAAAGAAAGACCCTGAGGAATGTTTTGAGCTGTGATTGAACTGAGAAGAGTTTATCGAGAGCATAATAACCATAACAGTGGAAATAAATCAGAACATTTCAGCTTCACAGCAGAGTTTGCTACGAGAGAAGGTGGGCAGGGGGAGAAGCGTGAGTGACACGGCTGGCTTCCATCTGGTAAAGGATGCTGTTTGTATTTAAACTGAGGCAGTTAACATATATCAGAAAAGCATATTTCTAGGTATCATAGAAAATTTGATTCAAAGCAACAACGCTATATAAGTATATAGAAGTGTACAAGTGAAACCGATTATGAAAATGCATTGCGTATATTGTGAATGATGCACAAAATTATGAGCACATACAAATATTCTACAACTTCAGCCTCGGATTATTTCAAAATCACGACAACACTCAAATAATATGGTTAATCTAACCACAAATTATAGCACAGCTTGCATCACTTTCTGTTTCTTCTTGGTAGATTCTTCCATTGGCTCTGAACACAATCCTTAACATTTTGAGCTCTTCTTCTCTCTTTCACTTCAAAAAAATTCTTTTATTTTTATACCCACAATTTTGTAACAGTCAGTTAGAAATTAAAACAGCACAAAAGAGTAGGACAATTGCAGAAATCATTATAATCATTGCATGGCTTAGGATTAGTCTCAATGTTCCCTCTGCCAAATTATAAATCCAATCACCAACCTTGCTAAAACTCATCCCTATCTCCCTAACCCAGGAATCTACGATTCCCCACATGCTGTGGACTTCTAAAGCTTGACCGTCACAATAAATGTCAGTACGGTTTTGTACATAAGCGGTAATAATCCTGCTGTTATCAGGTATGAATGGGCAACACGCTTTTACACTGTATACCTTGCAAACAATGCCTTACTTCACAAGACAGATCTCTAGCACTATGTGTTTTAACATAATTATGGTCCGCATTACAGTTAGCTAAGAATTAATTTGAGTCCAAGCTCTAATGGTATTAGAAGCAAGCCAGTCCACAGGCGTAGCCAAACATCTAAAATTCATGTGAATAATAGCTACACCTTTGGTGGATTAATAGTTCCTCATATATCTAATACTATCTGTCCAAATTGTTGTTTCACACTCTTCGAACCAACTGCATCATTTACTCCACTCACAAGACTGTTTATTTTGAAACAATAAAGCAAGATAGAAAGATCCAAACCGATTGCACAGCACATTGAAAAAATAAGTTTTACCACACACATAATAGATCCTTCTCAGAATCGGCTTTTGTTTTCACAAACCAGAAAACCATCATTTTCATCATAACTTTTCTCACATTCACTTTTACCCCATAGTCAATTCTCCCAATCCTATCGGGTTCACAACACATCATACATAGCTCACAATTTCTCTCATGCTCCATTCTCAATTTAGGATGCAAATTTCTGAATCTAAATTCTTCAGCTTTAATCTGCTCTCTTATCTTTTTTTTAATTTCTCCAATCTCTCCCACCTTTAACCATCCCCATGGTATTCATGCTCCTCATTAGTCAAAACACACACATACCCCTGTTTAGTACTTTTAATTGCTTCTTAATTCATGCAATTGTATTTAAAAGATAACCATAATCTGATAGAGACTTCTAGTCACAGATTCCTTACCATTTAATTATCCCCAGGTGTCAGAATGGATCCAGACATTTTTCCTGAGCAGTACTTCAGTGTGCCGGTAGATGATCTTATTCAGCTCCACGTGGCGTTTTGGCATCGCCCGAACTGGCAGTGATGGCTGTGATTCCTGTATAGGCGCCACTCAGGTGTGCTGACATCAGTTCTTTTCTTTCCGCACCCGTCAGCATGTGGAAGAGCTACACCTTAGGCATTTTTTGACTTTGGGCCTGATTCAGATCTCAGCAGGTGAGTTATTCCATCACACCAGATAACCAGTCTGCCGAATTATAAATCCCATAGGATATAATGGGATTTATATTTCCTGAAACAAGTTTTCCATCACCGTTGTGACGGAGTAACCCCTCTGACAAAATGTAAAGCAGGCCCTAACTTTTTTTCAACATTTTGTTGAAGTATTTTGGAGTCTACCTCCTGGTTTGGCAGATACGTCATCAAAAATGTCCAGCTTCAAGCCCTGCGTCGCCTGTCACTGGCAGATGTGGGTGACGGACCTGCATCTTGTTTGCCTTTAGTGCCTTGAATGGGATTTTGACCTGAAGGCCTGTCCTGACTACCACGACATGAATCCAAAAGCCTTGAGGGAGCGCTCCCTTAAGCTTCTAGCATCTCGACATGTGACACTGCAACAATAGAGATCCCTGTTGAGGGAAAGGTCCTGGGAGCAGTTGCAAAGTCTGATGTCATGGTCATACTCTACATCATCCTGCCACTTGGTAAGTCTTGCTCTCACAAAAAATAAAGTGAAAGCATGCTGAGGTTAAGCCAGCACCTGGCTCACTTCACAACTCCTAGTATTTCCAGGTGGTAGTGTGACCCCACCCAGTTAAAAGAATTCTATGAGTGTATGCACCTCATATTTGGATGCCCTGTTCCCTCTGGCATGCCTTCAGGCCCGCAGGTTCAGGAGGGGCCCGTACTGGATCCATGCCGGCAGCTTTGGCACCAGTCACACTCAAGGATCAACAAATGTATCCAGATCTGTGCCAGTCATGGCAGCTCGACCAACCTAATCCCAAGCCAGGTGCTTCCGGCAGCACCAGTGCCCATCGGTGGCAACATCCCCAACCTCATCCCTGACTCCGACATGGAACCGGAAGGGCATTATCCAACATTGATTTGGATGGTGACTGGAACCCTGCCTTCCAGGCCAGAGCCTGAGCCCTATTTCTATGTGCTAGGACATAGGGAGCACTGGGAGGGGTTACTGAACCCTGAAGGATAGCAGCCTTATAAGGAATACCTGAACCGGTGTGAGCATCTGTGTGAAGCAAGTTGACTGCATACTTCTACAGGCACTGGCATGCTTTCTCCCCCTTCTGGGGCTATGGAGGAGGAAGCATCATTTGCAATGGTGCTGCGGAGAGCAGAGGAGGTCCTGGACCTTAGTTTGCCATTAGTGGCAGTCAAGACTAATGGTCTTGACAGAAGTACTTCAGCTGGTAGTTTCCCCTTCAGAACATGGTCCAATCCCAACAAAGGGGTTCTTGTTAACAGTACGATTGCCCACCATCCCTGCCTCGCTCCAGGGAACTCCAACTTCCTCACCCAACACCCTACTCTGGAGAGCTTAGTGGTCCAGGCCTCTACATCCCACATAAATCCAGGTGCATTCCCAACCGCACACCAGATCGTAAGTCCTAGTGGCTGGTCTCTTTAGACAAGAAAATCTTCTCTTCCACAGGCCTGGTATTGCAGTAGGTGAACATTGCCTATGGGATATGGATACACAGGGTCTGACAATGGTCCCAGAGGAGGCCCAAGCCGTGCACTCACAGGCTGTTGCTGATAGAAGGTATGCAGCTTAGTTCACCATTCGCTGTGGACTAGATAACAATGACTCAAAGGGCAGAGCGGTTTCATGGCTCCCATCTCCTCAGAGACAAGGCAGAATCTGGGCTGGAGAGCTTTAAGGGCAACAGAGTTATGGCCAGGTCCTTGGACTTTTCCATGCCCCTCATCACCCTCAATCCACCTTTCATTCTTTTTGTGGCCAAGGAAGGGGTATGCAGCCGCATTCTTAACCATCAAGCTACTGTGGCACACAAGCTTACCTGTCTCTGTGTGGCCATGGCTCCTACCAGCCCTGTGGGTCAGGTGGCCAGTGGGCATGTCAGTCCACCTCCCATCCAGCAGCTGCAGACTCCAAACCTTCCTAGTCTGCCATTTACCATAATGGGCACCCAGGCGGAACACAGATTCCCCATCACCTGCCCCGCCGGCAGTCAATAACATCAAACAGGTAGTTTTGCAAAGTGTCTACTCCCTCCCCTTTGAGGCAACCCCATCCTCCATGCCACCTACATACAACAGGCTGACTGAGGACCACTATCTCCTCCATCAAGAAGTGATGACTTAGAAGCAGGTTGTGTTTACTATACCCTCTACTTTTTAGTTCCCCCATCATCCTATCCTCAAGCTGCGCTTTCTAAATTTCTTCCTCATGAAGGATAAATTCAGGTCCTGACTGCCCTGGACCCTGGAGACTGAATGATAGTGTTTGACTTGCAGTAGACATATTTCCATAGTCCCATTCTGCCTGCCTACTGCCGTTCCCATCAGTTCAAGTTGGATCAAAAGCACTTTCAGTTCACTGAACTCCACTTTGGCCTCACCAGCACCCCACGGGTGTTCACCAAGGTGATCGCGTGGTTGCAGCTCATCTGTGGAGATCAGGGGGGCTATCTTCCCCTATCTTGAGGACTGGCTGTTTAGGGCAGCTCACCTCAGGCTGTTGTCTCCCACCTCCAGACTATGACGAACCTCTTGCATTCTCTGGGGTTCACTATTAACGTGCTGAAGTGGTACTTGACTCCTTCTCTGAGGCGCCCTTTCATTGGAGCTGTTCTGGGCACAGTGGACTTTCGGGGCTATCATGGCGAGTTGAGGATATTCAGGCTATGATACTGATGTTTCAACCTCTATCGTGGATTTTGGTGAGACAGGCTCTGAGGCTGATGGGGCTCATGGCTTCCTGTGTCCTGCTTGTGGCACATGCCATTTGGCATATGCGGGCTCTGAAGTGGTACCTGGAGTTCCAATGGGCGCAGCATCAGGATAATCTATCCTACATGGTTCATATCTCAGAGGGAACTGCAAAAGATCTTCAGTGATAGCTAACAAACCGCAATTGGGTCCACTTCAACCTATCAATGCCCCACCTTCTAGCATGGAGATTGAGTGGCAACAGTTGACAGCTTTCGACCTTCCGGCCAAAGTCTGTGATGTTATTTTGGCAGCCAGGCATCCCTCTTGCAAGATGGTTTGCACCTGTCATTGGATAAAGTTTTTGGCATAGTGTACAAAAAGTCAAATTGATCCTCTTTCTGCCACCTTTCTCTGGTTCTCCTATTCATCCTTGCCCAGTAGGAATCTGCTCTGGGCACTCTGAAATCCTATCTCTCTGCCACTTCTGATTTTTAAGGCTGCCTGATAAGCCATCCATCTTCAAATCCCCTATTGTACATGGGTTTCTGAAAGGTGTACAACACTTGTTTACACCTTCTCCATTTGTCATGTCTCAGTGAGACCTCAATCTCGTCCTCATTTTCCTTGTATGCGCTCCCTTTGAGCCTCTGCACAATTGTCTTCTTCAGGCTCCTAACCAATAAGACAGCCTTCTTGGTTGCAATAACATCTGTCTAAAGGGTCAGTGAGCTTGAGACCTTGTAATCCAAGTCTCCTTACATCACCATTTATCCTGACAAGCTGGTGCTTCGCACAAGAGCCTACTTTCTTCCAAAAGTGTTGACTTCATTTCATATATGCCAATTCATCACCTTGCCTACTTTTTATGCTGATCCATCTCCTTTCAAAGAAGAGAAGTTACTACACTGTCTGGACTCTTAAAGAGCGTTGTCATTCTGCCTTGACTGCACACAAGAGTACTGGTTGGACGATCAACTCTTTGTGGGGAATGTCGGAGTGAAGAAGGGACAGATAAGGACCATCTCACAATGTCTCTCTGTATAAAAATCTGCTACGCCTTGGCTAAAAAGCAATCCTCTGAGGGTTTGTGTGCTTATTCCACCAGAGCTAAAGATGCAACAACTTCTTTAGCTTGTGGAGTTCTGGCCCTGGAAATCCTCCAACCCATCCATACTCTACACTTTGTGAACATATTTATAGGGCCAGGACTTTCCCCTTTCAGAGCCCTAGTTTTCTGCACTAATGGTCAGTGTAAATTGTGACTCTGCGCTTCATGCATTGAAATGCTTCAAAAAGTGACTGACATTAGTGTGCCTGTGTGGCACCTATGTAGGCACCGCAAATGTCACTTTCAGTAGAGATGATGCCAACAATACCACAAGGAGCTGAACAATGCCACCTATTGGCACGCAGGGGTACAGCTCAAAAAGAATTTCCGGATCCAGTCTGATGTCTGGGGATAATTCTAAGCTAAGTAATCTGAGTCTCTACCAGATAAGGCTTTACTGAAGGTAAGCCATTTGTTCTTTAAGACCCTTATTAGTATTTTAATTTTTAAAAACAGGTAGATCTTCGAGTGAGATATTGAGAGCCCACAGATGAGAAAAAAAGTCATGTTTTAAAAAATGCTAGCAAACATATTGCATGATAAACTGTAAGCCATTGGCAGTTTTAAGTAAGTAGCACCATTACCTGCAGAAGAGTGAAGAAAAGTACACACATACCAGTGTTTAACATCCATAATTTCACTTATACTCAATCAATATTGTAGTATACATAATACCATGAAATCCACTAACAAAACTTTCCCTACATGTAAGTGTGCTATGTTTACGTTCATAATGTACTTTAGCTAATTCAACTTTGTGAAGTCATATCCCACTGGAGATAGGAGGCGCAACAACATAATAACTAAAACATAAGTATTGTTACAAAGGTAATCAAACTAATAATTTTGCTTCTTACCAATTTCTATTAAGACTAAGTACAACATTTTATTATGAGAGTCCAAGAGTTTTCAAAACATTTCTTTAAAACAATAATAAACTTTCCTTCCTTTCTTCTTATTTCTATGAAAACAATAATTAAAAATAAACTTCAAAGGGGTATTTTCTCTTTTTTCAGGTTTTTATTCATCCAGGTCATGCTCTCAGAGAAACCATTTTCTCCTTCTATATTTTGTTTGGAAATTCTCACTTTTTCAAAGGTTTTTGACAGTCTCCCAAGATTTTTCAAGGTGGTTCTTCTTCTTTGCGATCACTTTCAGGTTCAATTTCAAAGATGTATTGCACTATAGATCTCTGTTTCTGTTTCTTCTTCTTCCTCTTCTTCAGATATTGAAGCTAGATACCGCCACTGTGATGAAGTATACTTTCCATTTGGAATTCTCTTTCTTGCTATTCTTGGAGCAGCTGGTGATATACTTTCACTGTTCCCTGAATCAACTTCAATTACTTTAGTTTCTTCATGACTTGGCTTTAGTCTCTCATTGGGCCAGTGCTTTCTGCTGCAGGTTCTTATCAGGGACTTCTTTACATCAGACCTTTTGGTCTTTACTTGTGACTACAGCTGAATGTTTTCCACTCACAACTTGACACTTGAACTTTGATCAACATCAGTAACACCATCCATTGTGAACTGTTTTCTTCCTCTAGGGGTACTTGTGACTCTTTTATCAACTGGAGCGTATCACTGATAGAATCAGAGACTACTTCTTGTTGCACTCATGCCTATGACTTTGACATTGTAACTGCTATTCCGTCTGGTCCAGTTTGAAACTTGACACCACTGCTGGTCCCTTCACCATTATCTTCACTCTCGTCAATAAGGACTTCGATATCAGTGTCTTCACTGGCTTCACTTTCAACTTCTTGTTCACCCCTTTTAGATCCATGATGTAATTGTGAGCTGGATGATGTGAGTATGAAGTTGTTTTCACCCCTTCTTCACCCACCGCCTTTATTCTTTTTGTCTGAGTACTTTGGCCCCACTGTAGAATGTCTGCACACTTCACAGCAGTGTAATATAACTTGCTAAGGGCAACACCACCTTTCCTCACTGCAACACTTACAAACATGTATTTTGATAACAATCCAGTCACCTGGGTTCAATGTGTGGCATTTAGTCCCTTCTGTCAGTGTTGTTGCCAAGTTCACCTGATGAGAATCAGATTTCACATAAGGCAGACCCTTACAATAATGTAAAATGATGTGGTCAGTGATTGAAAGTCAAGCTCAAGAAGTATAAGCCAATCTTATTGCTCCATCTATCAATACTTCATGGGCAATGGACAAGTTTCTTTGTCAGGAGTACTGTACTCCTGATGCTTATCAAAACAAGAGGAAAATAATCTGGCCAATTCAATCCAGTGGAAGTACGTACTTTGGCCAGTTGGTTTTTAAGGGTTCCATTTGCTCTCTCATAACTCCGACCTAAAATAGAGCCTCTGAACAATATGGAGAGCTGTATAAATCAATAGCAAAATCTAAATTTTAAAGTGTGAGCCTAGATCTGTCTCACTATAGATTGGCAAGTCAAATCCTGGTATTAATTCCCTCAAAAAGTTTGGTAACTGTCAGACAGTTGGATCTGCAGGTAGAATATGCCTTAATCCGTATACAAAGCAGCAGAGAATCACAAGAACATATTGAGGACCCTTTTAAACTGACATTTCAACATTATCTGCTTGACGTCTTGAAATGCACCTTCTGAATTGGCAGTATGACTCATTAAAATGCTATTCTTATGTCCTTGATTATTTTTTTGACATGTAAAAAAGAGACTATACAAATCCTCAGTAACATTTCTAAATTATGCATTTACCCAAAACGTATTAAATGTCTTACCATGGAACCTCTCACAGCACGTAATTGTGCAAATACTTGGCCATGGGATTCAACCTTGTGTTAGGCAGTACATATTTGTACCAAGGAGTGACATATAAAACCTGATAATTTATCCTGTAACCTACCATTTCCAATTTTCTTTGATTGGCTTCTGGAGCCTCCGCCTAGAGCTTTCTCAATTCAGTAAAGTCTGAACTAGACTAAACAAGTAACAAGTAACAACTTACATCTTCTGTGTTAATCATATAATATCCTTCTGTTTCTTGAATCACTTTCTCATTTTCAAGTACATACTATCTGGCTATTTGCCTGTTGGCGAAAGAGGGGAAAGGTGTGCCACAAAGACTGCTTCCACCGCTGGGGTAAAACTACACTTTCCATCATCCCCTGCGAAGTTGCCACATGCATTTAAGCGTTACACAAACCAGCGGCAGTAAAGTTTCCTTGCTTGTTGGAGAAAGGGGGGAAAGGTGTGCCGCCGAAGACTACCCGCTCAATTGGGAAAACACTATACTTTCCATCATCCCCTGTGAAGTTGCCATGCGCAATGCCAACCTGTGGAGTCAGACGTGGATGTGCTCAGGCAAGGCCAAGGGCAAGCGCGTCCACGCCTATCTGCAGCCATAAAAGGCCAGGTAAGGCCTCACCTCTATGCTGTTGGAATTAGTGCAGGGAAGAACAACTGGGTAAAAGGAAAGCTAAACAACCTGAGCATGGGGCAAAATTAACACTTTTGAATTGTTCTTGATGAGGGCTGCCAACGTGTTGACTAAAGAGATTAAATTAAGTGAACATCGCCTTTACCTAGGCCAGGTAAGAATATTTGTGGATGCTAACACGATGCCCCAAACATCGGACTCATTGAAATCTGCTGTTGTAGCAAGGCAAGTGGGTTCACCCATTAGGTCATGTATTAATCCCTCAAGTCCCTGTGGTGCTTATTTATCTCCTCCAATACACCACCCAGTTAAGAGAAAAAGGGAAGGGGCAAAGAATAATAAGACCACAAAAGCAAATAAGACTTTGGGTACAAAATCTTTAAGAAGGAATAATAGATCCAGTTGTAACTATCATATGTTTCAAAGACTGGCAAGTTTATTTTCATTGTTTTTACAAAATTGAAGAGAGCTTATCCTCCCTCACTAACAGCGGGGTTGACAATCATGTTGAGGTGAAATCAAATACAAGGACCAGACTGGGACAGGGTGAGGGTTAAGAGTATTTTTTGATGACTTCATTAATATCAGTGCCAGTATATAGTGTATTGAGAACAGAGGGTGGACTTGGGGGAATGATAGACCCCTCCCCCACCTATCAGATGCAGAAGAAAATTATACTAATGTATGGTGATAAGGGGGAGGGGTGCTTTAACACCCAACCCCGACACGCTGCTTCCCAATGGGAACCACTACGGCTCATTCAAACATGCGTCCCCTACAGACACAGGGTAATCCAGCTATAGACAGTACATTGGCATGGGTGACAGCAGCTCATAGACCCCCAGATTTGACAGATATTGTCAGCGGGGCAAGAACGAGTGAGATTGAGAGCTTGGAGGGTGATCGGGCACAGATGAGATGAGGGGGCAAGAGGACCCAAAAGTTAATACTAGAAAATACCCCTGAGTTGAATCGGTCTCAGACAGAGACAAAAGAGCAGCTTATGGAAAAGGCCCTTCATTGGTTGACCAGGTTTGCTAGGGGGGGCACAAATTCAGCAGACATATTATCATGGCAAGGAGGGTGACTTGGGTGGGCATGGACCCTAAAACAATATGGGGTGATTGTATAGTCGTTAATTTTAATGACTGTTGATCCCAAATACCTTCTCATCTGATTCACCAATTTTTACCCTCCAATTGCAGTTCTTCTACAAACTCCTAAGGCCCTGAGTCTGAATGGGGTAGAATTGTTACCCATCATCCTTTTCCCCAGCATAATACTAAGCCTGTTAGGTTTGAAGCAAGGGTAAATAATTGGTTTGCCCCTCCGGAGGGCTTGGAATCTTGTGATTGACTGGGTAACAAATATATGGTTTGATACGAGAATAAGTGACGTGAAACCAAGACACATAATGGGGTAGAGTTATTGGAGGATGATACGCACTTGCTAAAAATAATTACTTGGAATGTAGCAGGCTTAAGGCAGATCCTGGGAAATCCAGATTGGATGAGATTGGTAGGGGACTAGGACCTCCTGTGTTTCCAGGAAACTTGGGAAACAGGCCAGATTTACATGGATGGTTACTGTTCATATCAATCCCCAGCTGTTCCCTACATGACTGGTAGAGCAAGAGGTGGTATTTTAACCCTGCTAGTGAATACAGTAAGATTAAAGGTTATAAAGTTTCACATTACCACATGCTCTTGTGCAAAGGCCCTAATGATTGAGACTGGATTTTAATCAATTATAACAACAACTTTGGGGAGAATATGGCCTTGGTGTCTGGATTATTAGAAATAAATACATCTATACTGGTGAAGCGTGAACATATCACCCATTACAGGTTCAAGGTGCTGGAGGCCATCGGGGAGATTAAGGGAGCTATTGCATAGGCACATGATGTTGAGCTGAGTTGCTGCCGGCGCCAGGGATCAAGCCGTGACCCTCACGCTCTGGAGTCAGCTGCTCTGGCCTCTGCAAGGCACCTATCCCCAGAAAAGGAGATCGATTCTATCTGTGCAGTACACCCTAACACTCTTAATTACTATGGTTGGGTGATTTTAATACTCACAGCTGCAAGAAGATGCCAAAGCCAGTGTGTGAACTAGCTGATGGAGAGGAGGAAGTAACCCCCACTTTACACACAATATGGATATGCACTTAATGGGATGCTAATAACCAGAAACTTTGAAATAATTAATAAGGTAGATCCCCATAAAGTACTATTAGCAAAGACATTTGGGAGCATGGATAACGGATTGATAACCTATTTCATTGTGGCTTCTGAAATTCTTTGTGGGTAGATTTCCCACGTAGAATGAAACATCCCCCGTTCGAACCTACCTTGCTGACCACGAGGACCTGCGGACTCCCTTTGGATCGTCTCTGCCTCCACGCCTCGCGGAACCCGCTGCGCGGGTTCCGCTTCACTGAAGGGCGTTTGTGTGACTTGGGAGCAGCTGTTGTGTGTGCCATCCAGGGCTGAGGGCTGCGAGGGCTGTGAGCAGGAGGGGCTGGACTCAGTTTCCCAAGAGTCCCAGCTTACCTCGCGCCCGTAACACCTGGGCCGCTCTCCCTCATCGCCCCACCCCTAACAATTACCCAACTGTCCCCAAGGATATTAGTAAGTGTACGGGCACCGCTGCGCGGGAGCGCGCGGGAGCGCGCCGGGAGAAGCCCGGGACAAGGGCGGGACCGTCTGTGGCCGTCCGGGGCCGCTGGAGGCCGGGCCGGGCTACCCCACCAACATCCACGGCACTGGCACTGTTAACACCGGCTGTCTTACAAACTGATTTGTGACCTGTTAGTTTATTGATAAGTAGAAGGGGGGTTTCCTGCCCTATGGCTTGCTCAACAAGTATTTCTACCCCGTTGCCTTCTACGGGTGAGGCCGAGACTGCTGTCATGGGCCCTCTTGATTCCTACTTCAAACGATTGCCACAGGACATTGCCAAAGAGATCGCTCTGGCGGAAAGACGAGCCGGGCGTAGGTTGTCGATTGAGCTTTTGAAAAACCCGCCTGAGAAACACCAAGGTCAGAATTTCCCTGCGTTGGTTACACCTTTGTCATCTATTGTATTACCAGCCACCCAGGATATATTACTTGACTTGCCCTTGTTTACTGAGCTAACGGATACTTCTTCCACAGTCACTGTAGCTACCACTTTATCTGTTGAGCATCTAGATGTACCTAGCCATTTACCCAAAGGGAAAGAAGTACTAGAAAAACCATGTGTACAATTGGAAGTGATTAAATCTAACCCTTGCCCCAAAAGGAAATGGGGAGCCACTGTAAAAAAATCACAACCACAAAAACCTGCAAGAAAGCACAGGAAGCTGGGTACCAAATCACCCCCAAGCCATGTCCCTGCAAAGAATGGCGCTTTAATGTTAATGGGGGAGGGTGAAGCTGTTCCAGTAGGTGTGGACTCTATAATAATGGTGCCTACTACAACACTGGCGGCACCTACCTTAGATCCAACTATTATAGCATCCCCGGGGTCATTATCTCCTAATCACGATCTTCTGGTAGAAGTGGAAAAAATAATGCGCTCTCTCTTAAATCCCGTAGAGCTTAGACTTAAAAAGCTAGCAGAACGACTTGACCATCTTGAACAAGCTAGCCTAGATAATTTTTTCTCAATCAAATCCCTAATTAAGTCTGGCAATAAAATGGGTGAGAATGGGAAACATCAACAGATAGCCGACCGAGACCAAGGAGTTGAGTTGGTTGACTCACAATCTTTGATTGCGAGTGGTGTTTCTGTGCAGGGTAACAACGGGCTGAATAGTAAGAATGTATCTGATCTAATGTCCACCACAAGTAAAATTAAGCCCAATAATATTATTAATAAGGGCAGAAAGGACAGTACAAAAAACCCAGCCACCGCCACTAGTAAAAATGCCCCATTTTTGCCGACCGGTTTGGAAAAATCTATGGGTAATCTGCCAGGAAATGACAAAACCTGTTTTAGTAATGGCACTGGAAATAAGGTGGGGCCAACCTCCCAGATAGTAATGGGGGGTGGTCCTATAAGGGATGCGCATAGTGTTGGAAATGGGAATAATACTATTGTGGCAGTGGAAAACATTGTTACACAGCGCCGTGTTGCCCTAGAACACGGCCAGCCAAAGCCACAAATGACCAAACCGCTGACTAGGATACCCCCAGTACAGCTCACCCCGGATTCCTACCCATATGTGGCCATACTCACCAATGTTCCACCCCTACTGGAGGGCCAAAGAGAAACTTATGACACGCTAAAAAATAAGGCCATGCATTGGCTTCGTGTCAATAGACCCCTGCCTGGGGGAGTGGATGGTCTGATAATTGGAGCCAGAAGGGTCAATTGGATAGGGAACACCTTAAAAAAACAGGGGGGGGAGTGTATTACAATTAACTTCCAGGACCCAAGGGTTGTGGGGTTGATTACGGGATTAGGTTGGAACATTAGTATTGGTGGGATTGGTGTTGTGGACCTCACCTTCTTTTATCCCAGATCGGTGGCGATCTACCCTGGGGGTTGTAGGGAACAATCGAGATCTAGTCTCTGTCCCTGGGTAGAGGCTGGCCCCCTTCCTGCTCCTATTTTAAGATCAAATGATTGTTATAATCAGGCACATAACCCTTATAATGGGCAGGGGCAGACGAGGTGGGGATGTTGACAGAAACCTGTTGAACAAACACACTCTGGTGGGAAAATGGTTAGGGGAAGTATCCCAGATGTAACACCGATACTCAATGAAGATGCAATGTGTAAAATATCTGAAGTGGCTAATGAGAGGGATTGTGTTAATATGCGGGGGAACATTATTGTATGTTCGGAGGGCTGGGGAGGTGAACCCGGTCTTTCACCAACTATTTGCACTAAGGAGGGAATAGATGTAAATTGTACAGATATTGTTCCAGGAGAGGACAGTGATTGTGGGAGGCTGACTGTTTCTCCGCCCATGGCACTTAAGGAAAAGGGGATTTGTATAGAAAATTCCCAGGGGAGTTTTTTGTCATGGAATATAGCGGGGCTGGGGGCTAGATTGATGTCACATCATTGGATAGACTTCGTAAGTGGGTTTGAAATGTGCCTATTCCAAGAGACGTGGGCTTGTGACCCAATTTACTTGCCGGGTTACTTAAATTTTTGTATACCAGCGACCAGAGGCCCTAGGGGCAGACCTATGGGAGGCCTCACAGTTTGGATCAAGCAGAACTCAAAAGTAAAAACAAAAATGATTGATCTAGGATGTAAGGATATACAATTATTGAGATTATCTGTAGGGAAGGGTGGTGTGATAGACATTTATAACATTTATGCTAGGGGTACGAGTGTTGGGAATTCTGCCACCCTAGAAGTTCTATCCACCTCCCTCGAATCCCAGTCACTTGGAAATAGAGTGATAGTGGCCGGTGATTTGAATAGGACATTTGAGCCTTTAGAAAATACTGCATATCCAATAGGCCTAGAGGAAGATGCCCTTTGGGGCCTCCCAAACTTAAACCTCACACCCGTGAAGCGGTGGACAAAAGATATTTTACTGTTGAATGCGTTATGTTTGGAGTATGGTTTGAGGGCACTTAATGGCAGGACAAAAAGCGACCAAGGAGGTAATTGCTCGTTTGACAATGGCCATAACAAAAGTAGGATTGACTATGTCATCTGTAGTCTTGAGTTATGGGGTGGCGTGGGTGATATGGAAATCAAGGGGAGAGTAGAAAGCGATCATAACCCCCTCTGTGTCTCCCATTCATGGTGGAGGGCCGCAAGTGCCGATCTAGTGCCAGGTAGTGAGAACGTACCTGTCATGGCTAATGACTCAAGAAGGGTGAAATGGCCATATGTGCTGGCCAATTTGGCCACCTTGGACTCCATCAATTTAGAGGTAGATAATGCTATTGCTGCCATGGAAATAGTAGATCCTGTAATACCAGGCTCCTCTCAAATAACTGATATACATGACACATTCTTCTCCCTGATAAAACCGCACTTCATTAAGTCAGTGAAGGTTAATAGAAAAGCACCAATCATATTGGCGAGGTGGTTTAACAAACAGTGCAGGGTAACCAGACTGGAGTTGGGCAGAGCACTTAAAAGCAGGGATAAGGCCTTGATTAGCGCCACCAGGAAACATTATAATGACAGCATTCGCAAGGCTAAGAAGCGGTGGGATGAGGAGCATTGGGAGGAGCTACTCGAGGCCTCTGGGCAAAAGGATTCCAGACTTTTCTGGAAAATTGTGAAATGGGGAAGAGGTGGTACCCCCAATAACCCCGACAACAATGTCGATGAGGCATTGTGGGTCGAGTATTTTAAACCCCAGTACGCGGAGAGTAGGGTTATAGTGGCCACAGAACCAATCCCTATGGTATTTTGCAAGGGTGATTTATTTATAATTAAGGATGCGGAACTTGTAATCTCAACCCTGCAGGGGGGGAAAGCCCCTGGGCTCGATGGAATCCCCTCAGACATTTTCAAACACGACAAGGTTCGGTGGGCAAAATATGCGACCTTGCTGGGAAATGGCCTTGCCAAAGGGGCAAAAATCCCCAATATATGGAAGGGGGCAATTATAATACCGATCTTTAAGAAAGGTGATCGGTCACTCCCGGCAAATTATAGACCGATAAGTTTGCTGGCCACTATGCAAAAAGTGGTGGGGAAGATGGTGGTTGACAAACTTATGGCCTGGGTAGATGACAATAATGCTTTATCCCCCTACCAGGCAGGATTTAGACGGGCAACCAGTACGGTCGATCAAATTTTTCGCTTCACCATGCTACGGTGGGGGACTGTACTCCTGGGCAAAGGCAGCCTTTATGTAGCATTTGTAGATCTAAGGGCTGCCTTCGATCTGGTGCCTAGGAGCAAGCTGTGGGTGGTTTTGTCTAAGATAGGGGTCCCACTTGACTTGCTTACATTGATAATGCGTCTCCATGAAAGCAATTTCGCCAAGGTTCAGTGGGGGAGGAATGGGGAATCTACTACCAACTTCCCAGTTGAGCGGGGGGTACGGCAGGGGTACGGCAGGGGTGTGCTATGGCACCCCTGCTGTTCTCCCTGTACATCAATGGCATAGTGGACAGGATATTGGACGCAACGGTAGACGCACCTTCGCTAGCGGGCATCAGGGTTCCAATCCTGATGTTCGCTGACGATACCTTGATTGTGTCCAAGACCCCGTCGGGTCTCCAGCGAGCCTTGAACATATTTGATATGTTCTGTAAAGAACGGGGTCTCGAAGTTAATAAAACCAAGTTGATGGCCTTTGGGCAAAAGCGCCAATCCCAACCGAGGGTATCTTTGAACAACATTAAACTAGAATTGGTAAATGTTTTTACATACCTTGGGATGGAGATTTCAAGCAAACTTGGTTGGTCGAGACACATTGAGAAGGCGGTGCTGAAACACCAGCAGATTTCAGGAGCCCTTCGGGTAGAGCAAGTAAAATCCAAAACCAGGCCTATAAAACCTGTTCTTATGGTATATGACGCAAAGGCCTTGGGCTCAACCCTTTATGGGGCTGAAGTCTGGGGCTTTGAGAGTCTTACCACCCTTCAAAGATCTGAGAACAGGTTTGTGAGAGGGATAACTAGTCTCCCCCAAAGCACCCCATTAATACCGCTTGGCTTTGATTTAGGCAGGAGATCGCTTAGTGATCGTGCCCGACTGAGGCCTATCCTCTATTGGAGACGGCTATGGACAACCATGGAAATAAGACACTACGCTGAGGGGTTCTTAGCACTAGCCAAATCAGATGTTTTCCGTAAAATTACATGGCTAAAAATGCTGAGGGACGTCCTTGCCGAGCTTGGTCTCTCCAAACTCTGGGAAAATCCCCTCGGGGAAGTGTTCCCTAGTAAAACCAGTATTAAAGAAATATATTGGGATTACATTGATCAGAAGCTTTGGAGGAGCGTAACCTCGGAATCCATGGGGGGTATATTTATGGAAATCAAAACAAGACCAGCCCTAGAAAAGTATTGGGACACTATAACTGTTCCACTAGACAGGAAATTATTTTTCCAGTTAAGGGCAGGCTCTCTCCCCTTGAGGTGTTTGACGTCCAGTTGGAGAACTAGTAGTAGTTCGTGCTGCCCGTCATGTGGGGCCCCCAACGAAAGTGTCGCACATTTCCTATTTTTATGCGAGGCTTATGCAAATCCAAGAAAATCTTGGTTGGCTCCTGTTTGTAGGAACCTTGGTGTGCTAAGTGGTGTTGAGGGGTTGAGAATTATTTGTTCCTCCACTGAATTGCCCATTGTAGTTGGAACGGCAAAATATCTGGGGTGGGCATGGTCCATAAGGAGGAGGGCTCTATCCCCTAATGTGCTTTGAATTTTACCTCTTCCGCTTGTTTGATTTATCCTTGCTAGGACCTACTGGGAGATAGATATGAATTTTAACTATAAAAATGCTGCTAATATGTATGTTAAGAGTTTTTTTGATTGTATGAACTTGGGATTGGTCCGTAACGCGGAGGATTCCATACCTCAACATGCATTTAGTCCCAGCACTTTATGAGAAAGCTTATTTTAACCTTTATTGGTAACCATTTTATGCGTGTGTATTATGTATTTTTAATTGCAAATCTACTGTTATTGAATGTTTAAAGTTTTAAATGTATAAATTTATATGTGTGTGCTTTTATGAGTGTATAACTCGAATAAAGCTTTTTCAATCAATCAGAAACATCTAAACGTCAGCAATCATGCCACCCTTTTTTGCTCCATTAAATGGGATGATAAATATAAGCTTTTAGTGGATAAAGTCCCGACGCCAGTATTAGAATGGAGCAATGGTTTTATTTTAAAGTGGGATAAGGTTAACAAGGAGACGTTTGTCCCATTGATTGTCACCAAAATGCTGACAGAGGTACTGATCTGCCTAGCTCCCATTTCTGATCCTGAACTGTTGATGATACCAATGTGGTGGAGGCTGCCCTGACTGGATCCACTAAAGAAGTGCCCTTTTTTAATTCAGTTCCCTTCTCAGTACTCCTGTATGCAGATGATGTTGTGCTAATAGCTAGAACTGGGATGGCGCTGCAGAAACCCATGGAGGCATATACCAGATTTATTAAAAGTCTGGATCTTTGTGTAAATGTAGCAAAATCTTTCAAACTCAAGGCAGCGCCTCGTCCTTAAAAAAAATCCCAGTATTCCACATAGATAGCCGTAGGTTGGAGGTGGTAGATATATTTCCTTATTTAGGGATTCTTATCAACAGAAAGCATAGATGGAATTACTTGAAAGTTAACAGAGCTGTTTTACTGGAAAAAGGTATCATGGCCATCTTCAGTTTCATTAAGATGCTTGGGTCCAAGCCATCGAGGTAATAACAAATGTGTATATGGCTAAAGCTATTTCCATTGCTACCTATGGGCCAAGGGTCTGGAGAATGGTGGGAACAGGCTCCCTGCAGCGTATAGAAGATGCTTTTTATAAAAGGATGTTAGCACTCCCTCAAAACAGTTAAAACTATAACTGTCACACTGAACTTGACTTTCCATACCTCTTATTGTGGCATTACATATACAGAAGGGAAGGGGTTAACTTGAATCAGAGCATTCTGAGAAATTGTTCAAGCTTGGACCTCGCACATAAGATGACGTGGTTGCAATATGTAAAGTGCTCATTGAGGTCTTTGGAATTACAGGAGTTATACGAGAACCCACAAAGTTGTGCGCTAATTCCGAAGGTGAGAATTAAGAGAATTCTTCTGACAGCAAAGGCTGCGAGAGATAGAATGGAGATAAACTGCACAAAAAACCTACAATGAAGTTATACCAAATGCCCCCCCCCATTACACAGGATGTACATTCCTATTTAACCTTTATGACAAAAATGCAACATCTTTGTATTCTTTTGAGCTTCCGAGTAAATTATATCCCGCTGATGTTGTGTTATCCCAGTAATGCTCATTCAGCAGGAGATCTGTCTGTTTGCCCCTGCGATGGGATGACACCTCAAAAAGATTTACACAGAAAAAGATGTATCCTTCCACTGTTGCGTAGATATAAACTTTAGGCAATGTCAGCAAGCTTTATATTTAATTCAAAAGCTTGCTGATCCTTTTGTGTGCTATTCTCTAGCTTCATTTCTCTGGTCCTCTTTGAAGAGCAGGAGATCCCAAATAGAAAGCGACATAAGATAATAGAGATACTTCGCAATGATGTATTGTGATTATGAATTCTACTGAGATGGCATATTCCACCTTAAAAGCCTAATATGATGCCAGAGGGCTTTTAAGGTACTATTAATATTGTCTTATTTTATACCTTTTAACAATGGTCTTAATCATGTTTTTTAGGCCAAATATAATGTATAATGGCAAATATATTTTATGCGCTTTACTTGCTATGGAAATGTAGCAAAATAAAGAATTATTGACTGACAGCATATTTATTTACAAGAGTGACCACATGGGCCAGGAGTAGGTGGCCAAATACCGAGGGGTAACGCAGAAATTCGCAGAATTTCTGCGTTACCGACTGGTATTTGGCTGAGAGCAATGTAGGTGAGTTTAAACCTCCTTGCAAAATAAGGAATCACAAAATTGTGATTCCTTATTTTGCTCTTGCATTTAAGGAATCGGAAATTGCGATTCCTTAAATGCAATGTAAGTAGCACAAAAAACAGTGCACTTCAGCCTTAAAGGATCGGTAATTACCACCAACTTCAAGTTGGTGGTAATTAGCGATTTTCTTTAAAAAAGCACTTTTTTGTGTTTTTAAAAGTGCTGTGTGACACACATCCATGCCCTTAGGGCATGGATGTGTGCCACATGTGCACACATGCACATTTCAGGGGTGCAACAGGGTGTCCTTTTCACACCCTGGCACCCTTGAAATAGCTCCCGCTATTTGCGATTCTTTAATACCGAATGGCAAATAGTGAATATCTTCCCATTCATTCCTATGCGCCTCCTAGCCTATTGGAATGAATGGGTAAGTATTCCATATTAACGAATCTCAATTAGCGATTAGTTATTAAGGGATGTTAAGGAATCGCTAATATTTTAGCAATTCCTACCTACATTCAATTTTGCGAGTCCTTAATAGCAAATCTGTAAAATTCACTATTAAGGACTCGCAAATTTGAATTTTCCTACATCTGGCCCTAAATTTCCTAATTCCAATCACAGGAGAGTTGCAAGGGCTACCAAGAACATCCTAAAAAATTCCTTCTTGACTTATTTTTTCAATAAAGGCTTCATTCCTTCTCCCACCGATCTTCTTCTGACAGCAGGTTTTAAATCCAGACATGTATCATCTTTATTCAGAACTGGGAACAACAAAATTCTTGAATTTTTTGACTTAATTTTAAAGACAGAATCTTCATCCTTGGTTTCAATTGCAGCACCATCCGGTGTTCAATATTTCATACAATTCATCTTGCAAAGCAAGTCTCTGCCCAACAAGTTTACAAATTGACTCATACATAATGAACTAATGTTTTTTTCCATTGACAATATTTACCATGGACATCTACGTTGGCCTGACTTGTAACCTGTTTATTACTGATTCCTACACCTTGGATTTCTCTTCCCAAGAGGGGTAGGTTTGGAACAGCTTTCACAAAACAAACTGTAGAATAGGTAGCCCTATAGTCATCATCATAGAAACAGAATGGCCATTGACTTTATCAATGTATTGGCTACTTTGGTCTACCTCCAGCAATGCTCCAAGTAATCAATCCCGCCTCCCCCCTCAGGCACCTTCATTGGTAATTATTTTCAGGAGAAAACCGAGGAAAATCATTACTCAGGATCAATGGATTCTGTTGGTAGCCTGGATTATATGTCATTTTATTTGTATTATTTGGCTGCAACACTGGGGCTATTGGCATAATTGTATAAACTTGTTTCCGATCATGCATGGTCTGCACAGGAGTAGTTGAGACTTGGACCATTGACTGTACATTTCTCTGTATGTGAGGAAAGGAAGAAAATCAATTTGAATCTGATCTGGATTTTGTCGACAAGCCCACTTCCAGCCCAGATTTTATCACAGAAATAACAAGCAATGCTTTTCTTCAGATGGTGATGACAGCAATTTATAGTATGCACGGCTACTTCAAGGAGTGTCCTGGTGCGAGAAGCATAGGTCAGAAATGAACAGCTGAGTTAGTCCTCCACAAAAAGCCAGGTTTTAAGATTTTTCTTAAACATTGCAGCATTGCTCACAGCATGCAACTTAAGGGGAATCAGTTTCCAGGCAACTGAGCCCGGATACTTGAGGGACCAGAAGTTTGTTGTTATATCTCAGCTTTCTGGGAGGATTGTAGAACCCAAATCTGGCTTTGAGGTAAGAAGCCCCAGATTGATATAAGGTGCCATGCACTAGTGCGAGCGCGTTATATGTAACTCTCCTCCTAATGGGCAGCCAGTGAAGGGTCCATAAGTAGGGTGCAGTCTGTGTTCCCACCAGTACATTTAACAAAAGGCTAGCAGCCACACATTGGACCACTTGGAGTCTGTCCAATTGCTATTCTAGGAACCCAAAGTTCAAGGCATTGCTGTAGTTGCTTCTTGAAGTAATCAGTGTCTGAATGACCAAGTTGTTAGCTGTAAGGACAGTATAGGAACATATTTATTAAGGGGCCGCATGATGTCGAAACAGGTTTCTACCAACTCTTTTACTTGCAGCTTAAAGGACAGGTTGTTGTAAATTTTATCCACCGATTTTTAACTGGGCCACTCTTGAGTCCTGGGGAGTGGCATCATCGGGTCAGAAAGTCCGTTAGAAGTCTGAAGGGATATTACCAAAGAAGAGCCTTTCCGTTTTCTTTTCCTTGCAATTGAGTTGGGAGGATGCTAGCCAGTGGAAGACAGCTGTAAAACAGGTTTTAATCTGTGTGCCTATCAGTTCTCTCCCTTGCCCCGCAAGAACAGCAGTTGTGTATCGTCCGCACAGGAGATCCCTTTAGTTTCCAGGTCTTAGACTAGTTGGACCAGAGGAATGATAATGAGGGTAGGGCTTTAGGACTCCCACAGACAATTTGTAAGGAGTGACAGAACATGGGGGAACCAAACCTGTAGGCTCCTGTTTGACTGAAAAGATGCAAGCCAGTCCATGGCCAGTCCTGTTACCCCAATAGTCTGAAGCAGGTCCAACAGCATAGCATGGGGAATGGTGTCAAATGCTGGCGATAGATCTAACATGATTAATACAGCATTTCCCCCAATATCAACAACGCCTTTGATATGTTCTGACACCTCAACTAATACTCTCTCAGTACTATTATGGGGTCTGGATCCTGACTGGTTCGAGTGTAGAAGATTGTTGACTTCTAGATGGTTGGAGATCTGTTTGTTCACATGTTTTCCAGTATTTTAGATAGAGCAGGCAGCAAGGAATGGTTAGCTGGGACAGTAGGATCCGCCCAATGGCTTTTTCACAAGTGGGAGAATCTTTGCCTGCTTCCAAGAGCTGGGAACCGTGGCAGTCTCTAATGAAGCATTAAGTATTGAATTAGCAGCACAGTTGATAATAGCAGCTCCTGCCATTAATTGATTTGGGGGGGCACAGATCTTTTAGAGAGCCAGATTTGAGGGCTTTCCAAGCCCTCAGAGAGCAGTCAAGTGTTAGCCTCCTATGTGGATAGCTTTGCCTTAGAAGGCATAGACGACTGGCCTGCGATTTATTCGATACATCTTCATTCACCCTTTTGGATGATGACAGACTGGCTTTCATGTTTAAGATCTTTGTATTAAAGAAGGCCAGTTGTTCACACGACCACTCTACCATAGCCTGATGAGAACTGGTGCGTGCTGCTAGTCACATAAAATTCTCGATGTCTGAGACGATTTGTTTGGCCTTTTTCCCAACCTTTTCTGTCAGCATCTCAACAATAGCATTTATTCCAAAATTATTCACCATCCCTCTTCCATGACCTTGCACTTGCATCACTCCACTTCCCATTCTCACACTTTGCATTGAGGACTATACATCCATTCCAGAATTGTATTGAACATAACCCAAGTCAGAACTCATCAACTGGTTCCTAACATTTCTCTCATATTGCTTAGTCTGGGCAAACATCAGCTTCTGTATTTGCATTGTCTGCTACACATCCAACTAATTACAGCTGTATTTGGCAAATTTCAGGATTTCTTCTATACTTTATGTTAAGCAGCTCACAGACTTTAAATATGAGAACTAAGCTCAGGACGCAAACCCATGACAAAAGCAGAAACAAATCCACCAGCTCCATCTTTCTCAGGATCTTCGACTCTGCTATGCTACTTAAAGATCTGCATAAGTGTCTCATAGTAGGCAGGTACTGGTTCTTTCTGCTCTTGTTAGGATATCAATATATTTGCACAGTTAATGTCTCTCTGACACCTTCTTTTTCAAATGCTCTATCTCCTCCTTTTATGTGTCAGCGACCACATTAGAAGGCGTATTCTTATGCCCAACCCTAGCAGGTTCCTCATTTGGTCAAGCAACAGCAACCTTACACTTGGACTAAAAATCACTAAAAGCTACAATCTCAAACAACATATTCAAATCGGTCCAGTCTATTTTGGAAATGGTTGTCAACCTATGAAACTTCTTGTGTGATTTTTCAGGTTCCTCTCACAATTTTGGAAAGTTTGTTGTAAAAGTATACAGATCAGCCTCGTTCATACAAATAATGCCCCTGTTTCTGAATCACTAGTTGACCCCTGCACGTTCTTCCCAGTTTCTGAAGCTTCCTTTTTACTAGTAATTGCTTTCTTCCATCTTTGTATTTCTTTGAGTAACTCCTTCCCTGTGTATTTTCAACTAAATCCTTATCGTGAGCTCTTAAAGTTATTAAACCCAGGTCCTTTATTTTATCATTAGGTAGATCAATTTTGAAATTTCTCCTAACCTTCATCCTTTTACCAATGCCTACCTCACATTCATCAGCCAGGTCTTCAAGTTTGTCCATGTGCTTCATTTTCAGATCTTCCAACATTGTATGTTAATAATCAGTTTAAGTCAATTGTCCCTTGTAAAATTTCTACAAATTACATTTTTAAATGACCAAAATTAATAACTTTCTCATTAGGGGGTTCCTCAATGGTAGCATTAGTAACAGGAGGATCAATCTGACTAAATAAACCATTGAATTATTTATGCTAGCAATTGGCAATGCTGTCATTTCAATCTTGGTTGGGGCACTTGCTATCATATTCACAACCTCAAATGTTATCGATCCTTGGGGCATATTACCAAGGGTGGCGATAGGCAATTATCGTCGGTTTAGCGGCCGTTTTCAGCCGCTAAGCGGCGATAATTCTATCGCTCTATTAGCAAGCTCTTGCTAACATCAGTTTAGGCGATAGCGAGCGGTTTGGGGCCCGCTTTGCATGTCAGCGATATTTATCGCTAATGACATGCAAAGTGGGCGTACCCAACCTGTTAGCGACTGAAAGCAGTGCTCTTTGTGTATGGTCAGCCCTACAATTGTTTCCCCAATTCTGATGGTTACATGGAGCTTGCTCTCCAAATCCCAGTGTCAGTGCTCTCTTCCTAAATATAATGTATGCAAATTTGTAACCCCAATTTGAAAGGACTTCAACTCCCTTATAAGTCCCTGGTAAGAGGAACCAGCAGTAATAAAGGGGTGACCAGGGCCTGAAGAACTGAGTATTCCACCTTGAGTGACCCACATAAACAGTTGACAGCAGTCCTGCAAGAGCAGTGCATACTTCTCAAACTGGACTTTGCCATCACCATGAGTGGCAAGGTCACAGCACTATTTTTAACATATGGCAGGAGCTGTTTAGAAGTCATCCATCCCATCTGTGGCCAAGCTCCGACTCCTCTACCTAAAGCTCAATTTCAAAAGGTAATTTCTCCCCACATTAAGGCACCTCCTAAGCATCAAAATCAGATAAATACAAATTGTTTAATAAATGATATCGGTTAAATAGGCCCAATCAATAACTGAGTTCAAGATCAATGAAAAGTGAAGGGTTTTATTACAGAATTCAAACAAAAAGCAGTGCAGAGTCAATTCCATGAAGGGTCTCAATGCAGAGTTATACAGAGAATGTAGAAACCAGAAATAATTTTAAATCCCAAGTGGGCAGCAAAAATAGGGAAAGCAACAGACAGCATCCTTAGTAGAAAACGAAAGTTGTCTGGCTCACTACTCAAATCTAGGGGTTTTATAAACCATTTTTGCATTAGAAATTACAGAATCCACTGACATATTGTGGTTGGAGCAAATGTACAATTTCATCAGCAAATCAGAGCACATCTACAACAAATAAACGTCACATTGCCTTAACACCTGTGCACTTAGCCACTATATGAATAATTATTTAGCAGCCTCCATGCTAATCACAGCCGGAGATTCTTTAGCATAACTAGACACATGAATATTTATGCATTATATGAATAATTAGGCATAGTGAAACAACAGTGGTAAGACCTTGGGAAATATTTTGAGTACTGGATGAAGTGAATAGAGGTCATTGAGTGCAGAATAACCACAATAGTGGAAATAAACCACTACATTTCAGCTTGACTGTGTGGTGTTGTGAAGTCTGTGAAGAGAGACGGTGGGCAGTAGAGAGGAACCATGAGTGACTGGGGATACTTGAAATCTGGAAAAGATGGTGTCTGTATTTATACTGAGGCTTAGTTAACATGCAGCAGAAAAACACACTACAAGGCATCATGAAAAAATGGTTTAAAAAACAACAACACTAATTAAGTACATATATATATATATATATATATATATATAAATATATATATATATATATATATATAAATATATATATATATATATATATATATATATATATATATATATATATATATATATATAAATATACATATACATATATATATTTATATATATTTATATTACCTACTGGCGGTCGCCAGTAGGTATATATAGTTAGGATTTTTTATCTATGGGATTTTTGAAAATTCTATGTCTAATAACGTTGGCGTTTGTGGGCGGAATTGGCTGAAATTTTTAGGAAAATGGAAAATTTTGTTTCTGAGCAGCCCCTGAAAATTTGGGGGGGGTTCGTCAAGGGGGGGCCGAGAAAAAAGGGGGGTCCCAAAACGCGTTTTTCCCATGTTAATTTCTATAGGGTGGTTGGCCTCACTTTTAGCCCGAACGGCTGAATGGATTTGCACGAAACTTGGCAAAATTGTAGGGACTGGTAGCCCGATGTGCCTTTGCTAGGTCTCAATATATGTGCTCCAGTGGATTTTGAGAAATTAACGTTCAAAAAAATATATATATATCTGTGACAGCGTCCCGGGTAGCGCTCCGTTTTGCGTACTTTTCGCGTTACGGAGCTTTGCGAAGCGAAGCTGATTGGCTCTCCGGTGTCTGTAAACATTCCAAACAGTCCGTAGCGGCCGCCATCTTGTCTCTCGGTAGGATAGAGAGACAAGAGGAGGCCAAAGCGAAGGGGCAAATGATCATAAGGGGGCATAGTAGATCCTCCCTGACCCACTAGGTTTGATGTGGAGGCTTTAAAAGGGCCCCGCAGGGTAAAAAAAAACAACAAAAAAAACGTTTTTTTTTCGTGGGGTGCGCCCGGTTCGTGAACCGGGAAGCGGTCTGGGGAGCGTACTATGAGGAAAAAAGAATGATAGACTTTTCAAATATTGGATGTTAATTGATTGTTTGTTTTGTTGATTTTTTTTTTATTTCTTTGTTTTTTAAGCAATTATTTATTATTGTGATTGTGTTTCAAAATTTAATAAAATGTCTACCATTTCACTGTCTGAAATGTCGTTATTTTCATTGAACATAGCTTGTAATGTTTGAGTGTGTAAAATGTCCTCATTTTCAAGGAGGACATCTACTGATTGCACACATTGCAGTAGTTCTTGGTCCCAACTTTCATCCATAAATTCAATATCATTTGGATCAATGATTTCTTCGTTGGTCTCTGCAAGGACAATTTCAAATAATACTTTCTGTTCGCCTTCCATTTTGCCTGAAATTTGCATAAAAAATATACATTAGTAGAGATAGGGCACTGTTGGGATTAATTTTAGATAGGCAGTTTTTAACAGTGAATTTATCTTTGGGCAGTGTATAGTATCAGAGTGGAAGTAGGAATATAAAAAAGTGTATGTGATTTAACGTAAGTAAATTCATAATTATAAAAGACAAGCCTAACTCCATCCATAACTATAACAGAGAAGTCTATCTAAATCTATAACTACTACAGAGGTATAGTATATAACTATCAGAAAAAGTTGACCATATTAACTTAAAGTGCACAATATACTTCAGTTTTTAAAATAACAACTTACCTTTAAAAAGAAGTTGAAGGTATTAGTGAAAATCCTATTGAAATGTACACCAGGAAGTAGTAGTCAAAATGGCTATGTTTCCTTCTCTTCCTTCATATATATATTCAGGTACATAACCAATCAAATGTCAGGTAAAAAAAAATAGAAAATGAAAGTAACATTTTAATTGGTTGTCAATTCCAACACTTCAGATGTGTTTTGTGAAGTAATTTACCTCAGGGTATTTAGAGAGGTCTACAGGCTAAATGGCTAAATGGAATTCCAACCAAATTTGTGAAAATTGTAGGGATTGGTATGTAGTATGAGCAAATCTATATTTGGTGAAAGTGTCTCCAGGGTTTCTTCTGTAAATTACTTTCCCACCTTTTTTAATGGAGCGCTTCCCGGTGAGCGCCCCGGTACGCGAACCTGCAGCGTTACGGGAGTCCACCATTTTGTGTTTCGGTCGAATTAAAATACAAGATGGAGGGCAAATAATGTTCAGAATGGGTAGAAGGGGGCACGGTAGACGTATCTTGACCCCCTAGGTTTTCTGAGGGTGGCTGAGGAGGCCCATATGTGCGAAAAAAAAACATTTTTTTTAAAAATTCCGCGCGAAAAAAAAACATTTTTTTTTAAAAATTCGCACGGTTAGCTTCCGGTTCGCGTACCGGGTAGCGCTCCGGGGAGCGTACTTTGTTGAAAATTAGTGAAAAAAGTTAGAGTAAAATAATAATTGTGAGTGATCAGATGTAGGGTAGCTCTGAGAAGAGCTTTTGGGTTTATGGTACATTTAGGTACTTATAAGTAGGTACCAATGCACAGTCTTAAATTGAGAATGAAAACTCTGTTCCCTTCATCTGAGAAGTGAACTCCATCTCCTCTGTAGATATCTTGCATGTAGTAACACAAGTTATTGTTGTACATGGAGCCCATTCCATGGTCTCTCATGTAAGCTGAAACAGATTTGTTTACATGCTTCCTCGATTTCTCAATTTGTGGACAAAATTGGTTCGACCACCTCCATTTCTGTCTTTGGCATATATTTGAATATACCAAGGCAGTTTGAGGAAATAGTGCCATCAATTGCTCAAAGGTGTCCTTTAAAAGCATTTCCAGACCTACACCAGTCAAAGTGCCCAAGTCATTACCTCCACAGTGCAAATTAACAGGTCAGGTTTAGGCAAATGCATAAAGGTTTTCACCAATGGTATCAATTGGTGACATTTTAATCCTCTGTGGCCAAACCACTTAATTTCCACATCTTGTAAATTGAGGTTAGGTAAATTTCTGTTATCAGCATACCTCTGAGCCCAATAGATGTAACTATGTCCAACAATCCAGACAGAAAACATGGTGAGAGAAGGTTCTGCTGCAGTCAGATGAAGTGTGGCAATGAAATGGCAGTTGGAAAAATAAGAGTTTAAAATGAAAAAAACTGTGGAGTTTCTGTGTTAAGGAAGCAGTAGCAGTGATTGGTGGATTTTGATTGCTGAAAACAGAAAGTTAGGGTGCATGGATGAGTTCTTTGAAAGATGTAATTTGAATGGTCAAGAAAAAATCATTTTATGAAAGATTGCACTGGATATGCAGGTGCACTGAGAGTTCAGAGTTCAATTGAAACATTGTTGTGTGAACTTGCAAACATCAGAGGTCTTTCAGGAGGTGGTTGCTATGCAAAAAAGGCAGAAAGGGCAGAGGGGGGAAGGGTGTTGATTTGAAAGAAAGTGAGGGAAGAGTTTTGATT
The DNA here is from genome assembly GCF_964261635.1 of Lissotriton helveticus. Classification (NCBI taxonomy): domain Eukaryota; kingdom Metazoa; phylum Chordata; class Amphibia; order Caudata; family Salamandridae; genus Lissotriton; species Lissotriton helveticus. The sequence continues at coordinate 158,596,205 of NC_136073.1, read as the reverse complement.
GGGTGACATGAGAGATTTGTGTGAAGAATTACAGCATTTCTGTGCTTTTGATAGCTGCAGACTCTGGAGTGCATACCTTTTGCTCTGCTGAAGACAAATTGGTGTGTTTCTGAGACTGTTTTGAAATTCATAAAGTATTTGCTAAGGTGAGAAAAGATTCATTTAATTTAGATAGACAATAGTATGCTTTAGGGAGAAAATTATGAAGAAAGTTCTGTATTTAAAATGTTGCTTTGTGTCAAGTGTTTTACAAATAGATTTTGTTTCTTTGAGTTACATAGCCATGTTAAAATTGACCCTTAAAAAACGCTTTCATGTGTCTTAGGGCATTGTAAGTCATTTCCCGATGAATGTAGGTATATAATTGATTTATATGATGTGTTTAAAATCGTTTTTTGAAAAATAGTAGGTTTCTTGATATGTACTGCTAGAGCTTCATAGGTTGTTTGGGGCATATTTATAAGGCATTTGAGTCTCTCTGATGTTATTTTTCTCATTTTAATTAAAGACCTTTCCCCGTGGTGCAAGGTCCTTGTAAATACGCCCCCATCTGTGCTTGGCAAATTTAGATTTTAATTCTTTGACTATCATAGCCTTGTTAAAAGTGACCCAAAAATGGTGCAAGGACCTTAAAAAAACGCTTTCATGTGTCTTAGGCCATTTTAAGTCATTTCGCCTTGAATGTATTTGAATAACTGCTTTACTTGATGTGTTTAAAAACGTTTATTGAAGTCATTTAAGTTTCTTGATATGTACTGCTAGAGTTTCATAGGTTGCTTGGGGTACATTTAAAAGGCATTTGAGTCCCTTTGATGTTATTTCTCCCTTTTTAATTAAAGACATTTCCTCGTGGTGGAAGGTCCTTGTAAATACACACCCATGTGTGCTTGGCAAATTTAGATTTTGATTATTTAACTTACATAGCCATGTATGCCTCTTTTGCATCACTGTGCGTCACTTTTGTGACGCAGCGGCGGTGCAAAAGATTTGCTATGTGGCGACATATTTAAAAATTGATGCATCTAGGCAGATGTGTCATGCTGTAAAGTCCCGTGCCACATGAAACCGATGCAGCAGTGATGGAAAAGATGCACCATGTTGCAAGACAGGCCTCATTTCATCTCCAACAAGATAAGAAGCTGAATCTTCTGTGAATGTCAAATTTGTTGTATACACTGCTCAACTTATGTGTAGTCTTTGATATGCTAGAATCCATCTGCACTATGAGATACCTAAGCAAAGGAAACACAGGTGATGTGATTGTGAAATGAGGAAAAGAAACTCCACATTTTTCAATTACATCACCTGTGTTTCCTAAGTTTACGAATGACATTGTGCAGATGAAGTTTAGGTCTGTCCATGGACACAGAAAAGGTTTGGCCTTTGTTCAAGAGTGAAGTGGATATGACTTACTTTATTGGTAGGCCTTCACATGTATTATCTCTTCTGTACTCTTCAACAAGCGTAAATTTCATCTGCAACTCTGAATAGGCCTCACCTGAAACAAACCTCTGGATAGGCCACACTTTATCGTAATCTTGAATCAATCATTTAAAATGTTAGGGACAGATTTATGATAGGTGTATGTCTCTTTTGCGTCACTGTGCGTCACTTTTGTGACGCAGCGGCGGTGCAAAAGATTTGCTATGTGGCGACATATTTACAACTTGATGCATCTAGGCAGATGTGTCATGTTGTAAAGTCCTGTCCATCACCACCCCTTGTTGTAAATTATTATTTTTTTTTTTTTGTAAAGTCCTGTGCCACATGAAACCTGTGTCAGTTTTTATATAAGTGTTTTGTTGCAAGGTATGCATTAATTTGCATGAAAGCCCTGTAAAACTAACACAGTGAAATTTAGAAGATTTCACTGAGTCAGCTTTATAGCATTGCTGAATCAAATCCTTACGCCTGTTTGAAACAGGCATAAGAAGTGATGCACCATGCAATGTGAGGCTTCCTCCTGTGCATTGCAGTAGACATGCTGCGCTTATGACGTGATTCCTGGAATGTGCTGCTTTTGCGGCACAGATGCGTGACGCATCTGTGCTGTTTTTGCTCAATGGTGCTCCACATTGTAAATGTGGCACACTATGGGTGGCAGAGCAGCGGTGCACATTAACTGGTGCATCCGTGGGGATGCGCCACTTAGCATAAATCTGCCCCTGTACATTTAAGTATGAGCAGGGGACACAGAGTCGGTGAGGCTTATCCAAGGTTAAGAAGAGATGAGTCCTGTTCATTGAAAACTTGGACATAGGCCTCACCTCCTCAGCATCGCTGCACATGGCTAAATAATAGCTGCAAAATGTTACTCTTGTTAAACAAATGTACTATTATAATCTCTGAGATTTGTCTCTTACTCTGCAACATCTCATTGTTGTTCTCTTTCTTTAAAGATAACGACAACATCAACCATGAGTGACAACCAGCAATCAGTTGATTTAGACCTTATCATTGAACTTGTAATTGAAACGTCAGTGGAAGTAGATCCCTTGGATGATTTAAATTCTGAGGATGATGAAGAACATGATGAGGATGCCGATTTGTCAGAATTGTATGACATAGGGTGGGAAGCTGACGTGCTTGAGCCTATGGAACTATAAACATTTATTTTTAAAATTTATAATAAATGAAAAGTAAAAATGTAAACCGTTTTATTTAAAATTAAACACACCTTCAAAAACAGGTTATGTGTAGTGTCTTCAATAAAATATTAAAATATGCTCATAAAATTAGATCAGATTCACATATAAAACAGCACAGGTAAAATGAAGAAGAATTCCATTTCTTTTCTGCTATTTCTGTATTCTAAATTTGCCAAAGCACTAAAAAATATTCTATGTAAAAATGTCAAGTAGTGTGTTAAGTTTTTGATGACTGTTATTGATTTACTGTTTGGTAATAGTGGTTAATAACATTTTTTATTATATTTTACCACAGATTCAACTGCAGATCATTTCAAGATTTGAGCATGCCAACCAAGGATAGACTTAGAAAGGCTGCAAAACGTCAAAGACAGCAGGTCCGTGAAATAATGCCGCAGTCCTCTAACAAAAAAACTTGTCAAGTCACCAAGAAAGCACCGGGTAAGACCAAGAAACATTTGTAGAAAAAAAAGTAGTAGTACAGAAAATGTTTTAGTCCAGAAAAAGAGAAGCAATTTAAACGGAAAGGAAAGGCCAATCAAAAATGTTACTGCTAGAGCAAGAGATAACTCTGTGCATGATAGTAGAAGGAAACAACAGTTTAGGGACATTCATAGACGAATGTTCCGCAACAGGATAATCGGCAATTTGTTAAAAAATATTAAGAAAGGTCAACAGAAAGTGGTTTTTTATAAGAGAAAAAAAAAAGTTGAGAAAGTTATTGATCAGGCATTTGAAATAAAGCGAAAGTTATTTATTTTGATAATCAATAGAATTAGGAAGCTAAACAAGGCAATTTATGATTTCAAAAGAAATAGTAGATGGAAGAGAATAGTTAATCGTAGTAATTTTTGTGAAGTTTTTTCCGGAGAATGGATGCATAGTTCAAGTTGTGAGGCATTTTTCAATGAGGAGAGTTATTTCCAGGATAATGATTTGGTGCATGCAGTTGACACCAGTGGTCGAGCTTATGAGGTGAAAGATGGTTGTCCAGTTGAAAAAGAAAAACTTGTGACAACAGAGACAGAAGAGGTGTTAGGTAATGAGGTTTTAGGAAGACGTCCTAAGGGTCCTGTGTACACCTGGAAGTGTAGTAGTATTTGCAGTGTACGACAGGATTCCATCAATTTGCTTTGTGATTTTTTACGGACATTTAATAAGAAAAGTTTGAAGCAGAAAATGATGTTGTTGCAAGAAGTAGATCCTTGCAGAGTGAGAGAAGTGACAGGTTTGCATGGTCATTCACTGGCTTGTCTTTCCAGGAGAGTATGCCAGAGTGTTTTTCATCATTTCAGGATGCTAGCAGTGCATCATAATAAAGTGAGGAAATTAGTTAGAATGTTGTATTATGCTAAGAGTCCAGCAATTATGCTTAAACAATTATGCGCTGCTCTTTTGCATGGTTCTGAAATAGATGTGAAGAATATTTCTGAAGAAATTGAGTTTTGTTACTTTGGAAGTAAAGAGGAGAATGTTGAAATTGACCCAGAAGAAGAGGGTAATGTGGAAGACAGTGTACAGGTTTCCAGTACAGATAATTTTCAGAAGGAAATTGCCACGTTTCAGGTTAAATCAAGTGAGAGGCCTAATTTCACTTGTGTGTGTTGTCGACGCACTTATTATAAGAATCAGACTAAGTTAGTGGATGTATATGCAAAAAGTGAAAGGGAAAATAATAGTGAATGGAAGGATTTCGCAACATACTTGATGGTAGAAAATTGTTTTGATTTGGGATCAGATCAACGTGTGTGTACTTATTGTTGTAACAAATTAAATCAAAACCAGATGCCTGCTAGAGCGGTTCATAATAATCTGGAATTGGTTGAGATTCCTTCTGAATTGAAGGATTTAAATACTTATGAATCTATTTTGATTCAAAGTATCCATCCCTTTCAGGCTATTGTAAGAATGGAGCCAAAGACAGGGAAATTGCCTCCATCAGATTTACAGAGAGGATTAAAGGGAAGAGTTGTTTATTTGCCTCTAGATTTGAAGAAAAACATTAATACAATTGGAGTAGAAAAAGTGGAAGAGGAACCTCTGGTTATCTTAGTTAATGGGGTTCCGACAAAGAATAAGAAAATATGGCAAGATTTAGTGGATGTTAGGAAAGTCAAAAAGGCAACATTGTACTTCAAAAAAAAATAATAAGTATTATAAGAATGTATATGTTGCAGAAGAGGAAGAAAGTGAGGAAGAGGATAGCGATTTGTGTGCTGGTCAAATTGAGAAAGTAGAACCCTCTAAAAGTGAAGAAATATATGAACATGATAGTGTTCATCCTTTGCATTCCAAGGAAGTCATGGGGAATGCTATTGAGTTGTTTCAAATGAAACAAGCCAAAGGGAGTCCCATTAGTGTTTGGAAGGAAAGTTTGGAAGCTCGGTGTTTCCCACAGCTATTTCCAACAGGTCAGGGAGGAAGATATGATGAGCGACCTCATCAAATTCCTGCTTCTGAATACCGGACTTTACGATTGTATGCAGGAGATGCTAGGTTTCGACAATGCATTCCCTATTTGTTTCATCTCCTGTTTGAAAGCGATCTGTCTGGACTGTCATATGCAGTGAACCACATCTTGAAAAGTGGTATACACATGCAAAACATCTCGGCAAGTGACTTTATGGATAAAGTCAATGTCCAAGACAGTATTTTGGATTGTCACCTGATTAATCTCATGGCGTGTCAGCGTGATACTAATGAGTACTGGTACCGTCGTCATGGTGATTTAAAATGTATGCTGAGGAACTTAGGAACTCCCACATGGTTCCTCACTCTGAGCTGTGCCGAGTATGGCTGGGAAGACTTACTTGAATTTCTACGAGAGGCAAATGGAAACATTGAAAACATCGAATTCAAGACACCCGGAGAACTGTGCTCTTTGGATCCAGTCAATGTATGCAGGTACTTCAATCATAGATTTGAAGCTATGATGTCTTTCATCATGAACAAGAGAAATCCACCTCTTGGAGAGGTGTTGGATTTCTTCTGGAGAAAGGAGTACCAAGCAAGAGGTGCTCCTCATATACATATGCTGCTGTGGATCAAGGATGCACCTAAATTTGGAACGGATCCAGAAGACTTAGTGATGAGTTTCATACAACAGTATTCTACGTGTGCTGTTCCAAACGCAAAGGAGAAGAAAAGCCTAAGAGAAAAAGTTCTACGTTTCCAAAGCCATCGTTGTGGAAAGTACTGTCGTCGTAAATTCAGAAACAAGGATAAGTTCTACACCAAATGTCGTTTCGGCTTTCCACGACCGGTGATTTCTAAAGGAAGAGTAAACAGTTTGATGTCTTCGCTGCGACATAATGTGATGAAGAAATCACCTAAAAACACATACAATTTGAAGAGGAACGAAGAGTCCAAGTACATCAACGACTACAACCCAGTGATTTTGTCCATGTGGAATGCTAACATGGATATACAGTTTGTGGCTGATAACTGTATGGCTGTGGCTCGGTATGTGACATCTTACATCACCAAAAAAGAAAAGACAGAATTGAAGGACATGTGGGAGGACATTTCCCATGAAAAGAGCCTCAGCAAGGAGTTGTACAGTTTTAGTCTGAAGATGTTGTCACATCGAGAAATCGGAGCTTACGAATGTTCTGACCGGTTGTCTTCAGCAAGTCTCTATGCCAAATCCAGGAGTATCGTTTGGGCGAGTCTTGGTCTTGCTGCAACGCGTAATCGAGTTCTGAAACCTGTGTGGGAAATTGAGTATTTGGCGGAGAAGGAGCCAAACAGTACCGATATTTTGAAGACCAACATGTTGGATACATATTATCCAAATCGAAGCAGTCACCTCGAGAATGTTTGTCTGTATGAGGTTCTACAAAATTACATATTCAAGAGGAACATCAAAGAAGATATTGTGAAAGGAGTGTATGCTATAATTGGAAGTGAGGGATGTCTGGTCAAGCAAAGAAAATGCCACTTGGTAAACCATCGAAAATTGAGTGGCGAATCTCCTGAAAAAAAGGAGTTTTTCTATTTAGCACTTTTGCAACTTTTGAAGCCTTGGCGTGCAGAAGAGGAACTGCTTGGAGATTTCCTCTGTTACGAAGACTCTTTCACTGCCGCCAAGGAGACCATAGAATGTCCTGCTTTTCCCAAATATCTAGAAATGTTGAATGTGGAAATCGAGCAGGAAGCAACGATTGCAGCCGAGATTGCCAGAGACAGTTCTCAGGACAGTCAGAGTTCTGTTTCATTGAGTCAGGATCCACTAGGAGGACCTGTTATCGAAAATGAAGCTGCCACTGCCATGAATGAAGTGGAAAGAGCTATGGCACATGCTCAGTAGGATGCGGTTAACTTAGAAGACTTGGAAAGACAAGTCAATGTTGAGCAGAGGAAAATATATGACGAAGTTACCAAGCAAATTGATCATGGATTAAGTCATGAGAAGAAAGAGTGCTCATGTACGTCGTTGAAGCCTGTTCGACTGTACGTGAGTGGAGAAGCGGGAACTGGAAAAAGTTTCCTCATTAAAGCAATTTCATGTTATTTGCAGAAAAGGACTGAGTGATCGCTGTCTTGTGTTGTCACCGCTCCAACTGGACTGGCAGCACATAACATTAAAGGTATTACTTTGCATCGTCTACTGATGCTGCCAGTGGAGCATGACAACAAATTACAATACCACAAGTTATCTGGAGATGCTTGTTGTGAAGTTTCAAGAGTCTTGAGGAAAATGAAACTTCTTATCATTGACGAAGTAAGCATGGTTTCCAATGTCATGCTTGCCTTTGTGCATTTGAGAATGCAAGAAGTTCTCAAAACAGAGTATGATGTGTTATTTGGTGGCAAACACATCATTGTTTTTGGAGATCTTCTGCAGCTGACACCAGTGAAAGGACAACCTGTGTTCAAAATGCTCACGCATGAAGATACCAGGAAGTGCCTAGGGAGCATTGGCAACGTCAATATATGGTTAAACTTCAATTATTCTGAACTGCATGAAAATATGCGTCAGGCGAAGGATGAAGATTACAAGAATATTCTACAAGATGTTAGAATTGGAAAAGTGACCGAGCATGGGAAAGAAGCTTTACATGCACGATTACTGTCAAATTTATATCCAGAACAAGACGTTGTGCCTGAGAATATTTTTCAGAAAATTACTGAGAATAAATCTGGAATATGTTTGATGCCAACTCTTGCAGAATGTGCCATCTTCAACAACAAAATGTTGCATTTAGAAAACCAAGAGATTGTGAAACTGGAAGCTTTTGACAGAGTAGAGCATATGGGATCAACAATTATTTTGTCTGAGAATTTGAAAACAAAATTGGATTCATTAGAGAAGACTATATCTAAAACTGCAGGTTTTGAAAAGACTCTGAATGTGTGCTTAAACTGCCGTATAATTTTAAGAAGGAATTTACATGTTGAAAGAGGTCTGGTAAATGGATCAATGGGTAATGTTGTTGATTTTGTGAAATACAGAAATAGAGATGGAATTGAATTTTTAAAAATTAAATTTGATGGCATTGAGGAAGTACAGCTAATTGGTCGTTGTTCTGCTAGATTTTTGCTTGTAAAAGACTTATATGTTCGCCGTAAGCAGTTTCCTGTTTGCTTGGCATATGCGGTGACAATCCATAAATCGCAAGGTTTAAGTGTAGACAGTGCATTGGTGAATATTGGCAGTTCTGTGTTCAAGGAGGGTATGGCATATGTGGCATTGTCACGAGTTAGAACTTTATCGGCATTGTACTTGATTGAGTGTGATGTCACAAACATTTGTGCGGATCTAGATTGTGTTAAGGAATACAATAGGTTAAGAAGAGAGTATGCGCCACATTTGCCTCAATATCCTTTGTTTGAGAAACGTGTGGTAGGCCAGAAACGAATAAATGTGACCAATACTAGGGAGGTTGTAGCAAAAAGACGAAAAGTCGATGAACCTGAAATTATAAGCAGAAACAAAAAGGATTCTGTTGAAGATGTTGTTGGTTTTCAATTTGAAAACAGTTCTGGTATCAACTGCTATGCTAATGTAGTGGTTAATGTTTTGTTTTCTCTAGAAAATGTAAAAGAAGAGATTGTGGTCAATTCGGATCAAAGATTTTGCAGTTTGTTAAATTCTGTGTTAGAGAAATGTAGCAGTGATAGAACAAAAATAGAAAGTGTGTCTGAAATTCGAAATCTGTTAGACAGATGTTCAGGTCAAACACAATTCTCTCAAAATATTCAGCAAGATTGTCAGGAGTTTTTAATGTATATGCTTGATGTATTGCATGCTGAAGGTGTAGATGTAGATCACCTGTTTGGGCTTTCTTATCAATGGCAGCATGACTGCGAGAACTGTAGGGTATCAAGTACTACTAGTGTAGACTCAGAAATATTTATATATTTAACTTTGCCAGACAGTAAATCAGTCTCCTTTAATAAGCTAGTAAAAGCAGCTGATCACAACATGGAGTGTAGCCAATGTAAATCTGAAATGATGTCAACATTATTTATACGAACATATGGCCAGTATGTCATTTTAATGTTTCAACGATGTAGGCCTGATGGAACAAAATTGACAACTTTAATTAAAAATTTTGTTGCTTCGCAGTTGTCAATATCAGGAAGGACTTTTGTAACTGCAGCAATTATATATCATGATGGTCCTTCAATAACAGAGACCACCTGAACCAAGTATTCAGTATATATTCCGATGGTGTTGGAATACACTCAGTGTGTTAAAATACCCCTCACACACCAAAAGGGCCCTTGGTGTCATGCTTCATCATCGGGGTCTTCCCGCCCCCGCTGCGGGACGGGGCAGTGCTGCGACAAGCGGCTACGCCGGAGCACCTTTTAGTGAGTACTATGTGAGTGATGATGGAGTGAGTGTACGTGGGGTCGGGAGTGATAACAGTGAAGTTAAAAGATACCTGGCCTGGTGTTTAGAAAAAATTATTTAATTACCACGTCGTCATTACCACGGAAGCCGCTGACGAAGGAGGAAGCACGGAGGTGTGGGGGTTGATTGGACCCTTTGTACCCTTCGCCCAGCTTGGCTCATGGGGCATTATTTCCTCATTCAAAAAGCTTATATCATCAGTAGTACTGACCGAGCTTTTTACACGTGTATCTATTAAGTTAATTCATACACATTGATCCAACACTACTACTCTCTACCTGTGGGAGCGCATTAGTGAGTGACAGGGGGATCTTTTTACCCGGTCCTGACGAAGGGGCATGTCGCCCCGAAACATGTTGACCCACACAGGAGAGCAAGACTAGTAACCCGCTCTTGCCCTCCGCCTCACCCCTTTTAACGATACCAGCCAGTGCCTATTAAATAATTTTTTCTAAACACCAGGCCAGGTATCTTTTAACTTCACTGTTATCACTCCCGACCCCACGTACACTCACTCCATCATCACTCACATAGTACTCACTAAAAGGTGCTCCGGCGTAGCCGCTTGTCGCAGCACTGCCCCGTCCCGCAGCGGGGGCGGGAAGACCCCGATGATGAAGCATGACACCAAGGGCCCTTTTGGTGTGTGAGGGGTATTTTAACACACTGAGTGTATTCCAACACCATCGGAATATATACTGAATACTTGGTTCAGGTGGTCTCTGTTGATTATTTATGCTTTCACAAGAGGAGGATTAGCCCACCGCGGTGCCTTGTCGCACCACCTCTTCACTCCCTTTTTGATTTCCCTTGGTCCTTCAATAACATCAGGACATTACACAGCTTATTTAAAGTCTAGAAATGGCTGGTCATTCTGCAACGATTCTGTTTTAATTTTCAAAAAAAAATTACCTTTTGACCTTAAAAATTCTTACCTGGTGTTTTTAAAACCAAAATTTTAGGGAAAGACATCTTGGGATGTGCTCTGAGGAATTTCAAGAGGTTCTAATGGCTCCTACACGATTTGGCCTTGAGGATAAGTGTAGTACAGATACATAAGTTCTTACCATAACACTTGACGTCATGGAAAAATAACTGCACTTTGAATGAGTTCAGAAAAACTGTTTCTTTTTATAAGCTAATTCAAGCAGCCAATCAAAACATGGAGTACAGGGAATGTAAGTCTGCAATGCTGTCTACTGTTTTATATTGCTTTGTGATTAAAAGTGATGTAGAGAATTAAATAATTGTAGTAGTCATAGAGGTAGTGTAAGTCTGCTTCATAGTAAGCAGTATCAGTGTCATAGGAAATGTAGAACATGAGTGAGCAAAAAGGGTAAGATATTACTAGTCCAGGATTGTGAAAGTGATCTTGAACGTTTTCTTTCTGAAAGTTGCAGAAATACAAAATGACGGGATTTGCTTACAAGAATTCCAAGAGTTATAAATGGCTCTTACATGATTTGGCCTTGTGGAAACGTGTGGTAGAGAGCGAGAAGTCATTTATTGTATGTAACATATTTCTCAAAACGATGGAGGTTTTCTTTCAGAAAGTGGCGGGCTGAAAATAAAAACAGCACAACCGAGTGTAAGCTGTTCATAGGACATCCTTCGACGTCATGGAAAGTAAGTTACTTTTGAGGAGTTCTGATTTCTGATTGGTTATGTTATATGGGTTTTTTAAACACAATCATTTTGATTGTGGTTTTTTTTCGCCGCTGTTATATGATGAATACCTTCAAGTCACTGTTTTTAGTGAAATTTGATACATTCTGAGAACAGCAAAAATAAACCATTTAACATGTATAATTAATTCTGTACTGTTTGTATTTATGATGTACATGTAGAACTGTGTAGGAGGCATGGAGAAGGTGAGGCTTCTGTAAGTGTCAAAGTTGTTGCATACAGTGCTCACATTCTACGTAGTCTTTCATATGATAGACTACATTTCCACAATGAGATACCTAAGCAAAGGAAACACAGGTGATGTGATTGTGGAATGAGCAAAAAAAATTGCACTTTTTTCAATTATATTACCTGTGTTTCCTAACATTACAGATGACATTGTGTAGATGAGGTTTAGGCCTGTTCCAGGAGACAGAGGAGGTCTGACATTTGTTCAAGAGTGCAGTGGACATGACTCACTTCGTTAGTAGGCCTGCACATGTATTACCTCCTCTATACTCTTCAACAATCCTAAATTTCATCTGCAACCCTGAGTAGGACTTACCTGAAACAAATCTGTGGATAGGTTACACCTTATCAGCATCTAGAAACAATTATTTAAAATGTTAAGGGCAGTTTTATGAAGGCTGTGTGCCTCTTTTACGCCGCTGTTCCGTCACTTTTGTGTAAAAGATGCACCATGTTGCAAGATAGGCCTCAGTTCATTTCCAGCAAGATACTGTCAGTTTAAAATGTATATAATTAGGACTGTGTATGGAGAAGCTGAGGCTTCAGTAAGTGTCAAAGTTGTTGCATGCAGTGCGTACTCTTTCATATGCTGGACTACATCTGCACAATGAGATACCTAACCAAAGGAAACACAAGTGATGTGATTGTGAAATGAGCCAAAGAAATTGCACGTTTTTCAAATACATTACCTGTGTTTCCAAACATTACGAATCACATTGTGCAGATGAAGTTTAGGCCTGTCCAGGGAAACAGAGGAAGTCTGAACTTTACTGGTTGGCCTGCACATGTATTATCTCCTCTGTACTCTTCAACAAGCCTAAATTTGATCTGCAACCCTGAGTAGGCCTCACCTGAAACAAACGTCTGGATAGGACACACCTTATTGCCATCCTGAAACAATCATTTAAAATGTTAGGAACAGTTTTATGATGATTGTGCACCTCTTTTGCGCTGCCATTGCGTCACTTTTGTGAGACAACAGCAGTGCAAAAGATGCACCATGTTCCAAGATAGGCCTCACTTCATCTGCATCAAGATACTGTTAGTTTAAAATGTATATCTTTAGGACTGTGTAGGGGGCGTGGAGAAGCAGAAGCTTCTGTAAGTGTCAAAGTTGTTGAAAAACTGTTTGTCCTTCAATCTTTTCCCTTGTCTTTTCTAATTTTTAAATAGATGTTTTAATATTTTTCAAATGTTTGTTATCTCTTTCACAGATTGAAAGTATAAAAATAACAAGTGAGTTAGTTAATGACAATTATAAGGTAAATGTTTTGTACTCTTTTCGTTACATTTCTATCACATTCACCTACTATTAGTTCCACAGCTTAATTTCTTTAACCCTCAGTTTCCTGCCTTTGCTACTTCTCTCATTCCTTTCTCTATTACCTACTTACTCTACTCCTTCCATTCCTTTTCTCAGTCCCTCTCTTCTCATAGTTCCTCACTCTTGTTCACTCACTCCATCTCTATTACTCTTAGTGTCTTTGACTGATCACTCTTTCACTACTTGTTCATTATGCTTTTTCTGTGTAGTGGAAGCACACTAAGGGGCATATTATGAACACAGCCAATACATTATTGCTGTTTTTATCGGCAGAAAACTGCTGCAAAAGTGGTTTTAGCGGCAGTTTTCTGCCGCAAAAGCGGCTTTAGCGACACATTTCTGCCGATAAAAGCTGCAAAACTTTTATTGCCTATGTTGATAATATGGCCCTATGTTATTTACATTTCTTTGCTGTTTCAATTATTCTTTTTCTGTTACTTCTTCTTTTCTGCTTTCTGTTTTTTCTCTCTGTTATTCCACATGTTTTAATCTTATTTTGAACATTCACTCATATTCTCTAAGAAACTCTTCTTTGTTATTCTTCTACTCTCTTTTTTTCTTTCACTTCCTTATCTATTTTGTTTTTCACAATTATACCCTCTTCCATCTTTTCTTCTGTAAATAAATCTATTAAACAGTATCTCTGGTTTACTCCCTATAGCTGTCTTTCTTTTAACATTACTCTCTGTTTACTTCCCTTATACTTACTCTTCTTATTTTATTTTTTTTTTTTGGTTCGCTCCCGGTTTGCGTACCGGGGAGCGAACGGGGAAGCGAACCAAAAGAAATAGAGGTTGCCAGAGTGCTAGACATGCTAGCAATTTTTCATAAAGGGAAGGTAGTTCTGAAAAGAACTTTATTTTTTATTTTTTGTTGTTTTATATTTTTTTTGTGTTTTTTGGAGGGGGGGAAAACAAAAATGATTCAGTACAAAGGGCTCAACAGGAGCAACCAAAAAAAAAGAACATTTAGTTTCGGGGACGTTTTGAACATTGATGATGTTCATATGCTGTATTTATTAGAGTAACACTCATCTGTCCACATGAAATTAATTTGCCACAATCTAAACATGTCATTTTAATCTATCCAAAGTTCTTCTGAATATTTGGGACCGTTTCCCTTGCCTCTGATGCTGTCAGTGCCACTTCATTGGTGGATGTACTGGCAGGTCGGGGGTTGTCCACCAAATCTCTCATTTGTGCAGCACTATAATTAAGCAGGTGCCACCTCTCCATGTGTCGATGCATGGTATAATTACCAAAACGATATTTTTTTTCGGTCCCTCTGGAGAGTTGTTCGTGGCAGATCAGGCAGGTAACGTATCTGGCATTTACTTTCTTTTTATGTGGAGGCAAAGAAAAAAATTGCCAAATAAAATTGACTTTAACATGGGACGTCCTTGGCATTTCTTTCAAAAACTCCCTTGTCCCTTGCTCCTGTTCCTCGTCTTCCTCTTCTTCCTCCTCTTGTTGGAAGATGACCTGGCCAGTTGGACCTCTCTTCTTTGGTGGTGGTGGACGTGGTGGGGATTTGAGATGTCATCAGTGATGTCATCAGTGATGTAACTGACCATGTCATGAATGATGTAATATGTGACATCATCAGCAGTGAATTGCGGGTGCGCGATATATAGTTAGTGCAACTAACTATATATGGAATTTCAATGGTTTTGTGTGAGTAAAATAAGGTTTTTTAAATGCTAATTCCTAACTATATATGGTCTATAACCTATGGTTTTTTCAGTGAATTTTCAAGGTTTTGTAAATGCTAATTCCTAACTATATATGGTCTATAACCTATGGTTTTTTCAGTGAATATACATATATATATATATACATATACATATATACATATACATATACATATACATATACATATACATATATATCATCAGGAAACACAACGGAGCAATTTGCAAATAAAATCAGCTGGAACTGACCGCGTTGAGTGTGTCTTCAGAGAGGGTGTTGAAATTTATTACGGCATGGTCTTACCGTGGAACAACGCACCTCCAAGGAACGAGCGCCGCATCTGCCTGAAACAGACCGTCAATGAACTCCGCCGTAAGGCATAGGGCAGTGGCTGCCGCCACGAACTGGACTGTGGATTTGGCCCTTACAATCTCGAAAAAGAATTGTGAGGGCAACGCGGAGCAACTTAATTAGGCAGAAAAATCACCCAATTAAGGGAAAGCATTGTCGGTTTCAAACCGACTACAGGAACCAGGATGCTCGCTGTCAAATGAAACGCCCATGATGGGCTGGACTATTAAATGAAGCACCGATGGCCCTGATAGTCGAAATACTGCCTGACGATGTGTGCCTGCTCCTCCTTTGAAAAAGACTGAAGGTACGGTCGAAATGCATCAGGAAACACAACGGAGCAATTTGCAAATAAAATCAGCTGGAACTGACCGCGTTGAGTGTGCGACTCATTTTCTCTTCAGAGAGGGTGTTGAAATTTATTACGGCATGGTCTTACCGTGGAACAACGCACCTCCAAGCAACGAGCGCCGCATCTGCCCGAAACAGACCGTCAATGAACTCCACCGTAAGGCATAGGGCAGTGGCTGCCGCCACGGACTGGACTGTGGATTTGGCCCTTACAATCTCGAAAAAGAATTGTGAGGGCAACGCGGAGCAACTTAATTAGGCAGAAAAATCACCCAATTAAGGGAAAGCATTGTCGGTTTCAAACCAACTACAGGTACCAGGATGCTCGCTGTCAAATGAAACGCCCATGATGGGCTGGACTATTAAATGAAGCACCGATGGCCCTGATAGTCGAAATGCTGCCTGACGATGTGTGCCTGCTCCTCCTTTGAAAAAGACCGAAGGTACGGTCGAAATGCATCAGGAAACACAACGGAGCAATTTGCAAATAAAATCAGCTGGAACTGACCGCGTTGAGTGTGCGACTCATTTTCTCTTCAGAGAGGGTGTTGAAATATATATGTATATATATATATATATTTATATATATATATATATATATATATATATATATATATATATATATATATATATATATATATATATAAATATATATATATATATATATATATATTACCTACTGGCGGTCGCCAGTAGGTATATATAGTTAGGATTTTTTCTCTATGGGATTTTTGAAAATTCTATGTCTAATAACTTTGGCGTTTGTGGACGGAATTGGCTGAAATTTTTAGGAAAATGGAACATTTTGTTTCTGAGCAGCCACTGAAAATTTGGTGGGGTTTCGTCAAGGGGGGGCCGAGAAAAAAGGGGGGTCCCAAAACGCGTTTTTCCCATGTTAATTTCCATAGGGCGGTTGGCCTCACTTTTAGCCCGAACGGCTGAATGGATTTGCACGAAACTTGGCAAAATTGTAGGGACTGTTAGCCCGATGTGCCTTTGCTAGGTCTCAATATATGTGCTCCAGTGGATTTTGAGAAATTAACGTTCAAAAAAAGATATATATCTGTAAGCGCGCTCCGGGTAGCGCTCCGGTTCGCGTACTTGACGCGTAACGGAACTTCGCGAAGCGAAGCTGATTGGCTCTCCGGTGTCTGTCAACATTCTAAACAGTCCGGAGCGGCCGCCATCTTGTCTCTCGGTAGGATCGAGAGACAAGAGGAGGCCAAAACAAAGGGGGAAATGACCATAAGGGGGCATAGTAGATCCTCCCTGACCCCCTAGGTTTGATGTGGAGGCTTTAAAAGGGCCCCACGGGGCAAAAAAAAAATATTTTTTTTCTTTGTTTTTGCGTGGGGAGCGCCCGGTACGCGCACCGGGAAGCGGTCCGAGGAGCGTACTATGAGGAAAAAAGAAAGACAGTGTATAAAAATGTGGGCAATTTTGTTATAAATGGAAGGTAGTTCTGAAAAGAACTGTTTTTTTATTCTTTTTATTTTTTATATTTTTTTTATTAATTTTCTGAACAATTTTTTGATTTTTTTTTTATTTTTGAAAACTATTTTGTGTTTTTTTTGTGTTTTTTTAGAGGAAATAACAAAAAAGCAGGGTTTGAACATGTCTCAACAGGAGCAAAAAAAAAAAAAAAGGATTCATTGTTTTCTCATCTTGTTGCATTTATGATTTTCTCCAGCTCGGTTAATCAAAGTAATACTCTTCTCTCCATAACAAATAGTTCCTCCACAATATATACAAACTATTTTGTAGTGTTCAAAAGGAGCTTGAATATTGTCTGGTCCGGCGAATGAGCTTTGTCCACTGGAGGTGCTGGGGATGACATTTGGGGGATTGGCAGCAAGATCCCTTACTTGTGCTTGGGAAAGATTATTAGGGTGCCATTGCTCCATGTAGCGAATCATTGTATGATTGCCAAAGCTGTATTTCTTGTTGGGGTTGCCACGAGAAAGTATATTTTTACATATCAAACAAGACACCTGGGGTGCATTGACCTTATTTTGTCCAGGTGGAATTTAAAAAAATTGCCATATGTAGTGCTCTTTAATATGGCTCTGCCTTGGTGTTTCTGGCAGGAACTGCCTTACTTGCTCTTCCTCCTCCTCCTCCTCTTCGTCCTCATTATCTTCCTCTCTACCAAAGTCCAGTGTTGGAGGTGGTCCTTTTGGTGGTGGTGGTGGTGGTGGTGGTTGCTGAGAAGCACCAGCTGCAGCTATTACAGAAGCCATTGTGAAAAATAGGTCTTGCTCTCTGGAAGTAGAAAGTAAGAATGAGGTAAAAACAAGGAGGGGTTTTCATCATTTGGGAAAAAAAAATAGTTCTAAACCAATGAAAAGTGTTATTTTTAGGTCACATGACCTAGCCTAACAACATTAGGAAACCAAAAGTGAAATGAACCAATGAAAAGTGTTATTAACAAGTCACATGACAAATCACATGACCTGTTATGCTTACGTTACGCGCTCCGCGCCGCGCCCCGGATCGCTTCCGGGAAGCTGCGCTTCGCGCTTCGCGGACCGGAGCGCTTCCGGGTGCGCTGACGCGGCGCGTCATATGATGCATTACGCGACAACGCGATACTTCGCGATTACGCGATGCGTCACGATGTTGTTTTCTAACGTGGCAGTTGCGCAAACGGAACGTTTACCGGTTCCCGGACCAGGTCGCGGCAAGAAATTGAGCTAACGGGAAGCTACCCGGTTCGCGGACCGGAAGCGAAACAAAAAAATATATTAAAAAAAATACATTAAAAAAGTGTATTAAAAACATATAAAATATATTTTTCGATTTAAAGAAGAATACATTTTAAAGCTTTTGATATTTGCTATTAAAAAACAATTGAAATTCACTGAAAAAACCAGAGGTTATACACCATATATAGTTAGGAATTAGCATTTACAAAACCTTGAAAATTCACTGAAAAAACCATAGGTTATAGACCATATATAGTTAGGAATTAGCATTTACAAAACCTTATTTTACTCACACAAAACCATTGAAATTCCATATATAGTTAGTTGCACTAACTATATATCGCGCACCCGCAATCCACTGCTGATGATGTCACATATTACATCATTCATGACATGGTCAGTGACATCACTGATGACATCACTGATGACATCTCAAATGACATCACTGATGACATCACTGATGACATCTCAAATGACATCACTGATGACATCACTGGTTTGACATTACTGATCACATCACTGATGACATCATTCATGTGATAATACGATGAACTTCTTCAGACTCTAATATAACCTTAGATACACTCAGTGTAAACAGACACTCACAGACTGTCACTCATCCATGAAGTTACACACACACCTAGTCAGTCATGCAAAGAATCAATCACACCTCCATTTTCTCAACTATACAGTTATACACACCTTACTTATTCAAACACATACTAACACATATTTACTCTCTTATACAATCCCGGATACAAGTTCACAATGATCCATACAGCCACTCACACATTCACTGGCTGTTATGCACAGTTATTTATATATGTCAACTCTCACATGTACTGTGTTTTACATATGTACTTACTTTGACATGTAGCACTGAGATATCCATTCACTCACCAATACACTCATGCACACAGTCAACCCCCCATACAGCTGTTTCCACATGCACTTTTGAACCCATACATCTAGTGAATCAACTGCTCACACATCTATGCACAGAGTCATACACCTACCAGACACCCACACACACACTCAGTCTCCCATACAAATACATGGGCAACCAATCAATAACCCATATAGTTACTCATATAGCTACTGATCAACACATGCATCAGTTTACAGAACAAAAGATATAATGATGGAGAAATTAAGACAGTTTAGTCACTAACCCATGCACTCAGTGAGACACATTTAATCACTCACTCATACAGTCAGTCATGCACCTACTAAATCCTTCATCCAGACACTTATAAATCCACTCATTCTTCAATATGTAAGACATATTTTAACTTTACAGAAACATACAGTCATTGGATGTTGTCATCAGTGATGTCATCTGTGATGTCATTTGAGATGTCATCAGTGATGTCATCAGTGATGTCATTTGAGATGTCATCAGTGATGTCATCAGTGATGTCACTGACCATGTCATGAATGATGTAATATGTGACATCATCAGCAGTGGATTGCGGGTGCGCGATATATAGTTAGTGCAACTAACTATATATGGAATTTCAATGGTTTTGTGTGAGTAAAATAAGGTTTTGTAAATGCTAATTCCTAACTATATATGGTCTATAACCTATGTTTTTTTCAGTGAATCTATATATATATATATATATTACCTACAGGTGGTTGCTAGTAGGTAGTTATAGTTAGGACCTTGTTTTCATAAGAAAAGCATTTTTTGTTTTCCCAATAACTTTGGCGCCGGATCACGAATCTTGGCAAAATTTTCAAAACTCGTGGGGCGCAACGGTCAGCTCCTATACTGAAAATTTCGGGGTGATTTGGCAAGTGGGGGATGAGAAAAAAGGGGGCTCCCAAAACGTGTTTTCCATAGGAAACTTTAGACTCAGCTCGAACTGCTGAACGGAATTACACCAAATTTGGCAAAAAGGTAGCCCTTGTTTCAGAAATAACTCTTTTTGTTAAATGGTGTAAATCCGTTCAGTAGTTCCTGAGGGAAAAAAAAGAGGTTGACAAATGAATTTCCCATAGGAAAATTTAGACACAGCTACATCTTGCACTGCTGAACGGAATTACACCAAATTTGACAAAAAGGTAGTGCTTGGTTCAGAAAGTGCCCTTTTAAAAAATGGTGTAAATCCACTTAGTAGTTGCTAAACCAGGAAGTGTTTGCAGCCATCTTGTGCCTCGGTAACCGAGGCACAAGAAAACAGGGAAACAAATGCAAAAAACAAGAAAAGGGGGCAGGGTTGAAACACCCTGATCCCCTAGGCCTGCTCGGGGGTCCCACAAGGACCCCCAGGGCCCAAAAAAGCATTAGAAAAAATAAATCATGCTGAATTCACGCTGGGTGCAGGAATCCAGCCGAGAAAATTTAAAAAACGAAGTGCAGGCTCCCCCGCTTCGTTATATTGAAGCCCCCGGGTGGGCCAGGTCCCGGGGGCAGAGAAAAAAAAGTGTGTGTGGCCCAAAATCTCCCCCACACTGCCCCAGGGACTGCTACCTCCCCGGGTCAAGATAAATAAGTTGGGGAATGCCAACCGCCGGGGCTTTTTTTTAATCTGTGTGGGGGCCTCCAAGGCCCCACCAAGCCCAGTAGACCGCCACCCACTGGGTTTTTGTTAATTATTTTGTGCGGGCACATGGCTCCCCCACTGCCCCGGGGACCGCCACCCCCAAGGGCTTTAAAAAAAAATGACCTGTGTGGTGGGGCTCGAGCCCCTCCACATGCCCTGGGGACCACCCCTGGGACCGCCAGGGGATGGGGTCCCCGGGGCCAGCAGTGGCCCAGGAGGGGGGCCTAGCGGCCCCCGTCCCCAAATACTTTTTTTTATAAATAACGGCTGGCCCATGGGGATGGGGTCCCCGGGGCCAATAGAGGCACAGGAGGCCATGCGGCCCCCTTTCCTATAAAAAAAAAGATGTGGCCATTCCCCAGGTGATAGGGTCCCCGGTGCCGGAATTGGCCATGGGAGGGGGGCCCACATCGCCCACCTCCTGTTTACATTTTAATTTTTAAAAAAAGGGGGCCAGGCCGTGGGGGATGGGGTCCCCAGGGCCCGAAAAAAGGCAACAGAAGGGGGCCACACAGCGCACCTTCTTAAAAAAAATGTTTTTTTAAAACCCGCATCGCATCTAGGCCCCGCACCCTCCCTGCAGCACTCAGCAAACGCACCCCCTGGTGAATTGTAAGTTGGGGAATTAATTCCCTTTGAATACTGAGGGTCCCTGGGGGCCAACTAGCCCACCAGGAACCTCCGGTATGCGCCAGGGAGCTGAGTGGCAGAGAGGTGTTCTGAGGCCATGGCCTTTTTTACACCTCTCTGCAACGCAGCTCTGTGGCACTTACTGGAGCTACCTGGTGGGCTAGTTGGCCCTCAGGGACCTTCAGGATTCAAGGGGAATTAATCCCCCAATTTACAACACCTCAGGGGGAGCGTTTCCACAGTGGTGCAGGGAGGGGGTGGGACCAGACATAGCAAGTGTGCAAACGCACCCCTGGCACATTGTAAATTGGAGGATTAAGTCCCCTTGAATCCTGAGGGTCCCTGGGGGAAAACTAGCCCACCAGGTACCTCCAGTATGTGCCAGGGAGCTGCTTTGCAGAGAGGTGTTCAGAGGCCACGCTCCTTTTTACACCTCTCTGCAACACAGCTGCCTGGTGCTTACTGGAGGTACCTGGTGGGCTAGTTGGCCCCTAGGGACCCTCAGGACTCAAGGGGACTTAATCCCCTAACTTAAAATGCACCACATGGTGCATTTGCACACTTGTCACATCAGGCCCCACCCCCTCCCTGCACCACTATGTAAACGCACCCCGTCGCCCATTTTAAGTTGGGGGATTAGGTCCCCTTGAATCCGGAGAGTCCCTGGGGGCCAACTAGCCCAACAGGTACCTCTAGTAAGTACCAGGGAGCTACCTTGCAGCGAGGTGGTAAAAGGTCACGCCCCCTTTTACACTACTCTGCAACGCAGCTCTGTGGTGCTTACTGGAGGTAGCTGGTGGGCTAGGTGGCACCGAGGGACCCTCAGGACTCAAGGGGACTTAATCCCCAAAATTACAATGCACCAGGGGGTGCGTTTGCACAGTGGTGCAGGGAGGGGGTGTGACCTGATGTGACAAGTGTGCAAACACGCCCTGTGGCATGTTTTAAGTTGGGGAATTAAGTCCCCTTGAATCCAGAGGGTCCCTTGGGGCCAACTAGCCCACCAGGTACGTCCAGTAAGTGCCACAGAGTTGCTTTGCACAGAGGTGTAAAAAGGAGCGTGTCCTCGGACCATCTCTCTGCAACACAGCTCTGTGGCGCTTACTGGATGTACCTGGTGGGCTAGTTGGCCCCCAGGGACCCTCAGGATTCAAGGGGAATTAGTCCCCCAAATTAAAACCCGCCAGGTGGGCGTTTGGACAGTGGTGAAGGGAGGGGGCGGGGCCTGATGGGACATGTGTCTACTTATGCAAGCACTCCACCAAAACCCAAACACTTATAAATTTACTATGCTCTCTCCTTGCAGCACTCTATTCATCCAGTCACTACCCATGCACTCATGGAATGACCCATGCACTAACTCATGCACTGCTACAATACCCTGAGCAATACCCATGCAGTCCAGCCATTGCCCTGTCACTACCCATGCACTCCTCCAATCACCCACCGAGCACCATGTACTTATCAAATCACTCCGCCAAAACCCAGGCACTTAAAAATTCACTTGCAGTACTCTGATCTTCCAGTCAGTACCCATGTATTCATGGAGCGACCCAGGCACTAACACATGCACTACTACAATCCCCTGTGCACTACCCATGCAGACGTCTAACCACTTACACAGTACTGATTCACTCCTCCAATTAACCAGGTTGTACCCACTCCAGAAATCCCTCTGGCACTACCCATGCACTCCTCAAATCACCCATCAGCATCATGTACTTATTCAATCACTCCGCCAAAACCCATGCACTCTAATCATCCAGTCACTACCTGTGTACTCATGCAATGACCCAGGCACTAACTACAGAGGAGGTCATGCTCATTACAGGGGTACCACAACACATAGTGTTCCCTAGTGTATGTAGGTGTTTTCACTGTTTTCTAAGTGTCTTTTAGCATAGCACTTGCTCTGGTCCTGGTTAGTCAGAGTCAGTTACCACCAGTACCCATCACTAAAAAGTTGGGGGCACAGGAGGACTTTCTGCTCCTCTGTTGGTTCTTTCTCCACATCTCTTGCTTCTTCCTGCACTTTTCTTCGTCTTTCTGAACTTCTGTTGCCTCTTTCTGCATTTGTCTTGCTTCTTGCTGCGCTTTTCTTCCTCTTTCTTCACAGAAATTAGCATTTAAAAAACCATTGAAATTCACTGAAAAAACCATAGGTTTCAGGCACATTATAGTTAGAAATTAGTATTTAAAAACCATAGAAATTCACTGAAAAAAACATAGGTTTCAGGGATGTTATAGTTAGAAATTAGCATTTAAAAAACCTTAGAAATTCAATGAAAAAACACAGGTTTCAGGGACATTACAGTTAGTTGGACATTTCACACATACAAAACCAGAGAAATGTAGCCGTTATAGTTAATTGAGGCAACTATAAATCGCGCCCCGCAATGCACTGCTGATGACATCACATAATACATCACTCATGACATGGTAAGTGACATCACTGATGACATCTCAAATTACATCACTCATGACAACACTGATGACATCATCCAGTCACTGAGTGTTTCTGAAAAGTTTAAGAATGTTATCAATATAAACGCCAAGGTGTGTTGAAGAATAAGTAGGTGTATGAGTGTCTGTATGGATGATTATTTGGGTGTGTGACTGAATGTATAAGTGAGTGATTAAATGTGTCTTAGTGGATGCATGGGTTGAGTGACTAATCTGTGTGAATATCTCTATCAGCCTGTCAGTTGCTGTGTAAGTGGCTGCATACGTTGGTGAGTAGCTACATGAGTGTCTATATGGGTTAATGATTGGTTGTGTAAGTACCTGTATGAGTGCCTGAGTGTCTGTGTCGGTGGATGGCAGGTGTATAACTCCCTGCATGGCTCCCTGGTTCACTCTTGGATGGGATTAAAGACCACTTTGTTGCTGGGGGTCCTTAGGGGCCAACTAGCCTACCTGTTAACTCCAGATAGCCCCACACAGTAGGATTGCTGAGAGGTAGACACAAGCCATGCCCCCTTTCTCCACCACTTTGCACAAGTGTGCTGTTGGTTCGGGGGATCAAGTCCCCTTACCTCCGGTGGGTCCTTTGGGGCCAACTAGCCCTCCTGTTACCTCTAGTAAGCCCCACACAGCCGGATTGTCGACAGTATTAAGAGACCACTCCCCCTTTTTGCAAACATACCTCCTGGTGCACTGCTGCTTGGGGGATGAGGTTCACTTTAGGCCTGATGTCCTCCGGGCATAAGGGGACCTCATCGCCCCAACAGCAGTGCACCCAGAATCGCGTTTGCAGATTGGTGTAAAAAGGGGAGCGGCCTTGGACCAACTCTCAGTAATTCCACAGTGGCTGGCTTACTGGAGGTACCTGGTGGGCTAGTTGGCCCCTAAGGACCCTTAGGATTCAAGGGGATGTAATACCCCAACCCAGAACACGCTAGGAGGCACATTTGCAGAGTTGTGCAGGGAGGGAGCAGGGCCTCCGGCTAGATGCTGGCTTCAGTTTTCTTTTTTTTCTAGAAGGGGGCTGTGTTGTTCTCTTTCTCTTAGTAACTTTTGGGGCCCCTTCCCTGGGCCACTTTTGGCTCTGGAGACCACATCCCCTGGGGTTTGGCCTCACATTGGGGACTGCAGGGGGAGCCCCAAGGCCCCTGTGTTCCGCGCCGGCTCCCTGCCTCCATCGGGAGCCAGCATTGCTTGTGGACAAAGGGAGCTGCAAACATGGAGCTCCCTTTGCCCAAAAACAATTCTGCTTTGCTTCATGTAAGCAAGAGCAGTTTTCCTGCTCTCGCTTCCATGAGCAAAGTGCAATGTCTCGGGTATGGGTACCCTGGGCCATTGCTGGAGCTGGCCCTGGGGGTGGAAGACCCCAGGGCCATGGAGGGCTCCAGGAGGGGGGCCGCGTGGCCCCCCTCTCAACATATATGTAGCCCCTGGGAGGTGGTGGTCCCTGGGAGTCCACAACGGACCCCCGTATTGAAAAATTAGTGCCCCGAAGGAGGTGCTGGCCCCTGGGGCAGTGTGTGGGGACAGGACCCTCCCACACTTCCTAATAAAATTTGAAGCTCCGGTGAGGTGGCGGTCCCCGGGGCTTGTGGGGTCCACGAGGCCCCTCACCCAAAATAAATAAAAGCCCCTGGTAGGTGCTGGTCCCCGGGGTTTGGGGAGCCACAAAGCCCCCCATCCAAAATAAATAAAAGCCCCGGGGAGGTGGCGGTCCCCGGGGCTACGGGAGCTCCCGTGGGCTTCTGCATAACAGTTGCACATTACCCCCGGGACCTGGCCCACCGGTTCTACCGAGTCACAAGATGGCTGCCAACACTTCCTGGTTTGAAGCGTTGGCAGCCAATCAGAGTCAAGCTTGTGATCGAGAGGGTTCAGCCAATCAGGTCTCACAATTCTCAAATATCGATATCTGTAAATGTTTACATTTTTCAAAAACTACTGAAAGGATTTACACCATTTAAAAAAAGTGTGCTTTCTGCACCAAAAGCTAACGTTCTGCCAAATTTGGTGTCATTCTGTTCAGCAGTTCGGGCTGCATCCCTGTCTAAAGTTTCCAATGGAAATTAACATGGAGAAAACACATTTTGGAACCCCCCTTTTTTCTTGGCCCCCTCTTGACGAATCACCCTGAAACTTTCAAGAAGTAAGCTAACCTGAGCGGGCCATATGTTTTGAAAAATTTGTGAAGGTTTGTCAAACAGCCCAAAGAAATTGGCAAAAGATAAAATGCATTTTGAATAGACACAAAGGTTCTAACTATAACTACCTACTGGCGACTGTTATGCGTGGTCAAAAATAAAATCTCTATTCAGCGATCCCAAGCATGCTGGAGCCTGTTTTCTATTGTGAGAACAGTTCTTTGTAAGACCATATATATTTTTATGTGAAAGTGAGTGTGAAAATGCATTCTGCCCACAGTAAATGATGCATAAAAGTATGAGCACATACAAATCTTCTACACCACCAGTTCCTAATTTGTAAAAGAATAAGTGTGGAGCCCAAACTTTTGCTCAGAAGCCCATGACTGGTACTTTCAAAGGTTAGTGGCCTGAATACTAGGGCTTTGTAGTCCTGATTCCAACTAATTTCTTTTTAATCAATCACCTGACATTCCCTGCCCACTTATCTCACACTTGTTGGTCCTTTTCATCTCTGCTTTCTCTCTGTCACTGTTTTACCGTATTCTTCATTATCGTTATTTCCCCCTGTTGTGCTTTTTTCTCTCTTGCTTTGTATGAAAATCTTTTGAGGCAAAATAACTGCTGGTCCACAAAGATAAGTGCTGGAGGGCCCATGTACATCCAGCTGCTCGATATAAGTACTGGTGGCCATCCCATGCAATATTGTTAGCAGTGACCACCTTAGTGCATCAGAAAGGCTTGCCAGTAGTAATATTTAAAGGGCTTTATCAATTTGAAATGCTTCTACATGGGTAACACATAGCAGCCATAGCTACAATGCCCCTGGCACAAAGGTAATAATACGAGTAATAAGTCTTCAATGCCATGACTTGTCGCTCAAATATTGGCTTTGAATATATGTTGGAATTTCAACCATTTTTCTTCAACAATAATCTCTAATACACCCTTTTGAATTATGGTATGCATATATTAATTTAAAAACACCACAGCTTCTAATTTAGTGGGCTGATCTACACACAGAAGAGCGATTTATAGGTAACTGAAGAGCTACCCGTAGCTCACAAGCTACTCATCGTTGAAGCCTGCTGTAGACAAATGCCATTTATGTAAAAGATGTTAACTGTTTTCTATTTATGTAAAAGATGTTGACCTCTCGCCCTTATGTTTTGCCATGCAGCTCGAACTGTGGCACAGATCGAAAGTGTTCCACATGCCTCTTCACTCAGATAATCAGACTTTGGCAACAATTTAACTGTACCATAATGGAAAGATGACTGTAAAATGTTTCCACATCAACCCTCAACCAATAAACTTAAGTTGGTGTGTCTGATCCTGTCTCATGAATTTCTGTCTCTTGTTCTAGATTCACCTGACTGCATAAAGTGCCCAGATGACCAGTGGTCTAGCGAGAAGCGGGATCGCTGCATCCTGAAATATGTGGAGTTCCTCTCCTTCCAAGAGCTCCTGGGTTTCATATTGCTTGCTGTTGCCACAGCCAGTACCATTATAGTCATCACAATATTTGCCATCTATTTCAAGAACCGAGAAACCCCTATAGTCAAGGCAAACAATCGGGGCCTGAGCTACCTTCTTCTAATTAGCTTGTCCCTCTGCCTTCTAAGCACGTTGCTCTTCCTAGGACGTCCTACTGACATCACCTGCATGCTTCGACAGGTCACATTCAGCATCCTCTTTGTCATGTCCATTTCATGCTTGCTGGCAAAAACTGTCCTGGTGCTGATGGCGTTCCAAGTCACCCATCCAAATACGCCATTGAGAAGTAGACTTGGTCCAAAAATGCCAGCCATGATAGTCTCTGTTTGCACACTCATTCAAACACTGATTTGCACAATATGGTTGGGATCATTCCACCCCTATGCTGTACAGAATATGAAGTCCCAGACAGGGAAGGTTGTGATTGAATGTAATGAAGGCTCTCCTGCAGCATTCTGGTGTGTCCTGGGGTACATGGCTCTCCTGGCCTTCACCAGTTTTCTTGTTGCATTTAAAGCAAGAAAGTTGCCTGACAGCTTCAATGAGGCTCAGCTCATCACGTTCAGCATGGTGACCTTCTTAACCGTCTGGACACTGTTCCTCCCATCCTATCAGAACACCAAAGGGAAGTACATGGTTGCTGTGGAGGTCTTCGCTATCATCTCATCCTCAATGGGGATTGTAGTTTGCATATTTCTTCCCAAGTGCTACATCATTGTCATCCGGCCTGATCTGAACAGCAGAAACTATTTGAAGGGGAAGCTTTAGTCACTAACATCAGCCAATTAAACCCATGGAAAAAATGCACACCCTCATTGAGAGATTGTAGGCCCCATTCTGATAATTGCTTTACCATAACGAGTAATAATGAAATTACAGTAAACTCAGAATTAAATGGAGAATACAATGCAGACATCCCATTGCTGAAAGAAAAACCAAAGGTGGTGATGGATGGAGCGTTGACAATACAAACACTCACCCCCAGTCAACTGATCTGGGTTTAATCCATCACCGTTCTTTAGCTCACTCCGCCATCCCAGTACAGACATGGCCATATGCAAATCAGTCTGACCCTGTGCCTCATGGGAACAGTCCAGCCCGAACTGCCAAGCCATGTCTTCCCTGGACCGGAATCAAGCTTCCCAGGACCGGTTTCTGGCCTTACAGCCGTCTTCAGCCGGGCTTGCTTGACTCCAGTGGCAAAGTGAGCAAGGGACTCACGTCTGAGCATACCCTGCCAACTTAGGGCGAACAAAGAAAAACCAAAGGTGGTGATGGACGGAGCGTTGACAATACAAACACTCACCCCCAGTCAGACATCCCATTGCTACCACTTTTTCCAAATTTAAAGGTGCAAAATAGATCCAACATTTATACCGTAAAATCTGGTACAATTTTGCAACTTTAAATGTGGAAAACAGCATCTCCTATGCAATAATAAAACTTGTATCCAGTAAAGAAAAGCTAAATTACAGGTCTGCCATGTAGAATGCAGTTAGGTGCCCCTGAGAGACCCATGTATTGCACAGGCATTCATGTCCCCTGGGCTCAGGGAGATCCCATTTAACGAGGGAGAGGCTGCACCTTATCAGGTGCAGGCCCTTTGTTGTGCCCCAGCTTTTATCTAAACACAAATTGAATGTGGGGAAACCACTGCATGCACATTTATTACATTCCCACCCCTAAACAAACTCTGAGTGAGGGACTCAGTGTGCAGGAGCCTTGCCTTCTGTGGACCTTGGATTTGAAATTTTTGTGTAACACTCATGGACCTGAAATACTAGAAATAGACTAAAATAATCAATTATATCCAAACACTGATTGAATAATTGGATGAAAGATAAATCACTCACTTCTTAAACCTATGTTTTAAAGTTACAAATGTTATTTTGAAATGTGTATTGAGTTTAATCTATTTCATATAGTTTCAGATTCTTTTTGCGAGACTGTTTTAGAAATAGGATGTGATGTACAGTAGAGGTCTCCTGAAGCAGTTCTTGCTCAGGCAAAATCCTGACACATTTAATTCTCAGACAACAGAATATAAAATCAAAAGGAATAAGATTTTTGAAAACCCTACTGATCATATCACAGGTTTGAACGTTTTTGGAGAATGTCAGAACTACATCTAGAGCTTATAAAATATCTAAGTTGTTTTGTGATGCCTTTTGACCAGTGCATTATACTTTTGATAGGCATAGTACCGACATTAAGGCAAAAATAACATATGCACAAACTATAGCAGTGGCTCAGATCAACACAGAAAAAAACGCCCACAAAATGATCACTTCAGATTTATTGTCAGAGGAGAAGAATCTTCAAAGACCCATGCCAAAGGAAATATAGAACCTTGCACCTCTCATCACCAGAGTTTCCATTATGACAGGGGTCTCTGCACAAGTTCTGGCCACATGGATGGATTCTGTTATTGGAATTTCTGCCACAGAAAACGTATCCCTGTACTCACATTTAACTTTTGGGTCAAGGGTTTCCATTGTGAAGCAGACTGGGGCTCCACACCTGGAAATGTGACAGTTTCCTGTCTTTATATGAACTGGGGAAAACTGGGCTTAGTGGTTTACAGCTGTCCTCCTTTTCCCCGACCCCTAACTGACTGCTTCAGGGTGTTAAAATTGAGAGAAAGTCTTTGCCATACAAATACTAATAAGACTTCTCAGGAAATGGTCAGTTCACAACTGGTCTTTAGACCGCTTATATTTGGCTATGAGCGACATTCTACTGTCAAATGTGTGACACTTTCTTATGAGTAAATAAAAGCAATAACCAGTGTTTGTGCGTCTGTCTGTGAGTGTTCGCTGTAACCAGACATCATATAGCAATGAACATACATCTGAAACAAGCCTGGCCTATCGATGCACCAATAATTATTAACAGAATCAGATCAATGAATAACAACAATGGTTTTGTTAATACTTACAATTGTAAATGAGTCAATTGTGAAAATATTGCACTGTGAATTGAACAATTCTAGGTCTGTGGAAGGGGTAGTGGTATTTGGAGTGTCTCAATCACTCCTCTTCTCCCCTTCACCCCATTTTCCTCTGCAGTTTCTCAGTCTGTTAGCCACTTACCGAGCTGCAGATTGTGCTGCCATGTACTGTGCTGATGGCAGGCAGGCTGAGCTTGGTGCTTGCCAGTGAAGAAGTTTGCTCTTAAACTTAACTTCTGGTCTGGTTGCAGGGCTGTGTCACAAGGCTGTGATAGAGCGCGCAGGTCACCCGACCAACAATCTTACCATATGCACATTGGGCCCATAAAATTTAATTCACCATATGTATTAATCGGGTAACCTTACACTCTACTACCAGTAACCCTGTACCTTCCTATTTTATTTCATTGTACCCGACTTACCACTCCACTGTTACGGGTACCTAATGACCACAATGGATCAGGGAGCTAGCTGTAAAAGAAAGGCAGACACCAAAATACAAAATACCCTTTACTCTATTTGCACTCACATAATAACTACAGACTCAGGAAGTTTTAAAACCTTTATCTAGAGTTCATCGGATTCAGAAAGCATGAGGTTCACAGCAAGTTAACTGTCAATAACTAGGATTATAAAGAGCACATATCTATTTAGGAAGTAAATAGGACCAACCATTTATGAGTCTAAAGGGAAGGTAAGAACAGGGAACATGCTAGTAAGAATTTTCAGGAATTTAGACTTGACGTGGAATAACTAAAAGACGGGGAAAAATAAGAAACATGCTAGAATGTAACAGTTTGTATTTCCCTCAAAAAGGGGCAAAGCAAGAGAATTTTAGTCAGTCTATGGAAACTCGAAGGTAACATGTAACTATAGGGAAGGTAAAAGTGGAACACGCTAATATTCCAGAGCAATCGTTTTATTTAGCTAAAGGAGGGTAAAGAAAAGGAACATCTATATTTTATGAACTGTATGCAGGAACGTACTTAAAGGATGGGAAAAATTGGAACATGCTAGTATAATAACTATAATGTATGACTTTATCATTTATCAGTGCAAAAAGGAGAGTAAGAGGAAAGGATAATGTGCAAGTACGATTTTATTAAAAGCAAAAAAATAGAGAATGCAAATTTAGTTCCGTCAGATTTATATTTACCTAGAATGGTGTGGAGACCAACCCTGGCCACGGGTCAGTTAAGGACAGGAGAAACCCCAAAGAAAGATAGTCGCCAGTAGGCCACTAGGTGTAGAATGGAACCCCAGGACAGGACGGGAAGACCAGATTAGGATCAGGACAGGATCACCAAGGTAAGACCAGCACCCGCAGTTCAGTAGCAACGCCTGCGCTCCACCCTCTCTGCAGTTATCAGTCAAAACCCCGATTGGGTTATCGAATTCCCAGCAAAATGCTCCGCCAGAACTTAAGGTTCTCAAAACCCCGCCTAGGTCTATGGAAATTACGGACAGAGTGCTCCGCAGCTCTCTGTATCAATCACCTATTGAGTGCGTTGGGTCAGTGACAGGTCAGCTATTCGGACAAGTCGGACAATTTCTCTAGCTAAACCTAGGCTAGTTATACTGTTTTCGGGTCAGTGTACCACCCCCCAAATGTTGCAAGTGTAAGAATCCCCAATTTCGATTGGTCCTCAAGTAGGACAGGTCAACACACCAACCAGGGTTTTACTTTCTCAAGCCTCAATTTACATCTTTTGGGACCGCCTATTGAATTTGGGGTTCCCATGACATAGGTCTCCACCTAACAATATGATACACAGATTTTATTACAATTGTTTGAAATGTAGTACATTTCGGCTCCGTTAGCTGGGCTTCAGCTCGATTCCCAGGAGCATCTTGACTGTGGCTGCCAGCTGGCTTGGTTCCACTGGTACAAGGTTTTCTTCCCTCTGCCAGGGTGACATGCGCAGTAGGGACTTCTAAGATGGAATTTCAAACACCTCCCAGGCCCAAAAGATTCGCCACATGAAAAGTAAAGGAAAACAATTTAGAACATAGAAATAAATGAATACCCTGTATACCAGGAATCCCTATATGACTCCCCTTACTTTATACTAACTATAGCATTAATGTTAATGCAAGACGAACAGCATTGCATAAGCTGCAGGGCAAGCTTCGGCATGTGAGAACACAAAGCGGCCATTTTAAAGCTAGTGCTCAAGTGCAAAGATTTCCCACCAGAACTGCGAGTACGTCACGTCACGTGAGTGTGACCAACGCATGCGCAGAAGAAATTCCTGCTAAGCAGCGGCCATTTTAGAGGCAAGCGTATTAGGATAAGTAAACACATATGCAAGCATCACTGGGACACCCAAAATGTCAGAATAAATGGGAAATTAGTGAGACAAACAGATTGATTTAGTTCATTAAGGTTTACTCGAGGTTCTTGAATACGAGCAAGTCGCTTTACGTTCGAATCCTTGCTCCATCAATCCCCTCTTTGATGATATTTTATATCATCACAAATTCATGGAACCAGATGCCAACTTTTCACATTTTCCCAAGTTCAATCTCTTCAAACATTTTGTTCAGTTTTTCTTTAATTTCTTTATTAGGGTGAGAATTGTTCACCCTTTTATAAATCTGATTATTCAGTTCCTCTAATTCAAGTTCATCCACATTTCTCTTTACCCCTCTCTTGTTCACCGTGTACTTCTTTTGGTGCTTTCGACATTTACAACAGATGAATATGATGAATATTACTAAACCTATTCCTGCAATTGGCATCAGTACTTTAATCAAAAAACTTTTACCTAAGTTAGCAAACCAATGACCTACGGTGGAGAAACCATCAGTAAGTCTCTTCCAGGCACTGTCAACCTCAAGTGGTTTGAGCTCTTTTCTCAAATTTGTAATTTTCCTCACATACCCTTTGATTTCTACACTTTTATCAGGTATGTAGGTGCAACAATGTTGCGCTTTCAACATTCTGCAGACTCCGCCCTCTTTTGCCAATAGGGTGTCAAGAGCAAGCCTGTTCTGTAAAACCATTGATGTGACCGCAACCATTTCGGTATTGACCATCAGGAAACCTCCAGCAGTGTCAGTATATAACCGATCCACTACTGTTGACAATTTGCAAATTCTGTGTGTGTTCAGAACCACTCCCATTGTAGGTATCAGTGCACTAAAAATATCTCCTACAATTTCACCATTACTTTCTCTTTTAGTACGCACTAATTCATTAGTCTTTTCAGTGCTTCCAGTGATTTTGCCCACATGGTATATCTTTGGGAAGACAATACCAAAATAGCAACTCCCGTACCAATGGTCGGGCACTTTGAAGTAAGCCTTATTCCCACAAATAAAATAAATTCCAGGAAACACAGGCTCTGTCCCATCTTTGAAACTCCAACCTCCAGTTACCTTGTAATTATGTTCACATTCACTGGAACCAATGAAAATATTGTTATAATAACTAGTTTTCTCTCTTTTAAGACAAAGTTTCCCCTTCTTTTCAAAATCCAGAAGCATCGCAGCATTCGCTCCACCATTTGAGGTGCTCCCTATATTCTCTGCCCATTTAGGAACTTTCTGGTTCTTGTCTTTGGCTTTCTTTTGGAAACTTTCTCTTCTCTACCATATCCAGAAATTATTTTTCTTGTTCATGTAAAGAACAGGTCAAGTTATTTTTGTGTGCGTTATCTATATCTATTTTACCTACTGTTAGAAAATAATCACTCATGTACTTAGCTACGTCTCTAGTTGTATGTACAGGGTTCAGGTTTCTTCGAACAGGAAGTTCTGAAAATGTCACGTCAGAGTTTGAATAATAATACTGTAAAGGTCCTCTTTTATAAAATAAACTAGTTAGAATAATACAGGAAATTCCATAGGTTAAGGGCAAGTGGTGGTAAGTCACCCCTTCAGCTACTGAGGTGGGTAGCTTCATGCAGACATAACAGTCGTCTATCTCCATTGTTTCTACATAATGTACTAACAGGTTTGCGAAAACATTTAAATAAGTCTTGTTCTTTATTTTGTTAAAGTGTAATCCTTCCTCATCTGGTGCTTCTAAATCTAATTGTCTCCGTTTCAGGCTAAGTGGTTTGTCCAATGTGTCTACTCTTCGTGGTGTAATTCTAGTGTGTGATTCTACAGTGTCGTCAGGTAGATTATTATTTGGGTATAGACTCAGGTTTTTACTCATCATAGAATGAATAGTTATTGTTAGTCCTATCCAAAGTATCAGTACTATTGCTACACTACATAAACATACTTGGCAGCATTTTTTACATCAACTTCGTCTCGGTCTCCCATTCTCAGAAGAATCAGACATTTTGGCTCAAAGGGAGCTTCAACCCCTCTTAGTAACTCTGCACAGCTTGCTTACTTGAGTAACTTTTCAGGTTGGGTTTGCTTCTTCACTGGCCTGTTCAGTAATCAATTCTTCATCACTTTCATTACTTTTGTCACTTATTTCCAAATTCTCAAATTCCTCCAATACAAAGTAAGTCCATTCAGGACTGGCGTATTTGTTGTTAAGCTTTTAGATACGAGCACTTCTTCTCTTTTGCTTTGTCACCGCTGGGTCAGTTTGACTCGAGACCTCGTTTATTTGTTCAGGCTCCTCGGTTATCGTCTTGTGGCTCACTGGTTAGAGGCGGCAGACCCGGAAGCAGAGGACGGCCCGGGACCAGGGTTCTATCCCCGACGCGGCAGGGTCGTGGACCAGGGTCAGCGGACTCGATAATTCTCGCCTTGGTGCCTACTCTAACCAGGGATCACACTCGGCAACTCTGGGCATTAGCTTGCCTCATCTCCACAACGGCCCCCCACATATGCCGGGGATGCCTGGTTTCACCTTGGAGATACCCAGTAGGGACCATCTCACAGGGAAAGCCAGGACGGGTTCCCCAGCGGTCTACAGCGCAGAGATACTCCTTCGGGAGTCGATTCTAGCGCTTTAGAAACCCACAATTAATTAATTAATTAATCTCAGCCTTTTCACAAATCTAGGTACTGAGTCACCTTTCTTTAATCTTTTAACTGGCACTGTGTCTTGGCCTTCTTCAAACACCCTTTTGTTTTCGTTCAGTTGTGGCACATTGGGATCAAGTTCATCTTCAGTATTGCTCCCTAACTGACTAGGTCCAGGTCTTTCATCTGTTTCTTCTGCCTGGTCCCTAAACTGGCCTTGTTCAGGTATATGCTGATTTTGGTTTTGATCTGTTTTGGTCTCTTCTTCCTGAACACAATTGTCTAATCCTACCTGTTCCTGTTCAAGCTCTTCGAGCTCTTGATTTTCTTCCGCTTGAACTTCCGCCCTAATTTCTATCTGTCGATCTTCTTGTGCAGGTGTTCTTGGAGGAGTGTCTATTACCTGCTCTCTCCCTACCTGGTCATCCTCAGAATCAGATTTAACGTGTATTTTGATGATCTGAGTAGCTTCTTCTTCACCTGTCTCGTCCTCTCTATCCCACTGTCTATCTAAATGGGCTTGACTTCTAGTTCGTATAGGGTCGATTGTCAGATCGATTAATGGGACCCAATCTTCTTGACTGGAGCTCGGTTGTTGTTCTTCAGCTACTTCAGGACCGATGTTTTGGGATCCTTCAGCTGTGCAACCTTCAGCCTCAGTTTCGTCAGGTTCAGTCACTTTCTTCGTGTGGCTGGCATGGATCCAGCGAGGTACTCCTGCACACTTTACAGCTGTGGTGGTTACCAGGATCACCTGTCGTGGCTTTCCCCACCTGGGTTCTAGGCAACTTTTCCGAGTGTGCTTCTTTATTACGACCCAGTCACCTGGATTCAGAGCATGTGCTGGAGTCGTTGGCCTGGCGACGTCTTCTCCCCCAACCTGGCGAGAGATAGAACGCACTTGGTCAGCCAGCTCTTTACAGTATTCCAGTACCAAATCATCAGATATGCTTATTATTTTGTATCCTGGCACCCATGCTTGCCGCATTGCTCTTCCCATCAGGATTTCATGGGGACTCAAGCCCGTGTTCCGGTCTGGAATACTTCTGAGTCCCATCAACACAAGAGGCAGAGCACCTGGCCATTCCAGCTGAGTGTATTCACACATCTTTCCCAATCTTGATTTGATTGTGCCATTTATCTGTTCTACCACTCCAGAAGCCTCTGGGCGATATGCACAGTGCAGTTTTTGCGTGATTTTGAATGCTTCACAGATTTGACTTATTATTTCACTCTGGAAATGACTTCCTCTGTCAGATTCAATTAAGACTGGGAAACCGTAACGAGGTATGAGTTCCCTAAGTAATAATTTGGCTACTGTGATGCTGTCATTTCTACGTGCAGGGAAAGCTTCCACCCATTTTGAAAACAGGCAGACAATGACAAGTAGATATTTCATTCCTCGACAAGGGGGCAACTGAATGAAGTCAAGTTGTAATCTAATAAAAGG
Organism: Lissotriton helveticus; assembly: GCF_964261635.1. Lineage (NCBI taxonomy): Eukaryota > Metazoa > Chordata > Amphibia > Caudata > Salamandridae > Lissotriton > Lissotriton helveticus. The sequence continues at coordinate 158,559,744 of NC_136073.1, read as the reverse complement.
GCCTTCTGCCTTTCCAATTTTCCCTGGTAATACTATAGTTTTCTTTCCAGGCTTAAATTGTTGACAGGTCAAACACCTCTGGCAGAGTGCCTTTGCTACGCTTCTGAATTTCGAATTGAACCATGTTTGGGGGAACATGCGAATCATCGCATCTCTGCCTACATGTGTGTTTCCATGAATTAGCCTAGCCATAGGAGCAAGCATACAGTCTGGCAACACAGGCATATCATCAAGGTAAACAATGACACCATCAGCATTTCTCCTTCGACAACCGAAATTTCTCCATCTTTGTTTTTCCTGTGGCTCTGCCGCTTCCTGTAAGTCTCTTACTTCCTCCCATGTATTTACTCCCTCTAGCATCAAAAGTTGGCAGCTGTTTCCGTTTCCCCCAACCTTGATATTGATTGAAATTCGGTATTTTGCACAAAGTTGGGCTAACTGGTCAGCATATCGATTAACTGCTGTCACTTTGTCATTGCCAGATTTGTGAGCAGCACACTTGACCGCAGCCAATTCTTTTGGTAACTGGATTGATTTCAGTAAATCCTGCTTGTATTTTCCATTTCTGATAGGGGTGCCTGAAGAAGTCAGGAACTCCCTTTGTAGCCACAGCTGGCCAAAGTCATGCACAACCCCATAACCATACTGGCTATCAGTGTATATGGTTATTTTCAAATTCCTCCCAAATTTACAAGCTTTCGTCAATGCAACCAATTCAGCTATTTGTGCAGACTTGACTCCATATAGATAGGATGCTTCCACTGGACGCTCTAGAGTGCACACAGAGTAGGCAGCGCTTAGGCCACCTTCCTCATGTCTCAGGCATGATCCATCTACGAACAATTCATAATCTTCACTAAACAGAGGGTTCTCTTTTATGTCTGGGCGTGGTTTGGTACTGAACTCAGTCAAATCAATGCAATCATGTGCAAATTCTTCCCTTACCTCTGCTGCGAATGAGCTAGGTAGTAAGGTGGCTGGATTGAAACTGTTACATCGTTCAAGGGTCACGTTTCTTGCACCTACAAGGATTCTCTCATACTTAGTCAGCCGACTAGGTGTGAGATACTGGGTTTTTGTTCTTGTCAGTAAAATTACAACAGAATGTGGAACATACACAGTTACTGGATGTCCCATAACAATGGACTCACTTTGTTCAAGACTCATGCATGTTGCAGCTACAGCTTTCAAACATCCAGGTAATCCAGCTGCTACTGGGCCCAATGTGGAAGAAAAGTATGCCACTGGACGTCGAGTCAAACCATGAATTTGGGTTAGGACTGAAAGTGCACAATTGTCTCGTGTGTCACAGAACAGTGCAAAATCTTTTGAATAATCAGGCATTCCTAGTGCAGGTTGCAAAAAACACAGTTGATGGACAGAATGTAGAACAATGTCATACATTCACCCCAGTACAAGGATCTGGACCTAAATCCATCGTTTTTTTGCACTCCTCACCACCCTGGGTTAGACACTGGCTATATGCAAATCATCTCTGACCCTGTGCCTCATGGGAACAGTCCAGTCCGAACTACCAAGCCATGTCTTTCCCAGACCGGAATCATGCATCCAAGGACCGGTTTCTGGCTATCAGCCTTCATTCAGCCTGGATAGCTTGACTCCAGTGGTGTGGAGAGCCTGGGACTCACGTCTGAGCATACCCAGCCCACTCGGGGTGAAAATTGCAAAAAACACAGTTGATGGACAGAATGTAGAACAATGTCATACATTCACCTCAGTACAAGGATCTGGGCCTAAATCCATCATTTTGTTGCACTCCACACCACCCTGGGTTAGACACTGGCTATATGCAAATCATCTCTGACCCTGTGCCTCATGGGAACAGTCCAGTCCGAACTACCAAGACATGTCTTTCCCAGACCGGAATCAAGCATCCAAGGACCGGTTTCTGGCTATCAGCCTTCATTAAGCCTGGATAGCTTGACTCCAGTGGTGTGGAGAGCCTGGGACTCACGTCTGAGTATACCCAGCCCACTCTGGGTGAAAATTGCAAAGATTCGAGATAGCTTGGCTGATGAGGATTATGAATCCGAAACCGGTCCCAGGATGCTTGTTTCCGGTCCAGGGAAGACATGGCTTGGCAGTTCGGGCTTGACTGTTCCCATGAGGCACAGGGTCAGACTGATTTGCATATAGCCATGTCGGAACTGGGGTGGCTGAGTGGGCTAAAGAATGGTGATGGATTAAACCCAGATCAGTTGACTGGGGGTGAGTGTTTGATTTGCTCAAACGCTCCGTCCATCATCCCCTTTTGTATCGCTTTGTTCGCCCTAAGTGTGGCAGGGTATGCTCAGACGTGAGTCCCTTGCTCACTTGGCCACTGGATTCGAGATAGCCTGGCTAATGAGGATTATGAATCCGAAACCGGTCCCAGGATGCTTGTTTCCGGTCCAGGGAAGACATGGCTTGGCAGTTCGGGCTGGACTGTTCCCATGAGGCACAGGGTCAGACTGATTTGCATATAGCCATGTCTGAACTGGGGTGGCTGAGTGGGCTAAAGAATGGTGATGGATTAAACCCAGATCAGTTGACTGGGGGTGAGTATTTGATTTGCTCAAACGCTCCGTCCATCATCCCCTTTTGTATCGCTTTGTTCGCCCTAAGTGTGGCAGGGTATGCTCCGACGTGAGTCCCTTGCTCACTGGGCCACTGGATTCGAGATAGCCTGGCTGATGAGGATTATGAATCCAAAACCGGTCCCAGGATGCTTGTTTCCGGTCCAGGGAAGACATGGCTTGGCAGTTCGGGCTGGACTGTTCCCATGAGGCACAGGGTCAGACTGATTTGCATGTAGCCATGTCTGAACTGGGGTGGCTGAGTGGGCTAAAGAATGGTGATGGATTAAACCCAGATCAGTTGACTGGGGGTGAGTGTTTGATTTGCTCAAACGCTCCGTTCATCATCCCCTTTTGTATCGCTTTGTTCGCCCTAAGTGTGGCAGGGTATGCTCCGACGTGAGTCCCTTGCTCACTTGGCCACTGGATTCGAGATAGCCTGGCTGATGAGGATTGTGAATCCGAAACCGGTCCCAGGATGCTTGTTTCCGGTCCAGGGAAGACAAGGCTTGGCAGTTCGGGCTGGACTGTTCCCATGAGGCACAGGGTCAGACTGATTTGCATATAGCCATGTCTGAACTGGGGTGGCTGAGTGGGCTAAAGAATGGTGATGGATTAAACCCAGATCAGTTGACTGGGGGTGAGTGTTTGATTATCTCAAACGCTCCGTCCATCATCCCCTTTTGTATTCCTAGTGCAGGAGCAGTACACAGACATTCTCGTAATTTTGTTAAAGCCGTCATGCTTTCGTCATCCCACTCTACTGGGTCACTTGCTCCTATCTTTGTCATTTTTATCAATGGTTTTGCTAAGACTGCAAATCCCACAATTAAGCATGGGCGTAAAATCCGTTCCGCTCGCGGAATTTGCGGATTTTCGGTAAATTCGCAATCCGCGAACTCTAGCGAATTTGCCGAAAATCCGTCAATTCGCACGCGGCGGATTTTTTTGCTTGGTGATACAATATTGCGGCGCGCGGCGTGGCGCACGGCGTTCACTTTCCGTCATTCAGCCTTTGCCGAGTTGTTTTTCTCGATATTGTGCGAGTGCTGCGCCATTTTGGATCTTGCTGCGGGATCCCGCGGGAGTTGGCGCCCGCGAATACGTAATCGCGGCTTGCCACCTTACCTTGCACAGCACGCATCGCGAGAGTTCGCAATTGCGAACACGTAGGTGCGGCGGGCAGGAACAATCTCGCACTCGCGAAATAGAGATTTTGCAATTCTGCACAAGAAATCCACCAGCAAACAGCATAAACCTTCAGAAAATGATGATTTTTATCAGAATCACTCCTCAGGTTGACATTTGCCTGCACTTTTTTGTTGCAAGGAGTCCATTTTTTGGGGGGGGGGAGAGGAAAGAAGTGCCCCACAGTCTCCAACTTCCTGTTCCTGTCCAGCAGGCTCCTCCCAGTGCTTTCTTCATGTGCTGGTCACTTTCATTTGGACCTTGACCTGGAAGGATTACTTTTTGTGGGTGCTGCTGGGTATTTGGATTTGAGGCCTTTTTGACTTTCTTTGGATCACTTTTGGATTAGAAATCAACTTTCACAAGTAAGTTTGTTGGGGCATTACAGTTGCTGCAACTACAATTTTGGAACTTTTTCAGAACATTAAATAAAATATATTGTGGGTAGCCACAGTATCCAGTAGGACCAGGGTTGGTTATGGGTGCATGCATTATACAACTGTTTTGTTGAATTTAAACATCATTGAGGCCATGGATGGGCTGGGATTGTGCTTAATTTTGTGTTTTTTGTCGATTTTTTGGGGCTGCTGTTGGGGCCTTTTGCCCAGGGGTAGTGAGTGGTGCATGGACTCAGTCTGATTGTGGGGTCTCACTCTCTTTAATGTAAACATCGTGGATGGCATTGGATTGTGGTGATTTTTGTGTGTTTTTCCTTTTTTTGGGGGTGCTACTGTTGATTTGGACTGGCCATGTGGGTGGGGGTGGTGGCCATCTTGAGTGCTGGTACAGGCAACATGTGCTTGGGGTGCAAGGGGCCATTTTGAAGAGAGGCAGTGTCTGAGGCCTGCACTTATTTTGCCTAGCTTTCATCCATTATGCCCAGGGGTAGCGAGTGGTGCATGGGCCCAGTCTTTCTGTGGGGTGTTTTCTTGGATTTAAACACCATTGAGGCCTTGGAGGGGGCTGGGATTGTGCTGAATTTTGTGTTTTTTGTCGTTTTTTTGGGGCTGCTGTTGGGGCCTTTTGCCCAGGGGTAGTGAGTGGTGCATTGACTGAGTCTGCCTGTGGGGTCTCACTCTCTTTAATGTAAACATCCTGGATGGCATTGGATTGTGGTGATTTTTGTGTGTTTTTTGTTTTTTTGGGGGTGCTACTGTTGATTTGGACTGGCCATGTGGGTGGTGGTGGTGGCCATCTTGAGTGCTGGTACAGGCAAGCAACATGTGCTTGGGGTGCAAGGGGCCATTTTGAAGAGAGGCAGTGTCTGAGGCCTGCACTTATTTTGCCTAGCTTTCATCCATTATGCCCAGGGGTAGTGAGTGGTGCATGGGCCTAGTCTTTCTGTGGGGTGTCTTCTTGGATTTAAACACCATTGAGGCCATGGATGGGCTGGGATTGTGCTGAATTTTGTATTTTTTGTCGTTTTTTTGGGGCTGCTGGTGGGGCCTTTTGGCCAGGGGTAGTGAGTGGTGCATGGACTGAGTCTGGCTGTGTGGTGGTCTCACTGTCTTTAATGTAAACATCCTGGATGGCATTGGATTGTGGTGATTTTTGTGTGTTTTTCCTTTTTTTGGGGGTGCTACTGTTGATTTGGACTGGCCATGTGGGTGGTGGTGGTGGCCATCTTGAGTGCTGGTACAGGCAACATATGCTTGGGGTGCAAGGGGCCATTTTGAAGAGAGGCAGTGTCTGAGGCCTGCACTTATTTTGCCTAGCTTTCATCCATTATGCCCAGGGGTAGTGAGTGGTGCATGGGCCTAGTCTTTCTGTGGGGTGTCTTCTTGGATTTAAACACCATTGAGGCCATGGATGGGCTGGGATTGTGCTGAATTTTGTGTTTTTTGTCGTTTTTTTGGGGCTGCTGGTGGGGCCTTTTGGCCAAGGGTAGTGAGTGGTGCATGGACTGAGTCTGGCTGTGTGGTGGTCTCACTGTCTTTAATGTAAACATCCTGGATGGCATTGGATTGTGGTGATTTTTGTGTATTTTTCCTTTTTTTGGGGGTGCTACTGTTGATTTGGACTGGCCATGTGGGTGGTGGTGGTGGCCATCTTGAGTGCTGGTACAGGCAACATGTGCTTGGGGTGCAAGGGGCCATTTTGAAGAGAGGCAGTGTCTGAGGCCTGCACTTATTTTGCCTAGCTTTCATCCATTATGCCCAGGGGTAGTGAGTGGTGCATGGGCCTAGTCTTTATGTGGGGTGTCTTCTTGGATTTAAACACCATTGAGGCCATGGATGGGCTGGGATTGTGCTGAATTTTGTGTTTTTTGTCGTTTTTTTGGGGCTGCTGGTGGGGCCTTTTGGCCAGGGGTAGTGAGTGGTGCATGGGCCTAGTCTTTCTGTGGGGTGTCTTCTTGGATTTAAACACCATTGAGGCCATGGATGGGCTGGGATTGTGCTGAATTTTGTGTTTTTTGTCGTTTTTTTGGGGCTACTGGTGGGGCCTTTTGGCCAGGGGTAGTGAGTGGTGCATGGACTGAGTCTGGCTGTGTGGTGGTCTCACTGTCTTTAATGTAAACATCCTGGATGGCATTGGATTGTGGTGATTTTTGTGTGTTTTTCCATTTTTTGGGGGGTGCTACTGTTGATTTGGACTGGCCATGTGGGTGGTGGTGGTGGCCATCTTGAGTGCTGGTACAGGCAACATGTGCTTGGGGTGCAAGGGGCCATTTTGAAGAGAGGCAGTGTCTGAGGCCTGCACTTATTTTGCCTAGCTTTCATCCATTATGCCCAGGGGTAGTGAGTGGTGCATGGGCCTAGTCTTTCTGTGGGGTGTCTTCTTGGATTTAAACACCATTGAGGCCATGGATGGGCTGGGATTGTGCTGAATTTTGTGTTTTTTGTCGTTTTTTTGGGGCTGCTGGTGGGGCCTTTTGGCCAGGGGTAGTGAGTGGTGCATGGGCCTAGTCTTTCTGTGGGGTGTCTTCTTGGATTTAAACACCATTGAGGCCATGGATGGGCTGGGATTGTGCTGAATTTTGTGTTTTTTGTCGTTTTTTTGGGGCTGCTGGTGGGGCCTTTTGCCCAGGGGTAGTGAGTGGTGCATGGACTCAGTCTGATTGTGGGGTCTCACTCTCTTTAATGTAAACATCGTGGATGGCATTGGATTGTGGTGATTTTTGTGTGTTTTTCCTTTTTTTGGGGGTGCTACTGTTGATTTGGACTGGCCATGTGGGTGGTGGTGGTGGCCATCTTGAGTGCTGGTACAGGCAACATGTGCTTGGGGTGCAAGGGGCCATTTTGAAGAGAGGCAGTGTCTGAGGCCTGCACTTATTTTGCCTAGCTTTCATCCATTATGCCCAGGGGTAGTGAGTGGTGCATGGGCCTAGTCTTTCTGTGGGGTGTCTTCTTGGATTTAAACACCATTGAGGCCATCGATGGGCTGGGGTTGTGCTGAATTTTTAGTTTTTTGTCGTTTTTTTGGGGCTGCTGGTGGGGCCTTTTGGCCAGGGGTAGTGAGTGGTGCATGGGCCTAGTCTTTCTGTGAGTTGTCCTCTTGAATTTAAACACCATTCAGGCCATGGATGGGCTGGGAATGTGCTGATTTTTGTCTGTTTTTTCGACTTTTTGGTGTGTATAACTGATGTTCCTCTGTCTTCAATTGCTTGTAGGTGCACAAGAGAACCACCAGTGCCAGGAAGAAGTCCTGCTGCGGTGTGTGTAGCACAACGTCACGTGTGGCCACAGACAACACTGCAACTTGTGCAACTGCGGCCTGCTGTTCAGAGTGACATCTGAAGAAGATGACCCCAAAAAAAGTTACCCGTAGCTCCTCTAGCAAGAAAGTTGCCAGTAAGGAGCAGAAGAAGCAAGTGGCGCCACTTGCCAGGGAGACTGGTGTGATGACGACCGCCACATTTTTTGGGGGAAAAAAAGTACGCCTGCTGCAGCAGCGGGGTCTGCTGGGGACCAAGCTAGGAGCAGCACCTCCGCTCCATTGGGCTCAGTGCCACCACCACCACGCCAACTTAGGTCCAAGCCCTTGAGTGCTTCAGAGACAGCCAGTATAGTTCTTCAATCACCATCGACCAGTGATGTTGGCTCATCGCAAGAAAGCAGCAGCAATGTCCCTCAATCAACACAGGTTGTTGTAGCTCATCTGACTAGTGTTGAACAACCACAGCCGCAACAACAATCACATGTGCAAGTACAACCCAAGTACATGTGGAAGGAGAGGCGGCGCAAGGAGAGGAGCAAGCAGAGGTGCATGGAGGAGCACAACAAGTGGCCACAATAGTTGTTCCTCCAGAAGTAGGGGCACATCTGGAAATCGACAATCAAGCCAAGGTATCATTCGAGGAAGCCACTCCTCCTGATGATCATTCATTGTCGTCCACATCCCGAGCAAGGAAAAGATCAAGGGTGTTGGTGTCTACATCTTCTTCAAGCCCACCTCCTTCTGATGATCTGGATCTTACTTGGGAACCAGCACCACTGCCGTCTGAGAGTGAGGTTGAGGAGGCACACCATTATCTGACAACGGTAGCTAAGCGTAAAAGGAAGGTCGTCGAAACTCTCAAAGTTATGGAGTGTGATGACGCTCAACAAGAAGTGGCGTATACTCCTGCTGCTGAAGACTCTCACGACAACGACGCAGTCATCATCACTAACGTCACTGAAGCCCCAGCGGGCATACAGCAAACAGACATTGTGACCCTAGCCCGACAGGCTGCCGAGCGTGATGATGAAGTCGACGAGGAGGCAATGGGAACACCAGAATCATTGATGTTAACTAGTACACCACAACGTACCGTTTCCATATTTCTTACTCGCCAGAAGGGACCTCCATCCACATCGACCTCAATTAGTGGTGGTGAAAGTGCACAACATAGTAAAGTTCAGCAATACACATCCTCCACTTCATCTGGCATTAGCAGCACGGCCACCACCAGTATCGCCTCCTCCGGCCCCCACAGACATTTCAAGTCCGCAGTTTGGGACTTCTTTAGTGTTTCCACAAAAAGGGAAAACATTGCCAGTTGTACCATTTGTAAGCTTGCAGTTAGTCATGGTAAGCTTGGTACCAACTATGGGACTGGAGGCCAGAGAGGTCATCTTAAGAGACAGCACACTGTCCAATGGTTGGGGCACCTAAAGCAGATCAAGGAAGCCCGAATTGTAAGTCGAGAAAACGTTGATGTTCCATCTGATGATGACGAGGAGGAAGAAGTGTCACACACTTCACTTACACCCAGTACCCATGGGAGCCACACTAAGAGTGTGGGACAGAGTGAGACACCAATGCAAAAAAGTTCATCAGCGAGCGTAACTGGGTCGAAGAAGTTATCATCGTCCCGTAAAATGGTCCAGGGCAACGTTAAAACAATGTTGTTTTCAGACGCGCCATATGACCGCAACCACCCAATGGTGCGTCTGTATAACACTAAGCTGGCTAAAATGCTAGCGCTGGATCTTCTCCCTTTTTCTTTTGTCGAAGGGGTTGTTTTTCTCGAATTAGTGGCAGCGCTCTGCCCTAAATGGAAGGTTCCTAGCCGGTACTATTTTGCCCGAGTTGCGGTTCCAGCACTACATGAAGATGTGCTGGAGGTGATTGGGGCAGCTTTGCAGAAGAGTGCTGTTCACACTATACATCTCACAACAGACATGTGGACCAGTGGCGCAGGCACTGATTACATGTGCATCACTGCACACTGGGTCTCTTTTTCAGGGGTTAAAGCAAAGCTAAACGCAGATGCTGACCTGGACCAAGTTTTTAAAGCTGCTCGGAAACATGCAACACTAGCCATGTTTGGCTTGGAGAAACGTCATACAGCAGAAAACATTTTGAATGAGTTCAACACAAAGGTCTTTCACTGGCTGTCTCCCAAAAAACGCGGCATTGGTTATGTTTCCACGGATAATGGCGCCAATGTAGTTAAGGCCATGGAACTGGGTGACTATTTCAGAGTGCCGTGTTTGGCGCACTGTATAAACCTGGTTGTTAAAAAATTCTTGGAGAAAGAAAGTCCAGCATGCCAGTTAGTGGTCACCTGCCGAAAAATGTGCAACCATTTCAGCCATTCTTTTAAGGCCCGGAAGCATCTGAGGAGCCTGCTACATGAACGTCGAATGCCAGTGAAAGCACTCATCCAGGAGGTGCCAACACGTTGGAACTCAACCTTCTACATGCTTGAGCGTCTGTATGAGCAGTTTACGGTACTCGATCAGTATTTCTTAACAATGGGTACAGCTGTGAAGGAGGACCTGAGGTTAAATGCGGTGCAATGGGAGCTAGTTAAAAGCCTGACAGACATGCTTCGTCCTTTTGAGTTCTTCACGCGTGCAGTCAGCAAGGAGGACTGTAATTTGGGAAAAGCTATCCCATTGTTGCGCATGCTGGAGCACAAACTGAAGGCGGTGTCTTCAAAGTTTCAAAATGATGAAGAAAAGCAAGACGCTTTTCTTTTGGCGGAGAAATTATTAGAGCGTCTACGTGGCGATGAACGTCTTCAAAAGATCCACTCAGAACAGCATTACATTTGTGCTACTATTCTGCATCCACGCTACAAAAAGGCGCTGGCAGGCTCTGCATTATTTCCTTTTAGTGATGAAGATGCTACAAAGTACAAACGTTGGGTAGCCTGGTCAGCCATCAGGTTTGAAAAAGAACGGAAGCAAATTGAAGGAAAAGGCAGTACATCAGCATCAGCAGGCCATCCCCAGTCAGAAGACTCCACTTCTGCACCTGTGGCTGTGGCACAAGTAACCTCTCAGCCGTTAAAGACACCGGCAACCCCATCATCTGCACCAGACACAACAGAAATATCGGGTGATGAAGACGATTGGCTAGCTGAGATTGGTTATGGTTCTGAAAAGGTCCGAGCGAAAATTCAGCAAAGTGGAGGAAACGTGGAGAACTTTGAGTCGATGGTGCAGGACTATCTGAATGACTCAACAGAGGTCTATGTTAATGCTGACCCATTGGCTTATTGGCATGGGAAAAAAGAATTGTGGCCAGAGATCTCCCGCCTGGCTATACATTACTTGTCTTGCCCACTCGCAAGTGTGTTTTCTGAACGTGTTTTCAGTACTGCTGGTGGCATTGTAACTTGCAAACGGACCCGCCTCTCGCCCAAAAATGTGGAGATATTGACAATGATCAAGATGAATGAGCACCTCATACCACCAGATTTCAAAGTACCAGATCGCACGACGCAAGAAGACGAGGAGGACAGCAACTTAGATGAGGGAATTTCTTCTGCGTTAGGTGACACTGACCTATTCCTGCCTGATCATTTCGCAGAGTATGAGGACGAACTCTTCTTCCCTGACACCGAGGCCTGAAAATGAGCCAATGAATTCAGACATTTTCTTTTTCGTACTTATTGACTTTTATTCCTGTGTTTCTGTCTTTCTTTGTTTTGCACAAGTTAATATAATTAAAACTTTAATCACCTGTACTTTTGCTTTTTGGCAGTTTGGGGGTCTTCTACTTGTTTTCGCCTGGGTTGACAGCTCTGGGGCCATTGCTCGGAAGGTCTAATACCGGATAAATCTGCTTTTAACAACATCCATGATGAAAAAGGTTTTGCCTTTTCTGACATTTTGCTCAATGTAGCGTTTTCGGGGGCCTGTTTGGGGGCCTTCCTGGTGTTTGTGGGTGGGTTTCGGGGTCTGGGAGCACTACTGGGTATGGATAGTTTAGATAGCAAGAGGTTTGAAGGAAATCCATGGAGGCAGAGGGGAGTTAGGGCCTAGCTGCAGAGCGCGCGCGGAGTGATTTGGCAAATTTTCACAAAAGTGACAAAGTCCACATTTTTGTACTTTTGCTTTTTGGCAGTTTGGGGGTCTTCTACTTGTTTTCGCCTGGGTTGACGGCTCTGGGGCCATTGCTGGGAAGGTCTAATACCGAATAAAACTGCTTTTAACAACATCCATGATGAAAAAGGTTTTGCATTTTCTGACATTTTGCTCAATGTAGCGTTTTCGGGGGCCTGTTTGGGGGCCTTCCTGGTGTTTGTGGGTGGGTTTCGGGGTCTGGGAGCACTACTGGGTATGGATAGTTTAGATAGCAAGAGGTTTGAAGGAAATCCATGGAGGCAGAGGGGAGTTAGGGCCTAGCTGCAGAGCGTGCGCTGAGTGATTTGGCAAATTTTTAGAAAAGTGACTAAGTACACATTTTTGTACTTTTGCTTTTTGGCAGTTTGGGGGTCTTATACTTGTTTTCGCCTGGGTTGACGGCTCTGGGGCCATTGCTGGGAAGGTCTAATACCGGATAAAACTGGTTTAAACAACATTCATGATGAAAAAGGTTTTGCATTTTCTGAGATTTTGCTCAATGTAGCGTTTTTGGGGGCCTGTTTGGGGGCCTTCCTGGTGTTTGTGGGTGGGTTTCGGGGTCTGGGAGCACTACTGGGTATGGATAGTTTAGATAGCAAGAGGTTTGAAGGAAATCCATGGAGGCAGAGGGGAGTTAGGGCCTAGCTGCAGAGCGCGCGCGGAGTGATTTGGCAAATTTTCACAAAAGTGACAAAGTCCACATTTTTGTACTTTTGCTTTTTGGCAGTTTGGGGGTCTTCTACTTGTTTTCGCCTGGGTTGACGGCTCTGGGGCCATTGCTAGGAAGGTCTAATACCGGATAAAACTGCGTTTAACAACATCCATGATGAAAAAGGTTTTGGTACTTTTTGTAACTTAGGGTTCGTTAGGGTTAGCCCTAGCAGCAGGATTGCATGTGTTTCGGGGTGTTCTTGGTTTTTGCAACTGAGTTCTGGGGTTTTAGAGCACTCGTGGGAATGTGTAATTTTTGTTGCAAGCGACTTGAAGAAAATCCATGGTGGGAAAGGGGGGCTCACTTACTCTGTGAGAGGCCCTTAGTGTTCAAAAGATTTAGCCATGTACCCAAAGATTTCTTTATCTTCAATTCTTGTTTGTCAATGCTGTGCTTTTTTTTTTTCTCTCAACAAAACCTACCCAAAAAGAAACCCCCATTCCCATCCATTTTCAAAACCCTAACCGTCTCCCCCCGGGCTGTGTGGTTTTGCTTGATGTGTGACTAAATGACATCAATAATTCCACACACTTGCTGGGGGGGATAAGGTCATAGCAACAGGCTGGTGAAGGAATCCGAGGATATATTCTAGACTTACTCAGCTAGCTTCAGTACTATTTCTTGTAGTAGTAGCCAATGTCAAAGAAATTCAACACAAGTACTAGTTATACTTTCTACTTTACCATTTGTTAGGCTCTGTGTGGCACTGTTCTAGTGAACTGTCACCTCCTATATTCTCTATCGTACCGTTGTAATGCTATAGTAAGGACAAACCAGGTTTCATTTTCTTTTTTTCCATATGCATGCAACTGCCACTGTGTCACACCACTAGTACCACCGCAATGAGGACATTTAATCCGCCCAGGATTGCCAACCTTAATCGCCATTTCCTGTGGAGCCAGCCCTGGGACTAGCCCTACTTTCAAACACAAATTACAGGTAAGATAAGCGTTTGGTGGGAGGTAGTATAATGGAGTATTAGGAATAAATGAGAGATTGACGGTAGTACTACTAAAGTCCTAGGACTCCTCAGGAAAACAAACTTACTGTTAAACCCCCACACACCAGACTCAAAAGCAGTAAAAAACAGGTATGGTCAGATAAAGTTTCAAAAAGTATATTTTAGTAGCCCTAACAAAATAATCTCCCGCAAGACCCTCCCTAACCCCAACGATTGTCCTTCAAAAGTCCCACAACCCAACTCCCAATTCCCACCCCCCAAAAGTCTCTAAAAAAGGGGCAAGGGACACTACACTACGGGAGGGTGCTGTTGACTTTAGAGGCCAGGGCATCATACTCCTTGCGCAGGGTGGATTGTTCGAAGCGGAGGCCCTCCACCAAGTTCTTGTAGGTATGGACCTCCTGCTCCAGGTAGGACACTCTTAGGGATAAGCGGCGCTGGCGTGCCTTGCAACTCCTGTGGGGGGCAGCTGGTGTCTTTGCTGCTCGGCGGTGGCGGTTGGCTTTGGTAGCCCGGCTCCGTACCGCTGGAGCACTGCGCTGGCTGGCAGCCCGTGGGGGCACGGAGGAGGATGCAGCTGTCCCAGTAGATGTTGTTGTTGTCGTACCGGTTGACTGCGTGTCCTCCTCCTCCAGGGCCACCAGCCGCCGATATTCGGCGACAGTGGCATCCAGCCTCCGTTGCCGGGCCACTCGAGCCTGCTCCCTCCGTGATGGTCTAGTTGATTTGGAAGGAGCAACTATATGAAGAAAGAAAGACATAGTCTGTAACCAATGCTCCTTAAGATTAATAACACAAAGTGATTGAGCACAAAGTTGTGTCACAGCACAAGTAGCAAATTGAAAGCACAGTACATAACTATTGAGGACAGTATCTATCTAACCTCTTGCTTCTTCATCCTTGCTCTAACATTAGTGGGAGTTTAAGGAACTAATTCTACGAGCACTATGGACTTCCATTACAGTCGACTATGACAGTCCACCAGTCTTATTCTTCTTCTTCTCTCTTGTTTAGGAAAATTGATACGTTATCTTATGCAAGCCGGCATAATGCCAGCGCAGTGAACTTGCACCCGGGAAAAACAGAAGCACACCATGATGAGTGAGACAGACTTGCGTTACTGTACCGGTCCAGTACATGCAGGTAGTGAAGCTCTTCCTTTTCTATTACGGGTGGCACTGAGAATACTCTGTTACAAGGGCTACTGCTTAATTAATTTAGCTTTCATCCTACAGTGCAAATGAGTACTAGAAAAGGAAAATGAAGAAGCTAAATAATTTGATTATCTATCACTTCACATGGGATGTATTTGATGACATATGGGATGACTTTAGGTGCTTTGCTTATTATTGAGTGTTTAAAAGGACATAAAGGTGTCCCCACAAAGAATGGACCGATGATCAACGTCCAGTGACAAGAGTCATTACCCAAGTGGAATCTAGTAATTTTTGTTTTTAACACAGCATGCCATCAATTGGGCGGAAAAGGTAAAGTTACAATGTTGTATCTTCAATTTCTTGTGGGAGATTCAACGTTTTTACAGAACCCTAGGAACACACTCACATTGCTTGTAATAGTCTAATACAAATTTAAAAATGAACTTCAAACTAATAGAGTTCAATTTCTAAAAGACTAGAGGAAAAACTTTGTATATCAAAAAAACATGCATAAATTCAAAGAAGAGAGAGATGTATTTTCCACACTATGTCTTGTAAAAATATATATTTGCACTTTATTACATCACATTTATTTTACAATTTTACAATGTTAAAATCACATGATCACACATTTAAAAAAATTTATCTTTTTATAAAAACAAAGAATCAAAACAGTCGACGCGGCGTTTCGGTAATTTTTGATGGTAGACCTTCCTCAGGACTGATTCTTATTCATTGAAGATGTTATTCCTTCAATCAATGGTCATATTGCCTTCCCATCTATCAATTGTGGGTTTCGGGATCATAGACCGTGTTGCACCAGGTAAGATTATACTGTTCCTGTGCAGGGTAAACAATATCTCTATAGTAGGGGAGATTTACTCAAACTTCCATGAAGTAGTTAGTTTTCCCCTCGATTCTTCCACTCAGCACGTATATTTCTGGTTTCGTTATTCCGTTTGCCGTATCTTTGACTACCAGGAGGAGCCACCGTTTTCAGATTACTGGTTGCTGTCTCTTTCCCTTTATGATTTGGGTGTTTGAGTACGGGTTCAGGTTCAGTGCAAGGGTCCGTTTTAAATTCGGTCCGTTTTCATGCTCCAGAGCCTTAGAATCGGCCTCCCTGCTCCTTTCTCTCCTGGCAGTCCGTCCGTCCGTCTGATATACAGTCAGCTTCTCCTGAGTTTGGTCTTCCAAACTCAGGAGAAGCTGACTGTATATCAGACGGACGGACTGCCAGGAGAGAAAGGAGCAGGGAGGCCGATTCTAAGGCTCTGGAGCATGAAAACGGACCGAATTTAAAACGGACCCTTGCACTGAACCTGAACCCGTACTCAAACACCCAAATCATAAAGGGAAAGAGACAGCAACCAGTAATCTGAAAACGGTGGCTCCTCCTGGTAGTCAAAGATACGGCAAACGGAATAACGAAACCAGAAATATACGTGCTGAGTGGAAGAATCGAGGGGAAAACTAACTACTTCATGGAAGTTTGAGTAAATCTCCCCTACTATAGAGATATTGTTTACCCTGCACAGGAACAGTATAATCTTACCTGGTGCAACACGGTCTATGATCCCGAAACCCACAATTGATAGATGGGAAGGCAATATGACCATTGATTGAAGGAATAACATCTTCAATGAATAAGAATCAGTCCTGAGGAAGGTCTACCATCAAAAATTACCGAAACGCCGCGTCGACTGTTTTGATTCTTTGTTTTTATAAAAAGATAAATTTTTTTAAATGTGTGATCATGTGATTTTAACATTGTAAAATTGTAAAATAAATGTGATGTAATAAAGTGCAAATATATATTTTTACAAGACATAGTGTGGAAAATACATCTCTCTCTTCTTTGAATTTATGCATGTTTTTTTGATATACAAAGTTTTTCCTCTAGTCTTTTAGAAATTGAACTCTATTAGTTTGAAGTTCATTTTTAAATTTGTATTAGACTATTACAAGCAATGTGAGTGTGTTCCTAGGGTTCTGTAAAAACGTTGAATCTCCCACAAGAAATTGAAGATACAACATTGTAACTTTACCTTTTCCGCCCAATTGATGGCATGCTGTGTTAAAAACAAAAATTACTAGATTCCACTTGGGTAATGACTCTTGTCACTGGACGTTGATCATCGGTCCATTCTTTGTGGGGACACCTTTATGTCCTTTTAAACGTTGTTTCCCCCCCAGTCCCCTACAAGTCTGAGCGGGGTCCTCCTTTACTTTATGACCTTATTATTGAGTGAACAGTGATACACCCACACATGAATGACGTACTACTACTAAACTAAAGTTATTAAGAGAGGTAGGGAGTGTCCACCGTAAGAACCGGATGTATGCTGTGCTTGCAGTTGCAATACAAACTACTGCTACTATTCATGGTAGTATTTGGACAAAATTACAACTTCTTTTCCTTGCCTTTCCTACACTGGAACGGACGTACGGGTGCGGTGTTACATGCTCTTCAAGGTAACACTTAGTTCATCCAGTGACCGTCTACTCTCTCTAGATACACATATGCTATCTAAGAGTCAGATAATACCATGATCCAGGCATCCATCCATTCAAAGTATATGCGCACACATACAGTTTCTGTTTCACCCACCCAGGCTGTTCTCCTTCCACCCATCCTTGCTTCATCATTCACCCAGCCATGCACCATACCATTTTCTTTCCTTCCCAGCCACCTCGGGGACCAAGCAAACACATATCATTCTTCTTTGCCAGCCACCATTACATTTCTTGTCCTTCCACACTTACTTACACCCTTCTTTCGCTTTTCGTTCATCCCATCCATCAAGTTCATCTCAGATCTTATTGGGATTCTTCTCGCCAAAAACTTCACAGCTAAGTCGAAGTACATTTAGAGGAGGCTACTACCTGGTTGATTTATAATACACCCGTGCAGAAAGCACACTATGCAGTCTTCAATCTCAATAAGTAAGGAATATATAGCTTACCTCTTCCCGCCACCACCGTGTGAACCCTCACAGGAAAGTCCGGCACTTGCACCGCCTCCTCCCCAGAGTCCTCATCCAACACCACCACCTCCGCGCTGGCCCCGCCACCAGATGTTCCACCTACAAAGTACATTTAAGAATGTTAGAATACACCACTCACTACTATATAATATTTGGTCTAGGAGGAATAAAAAAATGTGAAAAAAACTAAATACAATGTAATAATTTATTGCATTATTTCGTGTCCATAGTTCTGTTTGTGCAGATTTGTCCCTGCAACAGTAGTAGAATGGATTGTCCTAGTATCCAAACCAAAAGTAAAGTAGTATCTTATTCTTTCTTGGTGGTCATTCACCTTTTTATTGTTGGCAATTGTCAAAGCATAAACATTTCGAAGACTTGAAAAGACATTATGGACAATCCCAGAGGACTGCACTCAGTGCATAGAGCTATTGCTGACTAGAATGGGAGTCCAATGGAATTGCCAAATGTGCAATCTTAGTTAGCTACACAGACAGACTAATAAGAATAATCTAGTAATACCACAGGGAGTCATAGTCGAGGAAGGATAAGAATTTAGATCCAGTCTACAAGAAGATCAAAGACGATTTAGAAAAAATCGAATGAGGAACGCTAGGAAAAAATAGGTACTCTATATTAAAATTAAAACTTACTGGGGCCAGCAAAGGAGCCCTCTCCTGCCCGATCCTGGCCTGCATCCTGAACAGCACCCTCCTCCTCCTCCTGTGTCCTCTTGCCCCTGGGGGGAGCTGATGTACAACATGAAAGAAAGAAAGACCAGAAAACATGGATGATATTTGTCAACCAAATCAAACATTTCAAAATAACAATACAAAATATTTTGGCGAAATAGCAAATAGATAGACAACTATTCCACAGGATATATTGACCGATCTCATGTGGTATACTACGTTATTAGTATTGCTTGATTTGCGGACCGTTGACTTTGAAAGTTCCTATGTAACTCACTAAACAGACTACTAAAAAGGTTTACCTTGGCCTGGCAGGCAGCAGTCCGCAGCACGCGAAGTGACAGACAAAGTCCATCGTGCTTGCAGATCAGTGAATACTCAAACTATAAATCCACCGACCACCACCACTATTTCTTCTTATAGCCATGTGTCTAAAGGAAGGACTCGACTTGAGTCTGTAGGGGCTGATTTTGAAGCCCCTTGCGGCTCTTTTGCTCCATTGTTGCGTGACTTTTGTGATGCAGCGGCAGAACAAAAAAGGCGCCATGGTGCGGCGTATATTAACAAAGTGACGCATATGGGAGATGCATCACGTTGTAAAGCCCTGCGCCATCAGGGGGCGTTCCGGCGCAAGGGAGGGCGTTCCTGTGCAGGAACGAATCCTAAAAGTGGCTGAGGGAAATCTACAAGATGTCAATCAGTCACTTTTAGGACAATGATGCGTGACTCAAACCCTGCGCCTGCTTGAAGCCGACGTACGGCTTGATGCAGCATTGGGGAGATCGGGCACCCCAGAGCATTGCTGGAGCTGCGCCATCGTTGGCACGCAACTCCAGCAATGCGCCGGCTTTACGGCACAGATGCGTAAGGCTTCTGTGACGTTTTGGGCCCATGGGTGGTGGTGGCATGGCGCACAATTACTGGCGCATCCCTGCTACTTTGCAGGGATGCGTCGGTAATTGAAAATATGACCCTTAGTGTCTAGCATTACGCAGTTCTTTACACTACACTCATACATAATTTCTCAGGCCAATGAAATGAACACAAAATACAAAACAAATAAGCATAGTAGCAAGGCTACTGAGAAGGAGAGCAGTGCACCTGAAATGCATAGAAGATTTTCAAATATAATTTACCTACAATGTAATCGGCAGCATTATTGCTCTTGGTAAAAAACAAACATTTGCAAATAACAGAGCCGGATAAAACAGAGTAGTGATGAAATAGCTAGAAATAGCTACTACTACTCACCAAGCCCGGGGATCTCTACGCCAAGCATGTCCAGCAAGTCGCGTTCCCGGTCCATGACATCCGTCCAGCGGTGGGTGGCCTGGTTATAAGTGCGCCGGACCCCAGAGAGTTTAAACATGGCCCGGCACACCTTCTCCCACCGCTTCCAGCGCTCCCAGATGCAGTAGCCGGTTGCGATCTTGCCGCCTCCCATGATGGTCTTGGGGAGGCGGCGCTGGACGTGAAATATTAGTGTGGCCACCTCCTCCGCACTAAAAATCTCCCGAGCTATCACTGTCTCCCCCCTCAAACGCCCGCACGGGAGCCGGGCACGGGGTGCAGGACCCTTCCCCTTTGCGGGCTTCTTCCCGGCTCCCTTTGCCATGGTCTGGGCAGAAAGGAAGCAAAATAAGAAAGAAGAAATAGAACAGGGAAGAAGAAAAGAAAAGTGTTTAAAAATAGTAGTTCAAAATTAACAAAAAGTAGCAGAAAACACAAAAATATAGAGCTCGAAAAATAGAGGGATAGATAATAAGTAAAATAGATTAAAAAAAACTTCAAAAAAGCAAAGGTTGGCAGAGATTAAGAAAGGATACAGAGAGCATGCCCAGAACCATAGAAATGAATGAGAAACAAGATGGCCGCGCCCGTTCACGACCACGTGGGTAAGTTTGCGCGAGATTTTCCTCGCGATCACGCGCGAAATTGTACTAGCGAGCCGCATACTTTGCGAGATTACACATAGCGGCCGGAAATGGAATTACGTCACGCAAACAAGATGGCCGCGCCCATGTACGACCGCTAGGGTAACTTCGCAAACGTAGCGCTACAAGCGCCTTGCGAACACGCACAAAATCACGCGAACATACACGCCGCAAACTAACCAAATCGTGTATTCGCTCAAATTCGCGGCTTCCGAAATCGATCTCGCACGGATTCGCGCCCCACAAATCGCGCGAAATTGCAGAAAAGCGATTTTTGCAGAACTGAAAGCAATCAGCAGGTGCAAAAGTTCAATCTTAACATTAGTAACCATTCACTCTAGTGCTTCCTGAGGGGCCCCTCCAGAGTTCAGTTGCCTATTTGCAACTATTCTATGACCCTGCTCTGACCCAAACAGCAGGCTCATAGAATAGCTACAAGTAGGCCATAAAGGTCCTGTGAAAAAAAAATTGCACTGCAACAGAAAGCAAATTACAGATAAGGAAGGAAGCAGGTGCCAGCCAGACTGGAAGTTTCAAAATCACTGACACATTAATCAACCCCAAATTAATTCATGGCAGTTGAAGCAGGGCAGGTGTGCTTGCTTTTTTCACCCCCATAATTTACAAACCAACCAGAGGGTGGTAGTGAGGATGTACCAGAGGGTGGCATGGGTGTACCAGAGGGTGGCAGTGGTGAAACAGAGGGTGCTGTGAATCTGTGATGATGAACCAGACGTAGAAACAACATAGTCGCGGCCGTTGCGAGCCGACAAGTAAGTTCGCAATTGCGAACTGGCACACAAATCCTCACGAACACTTGCGAACACAAAAAACACAAAAATCCGCAAATTCGCGAGAGTTCGCGGATTTTGCGGATTGCGAATCCGTAAATACGCAAGTTCGCGTACGCCAGATTCGCTAAATCCGCCCATGCCTACCCACAATCCACTGTCTACAGTACCCTACAACTCCAAGGAACATTCTGATTTCCTTCTGGGTATTTGGCAATTCCATGTTTCGAATTATCCTGATTCTTTCTGTGGTGACTTTCCTGATACCTTTCTCTATTTGGTGCCCCAGATATTTTACTGAGGTGGTACAGAATTGCAGCTTCTCTGGTGATACTTTATGCCCCCTTCACCTAAATGGTTCAGCAAGGCAATTGTGTCAGTTACACAGTCTATTCGACTTTTAGACGCCACCAAGAGGTCGTCTATGTATTGCACCAAAACTGATTTTCCGGGCAATATTAGGGTTTCATGGCACTTTTTCAGAATCTGATTAAAAATTGAGGGGCTTTCTGTATACCCCTGAGGGACGCGATTCCAGACGTAGACGTGACTGTCGAATTCAAATGAGAAAAGAAATTTGCTGTCTGGATGCAAAGGAAGTGAAAAGAATGCATGACATAAGTCAATGACGGTAAACCATCCAGCATTCCATGGATTTTGGTATAGAATCACTGCAGGGTTTGGCACAACAGGACAACAAGGAACCACAATTTTGTTAACCTTGCGCAGGTCCTGTACTACCCTGTACTTACCACTAGGTTTCTTGATTCCATTTATGGGTGAATTACATGGGCTGCTCATCACTTCTTGTATGATTTTTGCTTCTAACAATCTTTTTATTTCAATGGCAACTCCTGCTTTTACTTCTGCACACATTTTGTACTGTTTAATATTTGGGTATACTGCATTTTCTTTTATGGCTATTTTAATTGGGTCAATATTTTCCATTAATCCTACATCTTTTCCAGTAAAATCCCATACTTCTGGTTTCACTGTTTCTTGGAGCTCTTCAGGTAAGTCCTTTATTGTTATGTTATGTTATATGTTATATAATTTGGTAAAGCGCAAACAGCTGCCCCAGCAAAGAGGCGTCCCGGCGCTAAGGAACCACAGACAAGCTACTGATGATGGGAAGAGTGGAAGTAGAGGAGGCCTTTATGGAGAGGGGAACAGGTGGGTCTTGATGGCCTTCCGGAAGGTAGACAGGTTTTCCAAGGAACGGATGTTCAGTGGCAGAGCATTCCAAAGCTTGGCTCCCAGAACCCTAAAGGAGCGACCGCCGTACGGCAGAGTTTTGTGCGGGGTACGTTTAGTAGATACTGTCCTGAGGAACGCAGGTTGCGCCGTGGTACATACGGTGTAAGGAGAGGTTGCAACAGTTCTGGGTGTCCGAGTTTAAAGATTTTAAATGTCATGATGAGGGTTTTAAACTGGATTCTGGAGTCGATAAGTAGCCAGTGCAGCTTGCGGATAGTGGTTCTAGCCGAGCATCTGTGGGGAAGACCAACCAAGGCTCTTGCCGCAGAGTTCTGCACGCGTTGCAGTCGCGCTATTTCTCCTTTGTGGCTTGGACAATGAGTTGACGAACCTTAACGTCAAAGAAGCCAAGTATAGGGCAGAGACTCCTCAACAGGCCGACACAGGTAGCTGCCACTTTTTTTTGTGGGTTTGAAAGGTGAGTGAGGAATCAGTCAGGCTTTTAATTTCTGAGTCGGGTCTTGCTAACATTAATTTGTATATTCTGTCTTCGTCTGGGGTCTGGATTTCGACGCCATTTGGTGTGCAAAAGATAGTACAATTCATTTTACACAACAAATCTGGTCCTAGCAGGTTTACAGGACTGGAATCACAGACAACAAACCTATGCATTTCCTTAAAATTCCCAATTTTAATCTCCATAGGTTTTGTAACTGGGGTACTACTTAGCTGATTAGAAATGCCCACTACTTGGATCGCTTCTCCCGAGAGGGGTAGGTTTGGAACGTCTGCTGTTCTCACAGTAGAGCAGGTAGCACCAGTGTCCAACAGAAAGTGACGTCATTTCCTTCAACCTTTCCTTCAATGTATGGCCCTGACTGGTCCACCGGCAAGGAGGCGCCAAGCACGCACTCCTCGTCCTCCCCCTCAGGCACCGTCAGTAGGTGTCATCACAGAGAAACGTGTCATTTAACAGAAATTGTGAAGTTGCTGCATTCTTATTCTCCCTTACTTCCCACACTTCGGTGTCTTCACCCTGTTGTGCTTTGCTCCTATAATTTTGTCTAGGTGCACGAGGCAACTGATTCTGCTTTACCTGTTGCTGGGTCTTCCGTGATTTCTCATTCTGCGTCTGTGGATTTAAATCATTTATTTGCACATTACCATTCTGTACAGCTGGACACTCGTCTCTCCAGTGACTATTTGTCCGCACCCGTGACAGGGGAACTTCTTTTTGGCCTCCTCTCGGCTCATCTTTACTTTGGGCTTTCCCCCACCCCCGGGGCCCTGATTCTGATTACTGGTCAATTTATTTAACTGCTGTTCCTGTTGTTCCGCTAACTTTACCTGTGCCCCCATGACCTTTTCTTTTAATGATTTTCGTTTGTCTGCCATCTCATCCTCGCAATATTTAGCATACTTCAGGACCTCATCAATTGGTTTAGACTGCCAACAGATTTTATTGTCTTTGATCCATTGTGAAATCTTAGGCCTTAACCCTAGCACAAATCTATAAATGAGGTGGGTCATGTCCTTCATTTCAATGTTGTCCAATCCGCTGTACGTTTTGAACGCCTGTAACAGTCGTTCATAATAGGAATGCACAGTTTCATCTCTATTCTGGGTAGTTCTATCTATTCGGGTCCAATCAGTTTCCTTTGCAGGCACCTTTCCTTTGAGATGCAACATTACCTGGTTGTATTTCTTCATTACATCTGCTGAAGGTGCCCCTGTATTTGGGTCTCTCGGGTATTCCTCACTAGGCCAATCAATAGCAGTTTTACATTCGGTCCACAAATCTACGGGAACTACGATGTCAAAAAAACCATCCACATCTTTCCAGAGGCATTTCTGAACCTTCACAAATCTTTCTACCTGTCTGTACCAATCTACAGGTTTTTCTCGTAATTTTGGGAAGTCATTGGTAAAGGACACAATATCCTGTCGGGACCATGGAACATGCACATATTTTCCCCCAGGCACTTCTCGCATAGAATATAATTTAACTGCCTTTTCAGCTTCTTTTAAGACATACTAGGAAGCCATCTGTTTTGATCTAATCTCCTCCTTTTTATTTGCCCACCTGGCTTTCCATTTTTCTAATTCTCCCCATTTTTGCAACAGGTTTAATAATTCTCGGATCTGTACCTTTTTCCCTGACACATTCATGTTTTCTAAGTCTCTGTCTGAGAACTCTGCTCTGTAGGGTTTTTGCAATACTTTAGATTTACCAATATCTATTCCCATACTAGCCGCATTATTTCTCATGGAACACTCTTGTATTACGGGTGATACTTTTGCAAATAAACAGCAATTCTTCCTCAGTAAAGGTATTCAATCTGTCTAACCCCACATTTCCAGCCATCAATTCTTCCAATTCTATTCTTAGTTTGTAAATATCTAATGGTTTCGACTGAGGATTTTGTTTCTCTAATTCTCGACTCCATCTTTCAATTTCTTCAGGAGTCACTACTGTGGCACTTCTAGTACCAGAAGCTGACTCAATCTGCACCTCTCCTGAATTGAAAGGAGTGTTCTTCCTCCGTGAACCCCCCTTCTGGTTCCCTTATCGGTAAATCCATCAAGGAAATCACAGATTCACATTCACTTGCCTGATCATCTACAATTAAGGGCTCTATTCTCGGTTGTACTACAGATGGGGTAATCATAGGAGTCTTCAGGCTATTCTGCTTATCCCCGTACAAAGGAACAACTGGTCCAATAGTCACTGGGATTGTCAAAGCTTCAGGACTTGTATTCAATTGGGAGATTTTCTGAATTAATTCTGTTCTTTGTTTAGCTATGGCCTCTCGTTCTCTCTCTTGCAGTACCCTTTCCATGCTTGATTCATGCACTATTTGCGGAGTTAGGGTAGGAATATAATTCGGGGCAGTTGGATGTGTCATACTTGGTCGCTCACCATAGTTAGGTTTCAGGAATGGATTCCCTGTACTTAAAGGTTTTGGCTCCTCCTGATAAGGAGGTCTTAGACAGGTGTCTCTTGCACTTGCTGGTCTTGATCCTTCATTATAAGGAGGTGGATTCTTCATTAACAATTCCTCCAAATAATCATCATCTGAATCCCCACCGGTCATCAAATGCTTTGTCTTTTCTGTCCTTTTCCCTCCCAGGGGCTCTTCTACTGTTATTACAGGGTACAGTCCTTCTATTATCATGTTCTGTCTCCACTGCTTCATTTTTTTCTCTTTTGCTGCTCCATGCAGTTTCGGGTACCATTTACTTATTCCCTTGTCAATTCTAGGTCTATCTCGCTCGAAAGCCTCTATCTCCCATTCTCCTAAGGCCTCATATTGCGTTAGTCTGGGTCTGGGATGTAAATCATTCATTCGGGTTCTTAAATTGAACAGAATTCTACTATTAAATGTACCATCTAATGGAAATGCCAGAATCCCGTCATTTTTAGTATATTCCACCCAATTTTCCAACCATACACATGTATGATACCCTTTGTCAAATAACATGAATGACACAGGGCTGGGACTGCATTTCCCAGGTGCCCCGGCTGTCTATTGACTGTCCCAACAGTGATTTCACCCCCTCACAGCCAGCCGTCGTATCACAAAATTTATCATTCCTGGAGGAACTTAATAGTTTATGCAAATCCAATTATGCTGCTGTTATGTCGACATCAGAGCACATTAATGCATCCTTTTGCCCTACAGTCATCATAAGCCCCCAGTCCAGTACATTGTCCCCACCCTATGGAAATCTCCTGGGTACTTCCCTCTGCCCACCTGAAACAGGTAACACGAACCCCATAATGTCTCTCCCGGACCTTTCTGGTAAAAGAAAACGACCACTGGATAAACACACAGGCAGCCAAGCAAAGCAGGAAAAACTGTCCGCACCCCCAAATTCACCAACCCTGTTGGCCCAGCTACAAATTATGTTTAACTCTGTGATACACCCTTTGATAGAAAGAATGAACAATCTTGGGGATAGGATCGTGGCAATAGAGGAAATGACCAAGACAAACTCGCTTCTCCTAAAAAGTATGGCCGGCCCCAATCATTTACAGCCCTTATGCGACACGGTAGTGCCTTTAACAACTCCCCAAAGTAATATTAATCAACTCCGACAGGCAGTCCCAGGTATGTTAACTCCATCCATTGAGAAAGTTCCCGCCAAACTAATAACAGCACATAGTTGTTCCTTTCAAACGGGGCTGAATAAAGTAACTATACCACCCAAAGGGCCACTTCCCAATACAGGGAACATTCCACGCAAATCAAATCACATCCATTTACCACCGGAGGCTGCCCCGTTTGTGTGTGTCCTCTCTGGTGTGCCTGAGCTCACAAATGGGAAAACTGAAAGTCAACAGGAGCTAAGAAATAAGGCACTGTTCTGGTTAACAAAGAATAGACCCCTGCCCCCTGACGTCGACGGTAGAATACAATGTGTTAGAAGGGTGGGATGGTTAGGTCCGCTTCGAAAAGAGAGATCTGGCGATCTGGTGCTGATAAAGTTTATAAATAGCAATGTTGTCCCATACCTCCAGACTTGTAAACCACAGATAGGAGATGGACCTATACACACCTGGGGACTATCTGACTTTTATCCCAGAAAATCACTTCACCCCCATACAAGATCAATGAAGAGAGTAACTTTTGGTTGGGTTGAAACGGCTCCGGGGTGAGGGGTATTAATATCCAGACTCTGACTTGATATATTATCGATTTGGTACCTGACCTCTCTTGAAGATTTTATGCTAAAATGTTACTTACTGTGATATGATTTGAAATGTAATGGTGTATATATTTTGCAATATGCTTTTATGATTTTATACCTAAAAATCGAATAAAGCTTATATCGATCGATCGATCCCACGCTTCGGCACTCACCCCTCCTTTACAATTCCGCCTCAGCTACACGCCTGCTGTCTCAACCAATACCAGTGCAGCACTGAGTGACGTCAGCACAGCTCCGCAACTGACTCCCTCCTTCACAAGGTAAGAAAACACTTTGATTTCTACCTTTTAAAGTGCAAGTGCTCAGTTTAATTTACAACGCAAACACATTCGCCACTGTACTCGAGTGTCTAGAAAGAAAAGATTTGTTTCACTGCAAGTAAACTTCTTCTATTTACTTTTCAATTACTACGAGTAGATCCCTTCTGCCTACTCTTCACAAAAGCATTAGTGAACCTGCTACTCCTTCGACTCATCCACTTTGGGATATATACTAAGCCAAAAGTTTCACCAGTGAACTCCGTTGCTACCAATCAAGCTTAGACGAACCTGCTACTCCTTCCGTGTGACCCTTACTAGGTTATATCACAATAGAAGTTTTGCCAGCGAACTCTTTGCTACCATTCATTCATACATTTATACAGAAAACCCTAATTAGTGCTTCCAGTTCTGCCTAACCTGCACCAATTTTCCTCAAGCCACTGACCTCACTGCGACGTGGATTCTCCTCACCACCCGCTATTCTGCCCCCGGGGATTCCAGACAAACATATAACAATCACTAACGAGTTTTGTTAAAACATATATCAATATCTCAGCAAGAAAACCAATTTAAAACATTTCATAATTATCTAAGCAATAAAACATCAATGGTACATTTGATCGATCGATTTAGCAGCAAACAATTTCACCTTTAGCAGCAAAATAACCTACCTACCTATCCTAACTAGTCCTACCTACCTTTAACTAGTCCCTAACCATCACCTCTGCTACCAGAAAATTACTGATAGAGCGCGCAGGTCACCCAACCAACAATCTTACCATATGCACATTGGGCCCATAAAATTTAATTTACCATATTTATTAATCGGGTAACCTTACACTCTACTACCAGTAACCCTGTACCATCCTATTTTATTTCAATGTACTCGACTTACCACTCCACTGTTACGGGTACCTAATGACCACAATGGATCAGGGAGCTAGCTGTAAAAGAAAGGCAGACACCAAAATACAAAATACCCTTTACTCTAGTTGCACTCATATAATAACCACAGACTCAGAAAGTTTTAAAACCTTTATCTAGAGTTCATCGGATTCAGAAAGCATGAGTTTCACAGCAAGTAAACTGTCAATAACTAGGATTATAAAGAGCACATATCCATATAGGAAGTAAATAAGACCAACCATTTATGACTCTAAAGAGAAGGTAAGAACAGGGAACATGCTAGTAAGAATTTTCAGGAATTTAGACTTGACGTGGAATAACTAAAAGACGGGGAAAAATAAGAAACATGCTAGAATGTCACAGTTTGTATTTCCCTCAAAAAGGGGCAAAGCACGAGAATTTTAGTCAGTCTATGGAAACTCGAAGGTAACATGTAACTATAGGGAAGGTAAAAGTGGAACACGCTATTATTCCAGAGCAATCGTTTTATTTAGCTAAAGGAGGGTAAAGAAAAGGAACATCTATATTTCATGAACTGTTTGCAGGAACGTACTTAAAGGATGGGAAAAATTGGAACATGCTAGTATAATAACTATAATGTATGACTTTATCATTTATCAGTGCAAAAGGGAGAGTAAGAGGAAAGGATAATGTGCAAGTACGATTTTATTAAAAGCAAAGAAATAGAGAATGCAAATTTAGTTCCCTCAGATATATATTTACCTAGAACAGTGTGGAGACCAACCCTGGCCACGGGTCAGTTAAGGACAGGAGAAACCCCAAGGAAAGACAGTCGCCAGTAGGCCACCAGGTGTAGAATGGAACCCCAGGACAGGACGGGAAGACCAGATTAGGATCAGGACAGGATCACAAAAGGTAAGACCAGCACCCGCAGTTCGGTAGCAACGCCTGCGCTCCACCCTCTCTGCAGTTATCAGTCAAAACCCCGATTGGGTTATCGAATTCCCAGCAAAATGCTCCGCCAGCACTTAAGATTCTCAAAACCCCGCCTGGGTCTATGGAAATTACGGACAGAGTGCTCCGCAGCTCTCTGTATCAATCACATATTGAGTGCCTTGGGTCAGTGACAGGTCAGCTATTCGGACAAGTCAGACAATTTCTCTAGCTAAACCTAGGATAGTTATACTGTTTTCGGGTCAGTGTACCACCCCCCAAATGTTGCAAGTGTAAGAATCCCCAATTTCGATTGGTCCTCAAGTAGGACAGGTCAACACACCAACCAGGATTTTACTTTCTCAAGCCTCAATTTACATCTTTTGGGACCGCCTATTGAATTTGGGGTTCCCATGACATAGGTCTCCACCTAACAATGGGATACACAGATTTTATTACAATTGTTTCAAATGTAGTACATTTCGGCTCCGTTAGCTGGGCCTCAGGTCGATTCCCAGGAGCATCTTGACTGTGGCTGCCAGCTGGCTGGGTTCTACTAGTACAAGGTTTTCTTCCCTCTGCCAGGGCGACATGTGCAGTAGGGACTTCTAAGATGGAATTTCAAACACCTCCCAGGCCCAAAAGATTCGCCACATGAAAAATAAAGGAAAACAATTTAGAACATAGAAATAAATGAATACACTGTATACCAGGAATCCCTACATGACTCCCCTTACTTTATACTAACTATAGCATTAATGTTAGTGCAAGACGAACAGCATTGCTTAAGCTGCAGGGCAAGCTTCGGCATGTGAGAACACAAAGCGGCCATTTTAAAGCTAGTGCGCAAGTGCAAAGATTTCCCACCAGAACTGCGAGTACGTCACGTCACGTGAGTGTGACCAACGCATGCGCAGAAGTAATTCCCGCTAAGCAGCGGCCATTTTAGAGGCAAGCGTATTAGGATAAGTAAACACATATGCAAGCATCACTGGGACACCCAAAATGTCAGAATAAATGGGAAATTAGTGAGACAAACAGATTGATTTAGTTCATTAAGGTTTATTCAAGGTTCTTGAATACAAGCAAGTCGCTTTACGTGCGAATCCTTGCTCCATCAGCTGCTCTACTGTAAGACCAGCTCTGTCTTCCTGTTAGCTGCTTGTTACATTGTCACTCTGGCAGGCAAGCAGAAAACTATGCCATCTATGCCTCTCCTAAACTCAGATCCATTTTCAGGGCAAAGGCTGGCTGGTCAGCTCTTTTATTAGTGTGTGCTTTCTGATGATGCTGGGACCAGACAAAATGCGCTCCCAGGCTGGCCCTCCACCCCATGAAATATGAGTGACTGGCGGGCAGGTGAGGAATTGTTGACTAACTGCACTAGTAGTCATTAATGTCAATCCATCTAGGTTAGATGGCTCAAATTATGTTTGGGGGACCAGCAGGGAAGGACTTGAGTCAACTCACACTCAAGCCAGTTGAAAAAAACACCCTGCCAACACCACCTCCTCCACACCTAAGAGCATTGTTAGGGTCATGTGAGGGCAAGCGGGCAACTTGACAGAAGAAACAACGCTGCCACCGGTATTCTAGGCCACTCATCTGCTGTGTGCATGTGTGGTGGTGACCGGGTGCGTTCCGGAAAACAACAGAAAGCAAGGGGCTCCTGGATCCACCAATATGGGGCTGCCTTCCATCCTTCTGATCCAGCCGGCTTTATGATTTATTAATTTATCACCATGTTGTCCACCTAGAAGGATTGATGCAGGTCGGGCTCAAAACACAAATTCAATGAGAGGCACAGAAATAAATACCAAATTAGAGAAAGCAGTGCTCAGCCAATTCTGTTGCAATTTCTCACTCAATGAGCTGGTCCTCTTCACATTCCATTTCATTTTGCTTGTATCTCTTTTTTCCTTACATATCAAAAAGCATCCGTTCACAATGAACAATGAATGAACAATTCATTACTTTACATTTCATTACAAAATGCAGTGCAAAATGCTACAAGCATGTTAAAACATTGTATTGGTTGAGGTTTATGCCTACTGCTTTCTTTGCTCATTTTCTCAAATGTATTTAATTCCAAATGATTTATTAATTTTATTAAGTGGGGATTTATAGCTCAACAAACACTCTAGTAGACTTTCTTGGTGTTAGTGTGCTCAGCAAGGCTAAACAAGAAAGATTAGTTTACTGATTTAACAGCTATGTTTTAAGGGCTTTTCTGAACTTGAGCATTTCTGATTTATCGATGATTTTGACTGATACAGAGTTCCAGAGTTTAGGACCACGTACCCTAAAGGCATGGCTTTTGTAATGTGACTACTGACCTTGTTGATAGTTCCGAAATGTGTTTCCAGTGTAAAGGGGGGCACTGATCATGAAGATTTTAAACATTATGCAAGACGTTTTGAAGAGAATTGTCTTCCTAGTAGGTAGCCAAAGCTCATAAACTGACCAGGCAGGTCTGGATAATTTGGTGATGGTTGAGTGTGGATGTTGGGCTGTCCAATTAAACTGCCTTCTCATAATATAGTCTGACTTACACAAATAAATTACTTGCCTTGATTCTATGAAAAAATTATAGAAAGGGGAAGACTCTTCTTAGGAGCTGTATTTGAAGAAAGCATGTTTTGGTTATTGGGAGATTTAGGCAATAAAGTTCAGTTTGGCATCCAACAAGATGTCCAGGCTCCTGACCATGGGTGTCTCACGATCCTGCAATCCTGTAGGTAAGAGTGGTGGGGCAGGGGAAAGTGGGGGGAGTTGGCAGACGACGATGAGGAAAAATAAAAGAAGTAAAAGAAAAACACTTACTTTGTGCTGAACACAAGGTAAGTGGTTTTCTTCATTTTAATTTTATTTTCCCTCGTCGTTGTCTGTCAACCCACCACTCTTACCTGCTCAGGCCATCAGTGGTCTGTGCTTCCTTGCACAATTTTAGGTCATATTATGAGACTAGATACAATCCATGTTACACTCTGGATTTTTGTTTTGCCCACTGGTTGCTTCCTGAAACCTCTGCGCACTCCTTCAGGTAGAGAGCTGAAGGAGGGAATTTTTTTTTATTGTTTTATTGAGGTTTTCAATAGAGCAACAGTATACAATGCACTTCCCAACGCTGTTATAGGATGTTTCATACATTGTGTTCGCAGACAAATAGCAGCAGTTACTGTACAGTAAGTCACATCGTGTTATAGGGGCAGGGAAAAAGCAAAACAGGAGGGAGGGGGGAGTCACTTAGCATGGGGAACCGCAAATGGCTTCCTGCTAAGCATGGCAGCCGGTGCTCCCCTTTGCAGTTAAACCTCCGGCTGGGGGGTCTACTAGCTAAATTCCTGCCAGTGCTGTCTGCAGGGTTCTTGAGCGCATCCTAAAGATCACCACACATCCTTGAGGTGAGACCTCACTGGTTTCAAATCCCAATATGTGGTCAGCTGGTTCTGGCAGTAGGTCGCATCATTAAGCCACCCTGCTATCTGTGGCATTCGAAGTCAGCCCCAGTGTATTACCACCCTGTGCTATGCCAAAAGAAGGAGTAGAGCCCCCAGTTTACATACGTTCGAGGGGACACGTTTTACATAGCCTAAAAGTGCTACACATGGCGAACGCCCAGTAATCTCCGCAAGGGTGTCAAAGACTGTGCCCCAGAAGTGGTGCATCCCAGGGCAGTCCCATGCAAGATGCAGAAAGCCAGTGTAAAGCACAGCGCATGAAGGAGGGACTTTGACTTCTCTCACCTTCACTGTGCTGCACCCAGTTCACACCTGTTCTGAATTCCAATCATCATGTGTGTCTGTGAGCTGGGATGAGGGATTTAAGCCTAGCTTCTGCTTTTAGACCTCGTTCTTTAACTGGTGTTGTGGGATCACTGTATCGGCAAAAATGTATACCACCAGGTT
Source organism: Lissotriton helveticus (assembly GCF_964261635.1). Classification (NCBI taxonomy): domain Eukaryota; kingdom Metazoa; phylum Chordata; class Amphibia; order Caudata; family Salamandridae; genus Lissotriton; species Lissotriton helveticus. Next base: position 158,527,090 of record NC_136073.1, on the reverse strand, counting down.
TGCAAGGGTTTCCCTAGGTGTCGGCAGAGCTAGGGTCCAAAATCCACAGCTCCATTTTGAAAAAAGGGTCAGTTTTCACTGGAAAAATGTGATGTGCCTATATTGTGTTTTAGGCCATTTCCTGTCGTGGGTGCTAGGCCTACACACACAAGTTAGGTGTCATTTTTATCGGTGTACTTTGGGGAATGCTCTGTGGTTGGAGGTTTGTGGCTATCCGCAGATTCTATAATTTTCCATCACAGAAATGTGAGGAAACTATGTTTCTTTTTACAAAGTTTGAGGTTTGCTAAGGATTCTGGGTAACAGAACCTGGTAAGAACCACACAAGTCAGCCCACCAGGATTCTCCTAGATGACTAGTTTTCAAAAATGTATATGTTTTCTAGGTTTTCTTAGGTGCTGGCATAGCTAGGGTCCAAAGGCCACAGCTTGGTACATTGCGAAAAGAGGGTCAGTTTTCACTGGAAAAATGTGATGTGTCCATGTTGCGGTTTTGGCATTTCCTATTGCGGGTTCTAGGCCTACACATACAAGTGAGGTACCATTTTTATCGGAAGGCCTTGGGGAATGCCAAAAGTTTGAGTTTCGCAAGGGATTCTGGGTAACAGAACCTAGTGTGAGCCACCAAAGTCAACCCATCCTGAATTCTCGTGGGTGTCTAGTTTAAAAAAATGTATTGGTGTCCTATGTTTCCCTAGGTGCTGGCTGAGCTAGTGTCAAAAATTCACAGCTAGGCACATTGCAAAAAAAGGTCAGTTTTCACTGGAAAAATGTGATGTGCCACGTTGTGTTTTTAGACGTTTTCTGTCATAGGCACTAGGCCTACCCACACAAGTGAGGTACCATATTTATCTGGAGATTTTGGGAAATGCTGGGTGTGTAGGAGTTTGTGGATACATACAGATTCCAGAACTTTCCATCACAGAAATATGAGGAAAATGTGTTTTTTTCACAAAGTATGAGGTTTGCAAGGGATTCTGAGTAACATAACCTGGTGTGAGCCACACAAGTCACCCTATCCTGGATTCCTCTGGATGTTTAGTTTTCAAAAATGTATAGATTTGCTAGGTTTCCTTATGTGCAGGTAAGGTCTAAAGACCAAAATCCCCAACTAGACACATTGCAATAATAGGGTTCGCTTTCCCTGGAAATATTTGATGTGTCCTTGTTGCTTTTTTGGCCGTTTCCTGTCACGGGTACTGGGCCTACCTACACAAGTGAGGTACCATTTGTATCGGGAGACATTGGTGAATGTTGGGTGGGTGGAAGTTTGTGCCTCCTTCCAGATTCCAGAACTTTCCATCACATAAATGTGAGAAAAATGTACTTCTTTTGACAAAGTTTGAGGTTTGCAAAGGATTGTGGGTAACAGAACCTGGTGAGAGCCACACAAGTCACCCCATACTGGATTTCTCTGGGTTTTTAGTTTTAAAAAATGTATAGGTTTGCTAGGTTGCAAGCTGAGCTAGGGTCCAACATCCACAGCTAGGCACATTGCAAAAAAAAACGGTCAGTTTTTGCTGGAAACATGGGATCTGCCCACATTGCGTTTTGGTCCATTTTCTATCACGGGTACTGGGCCTACCCACACAAGTGAGGTACTATTTTTGTCAGGAGAGTATGGTGAATGCTGGTGGGTGGAAGTTGTGCGGCTCCTTGCAGATTTCACAACTGTCCATCGCAGAAATGTGAGTAAAATGTAGTTTTTATTTTACAAAGGTTGAGGTTTTCAAAGGATTGTGGGTAACAGAACCTTGTGAGAGGCACACAAGTCACCACATACTGGATTTCCCTGGGTGTTCAGTTTTCAAAAATGTATAAGTTTGCTAGGTTGCAAGCTGAGCTAGGGTCCAACATCCACAGCTTGGCACATTGCAAAAAAGGGTTGTTTTTGCTGGAAAAATGTGATCTGTCCTCGTTGCGGGTTGGGCAGTTTCCTGTCTCTGCCACTAGGCCTACCCACACAAGTGAGATGGTATTTTTATCCGGAGACTATGGGGAATACAGAATAATAGAACACGTGTTATTGCCAATTGGCTTTCTTTGCATTTCTGCCTTCCAAATGTAAGACAATTTGTAAAAAAGCTGTCATTTTGAAAAATGACCTCTAATTCACATGCTTTAATGGGTACCCACAATGTTGGAGATGTGCAAATAACCACTGCTTCTAAACTCTATGTTTCGTCCCCACTTAGAAATGTATAGGTTGCCTTGGTACCTATTTTTCACTCTTTATATTTTACCAAATGATTTGCTATATACCTGGCACACAATGAAAAACCATTGGAAGACTCAGCTCAGTTATTGGCTCTGGGTTCCTCGGGTGAAACTGCAAGTCCTATATATCCCCTCAACAAGAAGAGCCCTGCAGATATAACAGTATATTGCTTTAAAAAATCTGTAATACTTAAAAGAAGTTACAGGTGAAAACGTTGGCACAAATGGCTGTTTTTTTTCAACTCAACTTCAATATTTTTATTTTTTACTGTTTCTTTTAGAGAACCTTGAAGGATCTTGTTTGCCTAAGCCATCGAGCCGATGGCGGCCTGGGTACACATGGATGCCCTAATTAGAGGCTTTGAGTGGTCAGCGGAGGGCTCTGATAGAATTGCACTTCATGCGGATGATGTTCTCTTTTTTCTCTCAGACCCACGAAGATCAGCCTCTCACATTCTGCAGATCATGTGGATCTTTGACAAATCCTCTGGATTATAAATTAATGTCAATAAATCAATCTTGTGGCCCCTAGGCGGTACCGAGTCTGACTATAGCTGGGCTTCTGATCCCTCCCAGACCCATGAGGGAATAAAATACCTGGGGGTCTTTGTGAACGACCGAAAAGAAATATCAAAATCAAGAAATATAGACACAGTTCTTGTAAGGGTTAGAAAGGAGCTTAAGTTGTGGGCGTGCTTACCTCTATCTTTGTACGGTCGCTCTGCTATCTTGAAAATGATCTCTCTTCCTCAGCTCCTCTATCAATTACATAATCACACCTACACTATGCCACAGCTCTGGTTCCGGCAGTTGAAGTTATGCTTAATGAGTTCCTCTGGGGTGGAGGTACAATTAGAATAGTGCACCTCACTTGCTTCCTTACTACCTATTGTGGGGGCATTGCGACAGCCGACATTCAGTCGTATTACGCTGCCTCCCATCTACAGGTACTTAATGATTGGTGGTACTCCCATCAAGATGAGCCAGCCTATTGGAGCGAGGCTTTTGGGTGATCCATCACATTATAAATACTTATATGGCCGAGCTAGTATTCAAGACCTTCCTCCGGCCACCAAAGTGGTCATTGCATTGTGGCATCAGTCGCTCGGCTGCATTGGCTGGCTGAATCGCCTGACCGGTGCAGCTCCGTTGTGGTGCAATCGTCTTCTTCCTCAGCTGCAGCGAGTACAAGGATTCTAAGATTGGTATTGAATTGGTATCTCTACACTGGCTGATTTTCCCCAGGGCATAACTCTTAAATCCTTTCCAGATCTTCAAAAAGAATATTCTATCCCACATTCAAAGTTCTACAGAAATCTTCAGCTTCGTCAAACTATCACCTCCCATCTTAAGGGGATCACCAGTATCCTTGAATTGAACCCATTAGAGGGAAAGCTCCTCATGGGTGACCTGATAGACCATAACATTTCTCAAATATATAAAACATTGGTCACCCAGAGTGCATTAACACTGATGTCCCTTAGGGAAGCCTGACAAATAGATAATTGGAGGTAAGCGTGGGAGTCCCCCTGTGGGCTAGTTCTTCAAGACTATGACTTATACAGCTGAAATTTTACACAGGATATATTTTACATGATTGCAACTTTATAAAGTAGGCCCTACTCCTTCGCTGCAGTGTCTTTGCTGTGGCATGGAAGAGTCTACCTTCTTCCATACAGTATGATCCCGCCCGGTTCTGGACATATTTTGGAAGGGTATATGCTGCTGTCTGGCCGAGGTGTTGGGAAGGACCATACCAAATACACTGCGCTTAGCTCTTTTACATATAGCGGAAGACATAGGGAGTAATAGATATAAACGCCACTTGTTGTTTCTTGGCCCAACAACCGCCAAATGGGATATTGTCCGATTATGGAAAGCTACCACCCCACCCCCACTGACTGCATGGAAGCGCAGATTGGATTTCTGCATGGGGCTGAAAGACCCATTCTTTAGAGCCCGTAGGTGCCCACAAAAGCACCTACGTATATGGCAACGTTGGGCAGATTACAGAGGAATCGTATTGACACTGCCTTTGCCACCCACATCCCTAGTGTTGAAGGTACTGCCCCAAAATTAAAATGGGTGTCTGCAAATTGCCATTATGTGTCAGCAGTGTCTAGATTAGATAATTTGTCATTAGTACCCTGGTCATTTTACGGAGACAATTCTTTAATGCTTCACAACGCCGCCGTTTTTTCATCATGTTTAATTTTGCTTTGGTTTTCTTATGATAGTTGGTTTAACCTTTTATATCAATTGTATGCTGTTGCTCATGATGGTCAATATTATTTCATACAATGTCTATTTACATCATTGTTGGTGATTTTCATACGTGGACAAACAAAATATCAATAAAATGTGTTCTTAAAAAAAAAATGTTGAAGGATCTACACAAATGACTTCTTGCTGAATTCAGAATTCTGTCTACTTTTCAGGAATGTATAGCTTTTTGAGGTCCATTATTGCTTTCACACCCATTTCTACCAGTAACTGGACAGAGGCTGAAAGCGCAAAACATAGCAAAAATAGGCTATTCCCAGTAAAATGCCAAACTTGTGTAGAAAATGTTGGCTTTCTGACAAACGTCTGCCTGTGAATCACAAGGAGAGGGACTGAAGATTAACAGGTCCAGTATACGTGCCTCTAAGTGTCAATAGCAGGAACAAGGGTATGCAGTTCCTAGTGGTGCAGGACAGAGTGATGCGGTAGGGGGGTGATATTCCAGGTGGCAAAAGAAAAAGGGGAGAAGGGGAGAAGCTTCACACACCACAAGAGGTGTCATGCTTCATCATCGGGCAGCTCATTGTTGGTCCGGTGCTGCAATGCCCAAAGGGCCCCTTGAGGGAGCTCTTTTCAGGAGGTCTTTTCTTTTTGCCGATGTGAGATGGAAGGGGTGGAGGGGAATATGTGTTGGGAGTAGTATAAGTAGAGGTGGAAAAGAGAGAGCGCTGAATAAAAATACCTACAGTAATCCCTCAAGGTACTTTTATTGGCTGGGTACCTATGCTATAGCAAAAACAAGAGACTGTAAAATTGTAGCTGGAGAAGGACATGTTTAGCCTCTAGAGCTCAAGTTCATGTATGTGGGGTGAAAGGGGTCAGCATGTTTCATGTCTTTTGTAGTTCAATGGATCTCTGAATTTTATCAGGACCATGGGATACTTGTCTGCTCAAGTAGGGATGGTGTAGGTGTGTGTCCGTGAAGTACCGTAACCTATAATTTAGATTTGTGGTATCATATAATATATACAAATATACAATGTACTTTCTGGATATACCTGGAGGGGGAACAAACATCAACACGGTTAAACAACTAAGACATCAATGATATCATGGCTGAGGTGTATAATATTTGGTTGGAGAACATGGTGGAGCACACTAAAAACAGTAAATAATCATCTGGGTAGTGAAACAAGTACTTGTTGTTATAAAATCAAGATAATTCATTGAAAAAGACAAGTATAGATCCATAAAAGTACATTTGTTAGTTATTCATGCAATTGGTCTTGTTGGTATTGATAAGGGAATGGTGGTACCAGTATATTATTGTGACACTCAATACAAGGCTCCAACATGGAGGCAGTGGTGGTGTACCATCGCGGGTGAGCCACAGTGCATGTAACCCTGAGATCCCGTCACAGGGGTTGCCAGGCAAAGACATGTAGGCTACAGGGTGACTTACCTAATGAGGTGGGCTACTTGCCACTGTCATAACAACTGGAGCGCTCGTACATTAGCAAAGTCTGAGAGTGCCTGGTCTCAAAAAGTACCTTAGAGAAGCTCGCTCACCAGAGGGGGCTTGTAAGCCATGGAACCCAGTAAGGTACTCAAAGTCAGAAGTTGCGAGGCAGCTCAAATTCTGTCGTACCACATATTCATGCATTCCCATGGCTGCAAACTATTGCAGACCCTCGACGTACCTACATGGGAGTTCTCAAAGATACTCACATCAATTGGTTCTCCGGGATGTAGGAAACCTACCCTGCGTTCAGCTGTCATGGAATGTGCTGGAGTCGCAAGTGGACAGAATAGTTAAAATGGCCGGAAGGGCGTGATAGTAACAACTACAGCGTGGATGTGGTGAAACATAGGTCAACACATGGGCGCCATGTTGTAATCGTAGACACAGATGAAATCTTGGTGAGGTGTCCAATGGAGTCCGCTGAAACCAAGCAAATTTATAATACATATACAATACATAATACAATCTCACGTGCTTCACATTCTTGGATGATCAGGTGGAGTGTGGGCCCTAAGGAGATGTCCGGCATGGCAGGTATCGGGGAACTGGATCCATCCGGCTGCACATGTGGAACAATAGAGGATCTGGCAAAAAGGTGAGCCAGATGATGCAGGAGTCCAGTGCCCTTAAAAGACACTTCTCTTAGGGAAAGCATCAAAAAGGTATACAAAAATTAGGGCATGGTGCGGGGCTGCCAATCAGGAGAGGGATATCTATTCTGAAGTTCTGAAGTGGAACAGAAGGGATTAAGTATCCATGGGAAGCCAATTTCGAAGTGGAATACAAGGGATAAAGTTCCATAGAAAGATAGGGTAGGCCAAGTTGTTTTGAAGGAACCAAATCGGAGCAGGGCATCTCAAATTATGGGGAGTTGAAATAGGGGCTTTACAGAGAAAATTGAGGCATTTGGCAGGGACACTTATGCTGATATTAGTAGGCCATTGGGGCTCGAATCAAGTAGTAGTAGGTAGTGTTACTGTGACACCTCTACCCATGGTATGTGATCGTTGAGCCCTGTGCATTATGTTGAAAGGCGTTAGACTCATCATTGTACTTTATTAAAAAAAAGGGCTTCCTTGGGTATGTGTCAGTGGGCCTCAATTATTGTTCAGTGTATGTCCTCTGGCGAGTGACCCATATCTATTTAGTGAGTAAGAAGTTTAGTTGTTGTTCTACCACACCTTGCATTACTGTGGTGTTCAGTGATTCTGGTCTTCACTGCCCTTGTCGTCATCCCTACAAAGCACTTTTTGCAAGGATAACTGATGACAGAGATGCAGTTCTTTGTGCTGCAGTGTGTGTGGGATTCTTGAAACCACACCTCTGTAGGGTTCAGATTGATCTGTCTTGAGGACTGTGTTAGGAGGCATACACTGAATGAGCCACAGGGGTGGTGGCCTGACACAGGGGGTAGACCCCACAGGAAATGTTGGGAAATTAGTCTTTTGGAGTGAGTGGTCTTGTGTGCACAATAATGTCCTTAATATTGTTAGTCCATTTGTAGGCAAAATGGGGTATAGCGGGAGACATTGCCCCTGTATGTAGTATGGCCCAGTATTTCTAGAGGATTTTCCGTATGTTGTGTGACACAGGTAATGACAATGATTGGTTCTCACCTCGAGTTTCTTGTAGTTCCTCTCTATTGTTGTTTCCTGGCTCTCCTATAGGCTCTTTGTACCACATGGTGGGGATACTGCCTTGATACTAGATCCAAGCTCAAGGACTGGGCTTGCTTTTTGTAATCACTGATGGTGCTGCAGTTGTGTTGCAGTCGAAGGAATTGACCAGATGGAAGGTTGTCTCAAAGGTGCTGAGGGAGATGACTGTCAAACCTGAGTAAACTGTTGCTGTCTGTTGGTTTTTTGTATATAGTGGTCTTGAGGTATCCTCCTGTACGTGAAATCAGTAGATCTAAAAATGGTAGGTCTGTAGCAGAGATATTCTTACTAAACCTCAAATATGGGTTCAGAGTGTTAATCCACTCACAGAAATCTTGGCAAGTGGCCATTAAGCCTTGCCACAGGAGGAGTATGTCATCGATATACCTCTGCAAAACCAAGATATTGGTCTGGAGGGGGTGGCGGACCAGGAGGATGTGCTTCTTCCTAAAGACCGCCATATAGAGGCAGGCCGGACTAGTGGCAAAGGTACTACCCGTTAAGGCACCTTGTATCTGATGATACAGCTGGTCCTCGAATTGCTAAGCATTGCACACTCCATAATAAAGCTCACTGGGGTTGGAGAGGTCCAATCCTCTGTCCTCAGGATGGACTCTATTAGGGTAGCATCCTGAGGTATGTTGGTATACAAGGCCTCTACGTCTATTGTGACAAGTAGATCGACAGAGGCATTGTTGTCCACATCCTCCAACAGGTTCATGACATATGTGGTGTTCTTGAGGAAAGATGGAGTTTTCTTCAGCAGAGGCTTCAAAAATGGTCGCAAAATTGTGAAAGTGGCACAAGTACAGACCCGATACCTGACACTATGAGTCGGCCTGGTGGGGGTCTGGTATCTTTGTGAATCTTTCGAAGGGTGTAAAAATAAGTTATCCTGGGGTGGTTTGTTGAAAACACCATTGAGCTTATGTGTGTGTTAAATTGTCCATTGAGTTCCTCGCTGATGGGGGTGTAGTACTCAAGGTTGGTCAGTTGGCGTTTGCATTCCAAGGTGTAGTCATCAGTGTTCATAATGACTATAGTCCAACCTGTATCGTGGTATCATTCCCAATGACTGAGACAAGCCCTGTGGAAGTGACCCACCGGAGCTAGGGCAGTATGTCGTAGGACAGAATTTGAGCTGCCTGCACCCTCTCGGTTTGAGAACCTTACCGGGTTCCACCGCTTAAAATCCCCCTCCGGTGATCAAACCTCTCTAAGGTACTTTTTGAGACCTGGCGCTCTCGTTGCTGCCTGAGCTCCCATGGGCCACTTCCACAGGGCTTGTATTGACCAAGGCCCTCACCCAGGGTGCCCTGTCTGCTTAATCTGGGACCAAACCTTTAATTTCTTGTTACCCGTTATGTTGCTAATCCACTGTATACATAAGAGAGAAAAAATTAAACAACAACACCTCCTGATTCCACCTAACCCTAGCACTGGTAATTTGTGTCCTTTGCTTTCTGGCTCCTAATTGGACCTTTCCTACCAGGCTCTCAGACTTCGCGAATGAGTGAGTGCTCCAGATGTAATGACAGTGGCAGGTAGCCCACCTCATTAGGCAAGTCACTATGTACCTTGCATGCATTTGCCTGGCAACCCCTGTGGCAGGATGTCAGGGTTAAATGCGCTGTGGCTCACCTGCGGTGGAGCCTCGTGATGATGAAACATGACACCTCTTGGGGTATGTGAGGGCCCTTGCTCCCAAAGGAGTTACTCCCCTTCTACCCTTCTTCTTCTGACACCTGAAATATCTCCCCCCGTACTGCATCCCTTCATCCTGCCACCACTAAGAACTGCATACCCTTGTTCTTGCAAAAGTCTGCCTGTCCCAGAAAGCTGAGAAGATGGTGATTTCAGCACCATGAGCCGGGTGCAGGGTAAAAAAACAGACACTTTCTTCTGCAGCACGTTTTTCCCATTAAATAAATAAATGTACCTGTATTTTGGCCAATTTCTGGGTCCCCTCCAGGGGAATCTATAAGTCCTGGGTACCTTTAGAATACTGAAGATGTTGGAAGAAAAGGACATAACTTTGGCGTGGATACCTTAAGTGGATAAATTGTTATAGAAGCCTAAGCGCAAACTATCCCAAATAGCCAAAAGAAGGCTTAGCACAGGAGGGTAGGCCTAGCAGCGAAGAGGTTAATAGAATCCATGAACATTGATTACAAGTAAATAAACATCCATTATACCCAATGGATAATACATTAAAAAAATATATATTACATGAAAATAAATGTATCGTATGAGTCAAATATATATACAAACAGTAAGGACAAACTTGAAAACAGAGAAGCAAAAAATAAATAAGAATATATCAATGATCTGTTCTTGAATCATAGAGAGAATATACATTTCAAACAAGATTATCCATATATGTATCATGGTAAATGACAAAAAAGGGTTTCAGGCCAATATAGTGAGACAATGGTGCATATGTGCTAGTGTGCATGCATACTGGTGTACATGCAAAATGCCATCAAAGTACACATATCTGAAAAACATTGTTTAATACATTATCATTTAACTGCTGAAAATGTAATATTTATATATCAATAGTGGGGACATACGTTCCACTCAGGTAAAGAAGATTAGGGCAGAGGATGAAGTACTTGTTTAATGTGATCATCATAATATCAAAGATGCAAGTCTATGACTACCATAAAGATAATTTGGTGGAGGTCTGCATGTTCTTTTTAAGAATGAAATGAAAGCAGCAGAAAATATTGTTAGTTGTTATGCGAAGTGTAGGAGGGCTAAATTTAGGAACAAAGATACAAAGTTCCCTGTAACAGTAACAGAAATAGAGGCAAGTTATTCTGATTAACAGCATATTTATTTGACGTTTTTAGCTCTGAGAAAGCCCATTTGTAGATTATTGCCAAATTCATCTTTGATAGATTTGAGAACGCTTTGAATAATATCCCTAAAGGTGAACTTCATTGTATTAGAGGAAATTGTAGTAAAGATGATCTCTATCATATGAAATCAAAAAAGCAGTTGGATCGGCTAGAGCCAAAAGGTTATTGGAGGAATCATCTTCTAACATGTGTAGACTGTAAACAAAGACTTAACAAAAAGAAAGGCTTCCCAACAAAACCAGAAATTGGTTGCATAAAAACTCAGTGGAATTCCGCAGAGTTCCGCTCCATCTTACTTCTGTTGTAGAAATGTGAGGCAGGTTTTGCAATGAGGTTATACTGCTTAAGGAATTTCTAATTTTTATGTAATATGTTTTGTCTACAGCAAACACTCTAACCGTTTCAGGTAGGTATGCATGCTATGTAAAGCAGCATAAAAATAGTTGTCACATTATTCCATCACTTGTTAGGATCAACACTTCACAGCAGCACACACAGCATGTGAGAAATGTTCTGCTACTAGCGCATTTTAAAGATAACACAATTACCAAAAAAAGTAAGGGAGCTGCAAAATAACAAGGAAGGTGTATGCAATTGGCTTTACTACACCACTATATGGCTACAATATATCGTATTTTTCGCTCACAAACCTCCACTTTTGCCCAAAGACAGAGCACCCGTGTAAATTAATTAGGTCCAGCGCTCACTGGAATTCTATGTCAGGACAGGAGGCTCCGATTATGCTTATACTCAATTTCTTTACTGAAATACAGCAGCCAATCACAGAACAGTAAAGAAACAAAAAACTACATTACCCATAACCCAGGGTAACCATAGAGTACACCAATAGTATATAAACAGTCCTAGAGGTAACCACTTCCTCTTTCTTTGCTGCTCCGCAGCCAGTTAAGTGCTTTATTGATTTTTCTTATCTGCTTACTTACTTACATTGTTTGTATTTCTACTGTTCGCTTTCTGCGTATGCCGCTTGTGCCGCTTTTGAAGCGCTTCTCTCGCGCTTTTGTTGCCGCTCGCTCAATTCGGCCGGCGCTCGCGGTGGGGAGCGTGTGCTACCTCCCTGGGTCGGGCACTTGTTGCCCGGGTTCCCGTTTTTGGTGGAGGGAGTTTGGGGTGGCACTGCCTCGCGCGCCTCTAGCGCGAGCAGTTCCGGTGCTGTCTGGCCAGCCGGTGTCATTGCGCATGCGCGACCTTTGTCGCGCTGCCTTTCCACACGCTGCTTTGTTTACATTGCAGCGCCGGCTCCTGAAGCGTCTCTGTGACGAACCGCCCACCGCCTTTCAGCTGGCCCCTCTTGACACCGGAGTTTGAATAGAAAATTCCGGTTGTATAATTGCATAGGCTTTGCCAAGAGTGTCGGTCTCTTTTTTCTTGTCAGCAAGCCTCCCTCCACGTTCTAAAATTGTTTTCCACGCAGTTTTTTCTGCTTGAACTTGCTGGCTGTGAGGTTTTTGCACTCCCTCTGACTGTGTCACTGACATACCGGATTTCAAGTCACCTGGTGGGCTATATTTACACGTTTCCTGTGTACCATGAGTGGGTCCTATTATTATGAGGAGGAGGGTGACTTTGAGGATGAGGGGTCCGAATTTTTTGAACAGGACCTTGTTGAGGCACTGGACAAAGGGGTCCAACATTCCATGAACAAGGCGCTAGTTCGCGCCATTACGCCCCTGAAGCGCCATTTGACGCAGTATGCGCAAAAACAAGGTTGGGTGCCTTCCAAGAAGACCGCTTCTCCTGGGAATCCTCATTCTTCTGACTTTCGCAAACTGGCACGGTCATTGTCCTCCTCCAAATTGAAACATATTCCGGAAAATGTTGAGAGTGATGACCATGACGCTTCCTCGTCCTCCTCGGAGGTTCTTCCTCCTCCGCCTAAAAAGCGTAAATGTAAGGAACATTTTGTTGACGCACCTTCCAAACCTTCTGTCTTGACTTTCGAACCTGAAGACATTATGCACCCTAATTCCTCTGCTTGGCTCCCCTCTCCTGCTGTGGCGGAGTATGTTCAGGAACATATCCGCCATCCTTTTGATAAAGACGTGCGCGCGCGTCTTCGTTCCGAGTGTCCACGGCCTGATTTAGCAGATAACCTGGCGGATACGCCTGAGGTCGACCCTACCATGTTGTCGTATATGAAAAAATTTTCCAAAGACCCCAGGAAGGGTCTGGATCGTTCCTGGCGGGCGTGCCAGGACAAGGTCTTGGACCTCTTAGGCCCTCTCACGAAGATGCTGGATCTAGGTTTCTGCGCCAAGGAGGCTTCCTCAACTGTGGATCCTGATGACCTCATTGAATGGGCGCAGCGTGCCATATGCCTGTTGGGCAATGCCAACTGTGCACTTTCTAGTGAACGGCGGCGTTCTATTCTACTTAAGTTAGACCCGAAGTTGTCTGAACTTTCTTCTTCTGAGGCAGGGGCTGCAGCTCAGGGTCTTCTTTTCGGCCAGCCTTTCTTAAAAGAACTCACGCATTTCGTAAGTACTTTCAGCAGTATTGACAAGGCACAGGCATCCTTGAAACGGGCCATGCGTCCGGTTTTCAACAGGGCCGGACGAAACAGGGGACGTTCGTCCGGCCGTGGTCAATACCAATCCACTCAACGTGGTTATCAGTCCCACAGGGGAGGCCAGCAAGATTCAGGCTATGCCCAGCGATCTAACTTCTACCCTTCAAGGAAAGGACGTGGTCAGTACAAGAAGGGACGATCAGGCGGTAACTCCGGAGGATATCAGGATTCCGCCACTTCAGGTGAGACTTCTTCCTGCATGCAGTGTTGTTCTGGGGGGCAGGATCCGCCATTTTCTAGCCAATTGGCGCGCAATCTCCGGAGATGCTTGGGTGCTGGAGACGGTTCAGGGATTCAAAATAGAATTCTATCATCCCTTCCATCAGTCTCGTCCTCCTTTTCCCCTTCACTTCTCAAAGCAAAGTCAAGAGTTCATCACAGAGGAACTCAAGTCTCTGGTGTTGAAGGGGGCCATTGTGCCGACAGTGCGCCATCCTCAGGGGTTTGCCAGTTCGATCTTCCTGGTGGAGAAGAAGGGAGGGGGATCGAGGTTGGTCCTCAATCTGAAGGATTTCAATGCGGGAGTAGTTTATCGACACTTCAAGATGGAGGGCATCCATCTTTTGCGGGATCTCCTGCGGGAACGGGATTGGATGGTTCGTCTGGACCTCAAAGATGCTTACCTCTCCGTTCCGATCTTCCGTCCCCATCGCCGCTTTCTGCAGTTTCAGTGGCTGGGGACTTGGTATCAGTTTCAGGTTCTACCCTTCGGCCTTTCGTCAGCGCCTTGGTGCTTCACGAAACTGTTACGTCCTGTGGTGGAATCTCTCCGCAGCCGCGGTGTTCGCTTGATCATATATTTGGACGACATCCTCCTTCTGGCGGATTGTCCTGTCAAACTGATGACTCATCTGGACTGGACCATAGACCTGCTTCAGTCCCTCGGTTTTCTGGTAAATGTTCCCAAGTCCGTGCTACGACCTACTCAAGTGATCGATTTCCTGGGGTTCAAAGTCAACTCCCTCACTTGTCAGCTTCTGCTTCCCCAACAGAAGATTCGATACATCAAACGGGAATTGAATTCCGTTATCTCAAGTCCGACTGTATCATTGAGGTTGTTAGCACGAGTTGTCGGTCTCTTAGCGTCTTCCCTACAAGCGATATTTCCAGCTCCGCTGCATTATCGTGCCCTTCAACGTTTGAAGATTCAACATCTTCAACGGGGCCTGCGTTATTCCGACCTGATTCCTCTCTCGGAGGAGGCCAAGTCGGAAATGCAATGGTGGTTGGACCATATGGAGGCCTGGAACGGCCGGGCTCTTTTCGGCTCCTCTCCGGAGCTGGTGATCGAATCGGATGCCAGTCGTTGGGGCTGGGGAGCTCGTTGCGGTCCGATCTCGACGGGGGGACGGTGGTCTCCGCAGGAACTTTCACTCCACATAAATTGTCTGGAGCTGCTGGCAGGGTCGTTTGCGATCAAATGCCTATCGCCTCTTCGATCCCACTGCTGTATCCTTCTCCGGATGGACAATGTCTCGGCAGTACGTTACATCAACAAGCTGGGAGGGACTCGATCGAGGTTGTTGGCAGAGATTGCCAAGGAGTTTTGGCACTATTGCCTTCAGGCAAAAACAAAGAGAGGAGTATCCACTATGATTTTGAAGAACAGACGTATCTGGAGGACCGGTTCTTGGCAAAAAGAAGGAAATTCATCCTTTTGATAGAAACCCCTCACTCACCACCTAGTGGTGACATGCTTCATCATCGGGGTCCACCTTGGCGTCCTAGCGACACCAAGGTGTGCTGCAACACCTGGACTACAGTGGAGCGGGTTGTGGCTGTAGGTGCAAAAAAATGTTAAAAATTGTCCTGGTTGTACTCAGAAAAAGTAGTTTTATTTTTAGAGCAACTGAACAATGTTTTAAAATTAATACTGGCGAGATCCTGGTAGGGAGGGTTACGACCAAGGGATCTCTATATGTGTTGAACCAGGACAATTTTTAACATTTTTTTGCACCTACAGCCACAACCCGCTCCACTGTAGTCCAGGTGTTGCAGCACACCTTGGTGTCGCTAGGACGCCAAGGTGGACCCCGATGATGAAGCATGTCACCACTAGGTGGTGAGTGAGGGGTTTCTATCAAAAGGATGAATTTCCTTCTTTTTGCCAAGAACCGGTCCTCCAGATACGTCTGTTCTTCAAAATCATAGTGGATACTCCTCTCTTTGTTTTTGCCATATCTCCTCCCAGGGGAATAGGAGAAGTCTCTAGTTCACTTTTGGGTGAACGAACTCCCTTACTCTCTTCTTTGTTTGGAACACTATTGCCTTCAGCACAGGATCACAGTTATTGCGGAGTACCTTCCCGGTTCTCGGAATCTTGTGGCGGACTGGAACTCCAGGTACCTGAAGGACTTCAGCGACTGGAGACTCCATCCTCGTGTGTTTCGCCAACTTCTTCGCAGTTGGGGCCCGTGTCTACTCGACCTCTTCGCGTCACGTCTCAACACCCAACTTCCCCGGTTTTACAGTTGGAGACCGGATCCGGAGGCTCTGGCCACCGATGCTTTCCTCCAGCCGTGGACGTCGTCCCTTTGTTATGCGTTTCCCCCATTCATGATGATCCCCAGAGTTCTGGCGTATGTGTCGCGATTTCGGGCAGAATTGATTCTGATTGCCCCTCTATGGAGGGCCCAGCCATGGTTCCCAGTTCTCCTGGAAATGGCGTGCGACTTTCCATTTCTTCTTCCTCGGATGAGGAATCTCCTGCTGGATCCACTGCAGAATCCGCATCCCCTGGTTCAGTCCGGCTCCCTCCTTCTCCTGGCATGGCGAATTTCGGGGAACGTTGGGCGGTGTCAGGCCTTTCTGCAGACGCTTCCAGATTTCTCAGCAACGCCTGGGCCCCTAATACTCACAAACGTTACAGAAGCTCCTGGAAACGTTGGAGTGATTGGTGTTCTCAACGGCAAGTTGATCCCACATCGGCTGATGTCTCTTTGATAGTCAATTTTTTGGCTTCTCTGTCTTCTTCTTCGGGTTTGGCCTACCGCACTGTCAACAATTTCCGTTCCGCTATTTCGGCGGGCCATCTTCCTGTGGATGGGAAGCCTGTTGGTGAACATCCTCTTGTGGCTAAAATTCTTAAGGGGATTCGTATGGCTACTCCCCCTCGTCCTAAATATGTTTCTTTATGGGATGTTTCGGTTGTCTCACGTTTTCTGGAAGCTTGGCCGGTTAATTCTTTATTATCTCGTAAACAACTCTCGGCCAAGCTTACTATGTTGTTGTGTTTGCTTTCCTGCAAACGGATTTCTGATGTCCGCGCTTTAGATCTTGCGGGACGTACCTTTACGCCCGAAGGTGTTTCCTTTCGCCTTTCCAGGCGCACTAAGACTAATACAGAGGTCATTTCTTACCCTTCTTTTCCTGCTCGACCTAACCTTTGTGTGGTCCAATGCCTTAAAGATTATGAGGTGAGTACTTCTCTTCATCGCTCTGATTTGCAAGGTCAATTGTTGATTGCTTTGCAGAAGCCCTTTCGCCCAGTTACTCCGGCCACGTTGGCCCGGTGGGTAAGGTGGCTCATGGGTGAAGCGGGCATTGATGTTTCTGTGTTTGGTGCTCATTCGGCTCGGGGGGCCATGGCCTCTAAGGCTTTTTCTTTGGGTGTCACTTTATACGACATTATGAAAGCTGCTGACTGGTCATCAGATTCAGTATTTAAGACCTTTTACTTCAAACCTGTTGCTACTGTTGCTTCTGTTGTGGTGGACGAGCTTTAAACAAGCATAATCGGAGCCTCCTGTCCTGACATAGAATTAAAAATTTGCAAACATTCGTGACAAGAATTTTCAATTCTATTAAGGACTAGGAGGCGAGGATTATCCCACCCATTGTATATACATTTGCTACATCGTATAGTGTTACTGTGCAATAATTCATGGATCTTATTCCTACTGTACTGTGATGATTACTTTGTTTTTCTCTACCCACCCTTTATTTGCTCATGCTTACACGGAATGTGTATTACGGCTTTGTGTCTTTTTTCAGGCTCTGATCCCAAGTGATGCTCCTCCGGCTCCATCCTTGTGGGAGGTGTGCTGCGAGTTTCTTCTCCTCGTTGGCCTGCTATTGTTCCTGTGGCTTTGGGAAGTTCCTTCGCCTCCTCGTTCGGATTTTGGTTCTTCTGGATGATATCCTTTCTGGATTTATGATGTTCAAGTTGTTCTTCCTAATGGATTTTGGACAAAGAAAGAGGAAGTGGTTACCTCTAGGACTGTTTATATACTATTGGTGTACTCTATGGTTACCCTGGGTTATGGGTAATGTAGTTTTTTGTTTCTTTACTGTTCTGTGATTGGCTGCTGTATTTCAGTAAAGAAATTGAGTATAAGCATAATCCTCGCCTCCTAGTCCTTAATAGAATTGAAAATTCTTGTCACGAATGTTTGCAAATTTTTAATTCCTGCTGCATTCCCTCTGTGAAACACTCAGATGACCTGAAATATGGTACGATATCACCCCTTCCAAAACAGACACTGCTTATCTGGTCCAGGCCTTGGAGTGGGGTTCATTCTGGTGCCTCCAGCACCTCAATATAACGGTAAGAGATCTTGGGCTGACCATGCCCCAGAGAACCAGTCCACTTCTGCCAGATTCCACCAATCATGTCTTTGGCGATAGAGTTGCCATGGAATCTGCTGGGCATCTGAAGGTTGCGTCCGCTCCTGTAGTTTAGAATGTGAAGCGCAAGTTAAAGTAGAAACAAAAGAGGGACACAAATAGCATGTGCCCATCCATTACTTTGCTTTTTCAAATTGGAGCCATCTTTAAGAGGCTAAACATTTGGTCACCAAATTTTCTGCATGTACATTTGGAAATGGAGTGTGTTTACTAGGAGCGGGCCCCCGCTGGCGCCGGTAAATTCCGCTACCCGGAAGGTGGAGTTTTTTTCCCAAACCCCACATTCCAAGCAGAGCGTGGAGTAGAATAACTTTGCAAGCTCTGCCAGCAAAGCGGAGTTTACCACCCACCATTAGAAATTGCACTACAGATTAACGACTGGATCAACTGCAACTGCAGCTACATCATTTACATTAAAATATGTTGATGTAACAAATTTTATGTCGGAAGCACAATCAGACCATTACGAACTAGAATATTGGAACACTACTGAAACATCAACAAAGCAGAGATTGGTCCTCCACTCAAGGAACATTATCATCAGTACCATCCCAATCATAACACCTACACCTTCTTCAGACTTGAACAAATCAAAACACATTCACGATGAGAAAAAAAGTGAACTTATATTGTGATTCAGTAACACTAAATATGGACTGAATAAAAAGACTCAGAAATGCACTACAGGTTGAAAAAAACTATATACCTCATCTTCTATGCCTATTAATACTTTCCAAGAGAATCAGTGTCTGTTAATCATTTATTATATTATTTAAACCAGTGACTGTATCAGGTGTTTGTTTTTACTGGCTTGTTTATTCGAATTTCTTAAGGGGCATAATTAACAGATACCAATTGTGAGACTGATAACATTTTTGAACCTTCCTTTTTGCATGGTCTCCACATTAGAGGATCTTGGGTAACTCACTTTGAAGAAGTAACATATCCATAACCAACACATTTCCAACTGTAATATTTCTATATCTGGCAATTCTATCCATTTAGGTGAACACTGAACTTTAGCGCAACAACCTTATTTAGTACTGATTTGAGCACATACATACTATTTACACCAGTATCTAACTGCAATACATTCACTTTCCTCATACTGAGTTAATTACGGCAAACTTATCTCTGTTTGGTTTTGATTACTTATAGACACCATTTACAATATTTATGTATCATGTTTGGTGTCCATTTATCTATAGCACCCTTGCTTTCCAACTTCATTTACTAGTAATGCTAAAATTATATAGACCATATTTAAAGCTGGTTCAAGACAGCTGCCCTGTTGAAATTGTACTTATATGGGACCTTCCCACATAGCATAACCCACTTTGAAGGCTGCTGCAGACCTGGCATTTTGGGGGTTCTTTGAAAGATTTTCTATTCATCCACTCTTTTCTACATACTCTGTATACTGACTAAGTGAAGTGAACCTTTTTGATAATCGTGGCACTTGTTCCAAGATGACCTCCTCACTTTCACATTTTCAATATGGCCACTACCCTCGCAGCAAAGTTTTTATGACCTTTTAGCCTAATTTCTGCCTTTTTTGTGGATAATTAAAAAAGGACCATTTGGCTAAGACACAGATGACTACAAGGACTGATACAGGATACCCAAGATCTGATTTATATGGCATTCAGCCACAGACTTTTTCTGATTCTGAAGGAAAGCTCAGTTTTGATACAGGATAACCGAGCTCTGATTCACATGTTATTTAACCACTGACTTCTCTGACTCTGAAGGGAAGCTTGGTTTTCTGCTCCGTTTCTGATCTCTTCCTAGTTTATCTTAGTGACTAAAATAACCTTGTTTTCCATACCAGATGCCCATGATTATTTTTTATACCCACATTTCTTCCCAGATTACTTATAACTGGATCGTGTGCCTCTTTTTTTGTTACTGATACAGGTAAACTTGTGACCTTTTTCCAGACTTTAACCCTCCTTGCATAAGAGGCTAATAATAACATTGACTGCATTCATTTCGTTCTTAGACGGGGTTTGCTGACCTCCACTTATAATTCTCTTTACGGTAGGCATAGACATGCAACATTGATAGCATGATGAGCATCACGTTATATGGAAACTGTGTCCTCTGCCTTAATCTTCCTTACCTGAGTGGCACTGGGGTCCCCACTATCTATATATAAATGTTGTTTTTCAGCAGTTAAATAAACACTTATTAAACAATGTTTTTCACACATGCATACTTTGATGGCATTTTGCATACACATCAGCACATATGCATCATTACCTCACTATATTGGCCTGAAAACCTTTTATTTTTATTTTATCAGGATATTGTGTTACACCATTTTGTATTACCAATATGGATAATCTTGTGTGAAATGCATATTTGCTCTATGACTTTATTTTTTATTTTTTGTTATTTCTCACGAAGTGACGAATTCCGATAAGCTATACGGAGTGGGTTACCTCATGCCATTTGCACTGAGTTTTAGTGTCAGGTGTTTGTCCCACTCTATAAAATCAGTGTGAACAGCACCTCACACAGTGCAAGAGGGAGCTGCTTCTTTCTGCCGTTCGAGTAGAAGTTCTACCTGAGTGGCAGCTTCTGCAACTTGAACAGAAGGTTTCTCGAAGTGAGCGGTAGTGAGCAGAAGCAACCATCTGTCACTGCGCGCGTTGAGAAATCTCGCAGGAAAGTGGTCTAGCATTGAATTTTCCTCACTCGTGCTTGCCAACGTACAGATGGTGAGCACTAGAGAGGAAAAACTCCACTACACTGAGCAGTGTTTTCTAGAACTCCGTGAGCCCCGTGGATTGGGAAAACTCTGAAAACTCTGCAAAGCCGAGTTGAGTTCACCGCCCAGGCTTAGTCTTATGATTTACAATTATTTTCAATAAATATTTTTTCTTGGAATGCATTACCTGTTGGATCTAATGAATATTCATTTAAGTGGAATCAATGTTGAAGCATTCTATTATTTCCTAATCTAATCTTTGTCTTGTGAGTTTTTTTTTAAATGTACAAACAGCCATGAAAAAGCAAGAGATTTATGTGCCATATGGGGCGTATCAATTGTTGGCTGATCACTGTTTATAATATTTTGTCAATCAATATCATTAGAGTTTTGAAATCATCAGGAATAGGATTAATAATTCCCTATACAAGAATATGTTGACTCATGGACTTCAATATTCATTCTAAATTTCAAATTTAACATTGGGTTTACACAATAGCTAGCACTAACCTATAGCATTAGTTACAAATCCATTTGATTGAAAAACAGCAGGTTAGTGCATATCTCTGATGGACCTTGGTTCTTTAACTTGTCCTGCATTGTTTAATGCAAAATTAAATAGAGATAGGCATGAATCACAGCAAAGAATTGGTGGTGATAGGACACTTATCTGTAGGTAAGTGTGTAGGTATCCCCAAGAAGAGGGTAATGGAGGGGTAATGTGTCTAAGGATTTTATCTTTGAAAAAATACCCAATATTCTCAGTGAATTAATATGATGGGGAAAGGTCTTCATTCCCTGTTTGAAGCTAATACAAGGATCCTATAGTTTTGAAAAATTACTTGCAGTTTATTGGAGATGATGGAAACTGATCAGAGTAGAGGAGTTGTTTTCTTAGTGGATCAGATGGTTATATTTACATATCTTTTTGAGATATTCAAACTGTACTTGAGAATTGTAAGGCTTTCTCCAGGCTTTCCCTAAATTGCAGAGAATGTACTTCTCAATCTGGTCAGAGAATGGGTGACAGGTACAGAACTTAGGTTTGTTCATTTTCGGATGGGCTAGTCAAAGAAGAACAATGGCATCTCTGATAGCAAGCTGCATTATTGCCAAAGGATGGTGCAGGTTACCAGGGTATTAGGCTCGTTTGTTAATGAGCTTGAGTGAAAGAGTGAAAGAATTGTTTCAAACATTGAGGATGTTTTGCAGTTTATTTCAGTGACTGGGAAGATCTAGACTATTGAGATGGGGCCGAGCAATGAATAGAGAAATTTACAAAGAAATGTTCAGTCCACAGAAGAGGGTGAGAGGCAACTGACCTGTTGGATTGAGCATTGGAGACAAAAAGGTTTAGTTAAGTGTTGGAAAATTGGGCTTTTCTGTCCATATATTGAAATTGCCCAGTACTACAATATTATCAAAGAATAAGGTAGCTTTAATAATGAGCTAATGGAGCAGGGCTCCTGATTTGTTCTTCGTATTTATACTCAATCCAACAGTGCTAAGTTTTCATTGTGAGTTCATCATCATCATCAACATCATCTTCACTTTATTCAATCCATTTAAAAATACAGTTCATAAAAGTACAAAAACATCTTGAAAGCAGAGTCAAATTAACATAAATTACATTCAGTTGTGACTGCAGCCAATTATAGAATACTAAAATTAATTTCATATGTACATTTATAGATTCAAATAATTCATACATCCTAAATAGTCAGTGGGTCGAATAAAAGCGAATTGTATCTCTAGTCACAAAGACGATGTAAAAATTAGTGGCTATCACACAAAAACAACATCAGACCCCCATTATATACAACAAATTATTAGGGGACATGAATGTGACTAATTACCCTTATAGGACACTAAAGTCAACAGATTTCCTCCTCCTTAAACATGGTGATCAAAAACTAGCTATCGAAAAGCATGTAAAGGGGTTGGGGAGTTTTTTTAGAAGATACAATGCAGGACCGAAATGGCTGATATGAAGTCATTTTAGAATCAGGAGTAAAAATTTGGATTGTTCCTTTTAATAAAAAACACACAAAAAAGTATATGACGATCAGACTTAGATAGAAAGGTCGACTTCAATTTTTGCTTCAAGATCCATTTACAAGCACCAAGAGTGGTGCATAATTTATCCAGCCCCAGTGCAGTCAAGGATGATCACACGTACCGGAGCCAAGAAATGTTGTGAGTATTGTGCAAATCTAGATAGTATTTAATTAGAGTCTGAGTTAGATCCACTGTATCCCTGCACCATTTAGAATGCCACAGGATTAATGGAGCTAGCTTAATATTATCAGTTACATACGGTAATCCCCGTTCAAGATGATAGATAATATTTAAGTACAAACTGGGGACAGAGAATAGTGTCTTATAAAATCTATCCTCAAAAAATTAGGAGTTGAGTTACAGACGCCTTACCCCATACACCTGCCCCATAAGTTACAGCTGTTAAATGATTTACTTGATATACCTTTTTTATTGTTGGAAGGGGTTTTGAACCCAACCGTTTTGCAAAGGCAGAAATGGCCTCCATACTCCTTTTCATCACTATGACCCTGTTATTCACCATGTGTGCCCAGGAGTGTGCTTTATCAAAATGGACCCCTAGGTACGGAAAGGAGTCTGCAACTTCTAATCGATGTGAGCCTATCACAAAGTTCAGTGTTCTCTTTGACAGAGGAGTCCCAGCAATAAGAACAAAGGACTTTGTTTCGTTAACTCTCAGTCCTGAAGAAGACATAAAAGAGGCATCAATTGAAATCAATCATAGAAGGTCCACCGACGTTCTGCCGATTAATACTGCATCATCAGCTTATGCAAGTATTGGTATAGTTGGAGACACTAAAACAGGGATATCAGGAGTTACTCCTGCAACAGCTGCCACAACACCGTTAGTATATAAGGAAAATAAAAAAGGTGTGGGGTGTTCCCCTGCCTAACTCCCCTTTGGGTCTTAAGTAAGCTTGTACACTCCCCATCTTTGCCAAACCTGACACGGGCAGAAGCGTTAGAATACATTTGGCGGATGAATCTGAATATTGCCAGGTCTACCCCCATCAACTCCATTACATCTCAAAGTTTAGAGTGACTCACGTAGTCGAATACTGCATTTAAATCAATAAACGACATATAGATCTGGCCAGGTTTCGCTCTAGTGTATTTGTCAATGATCAGGGTTAGGTTGAGAAACTGATCTATAGTGCCTCTACCACTTTGAAAACCCTACTGCGATTGCATCAAGATATTCTTCTCATTTGCCCACTCTTCCAACCTGTTTAACAGTAAGCACTATATAAGCTTTGCCGTAGTATCCAGTAATGAGATGGGTCTATAATTCTATGTATAATCTTTGCCACCCTTTTTGTGGATAGGTATGATAATGCTAGTTTGTTCAAGAATCTAATGGGGTAGATTTTGCTATTGCAATAAAGATATTTGTTAGCAATGGGGCCCACAGATCTTGATGTTCATGGAAAAGATCTATGGGGACCCCATCCGGCTCCGGAGCCTTTCCCCAGTACGCTTGTCCAATCTGGTTTTGACCTCCTGTACTGAGAATACTAGGTGCTCCCTCTGTGCAAACGCTGGGGTCAAAGGATCTATAGCAGAGGAGTCTCTAAGCTCCAAACGGGCCATGCATAGATCTTCACTAACATTCAAATCTAACGTGGAATCAGCACTATTTTTAGGAAAAAGGGCATTAATCACCTTCCAGAAATCTTCACTGTTGTTGGAGATTGCTGCTACCTCAAGGTTTGGCCAAGCTTCTTTTCTTATGACCTTTCCCTTGTCTTCCTAGCCGCCACATATGCTCTTCGAAGCAACTTGATCCGATCCCTGTTCCTCGTTGTTCTTTAAGGGCTATGTGTAAATTTTTAGATGATTTTGAGCTTGAGTGATTAAACCAACGCATCGCTGGTGGTTTTGGATGAGATTTACAGCGGGTCAGAGCCATTTTAACTTTCAAGTCAAGTTAAAAAGAAACGTTTATTTAAACCATAGGTCTTCAAATGAAATAAAAACATCTTTTATAAATAGTCTAAAATCATCACAATCCCATCAATAATTTCATTAAGTAGTAGGTACCATATAAACAATAAAAGAAAACAGGGCATCACAAGATCCATACAGTGTGTGTCATAATAGCATTCATAGTGTAAACATTATCAGCACTCCCCTGCTAAAAATAAGAAGTTAAAAGTAATTTAAAAATGTATATTAATAAATAAATACAAAGAAGTAAATTCCATCCTTTAAAATCCTTTAAAATCACTATGAGCCTAATTCAATAAGCAGCTATGTTCTCAAATTCATTTTTCCCTAGACACGTTTTATACAGCCTTCATATATCTTCCAATTGTAGCGTGGGCCCGTGTTTCAGTACCATAGTTTAAAAAAACGGGACAGACAAATAATTTCCTCAAGTCTAAAACTGTCATACAATACACTAGAATGCGCGGGATGTCACATTTTGTTCCTAGCATACATTTACAATTTCCATCAGGCTGCATCATGTCTGTACTTATGTTTCCATTTTTTATCCACGAGTTAATGCCAATTCTTAATCTTAACATTTTGCACTTGAGCCAATGATTAGGTAGCGTGTCAATATATGGGTACTAGGCTTCATTCTGCCAGGTCATCCTCATATATTGTACAGATTTTGTATTGCTCAGGTACTCCATATCTCGACTCCTAGACAATTACTGTCCTTGGGATCTGAGTACATTCTTAGTAGTTTCTACATGGAGTGAGTGTGGGCAAATCCTCACATTCAAGTTCACGCACCCTGCGTACAATTTCTTTCTTGTCTCCCTTGCCCATTTTAAACTACTGAGCTGAATCTCATTTTTGCAAAATTGAGAGACCCTTTGTACTGCTCTGGGATCCTGGCATTTCCAGAACCTTGTCAGTGCCATTTGAAACTGTATGCTCCAATGATATTGTTCCTAGCTCAACCCTGATAGCCTGACCGCTCGAGCCTGCTCCAGGTGAGGTCGCCCCACCTCCGCTGCTCCTGCCCGCCGTGGCCAGGACCCTGCCCTGCTGAGTGTCGCGCACTGCCCTCGCACACCCCCGTTATCGACGCTGTTTGTCTGCTGCGGCGTGCCTGTTTCCCCCCTGTGTTATCTGTGCGCCTGCTGCTTTGTACTGTCCACTAGCCCCCCTGGTATTTTCTCCGGTTTTCCGCCCGTTTTGTAAGCTTGCCTCCACTCGTATCTTCACCTGTTCCCCCCGTTGTGTAACTTGCCTCCACTTGTTCTTTCTCCTGTTTCCCCCCGGTTCTTAACCTGTCCCCCTCGCCTTTGCTCACTTGCCTCCCCCTTTTTTGCCTTCTGTACCCCTTGTGCTGCCCTCCCCCTCCTGTTCACTCCCTCGAGCCACCCTCCTTCCCGCCACTGCCCCCTGGCGTCTCCGCCCCCCTCCTGCCCATTGGTGCCCCGCTCCCGCCACCCAGCTGACCCTCCCTCCCGGCTCCTCACTTATGACGCCCCCAGAGCGACCGCGCAGCGGACGCGCGCAGCGGGAGCACTGATTGAGCGCCGAAGGTGCGCCAAAGGTAAGCCCGTCTGCGCCCGTCCGCGCCTGGACCACGCCCAGTGCCAGGACCCCTGGCCCCCGCAGTCACCAGCCCACCCGCCGGAAGTACGACACCACCACCCTCATCGCACTCAACACCGACCGACTCCCGGGATGCCACCGAGCCACCCCGAGACGCACCCAAGGACCCTTCAGCTGCCGCTCCTGCAAGTTCACCTGCATCCGGACCTGCACTACACCCGCACCCACCAAGACCAAGACGAGCAACAACAGCAGCCACCTGAAGTGCATCCTGCTCAACACCCGCTCCGTCCACAGACACCCCGTCGAGCTCTGGAACCTGCTCGACACCACCTCACCAGACGTCGCCTTCCTCACGGAAACCTGGATGAACGCCTCTTCAGCGCCCAACATCGCCATCGCCATCCCAGACGGCTACAAGATCATCCGAAGGGACCGCATCAACCAGACCGGAGGAGGCATCGCCATCATCCACAGGAACACCATCCACATCACGACCAACACCGAAGACACCCTGACTACCGCCGAACACTTGCACTTCCAGGTCCACATCAACCCCAAGACCACCCTCAGAGGCACCCTCATCTACAGACCCCCGGGACAACGCACACAATTCAGCGAAGACATCGCCGACTTCATCAGCCCGCACGCCCTCCCCTCCGCTGACTACATCCTCCTCGGGGGACCTCAACTTCCACCTGGAGAACAACAACGACCGCAACACCACCACCCTGCTGGACAACCTCGCCAACCTCGGACTCAAGCAGCTGGTCAACACCCCCACCCACTACGCCGGACACACACTCGACCCCGTCTTCTCATCCAGAAAGGACATCGCCTTCAGCCACGGCACCGGACTCCACTGGACGGACCACAGCTGCGTCCACTTCAGCTTCAGAAGGACCACGATCCACCACCACCAACAACAGGTTGCACGCAGAAGCTGGAACAAGATCACAGCCGACCAGCTCGCGACGTCCCTGAGCAAGAACCCACCCACCAGAGCAACTAACCCCAGCCAAGCGGCCACCAACCTCACGAAGTGGATCAGCGACTGCGCTGATGACCTCGCCCCCCTGAGGACCCCGCCTAGCAGACCCGGCAGCAAGAAAGCCCCATGGTTCACCAACGAACTCAAGAGCTCCAAGAAGAACTGCCGAGCCCTCGAGAGAACCTGGCGCAGAGACCCAACTCCGTACAACATGGCTGCCCTCAAGCTCGCCACCCGAAAACACCACCAACTCATCCGCGCCACCAAGAAAACCGCATTCAAGGAACGACTGGACAACAACGCACACAACAGCAAGGAACTCTTCAACATCGTCAAAGAGCTCTCCAACCCCAACGCCGGAAACAACGACATCACCCCTTCGCAAGACCTCTGCAACTCCCTCGCCTCCTACTTCCACAACAAGATCGCGGACATACACAACAGCTTCAGCACTCAACCGACGCACGCCACGACCAAACCACCGCCCCCCACCACCACCCTCCTTGCCTGGACTCCGATCAACACCGAAGACACCATCCGCACGATGAACTCCATCCACTCCGGATCTCCGACCGACCCCTGCCCTCACCACGTCTTCAACAAGGCTGACACTGTCATCGCACCCCACCTGCGGGACATCATCAACGCCTCCTTCGACACCGCTACCTTCCCGGAGAGCTGGAAGCACGCCGAACTCAGCGCCCTACTCAAGAAGCCATCAGCCGACCCCTCCGACCTCAAGAACTACCGCCCCATCTCGCTGCTCCCGTTTCCTGCAAAAGTCATCGAGAAGACCATCAACAAGCAGCTGGCCGCCTTCCTCGAGACGAACGGATCCCTCGACCCCTCGCAGTCTGGCTTCCGGGCTAACCACAGCACCGAGACCGCCCTGATCGCAGCCACCGATGACATCCGTGCCCTGCTCGACAACGGAGAAACAGCGGCCCTCATCCTCCTAGACCTCTCCGCGGCCTTCGACACTGTCTGCCACCGTACCCTAGTACAGCGCCTCAGCAACGTCGGAGTCCAGGAGAAGGCACTGGAGTGGATCATCTCCTTCCTCGCCGGAAGAACACAGAGAGTCCGCCTCCCTCCGTTCAGATCGGAAGCCACCGAAGTCGTCTGCGGCGTCCCTCAAGGCTCCTCGCTCAGTCCAACCCTCTTCAACGTCTACATGGGCCCCCTCGCAGACATCGCACGCCAGCACAACCTCCTACGCCGACGACACCCAGCTGATCCTCTCCCTCACCAACGACCCCGCCACCGCCAAAGACAACCTACACGAAGGGATGAAAGAGGTAGCCGAATGGATGAAGAACAGCCGCCTGAAACTGAACTCGGACAAAACGGAAGTCCTCATCCTGGGATCCTTACCCTCCGCCTGGGACGACTCCTGGTGGCCCCCCGCCCTGGGCAGCGCACCCAAACCGACAGACCACGCACACAACCTGGGCTTCATCCTGGACTCCTCCCTCTCCATGACCAGACAAGTCAACACCGTCTCCTCGTCGTGCTTCAACATCCTGCGCATGCTACGTAAGATCTTCCGGTGGATCCCCACCAAGACCAGGAAGACGGTCACCCAGGCCCTCGTCACCAGCCGTCTGGACTACGGCAACTCCCTCTACGCCGGAACCACCGCCAAGCTCCAGAAGAGACTTCAGCGGATCCAGCACGCCTCAGCACGTCTCATCCTGGACATCCCCGTCGCAGCCACATCTCCGGACACCTGAGAGACCTGCACTGGCTCCCGGTCAACAAGAGAATCACCTTCCGACTCCTCACCCACGCACACAAAGCCCTACACAACCAAGGCCCGGGATACCTCAACAGCCGCCTCAACTTCTACGCTCCCAATCGCCAGCTTCGATCGACCGGCCACGCCCTCGCCGCCGTCCCCCGTATCCGAAGAGCCACCACAGGAGGTCGGTCCTTCTCCTACCTCGCCGCCAAGACATGGAACTCCCTCCCGACCCACCTCCGCCTGACCCAGGACCACCTCGCCTTCAGGAAGCAACTCAAGACCTGGCTGTTCGAGCAGTAGCGGACCCCCCCTCCCTAGCGCCTTGAGACCCTTTTGGGTGAGTAGTGCGCTATATAATAGCTTTGATTGATTGATTGATTCATTGCTGAGCCTGGTAACGACAGTAGAGATTTTTAAACACTTCACTTCCTCTAGGTCCCAGCCGTATTTACCACTTAGGTAAAGACCTTCCTTACAATACAATACTTGAGGGGGTATCATTGTGCTGTAGGCCTTTAACAGCGGTCTATGGGACATTTCCCCATAATCCCAGTTAAATGTTTGAAGCCCACAATACCGAAGTGATGGCCTTAACTTTCTGGGCTTCTAAGTGCGTATGCCCCTTTAGGGTACTTTCAAACCAGACTCCTAGATATTTGTATTCAGTCACAATTTCTATTTTTTGTGTGCCCAAAAACCAGCTACACCTGGGGTCTCTTTTAACGAAACATAACATTTTGGTTTTGTCCAAACTTACTGTTAAATGCTTTGGCACACAGTACTCGCTAAATACATTTAGCTTTCTTTGGAGTCCTAGATCATCTGCATACAATAGGCATGAGAGTTGATTGTCATTCATTTTCGGGCTAGCACTTCTATCACCCTCTAAAATTGAAGGCAGATCTGCTAAAAAAAATGGCAAATAGTAAGGGAGCCAGCACACAGCCCTGTCTAAGGCCATTCTCAATTTCTATTTTCAAAGTCGGGGACCCCACAGTATCCTTGATGATCTGTGCCCGGTTTTCTCTATGTAGCTCTTAAATTATGGCCAGCAGACTTTTCTGGATGTCATATTTTTCCAGAGTCTCCCATAGGCATCTATGGTCCACTAGGTCAAACGCTGCCTGGAAGTCCACAAAGCAGCAATATAAGTTCCCCCTTTGTTCAATAGACTTCAGTGCCACTGTCCATAGGGCAAACCAGTGGTAGATGGTGGACTTGCCTTTCTTGAAGCCACCCTGTTCTACCAGCACAATTTACTGCTGCTTCACCAAGTCCTTCAGTCTGCCTAGTATTGTTTTTGCTAAGACTTACTCCCCTATGCCTAGCAGATTAATTAATCTGTAATTTCTCGGGGCTTTCATGTCACCCTTCTTATGGACAGGTCTAATCACCGCACCCTTCCAGTTCTTTGGGATTCTTCCTCAATCTAAAATTTCTAAGAACATATGTGACAGAAATTCAGGCCACCAATGTTCCTGGGACTTTATTAAAATCGCAGGGAGGTTAACAGGGCCTGCTGCCCTGGTTAGCTGTAGCTTCTTTATAGTGTTGTTCACATTCTCTACTGTGAAGTCTATTTTTAAGTCTTCCACTATCCCGCCCCAGTGTAGTGGTTCTTCTACTTCCGGTGCACCACGTGTCCCATGCAGTTCCTCCAAATAGTCCTCCCATGCCGCTTCTTCTACCACACAATTCATAGCCCCAACTGGTTGTTCTGATGCTGCCTGCACCAGCTTCCAAAACTTTTGTATGTTTTTTGTTTCAATGGTTTCCAACAGATTTGCCCAGCATTTCTCTTATGAATTCTTTTCTGGCTTCTCACTAACATTTTATATTCACTTCTCAGTTTTATAAACCTGACCAGATCATATTTTGCTCTGAGAATTTGTGCTTCTTGCCTTATCTTCCCTTTCTTCTTTAGATACTCTTCAGAGAACCACTTAACATGCCATACCGGATTTATTTGTTGGTTCTCTGCCCTTGTGATCTTATTTTTAAGTTTGACTTGAAGGCACTTCACTACCTCTTTGATTTTTTTCTCAAACCATTCCAGATTTTGCCCACTAGCACTTCCCAAATCTAACTCCTGTTGTAATTTTGCCAGTTTTGCAATATATTCATCATTTAGTCTCGTTTTCACTCGCCTCGGATACTCTATTGTTGTTGGAGTACTGTATCTCGTGCTCTTGGAGTCTCTCTTGAGATCTCAAACTGTAGGCGATTATGGTCACTACCTTCCCTTTGACATACCCGAAACGCCTTAATTAATGCAAAGTTCCAAGCGTGGGTAAAAACATACCACCAGATTCATCAATGTCCTGTTTTGCGAGTCCTTAATAGCGATTTTTAAGGAATCGCTATTAAAGACTCTCAAAACGGGATGCATGTAGAAATCGCAATATTTTTTGCGATTTCTACTGCTTCCTTATTTGCGATTCGCTAATTGCTAATCGCAAATAAGGAATGGCTTTCCCATTCATTCCTTATTTGCGATTAGCAATTAGCGAATCACAAATAAGGAAGCGATTTCAAGGGTGCCAGGGTGTCTGAACTGGTCATGTACACTGGTGTTGTGCACACACATGTCCAAAGGACATGTGTGTGTGTAACATACAACTTAGAAAAATGCACTAAAGAGCATTTTTCTAAGTTTTCGCTATTTACCAAGTAGTTATACTTCGCGGTAAATAGCGGCCCCAGATTGCGAATTCGCAATTTTCAAATGGTTCATGAATTGCATTTAAGGAATCGCAATTTGAGATTCCTTAAATGCAATTCATCACAATTTAGCAAGTTCTAGATTTGCGATTTTAGCATTTGGGATGATGAATCCCAAATGCAAAAATAGCGCTCGCAAAGGGCCAGATTCTCAGACTCTGGCCCTTTGCGAGCCGATTTTACTATGATGAATCTGGCTGATAGTCTATTGGGCAGGATTGTGAGCCTATTTTAAAGGTTTTCTTAGCCGGGCAATCTGAATCCATCCTACCATTCAGGCAGAATAAACCTTTTGATCCCAAATACTTTCCTAAGTTTATATCTTATCTTGATGGGGTGCTTTCTGGGAAAACAGCCACCATTATATTATAGGCTTTCAATACATCCTTGAACCAGGGATCTATCTTATTTGGGTTCAATTTATGGTTAAAATCTTCCAGTATTAGGACCCTGTCGGTGTTATAATTTTCACATAAGGTATCAATGTCTTCTTTAAAAAAAAAAACTCAACCCCAGATTCCTCTTGGCCATCCCATTGCATATAGACATTTATGAGAACGAAATGTTCACACTTTTTGCCTGAGACAAACAAAGATAACCTACAAGCAAGCAACCATTTACATTTTACTCTTAGAGTCATCATATCCTTCAATCAATCAATCAATCAATCAACAAATGAATTTGTGCTTGTATTGCGCACTTAGGTGTCTTGGCGCTGTATGCATATCGTTGTGGAACCCTTCCTGACTTTTCCTTGTGAAATGCCCACTCCTGGGCACCCCCAAGGTGAAGCCAGGCATCCCACCGCTGTTGGGGCCGTTGTGGAGATTAAGCAAGCTATTGCCCAGAGTTGCAGAGTGGTACCCATGATTAGAATAGGGACCGAGGCGAGAATTATCAGGTCCGAGGAAATTGAGCCCAAGACCCGCCGAGGCGGGAATTGAACCCTGGTTCCGGGCCAGATCTCTGCATCAAGGTCTGCCACTCTAACCATTGAGCCACACTTCTCCACAAATCATCAACCATTTGTAGAGCGCGCTACATACCCGTGAGGGTCTCAAGGCGCTGGGGAGGCCTCTACTGATCAAACAGCCAGGTCTTGAGAAGTCTCCTGAAGTCTCCTGAAGGTCAGCAGGCTTGGGTCTGTCGTAAGGCTCAGTGGGAGGGTGTTCCAGGTCTTGGCGTCAAGGTGGGAGAAGGATCTTCCACCGGTGGTTGTTCTTCGGATGCGCAGGACGGTGGCGAGTGCAAGGTCGGCGGAGCGGAGCTGGCGGTTAGGGATGTAGAAGGAAAGTTGTTTGTTGAGGTAGGCTGGGCCGGTCTCGTGGAGTGCCTTGTGTGCATGCATGAGGAGCTTGAAGGATATCCTCTTGTTGAAGGGCAGCCAGTGCAGGTATCTCAGGTGGGGGGTGATGTGGCTGTGGCGTGGAACATCGAGGATCAGTCGTGCAGAGGCATTTTGGATGCGTTGCAGTCGTTGGATGAGCTTTGTCGGGGCTCCTGCGTAGAGGGCATTTCCGTAGTCGAGTCTACTGCTGACGAGGGTCTGGGTGACTGTTCTTCTTGTATCTGTCGGGATCCACCTGGAGATCTTGCGGAGCATGCGGAGGGTGTTGAAGCAGGAGGAGGAGACAGCGTTGACTTGCTTGGTCATGGATAGCGTTGAGTCGAGGATGATTCCCAGGTTGCGTGTGTGGTCGGTGGGTGTCGGGCTGCCCCCAGTGCCGTCGGTCACCAGGAGTCGTCCCAGGCTGATGGGTTGGAGCCAAGGATGAGGATCTCCATTTTGTCTGAGTTCAGCTTCAGTCGGCTGATCTTCATCCAGTCGGCGACGGCCTTCATTCCTTCATGGAGGTTGGCTTTGGCGGTGATGGGGTCCTTGGTGAGGGAGAGGATCAGTTGAGTGTCGTCGGCATTGGAGATTATGTTGAAGTTGTGCTGTTGGGCGACGTGTGCGAGTGGGGCCATGTAATGTGAACAGTGTCGGGCGGAGGGAGAATCCCTGGGGTATGCCTCACATGATCTTGGAGGCTTTGGAATGGAAAGGGGGGAGGCGGACGCTCTGGGTTCTGCCGGAGAGGAAGGAGGTGGTCCATTCCAGGGCTTTGTCTTGGATCCCTTCGGCATGGAGGTGTGTGCGTAGTGTGCGGTTGCAGACAGTGTCGAAGGCAGCAGAGAGGTCCAGGAGGATGAGGGCTGCGGTCTCACCGTTGTCCAGCATGGTCCTGATGTCGTCAGTGGCGGCGATGAGGGCGGTTTCGGTGCTGTGGTTACTGCGTAACCCTGACTGGGAAGGGTCCAGGACTCTGTTTTCTTTGAGGTATCGGGTTAGCTGTCTGTTGACGATCTTCTTGATGACCTTGGCTGGGAACGGGAGCAGAGAGATGGGCCGGAAGGTCTTGAGGTCTCTAGGGTCTGCCTTGGGTTTGAGCAGGGCGTTGATCTCGGCATGTTTCCATCTGTCTGGGAAGGTCGCGGTCTCGAGGGAGAGGTTGATGACGTTGCGCAGGTGGGGTGCGATGGAGCTGCTAGCTTTGTTGAAGATGTGGTGCGGGAATAGGTCTGACGGGGACCCGGAGTGGACTGTGCTCATGGTCTTAATGGTGCCATCGATGCTCACGCTGGTCCACGCTAGCGAGGGGTCGTTGTCGATGGTGTACGGAGGGTCTGTTGTGTTGCTGTCTGTTGGGGGTGTCTGGGTGATGAAGCTGTTGTGGATGTCTGCTATCTTGCGATGGGAAATAATGGCAAGGGAGTCACACAGGGCTTGCGACGGCGGGATGTCGTTGGTTTTGGAGCTGGGGTTGGAGAGTTCTTTCACGATGTTGAAGAGCTACTTGCCGTTGTGAACGTTGTTGTCGAGGTGGTCTTTGAAGGATGTCCTCTTGGTAGTCCTGATGAGGTGATGGTGGTTGCGGGTGGCGTCCTTGTGGGCTGCGTGGATGTCCGGAGTCTGTTCGCTGCACCATTTCTTCTCTAGTTTTCAGCCGGCTCGCTTGGAGGCTAGGAGTTCTGGGGTGAACCAGCTGGCCCTCTTGCTGGTGTCTCTGTGGGGGGGTTTCTTCAGCGGGGCCAGGGTGTTGGCGCAGTCGATCCAGCGTGTTAGGCTGTGGACTGCATTTTCGGTGGTTCGGTGTACGGAGGGTCTGTTGTGTTGCTGTCTGTTGGGGGTGTCTGGGTGATGAAGCTGTTGTGGATGTCTGCTATCTTGCGATGGGAAATAATGGCAAGGGAGTCACACAGGGCTTGCGACGGCGGGATGTCGTTGGTTTTGGAGCTGGGGTTGGAGAGTTCTTTCACGATGTTGAAGAGCTACTTGCCGTTGTGAACGTTGTTGTCGAGGTGGTCTTTGAAGGATGTCCTCTTGGTAGTCCTGATGAGGTGATGGTGGTTGCGGGTGGCGTCCTTGTGGGCTGCGTGGATGTCCGGAGTCTGTTCGCTGCACCATTTCTTCTCTAGTTTTCAGCCGGCTCGCTTGGAGGCTAGGAGTTCTGGGGTGAACCAGCTGGCCCTCTTGCTGGTGTCTCTGTGGGGGGGTTTCTTCAGCGGGGCCAGGGTGTTGGCGCAGTCGATCCAGCGTGTTAGGCTGTGGACTGCATTTTCGGTGGTTCGGTGGGTGGGCTAAGAGCGAGGTTTGCGTGTAGTTGGTCTTCTGTGATTTTTCTCCAGTTGCGGCGAGGGATCTGTTGGGTTCGGTTTTGTGTGGTGGGTTTCTGGAAGGAGAAGTGGATGCAGCCGTGGTCGGTCCAGAGGAGTTTGGTGGTGTGGCTGAAGGAGACGTGGGGGCTCGCAGAGGAGATGGGGTCAAGCGTGTGGCCAGCATAGTGGGTGGGTGTTGTGACGAGTTGCCTCAGTCTGAGGTTGGCGAGGGTATCGATCAGGGTTGTTGAGTTGCTGTCATTGTTGTTCTCAAGGTGAAAGTTCAGGTCTCCGAGGAGGATGTAGTCAGTGGCGATCAGGGCGTGCGTGCTGACGAAGTCGACGATGGAGTCGCTGAACTGGGGTCGGGGTCCGGGTGTCTGTAGATGAGGGTGCCTCTGAGGGTGGAGTTGGGGTCTGTGTGGATCTGGAAATGCATGTGTTCGGCGGTGCTGAGAGCGTCCTCGGTGCTGGTCGAGACCCTGATGCTGTTCTTGTGGACGATAGCAATTCCTCCTCCGAATCCGTTGGTGCGGTCTCTGCGGGTGACCTTGTAGCCGTCTGGGATGGCTATGGCGTTGTCGGGTGCGGAGGAGTCGTCTGGAAGGCGACGTCTGGGGATGATGTGTCAAGCAGGTCCCAGAGCTCGATGGCGTGTTTGCGTGCGGAGCGGGTGTTCAATAGCATGCATCGGAGGTGGTTGAGGTCTTTCTTGGCGGGTTGTTTGGCTGCTTTGAGGCTGGTGTATCTACAGTTCCGGCAGGTGAAGGGGCAGTGCGTGCCTTTCGGGGCGGCCTAGAAGCAGGTGTGGGTCCGTCCAGGGTTGAGAGCATAGAGTGTGCTGGCATCGTAGCGGTGGTGGTCATCGTGGTGGGTGCGGGGACCAGGGGTTCTGGAGCTGGGCACGGCCCGGGCGCGGACGGGCGGAAACGGGCTTGCCTTAGGCCGTGCAGCGGTCGCCATATATGGGGATGTGGGAGGGAGGAGCAGCTGGGAGGCGGGAGGCAGGGGCACTGAAGGGAAGTGAGGGTGGTGGGGCCGCAGGTGATGCAGCAGCAGGAACGGGAGTGGCAAGGGCACCAAGGCAGCTGGGCACCATCAGGGGCAGCGAGGGGGAACAGAAGGCAAGAAAACAAGCACAATCAGGAAACAGAGGCAAGAAAAACGAGCACAATCAGGGAACAGAGGCAAGAAAAACGAGCACAATCAGGGAACAGAGGTATGAAAAATGAGCACAATCAGCGGGCAGAGGCAAGAAAAACAAGCACAATCAGGGGGGCAGAGGCAAGAAAATGAGCACATCCAGGGGGCAGAGGCAAGAAAAACGAACACAATCAGGGAACAGAGGCAAGAAAAACGAGCACAATCAGGGGAGCAGAGGCAAGAAAAACGAGCACAATCAGGGAACAGAGGCAAAAAAACGAGCACAATCAGGGGCAGCGAGGGGGAGCAGAAGGCGAGAGAACAGGCACAGATAAGAATGCAGGCACAAGGGGGAGACAGGCGACAGCGGTCACAGACACCAGAAGGCAGTATGGGCAGTATAGGGAAGACAGACAGACAGCGACAGAGATACAAACCTAAGGCCTACCACTGGCCACCAGGGATGAGGCGCAGGTGGTATCCTGCGAGTGGAGGAGGGCCTCAACTTCTACAGCAGCGGCAGCTGGGGCAGGGGCAGGACACACAGGCGGAGCTGTGTGGTGGGGGAGCGACCTACCAGCAAGGTCACAATTTTAAAATTCACAATTTTAGTTTATATTAGGGTAATAATCCCTTCAGCCGGGTGCCAACACCTTTTTTTCTTTGCTGATCTAGGATGTTGAGCAAAGCCATTAATTGCTGGGATTTTGTTGCATAGCCACGTTTCTTGTAAACAAATGATCTCTGCACTTAGAGCTAACTGATATACAAGTTCTTGTTTAGCAGGATTTCCAAAACCATTTATGTTCTAAAATATGACCTTCAGGTTATGAGACGACCCTTTATCCTACTCAATTTCATTTAAACAGTTGTCTTCCCCATTAAACCCCAGGAAGGAGCCTGGGGGACTGGTTCTTTTGCTCCAATTCCCCCATAATTTGCTGATGTCTGTATTATTAACCACTATGTTAACATTTCCTTTATCACCCCCCTCTTCTTCTAACATCCTCACCTGTCTTTTGCCTAAACCTCCTTGACAATTTAGAAACCCTCCTCCTTGTTGGCTACTCTCCTCTAGTTCTCTATCTGGGATTATCCTTATCCCTTCCTTCAGTCACTCTTGCTCTGCTTTTCCAATTTCTGCCTTTACCAGGTCTGAGTATACTAAAACCTTAGTGATTGCCTTCCCTTTACAGTTATATCTAAACACCACTTGGTGCAGATCTTTAGTTCCAATTCCTCTCAAGCTGGGGCATTTTGCGAATGAGTATAGGAGCTATTTAGGTGTATAATTTTCCTTATTTTTTCCCCTGCTTCTCTGCTGGGACTGGTTCAAAGTGTTGCCACTTATTTCCTACTACCTCCATTTGTACCTTATGGGAGTTCATCCTTCCTTGCCAGTTGTTCTTCCTCATGCTTGCCTTAGCTGTACCCGTCTCTCAGGAGTTATTGGCTTCAGGCTCTCCCTACTGGATTTTGAGTGTGCCTTCC
The DNA here is from genome assembly GCF_964261635.1 of Lissotriton helveticus. Lineage (NCBI taxonomy): Eukaryota > Metazoa > Chordata > Amphibia > Caudata > Salamandridae > Lissotriton > Lissotriton helveticus. The sequence goes on along the minus strand of NC_136073.1, from coordinate 158,489,375 downwards.
TTAATTCTACTACAATATTCTTCTTGCTTCCTTTTTTTCCTTTCTTCTCCTTTACAACTTCCCTAGGGTAATTTGATTGTCTCTTCTCTTGGGAAACAAGTTCTAAAAAACCCTTTTCTTCCTTCCCTCTTTTTGTACCTTAACCTCATTTTAACTTTCTCCAGTAAGTTCTCGAAGAGCACACATGATGCTTTGGGGTTGCTCTCGGTTCCAGACAATTTGAAACCAGCTGCATGTTCCCTGTTACTGTTACAATTTGAGTGACCATTTTTGTCTTATCTATTTAGGACCATTTTAGTTGATACCCATTTTTCCTGTCAAGATTGGTTTCTCAAATTTCCGAGCAATCTTCTTGTTTTTTGCCCCTATTAACATTGAAATAAAAATAATTGTGTGATCACTATGAACATTGAGTATCTATATTCTCAAACCTTTCCCGCATAGAACCGGATAATATTACATAATCAATAGTAGCTTCATACTTGGTATGAGTAAAAATCTTATAGTGTTCTCCTGTTCCTGGATCCACCCCATTAAAAATGTCCAGATTTCTAGCGCAAAGCACCCTATTTAAGCTATTCCCGTAGTCATGGTATGTGAAATTGTAAATTGGCTCTCCCTCCGTGTCTTCTAGGCCACACATTTTATTCATTTTATATATACATGGCTGTGTATTAAAGTCACCCACCCTCACTAAGTTGATGGCTTTCTTCACATGGGCTCTGATGATTTTATTTAGCACTGAGTCTAGAGAGCCTACCACTGACTGTAAATCCCCAAAATGGTTATTTTAAAAATGTATTAAAAGCCAATCCTGGTCAGTGTCTCACTCTACCAGTAAAAAATGGAATTGCGGACTCAGGGTCAAAAAATGTTTTGATTTTAATTGGAAGAGTATTTGAGATTAGGGCTAGCAGACCTCCTCTTACTCTACCTGCAGAAGCTGGAACTGCGATTATTTGATACGAGTGATAACCATCTATATAGATAAGTTTCAGAGACCAAGACTCCTGGAAACATAGAATGTCCTGGTTCTGCCCAAGTGCTACCTAGAGGGTATTATCCAGTTTACTGGCTATGCCTGCCAAATTCTAAGAAGCTAACTTCACACTTAGTTTTTTGAGCCCCAGTCCAATGTTTAGAGCCATTGAAACTATCTTGATTGGATGCCAGGTATCCCGCTAATATCACCACCTGTATTTCTTGCTTTGGGTCTGAATCTGAAATGAATGGTTAATCACAAGCATCCAAATCTGTGAGTGGGGCAAATCTATTTTCATCACTCCCCCCTAAGTCGCCTGTATTGGCCATATTAGTTGGCTGTGGATATGTAGGGAACCTTGCAGGAGCAATGCCTAAATTGGCCATATTGGCCCTATTATATGACTGTGGATTTACAGAGAACCTAGCAGTAACAGTGCTACCGGGGATCTCATGGAAGACAAGGGCCAGCTACAAAATTGCTCCAACGGAGGAACAAAAATCCTGAATAGGGTGGCTTTATAAAGCTGAGCCAAAAGAGACCGAGCTACTGATTTATCATTTAAATTTACCACAACACAATCGCCGGGCTAAGCTTTGCTTAAAGGCTCACCTCTGGGTTAAACTTTGCTTTAAGGGCTCACCCACCCCACACACCCCACTCTCTTGCCATGATAATATGAAGATGCAAGCCTCTGGTCCTGTTATCGTGGCCCCCAAGGTGTGTGCTTAACCAGTGTAGAGATATATCCATAAGATGAGATGTAGATTTCCTTTGACCCTCTTTTAACAGCGGGACATTTACCAAGACCAGGACGAGTTGTGCTGCTGCAGGAGGAGGATCTACGGACTGATATGTTTGAATATTTAGCCCTACTTCACGTGCATGTGGAACTATTATGCCTTTTGGAGGGCGACCCCCTGCACCCCCAGCCCCCACACTCTGCTGTCAGCCACGGCCGGTGGTAGGTGTAACTGCAGGGCAGTGACGTAGGGAGGGGGAGGGGCAGGGTGGGGGGTTGTAATGTATGGATTACGGACTTTAACAGGTAAGTAAACATATAAATAAATAAAACGAATTTTGTTGCATGCACTGCATTGCATTTGGTGATGCAGTGAACACAACGACATTTGTTTTATTATTTATAAGTTTACTTACCTGTTAAAGTCCGTAATCCATACATTACTACCCCCAACCCTTCCCCTCTCGCTCCTTACGTCACCGCCCTGCAGTCACACCTACCACCGGCCATGACTGCCTGCTGTACATCCTCCTCAAAATAACTGGAGGGGTGCATGGTCAGTGTTAATCTTAAATCTGATTTAGTCTGCACCCTATTCATCTCATGTAGCATGTCTGGACGCTGTACCTTAAAATCTGGTGGGTGGGTGTTCTAGTTCCCCTTCTGCTTTACTCCTTTGTGTTTTCAAGGTGCTCCCCTGTCGTAAGGGGCATTCAAGGCCTGTCCCGGTATGTACATTTTTTTCCCAGATGGATAGGCATTCTTCAATTTTAGTTAATCTAAGCAGGATGGGCTAGAGCAGTGGTTCCCAAACTTTTGACTCCTGAGGACCCCCATTGAGTCACCACTGGAAGCCGGGGACCCCCAAGCAATTTGTTTGAGTTACATTTCAAACATTAAAACAGTAATTCGAAAAAAATACACATGTGTGCACACAAAACAAGTACTCAAAGTACTAAGAATTTTGGGGCCAGATGTACGACCATTTCATTAAGCGTCACGCAATTGGCGACATATTGCCAGTGGCAAATTGCGAGTTGCTAAATGAAATGTACAACAGTGTGTTTAACACTGTTTGGGATTCCCAATGGGGTCGCAAATTGCGAGGTTCATTAATATTAATCAGCCTCTCGCAATTTGCGAGCCCTTTGGGAATGGCAGCCCTCTCAGCGATGGTGGCCTGCAGGCCACCATGTCTCGGACTGCTTTTAAATAAAGCAGTTTAAAAAAATGCAGCCTGTTTACCATACATTTAAAAAAAAAAAAAAAAATGAAACGTTTTCCTTTCATTTTCTAAGGGCAGGCAGAGGTCCCTGGGACCACTGCCTGCCCTTAAAAAATAATTTGCATGCATTTGCAAAGGGGAAGGGGTCCCCTGGGAACCCCTTCCCATTTGCGAATGCATTACCATCTACTTGAAGTAAGTGGTAATTGTGACTGTTTTGCGACCGCAAAACATTTGTACATAGTTTTGAGACTCACTAGTAGTGTGGAGTAGTGTGGCTCACTGGTTAGAGGCAGCAGACCCGAGAGCAGAAGTCGGCCCGGGACCAGGGTTCGATTCCCGACGCGGCAGGGTCGTGGACCTTGGTCAGTGGACTCGATAATTCTCGCTTCGGTGCTTACTCTAATCAGGGATCACACTCGGCAACTCTGGGCATTAGCTTGCCTAATCTCCACAACGGCCCCACCAATTCCGGGGATGCCTGGCTCCACCTTGGGGACTCCCAGCAGGGACCATCCCACAGGGAAAGCCAGGACGGGTTCCCCAGAGTTATACAGCGCCGGGACGCCCCGTTGCTGGGGCAGCTGTGCGCTTTACAAATATACTACATTTACATTTACATTTACATTTACATATTTGGAAGGGAATGCCCCTCCCAAATAGCAAGTTGCAAAACCTATTTAGAGAGTCGCAAAAAAATTGTGACTCGCGAAATAGGCTATGTACATGGCCCAATAGGTTTTTGCATGCGCAAATGGGTTCGCGAACCCGTTCGCGCATATAAAAACAGATCGTACATCTGGCCCTTAGTATTTTATATTGAAGGAACAGTCCCTCTGTCACATGTATTTCATTTGTTGTATAGCATCTCTTATACCATTGTAGGATGTCAGAGCACTTTACATCACACACATATAGAGACATTGAATCGTACATGTAAATCAGTGTGTATATAAAATGTTTAAAGAGTGTTTGGTCTGGAAAAGCACAAACTCAGGATTCAGAACATAACACATTGGCTAGCATTGGCTTTAACATTAAAAATGTATTTCCACCCAAATTTATCTTTTTAGCAGCATCCGGATAATGAATAACTGGGACAAAATATAAGTTCCTAAATGGTACCATGCAGTTTGCAAGCAGGTCTTTGATGACAGTTTAAAGGTCCCTCTGCTACATTACGATTGTCACTTATGAAGTGCACTGTAATAAAGGAATCTCTGTGACAAAAGCAGTAACCACAAACCTAGGCGCATAAAATGCTGCTTTTTAAGATGCATGTTACACGTTCTTTGCAGTAGGCACATTAACCCTCTGTGCTACATTAGTTAAATCAAAGCTGCCACTGAACAAACCTCTCCTCACGCTCCAGCAGGTACATTAATCACTGGCTTTATCTTGACACTTTTATTGTTGCTTGAAAGCTGCTAATTATACAAGAAATGTTTCTGTGCTTTTAAAACTGTTGCCTACGGACCCCCTGGGAATGTGTCACGGACCCCTGGGGGTCCGCGGACCACAGTTTGGGAAACACTGGGCTAGAGTAAACTGGAGACCATCTTCTCTAGTTTTTGCCAAACAGCATCATCTTGCAATGAATACGAACGGGTGTCAGGCAAGGGTTCCACCATAGGATTTAAAGATTCTGTGAGTAGATGCTCTTATCACCCTAGTGATTCTCGTGGAGTTACGCTTCAAGTTTCTCCTGCCTCTCTTCCTTTAGGGTGCGGGTTGAGTAACTGAAATGCCAAAGAGGAGGGGCAGATTCTATTAAGTTCAACGGTGCACTACTTGAGAGAATAGGAGGAAGATTTGCTCTCTCAGTCCCTGCAGGTGATATAGTAGATGGCCCATTAGAAGATGAAATGGGATCTGTAGTGCATCTTCCCTCTTCCAAAGAAAGTCTGCGCTCAGTGAGCTCTATCTCCGTTGTCAAGACATTTGCCGCCCTCAATAAGAAGGCATCCAGAGTATTAACTATGAACGATCTGCACAACTCCGGTCTTTCTCCTACCCATTATATTACGTCCAGTTGTCCTTTGGAGCAGTGTCTTATATTTTCCAAGCCACCTATCGGGGGGGGGGAGCCCAGCCCGGCCCCCTCTAGGCTCGGTCAGGCGTGGACAGGCCATCTTTGGCCCAGGCTTTGCCCAGGCACGTCATGATGCGGGCTGGCGTTGTGCTAAACAAGTTTAGGCTACTGGCATTGTAAATGACAATGCCTTTTATTTATGTTTTAAAAATGAAAACAAAAATAAAAGGCATTGTTATTTGCAATATCAATAGCTCAAACTTGCGTAAATGCGGGGCCTATTGCATTGCAAATGCTTGTTTCCCTTACCTTCCAGTTAACTGGTAACTTGCTTCTTGCTGTTTTCGCTTGTCTTTTGTCGATGCTATATGTTTTTTACAGTAAGATACAAGCGCATTATCAGATCTGGGGCATACAAATTTCCGGGTCGTCTTAAATTAAAACTTTTAAAGTTCTACACAAGTGTACTTTTTACGTGCTCCATATAACACATTCCCTCCCCGCAGAGAGTAGTTTTCGAAATATATGCAGGTGAAACGGAATCTCCTTCGCAAGCGGCTTCTAAACAGCCATTTGTAATTATTCAGTTACAGGCTTGTGGTGAATCATTTCCTTCCGCAGCTCGTGTGGCCATCAATCATGTGAGGCACTGCTTTGTCTCTTCACACACAAGAAACAGGACAACACAGACAAGCATCTGTAACACACATTCAAAGGAGGATTCGTGTTTTCCAGGCACCCAAAAAAAAGTAGTAATGCAGAAGCACTTAAAATACAGTTCATACCCCATAAAGTGGGAGAGATTGAAGAGCATTCTAGCAAATGCTTTTCACAGACGCAATCGCTATGATGCAGACAGCGGGATCGCGCAGCGGGGTCGCCTTTCGCTTAGCCTGAGTCGTGCCAGAGTCCTGCCCGTCTGCGCTCGTAGGCGGCCGGGGCTGGACGGCTCAGGTTTGTTATATTCTGTTTTATTTTCTGGTGTTTGTCTATGCCGTTTTTAAATATGTTTATTTACACGTCGGCTGATCTACTTGCCCTACGCCCTCCGCGAGGCCACTGTTCCCATATTTTTCCTGGCGGTCGGACCTTAAGGAAAGGCTGTCCGTCATGCGGTTGGCGTCTCCCGGTTTTAAACGGTACCGGGCAAGACAATACATCTGCTCTCTTCCAGTGCCTTCTCCTTAATACCAGGTCTTTAAACTGTCATTCCCTTAATATTTGGAATTTGTTGCATAATTCCAATATTATGTGTTTATTCCTGACAGAGACATAGTTAGGTGAGTGCTCCGCACCGGACCTGGCCAACGCCATTCCTCCGAATTATAACATCTTTAGGAGGGATAGAGTGTCGGACAAAGGTGGAGGAGTAGCTCTTATTGTGAAAAAGAGTACTTCCTGTTCAACCTTTCCGGTGGAGAATATCCAGGGATGCGAAGCCCTCGGCTTCACCTTACATCTTTCCCCTCTCCAGGCCTGTACCGGGATTCTTTTATACAGAACACCGGGATCGACGGGACCTTTTTTTGATGAATTGCAAGTAGCTCTTTCAGTTCCTTGTCTTAGGTCTGATCACTGTATTTTTCTTGGAGATTTTAATGTCCATATGGACAATAAATGTGACCCTGACGCTACAAAACTTATTGACATCACGGCCTCGTTAGGGCTATCTCCGTTTTTGCAAGGATCAACACATAATAAAGGCCATACCTTAGATCAGGTATTCTCAACTAGACCTATTTTTGTATCCTCTATACAGCCAGTACTCTGGTCTGATCATTTTTTAATTTCTTTTTCTTTGCCTGTCACTGCCTTCATTCGGGAAAGAGAAGTAATAGAGGCCACGCAGATTTCGCGCCCGTTCCATCTGCTCTCGGGGGATATGCTATCGGAGGCTCTCACTACTTTTCCTTGCCCTCTTTTGGGAAATCTGGAAGAGAATCTTGCTCTCTTCCAAAAATGGCTTATAGCCAGATTTGAGACCTTAATCCCCGAAAAGAAAGCTAAATTAGGTGAGCGTAGACCGTCGGCCCCGTGGTTTACTCCCCAGTTGAGGATACAAAGACAGGAGTGCAAAAGGGCGGAGAGAGCTTGGAGGCGGGTTTACGATTCGGTTGAAAAATTGAAATTTCGAGCACTCATAAAAGCCTATCATCAGTCAATTTGGGATGAAAAAAGGGCCTATTTTGAACGTCGCATTGATGAGGCTGAAAATGTCTGCAAAGAAATTTACAAAGTGGTTCAGGACTTTATTTCTCCTGCCGTTTGTACTCCTAGTCTTACTCACACTGACTCTTGGATACAACAATTAGCCACCTTCTTTGTGAGTAAGATTACAACTATTCAAGCTTCTCTCTCCCTCTCTTGTTCACGACCGGATCTGAGCCATTTAATTTCATCATCTTTTGTGGAGGGTCAAGGCCCTTTCCTCTCTGAATTCCCTCACATGGGTCTTAGTACATCCTTGGATCTTTTGTCAGGTTTGAAATCTGGCTCTCCTTTAGACCCATGTCCGGCCAAATATCTGGGGAAAATGGCATCTGCCTTAAACACTTTGGTAAACCCTCTTTTGAATTCTTCCCTGTCTACAGGCGAGGTGCCTCAGGCATGGAAGCGCGCCATGATCTTACCACTGCTCAAGAAACCTACCTTGGACCCCCTCATCCATGCCAACTACAGGCCAATCTCCCTTCTCCCTGCTCTGGCGAAAGTGGCCGAGAGATACGCGCACAGGATAATTTCCAGTTTCATCGAAGGAAACGACCTGTTGCACGCCTCGCAATCCGGTTTCCGTGCTAATTTTAGCACGGAGACGGTTTTACTCGAGGTCACTGATGCCATCAGGGAAGTGCTCGATTCTGGGGGAAAGGCCATGTTAGTCATGCTTGACTTGTCGGCGGCATTCGACACCGTTCCTCACGAAGGCCTCCTTGTAAGACTCTGGGAATGTGGCCTTCGCGGAACGGTGTGGAACTGGCTTAAATCTTTTCTGGCCGACCGCCGGCAAACGATCTGGGCGCCTCCTTTTTCCGCTGATATGGCTCCGCTAGAGGTGGGAGTCCCTCAGGGCTCCATCCTCAGCCCTATGCTTTTTAACATCTTTATGGCCCCTCTGGCGGTAGTCGCGGAATCGTTTGGCTCCCAGATCGTGTCATACACTGATGACACCCAGCTCCTGTTCACATATGATAGGGGCGGGTCATTTAATGGCATACAGATCAGGGATTGTCTTGGTGCGGTATTTGAGTGGTTTAGATGTCATGGCTTAAAATGCAACTCCGATAAGTCGGAGCTCCTCTTTTTTGGCTGCGCTCCCGAACCCAATTGGAAATCTTGGTGGCCACAAGATATGTTTCCCCCTGATAATGTGTCCTCTAAGGCCAAAAATTTGGGAGTGATAGTGGATTGTGAATTATCTTTTGGGCCTCACATCTCGTGCCTCTCAGGAAAATGCTTTGGCATTTTGCGGATGTTGAGGAAATTTCTTCCCTTACTATCACTCAATCATAGGAAAGCAGTTGTCCAGGCCTTGGTCGGTTCTCGACTGGACTACGCAAATGTTCTTTTTTTGGGTTTACCAAAATATCTTTTGACCCGTTTGCAAGTAGTCCAGAACTCGGCAGCCCGAGCCATCTATGGACTCCCGAGGAGAGCTGGTGCCACTGTTTTATTGAACACCTTACACTGGCTACCTATCTCTAAGAGAATTCTCTTCAAAAGCCTGACCGTGGCCTTTAAAGCTCTACACGGTACCGGCCCCAAGTATATTGGGAAGCGTCTCTTCCGGTACCTACCTAGCAGGACCCTGAGGTCATCTGGTCTGTCCATGATGACAGTACCTGCAATTCGGCGTGCAAGAATGGAAGGTCGGTCTTTCCGCTACCTGCACCAAAGGCTTGGAACGATTTACCCTTGTCCCTGAGACAGGCTCCCTGTCTTTTTGCTTTTAGGAAAGACCTGAAAACATGGCTCTTTACGAAATAGATTTCTTCTCCTTCTGCTTTTGTTCTTTGCTGTTGTGGTTGTTTTTATCTGCTGATATTCTTCGCCAAAGCGCCAGGATGCTCCACGGAGTAGCCGTGCGCTATAGAAGAAATAAATTAACATAACATAACATAACATACATATGGTCAGGGACTGCCTGAGGATCCCCCCTTTTGTTAAAAAACTTTATTAACCAGGACATAAAGAGGGTTTTCTTTGGAAGGCAGGGGGTCTTTCGACACCCCGGCCGTATTTATTAAAACCTACAAAATAAATCAAAAATTGAAATAAACAATATTTACACAACTACGCAGAAAATCGTTACAATTGATATATACAGGTATCAGATGGCTAACCTTAACATACTTCTAGTACAAGGTATTTCCTATCCAAAAGTAACATATCAATCACATTATACATATTTATTTTCTGCGTACCTATTTGGGCCTACGGCAAGGTCAATAACTGGTGTCAGATCCTTATCACCAAACCACGCCATCCTGAAGGAGTGGGCATGCGCAGAGGGCCCATTTACCGTGAGGGTACTTATCCCCCCGGTTACCCCCGTACGCCCGACTAACCACGCCTTACTGTCGAAGTGCACATGCCAGAGGGCCTGTTTACCGTGAGGGTACTTCCGCCCCCCGGTTACCCCTGTACGCCCTACTAACTCCATTTTAAAGGGGGCCGTTGCATCTCTGCGCCATTTACTGGCGTCATTGTGCACGTGCGGGGTGGCCAACCAGCCTAGAGAAAGTGTGACTCTCCCCTCCCCCGTACCCATGTAGCCAACAGGCTGTAACTGCCCCTGGAGTTCTAGGAGAGACCACTTGTCCCTCCGTTTGGGTGACCCCATTCAAGAATGGTGCTGCCCCCTAAGGACCTTAAATTAACTGCTCACCAATCATGACCTTACCGCCTGACCAAGGAATAGCAATAAATACGATGATTGTTGACCTGTAAACGGGAGAAAGTTCTAAGAAACAGAAATGTGTTATTCAGACACTTTTCCTAAACATTAGCAGAAAAAGACTGCGAAAAACTTCATAACATACAATACCAATCATTTGCATCATGGGATGGTGGGCGGGGAAAAAGGAATTACAGCCTCCTAAAAGGCTGGAGGGGCAGGCCGCGGTGCGCGGAGTCAAAGAGGCAGACTCCCGCGCTCCACGGCCTTTTAACCCCTCTTTTGCCAGGCCGGATCTAACCGGCCTGGCCTTTGTACCATTGTGACCCGGAAGTGATTGCATCACTTCCGGGTCGCTCAGGAACCCGGGATTCAATCGACGCACGAGGCGCCAACGCGTACCGGGTGGGGGCGGTGCACCCTGCCATACGTGCAGCGGGGCCGATGTCGGCGCCGCCTTTCCTTATGGTCAGGGACTGCCAGAGGACCCCCCCCCCTTTTGTTCACAAACATTATTAACCAGGACATGAGAGGGATTTCTTTGGAAGGCAGGGGGTCTTTCGACCCCCTGGCCGTATTTATTAGAACATACAAAATAAATCAAAAATTTAAATAAACAATTTTTACACTATTACGCAGAAAATCGTTACAATTGATATATACAGGTATCAGATGGCTAACCTTAACATACTTCTAGTACAAGGTATTTCCTATCCAAAACTAACATATCAATCACATTATACATATTTATTTCCTGCGTACCTATTTGGACCTACGGCAAGGTCAATAACTGGTGTCAGATCCTTATCACTAAACCACGCCCTTCTGAAGGAGTGCACATGCGCAGAGGGCCCGTTTACCGTGAGGGTACTTATCCCCCCGGTTACCCCTGTACGCCCGACTAACCACGCCCTTCTGTCGAAGTGTGCATGCGCAGAGGGCCCGTTTATCATGAGGGTTCTTCTCCCCCTGGTTACCCCGTACGCCTGATTTCCAAACGCCCTTCTGTCGAAGTGCGCATGCGCAGAGGGCCCGCTTACCGTGAGGGTACTTCTGCGTCCAGTTACCCCTGTACGCCCTACTAACTCCATTTTAAAGGGGGCCCTTGCATCTCTGCGCCGTTTACTGGTGTCAATGTGCACGTGCGGGGTGGCCAACCAGCCTAGAGAAAGTGTGACTCTCCCCTCCCCCGTACCCATGTAGCCAACAAGCTGCAACTGCCCCTGGAGTTCTAGGAGAGACAACTTGTCCCTCCATTTGGGCGACCCCATTCAAGAATGGCGCCGGCCCCTAAGGACCTTAAAGTAACTGCTCACCAATCATGACCTTACCGTCTGACCAAGGAATAGCAATAAATACCACGATTGTTGACCTGTAAACGGGAGAAAGTTCTAAGAAACAGAAATGTGTTATTCAGACACTTTTCCTAAACATTAGCAGAAAAAGACTGCGAAAAACTTCATAACATACAATACCAATCATTTGCATCATGGGATGGTGGGCGGGGAAAAAGGAATTACAGCCTCCTAAAAGGCTGGAGGGGCAGGCCGCGGTGCGCGGAGTCAAAGAGGCAGACTCCCGCGCTCCACGGCCTTTTAACCCCTCTTTTGCCAGGCCGGATCTAACCGGCCTGGCCTTTGTACCATTGTGACCCGGAAGTGATTGCATCACTTCCGGGTCGCTCAGGAACCCGGGATTCAATCGACGCACGAGGCGCCAACGCGTACCGGGTGGGGGCGGTGCACCCTGCCATACGTGCAGCGGGGCCGATGTCGGCGCCGCCTTTCCTTATGGTCAGGGACTGCCAGAGGACCCCCCCCCCTTTTGTTCACAAACATTATTAACCAGGACATGAGAGGGATTTCTTTGGAAGGCAGGGGGTCTTTCGACCCCCCGGCCGTATTTATTAGAACACACAAAAAAAGTCAAAAATTTAAATAAACTATTTTTACACAATTACGCAGAAAATCGTTACAATTGATATATACAGGTATCAGATGGCTAACCTTAACATACTTCTAGTACAAGGTATTTCCTATCCAAAACTAACATATCAATCACATTATACATATTTATTTTCTGCATACCCATTTGGGCCTACGGCAAGGTCAATAACTGGTGTCAGATCCTTATCACTAAACCACGCCCTTCTGAAGGAGTGTGCATGCGCAGAGGGCCCGTTTACCATGACGGTACTTATCCCCCCGGTTACCCCCGTACGCCCAATTAACAACTCCCTTCTTTCGAAGTGCGCATGCGCAGAGTGCCCGCTTACCGTGAGGGTACATCTGCCCCCCGGTTACCCCCGTATGCACTACTAATTCCATGGAAAGGGGGCCCTTGCATCTCTGCGCCGTTTACAGGCATCATTGTGCATGTGCGGGGTGGACAACCAGCCTAGAGAAAGTGTAACTCTCCCATCCCCTGTACCCATGTAGCCAAAAGGCTGTAACTGCCCCTGGAGTTCTAGGAGAGACCAGGTGGCCCTCCATTTGGCCGACCCCATTCAAGAATGGCACTGGCCCCTAAGGACCTAAATTAACTTCTCACCAATCATGACCTTACCGCCACAGGCCAGCGTTGTTGACCAACTATCTGGCACCCCCTACCCTCCTACACTGAAAGGTCATGCCCTGCCTCAAAAATTCCCCTAGCCAAACCATTATATTTTTTAGCCCAACTATCAGGCCCTACCAGCTCACTGCAAGGTCATGCCGTGTCCCTATATGCGCCTAACTAGGCAAGACGATCCCCTGTGACTGCTTCATCCCCCGTTGTGAACAAATGGACACCGTCTTCTTAATAAGCACGGTTCCCCCCATATCCACCCCTGTGCTATAGTCTGTAAGTGTCAAGCCCTAGGTAACCTCAGCCGTTTGTTACTAGGTATGTTTCCAATGGCCTCACAGACTCGCTTCCTCCCCTTGGAGGCTCAGGAATGTCTGGGTGTACCCTGGTGCACCAACAGGTCACCTCACTATACACCACTAAGTGGGCCTAAAGATCTGTCTGAAGGTTTCATTCCCTACTCTGGATGGACAGACACCATCTTTGGAATCCCAGGAGTCGCTGTGACAGGGTGTATCTTGGCCCTAGACGTGAAAAACCAACCTACTTCAGTGTTCCTGACCACCCAATCCTGCTCAAGTTGCAGGTTATAAAGCTGGGGCTGGCCTACTCATAGGCACTTGACACCCCCTCTTGGAGCCACTACCTGGCCTCCGTCATCAGCATCATGGTGTACCAGATATTCACGCCTCCACCGTCAATGCTAATCGTTGTTGGTGCAACTATACCATTGTAAGGCTAAGCCCTGTACAAGCCTACCTTCCTATTATGGAGCCTCCTAACACCACCCAGTGTCAATTATGAAGGCGCCCGCGAGCACAGGCGCCGTCATAGCAGTAACCGTTTCACATCAAGGGTGTTGTTGTGACGCCTCTTCCGCAATTCTTGTGCTCCTGGTCAAGCTGTGACGGTATACACCTGTAATGCAGTGCACTGCCCATCTCCCACAACTGGCAACACAAATGGGTGACAATTACACACTTCAACTACAATGCATGTGTAGCACCTTCTCATTTTGGCACCGCTTGATCCGTTGAATTGAACGCCCATCACACTTGATGCCTTTGCTTGACCCTCCCGTTCTGGGTGTACAGGTCCCCTTGGCTGTCCACATCTTGCAGTCGTTGCAGTGTGGAGCACATCCCAGGTATCCGCCATGGATCCAGTCATACATACATGAAAAAACAAACAAACAATTAGTGTTTCTGGCTTCCTGACAAAAGATCCAGTACACAGGCCCGTATTACATTGTTGTCACATGCTAAGCCTTAGCTAATATTAAGAACAGATGCATTCCCATCAAACTTGCAACTGCGAGTGTTTAGCATAGCATCAGTTTGTGTCACATGCGGAGCATTTAAATGAGTGTTTCTGTAAGGGCGCCTGGTAGTATGACCTCCATGAAAGAATAGACCTGGAGTCTACAGTGAATGCAATAGCCCCTCCATGATTACTTATGGACAGTACACAGTGGGAAGTGCAGTGAAACAGCGCATTCATGGTTACTAAAAGGTATGCTGCAGCCCAGCACATTTCTTCCCAGGCCGATGCAATTCCCGAAGTCTTGTCCACACATACATGAGTGGGGGTATCTGTGTGACATGGCACCCCCCAAAAGCTTACGTGTACCACCCCTTGGTGCCTAAGGCTTTAGAAACAGGCCCCGCATTTCAATGTACCTCCGCAACTGCGCGCAGGGATACCCTTGGGGTATGATAGCACGGCCTGGGGTTTATTGTTTTGACGTCAATGTTAAGAGTGTACCTCCCCGAGGCCATTGCCAAGTAGACCTGACCTCCCTGACATGTAAAGAAGTTGCTGTAATATACTAAGCATACCTCCCTCAGTAAGTATAAACCCCTTGTTGAAACCTGGAGTCCGCCCCAGAGGTAACCTACATGTAAAGAAAAGAGTTGGACCATATTTTGCAATTCACTAACTACGTGAGCTGACCCTACAGTGATAGGTCTGAGAACACATTTCACAGGTACCCACTGTGGGGTGTCCTACCGGTGGTGCAAGCCCACTACCAGCATTTGGCTTACAGGCCATGGCACCCCCCCCCCCCTTATAGCTCCAGAAAACCGTAAACCTAGTTACTGTTACAATTTCCACTGAGGGCACCTGCCGTATCTACAATGAATCAATAGCGCCTTCATGGTTACTTAAGGAATGTATAGCGTATAAAGTGGAGCTCTTTCATTCCCTTATGCAAGATTCCCCCCGCTAAGTCCAGTCCCATTTCCCTTACATGAGCAACATTGACGTCGCACTACCAAATGAGAGCGCTTGTAATTAATGTAATAATGTGTCTGCTCTTTTCAGGACTGGTTGACCTGAAGCTAAGGGACTTGGAGCGTTGTGAATCAAGCACAGTTGAATAAGACATGATGTTGAAAGCCCATAACATCACTTCCAATGTCTGCTGTTCTATCAAAGTCTTTAGGCATAGGATATAAGATCAAAAGGGACACAGGGCCAGATGTAGGTAGCCAAATACCGGTCGGTAACGGCCGAAAATTGGTAATTTAGGCCGGTACCGACCGGTATTTGGAAAATGAGATGTAGGTGGGCTTTTTACCGATTCGGTAATTTACCGAATCGGTATTTTAAGGAATCGGTAAATTACCGATTCCTTAAAATACTGAATCTGTAAATTACTGATTTTGCTATGTAGGGAGCACTCAAATGAGGGTTTTTCCCATTTTAGGATTCGTTATTTACCACCAACTACAAGTTGGTGGTAAATAATGAAAACCTTGGAAAAAGCATTTTTTTTGCTTTTCCAACAGTGCCATGTTGCAGACATACATGCCCTTAGGGCATGTATGTCTGCAACGTGTGCACCCATACACAACTGAGGGGTGCAACAGGGTGTCAAAGTGACACCCTGCCACCCTTCAATGTTTCCCCCAATTACCGAATCGGTATTTACCGATTCGGTAATTGCCATTCATTCCTATGGGCCTCCAGGCCCATAGGAATGAATAGCAATTACCGAATCGGTAAATACCAATTCGATAATTACCGAAACTTACCGATTCAATAATTTTTTAGGAAAAAATACCTACATCCCATTTGCCTGTTCTTAAATACCGAAACGGTATGATTCGGTATTTAAGAATCGGTAATCTGGGATTATCTACATCTGGCCCACAGTCTTTTGCTAGTTCAGCAGCAAAGACTTTATTTATTTATTTATTTATTTATTTATGGGTTTATATAGCGCTTGAGTCACTCCGCCAGGAGTATCTCTGCGCTTTTTGACCGGTAAATCAGCAGACATAATGTAGGGATGGAATTAGATTTCATTTTTGAATAAGATAGTTTTTAGAAGTTTACGGAATATTAGGTGCTCTTTGCATTGTCTTAGAGCCAGGGGTAATTTGTTAAGTATAGGATTAGTACAGTGCTATCCATGCAGAGATGTAAAAATAGCACAAAGCCTTTTACCACTCCAGGCACTAGAATACAGCTATGGTTTTTGGTAAAATACCATCCAAGCCAACCTGCCATGATTAAAGCAACCCCTGACATGTGGTCCTTACCCAAGGGAGCACCCAGTTCAAGTCTAAACAAAAAACACCGTTCAGAAATAAAGTGCTGCATAAATTATGCAATAAAGAAGCAGAGAACACTGGGTAGTTCTTAAGTTTAGATGGAAAGCAGCTCCCGTATAGAGCACTCCCAACATCAGCGGCACACTAAATTTGCTCACCCCATGTGCCTTGCTGAGCTTAGCGTTTTGGTCTCCCGATAATAATAAAGGAGATAAGAGTCTTTTACACACTACTGGTTTTCCAGGCCCATAATAAAACTAAAAAAATCCCCTACTGTTATGTGTGTTATTCCCATTGATTTAATCCCCTGGTAAAGACACATCTAGGTACAGGGAAACAGGCTGGGACTGCAAATTCCACTTCACACCATCGCTCCGCCCTAGTCTTAGATACACTTTAATCACAAGGAGGACCCAAAACAGGGAGATTAGCATAGAGAATTTCAAAGATTGTTTTAACTATAAAACAATGGCTATACTCAAATTTATAATTGCGAAACCAACATTCCACCCAGCAACAAATCAATTATAGATTTTTAGGACCAAATACGATTCTCACATTCCAGAGGCAATAAAGAAGGTTGCAAAATGTTTGTGAAACCATGACTCAAGTGATGAAATGAAGCAGCCAGAAAGCCAAGACACCCCAGACAATGCATTTTTAATAATATTGATGCAGGTATCAATTACCGTACACTTACACTTCCTTTCTCTTCTACAGTTTTTTTGTAGCATTTGCTTGGTCTGAGGGCATCAAGGCGCTTAAAATTGGAACCAGATGTAACACAGTTTTAGGAAAGTTGAAAAAGTAGGCCAATATTCATACCTCTACTGAGTCAAACTATGTTATTACACTGCTATCTAATAGGCCAGGAATCTCCAACCTTTTGTTTTACAATAGCTGCTTATGCTCCATAAAACCCATGGGCAGCGACTAATATTATTAGTGACCACATCAAACATGATCTCATTAGTGGCCACAATATGCGAGATTACCCGCAATCACCTCGGTGAAATACACAATGTTACCAGTATTAAGGGAAACAACTTCGACCAGGCATTAGAGTACTGTCCCAGAGACTAGCCAAAAATTGGCACAACTAAAGCACTACCTCAGCTGTCAGATATAGCCACGTGCAACAGGGGTCTCACTGGAGCACCTCACAACCAGCAGGTGCAAAATGCTCACAGGCATCGGGGACTCGCATAGTAATGTACTCTGGGTAGTTGGGTTGGCGGGGGACTCAGGGACCAGCCAAACTCGGGGCACCAGGAAAGCAAAGGGCCAGGCACTCTAGACAAGCTCTGTGAAAGCTTGACGGAATGAATTGATGAATGGGCGATTGAGAGCCTGGCTTGATACAGACAGGTTGCAACAGTGTAAATAGAGCGACACTTCTTCCGAGCTACCCCTCACTCATAAACCTTAAGTGCCTTTCCTACTTTTACCATGGCTTAGTAACACTAGTCTGTGATCACATTTGCTCCCTCAATTAGCGGTTATTAATGCATAATGTGCACCTTCATTTATTAGCTATTTCTCATTACATTGAAAGGATTGCGCCACCACCCAGGAAGCATCAGTGCATGCTGATATTTTTACCAAGTACAGTGCAAGGCTCACTGAGCCGCTTTGTCTTGTACACACGAATGGTGCAAAAAAGGCTCCTCTCGGGCCGCCCGGAAACAGAGCTGGCTGCGCTGCGGCGAAAATGAAAGGATGCCCCGATGAACCAGGAGGAGGAGGTGTAATTAACAGGGCACACTGCGCATCTGAGGGGAGCTGTTGGGGTGTGAGACAGAGGAAGTGAGAGCGGAAGTCTCAAAGGTCCCACCAACCGAGGCTTGAAAAGGCCAGAGAGCTGCATTCCAAAGGAAACTAGGGCCAGAGATGGGCACGAGATGGGCACGACAGTATAGTCTTCAGCCTAGCAATGTTATGCCACAGAGTGAATAACATTAGGGAAAAAATGCATACCCTACCTGAACCAAGAAACCATTTTGTATAGCAGAGCTTACGGAAAGGTACATAAGTCTAAACTCAGTTCTCAGGCAAACAGTGCGCTTCACAAAATGAACAGCAGCGTTACTTGAGCAGCATTACAACCTCCACAGCAT
This sequence comes from Lissotriton helveticus, assembly GCF_964261635.1. Classification (NCBI taxonomy): domain Eukaryota; kingdom Metazoa; phylum Chordata; class Amphibia; order Caudata; family Salamandridae; genus Lissotriton; species Lissotriton helveticus. Next base: position 158,471,255 of record NC_136073.1, on the reverse strand, counting down.
CCGCACTACTAAGTGCACCTCAATGTCCTTGCAGGACTTGAAGCCCCAGACCCGCCTGCAACGCTGAATCACAGACAACATGACGTCACCCAGGCAGAGATAACGCACTCCTGCAAGTAGTTTAAAGAAAAATCCCATATTACCAATGAGGACCAGCACAGCTCAGGACGGATTATGCCCAAAAACCCTCATCGGAAACATATTACCCCCTAAACGATACCGCACAGATTACCAATTGACACAACATAAACTTTTCTTAGTTGCCCATTACTGCAAGCCTGTACTCCTCACGCTTGTTTGGGGATAAAAAATGCCCACTGCCTGTATGGGCCTACGATGGGATAGCGCAGCATACGCATCCCCATGCTCACCTCTAATGACGAAATTTCCGCACCGTTAAGCATGACACGTCGATAGACCCTCCGTGCCCCTATCCTCCGCTGTTCCCAATAATATTTGTCCTGCTTCTCATGGAGGCGCCGCGTCGCTTCAAACATTGCCTTTGCGATCACCGTGCGCTCCAAAGGGGGTCCTCGCGCTGAACGAACGGTTCACCGGGTACCTACAGAGGGGTAACAAAGAGAGAGCAGCACGATTCCAACGAAGGGGAAAATTGCAGCCGAACTGCCAATGACTCGCTTCTCCTCAAGAAAAAACGACCTGTATTGAAAAAAGGAAAAAGGAACTACAGCCTTCTAGAGGCTGGAGGGGCAGGCCGCGGAATCAAAGAGGCGGACTCCCGCGCTCCACGGCCTTTTAACCCCTCTTTGGCCAGGCCGGATCTAACCGGCCTGGCCTTTGTACCATTGTGACCCGGAAGTGATTGCATCACTTCAGTGTTGCTCCGGGACCCGGGATCCAATCGACACACGAGGCGCCAACGGGTACCGGGTGGGGGCGGTGCGCCCTGCCATACGTGAGGCGGGGCCGATATCGGCCCCGCCTTTCCTCACGCAGATGTTCAAACATTTGCACTACAAAAGGACGCCATGCATATCAAGCAAGTTGAAAGAGCGCTTACTTTGTAACAACGTGGCATCAACTACCCCTTTCCTAATAAAGCACAAGCCTGGGCTCTTTGAATGCAAAAGAGGGAGGGGTCACTTTCGGATTTGCTGAGACAGACAGGATATCACACATGGGTACACTGAGGCGAGACATTTGTCTGGAAAAACTGGCTCATCTGCCTTGTAGTCTGTGAGGCCCTATGTTTGAACACGGATCGGTTTACCTTAACTACTGATGGAAGTCACATGGGGCAAACAAAGGGAGAGTATGTGGCGTATTAACCAGAGCTGCAGAATTTGGAACTAAGTAACATGTTTCAAGTCTCGGCTTCGGGTCAAAATCCTGTGATTCAGGGCAAATCACTCAATATCCCGTTCCTAAAAAAAATGTGTCCTTGTGTAATGTAACTGGTGCTCATGTAAGGCGCTCGAATACCTTTGGGTCGAGTTCAGCCTATATAAAACTGCAACCAAAAAAAAAAAAAAAGCGTGGCTGACCTTTTAGCATAGTAGTACTAGAGCAAATAAAGTAACCAAACGCTCAACTTGGATCCAAAAATGTAAACGATTTCTGTGGAGGGTGTACACATACATGCTAACTTACCCGATTCAGGCGGGATACTCCAAGTTTTGGAAGCAAAAAATGTCTTTGTTTTAGCTGTCTCTTGCCTAAAATTGCCTCTGCTTCCGTAGAAGGCAAAGGGGAAAATATTTTTTTCTTCCAAAATCTCCCACTTCCCTATTCAAAATGTTGGCGTGTATAGATAGATGTGCTTCTGTTTTATACATGTGACATGTGAAGCAAAATTAGCCTAACATTCTCAAAGGCTATAGATGTCAACCTAAACCTTTTGGCTATGCCAATGCTTTTTACTGATGCTAGTGAGCCTCGGCAAAAAATACAATAAATAAAAGAGGCAAGAGGACACAGTTGCTGTTGCCTGTCCCTTCATTTTGTAGATGCGAGCAAGCATCGCCACACATGCATGCAACTGAGGATAGGGCCATTAATTTTTTTTTAGGGCTCGCCTGCTGATGCGCATAGCACATAGCTGGCGAAGCTCTATAGTAGCTTATCCAGGGTTTAACCAAGCTCGATTTCACTGGCGATTTCTTGCAGTGCATGTGCTTTTTAGGTCATTGCGCAAGCGCAAGCCCTAAAAAGGCGTGCACAATGCCACCAGCCGCCTGCCTGCCTGCCTCGCATTACCACATCAAAGGCAGCCCAGCCTCCCTCAAGCTTCTCAGCGTGCGCTCTGCCTCGGGCCGGCATTTCTCCTCCCCTTATTATTCACGGCCGGCCGGCCGTACTTTCAGTCTCCTTTTATGCTCTTTGATGCTTGTTTTAATTAACTTTCAACTTAAGCGCTACATAAAATACTCAAAATCAAGGAATAAAATTACAACTTTCATTCATGGGAAGAGACAGCAATATTAATATAGAATAGCTGACGTAGTATCAGATTTTTCACATTTTAAGTAACGAGCTCAATTGCATCCAAAAACTGTTAAAATTTCAACTTCATAATTAAAACATAAAGGTGCCGTCTAGTGTTTACAATTATTAACATTTAATGCTGGTTGCGCCACTAAAATATTACTTTGCAATAAAGTAACAAATGAGCCAGGCAGTGTCCTCTTCCCGTTGGTTCCTCTATTCACTTTCCGTTCGAAGCTGCAAACATGGAGTACTGTTTGCTGAGAGTGAGACTGGACTCTTGACTGTGACAGCAGGAGGCCTATTTGGAAAAAAAATGCCCTATCGCAGATTGTTAAAGACTTTGCTTCTCAGTACCACTCCAGCCTGCAGTAAATAATATCATTGCGCTGTTCGGCGAATCCTTCGGAGGTGTCGGTGTGTGTGTGCAATCTCCGTGTAAAACTCCTACACAGCTGGAATTTGCTTTAAGTAAACTCATTTCTTCGAGTTAGGGGGTAAACAAAAGATACAGTACATAGTCTGTAGCCATGGGCAGCATTCCTATATGCCACAGTTGCATGTCGATCTCTCGACAATGAGCTGAGCTCGTAAAAAAAACACTTCCGCACCATCTCTTTGCACACCGGTCATAAAAACAAAGCCCTTTCCACTGCCCTTCCACCACCTACAGGGCACGGAGAGGCACACAGTCCAGTCCAACAGAGCAGAAAACAGCACTGGAGGTGCCTTCACTAGGACACCATGGGTACCGGTTGACAGCAGCCTCTCGCAGGCTGTTACTGGCCAGTTCCAAGCAGCTTCCACCTCTCTCTCTAAAGGCTTGCAAAAATCCCGTACCCTGTCCAGGGAGCTGACAGAGGGCGTAGTATAAAATGGTGCACCAGTTGCAGGGTACAGGAGTAACTGGAGTTACTGTCAGTCCCTTCCTCGGGCACTCAACCTCTGGGGCTCCAACAACATCATGGCCCCTGTGCAACTGGAGACCAGCGGCATCCTCCACTCCTCTGCCACCTCCTCTGTGTTCCGTCATGGCTGCTGGAAGCACCGGCTACAGGATGAGCACCCTAATAGATTTTCTCCTGCAAACAACTGACCAAGATATTACGGTGCTTTCTGATCTGTAAGTATTTCAGAACCCAAGTTCTATATCTTCAGATGCCACTGCACCATTTTATTTTATTTCTTTGTTACACATTCTCCCATTCTGTACCATACTCGTTTTACCTTTCCACTTAACTCTCCTTGCCCCACCGGGATGCACGTTTAGCCTTACATTTTTAAATTTGACTGAAGTCTATCAATCTGATGTCAAACAATCATGAAAAAGTAAAGAGCAGCAACTGAATAAAAGAGCTTTACACGGTTGCACAAATACAAACAAAAACATATTTAGTTACTCCCAATTTTGGCAAGTAATGGGGTGTGGTACTAAGAGTTAAAGTTAGTTGCTCACTAGGGTATGCTGGCTTTTAAAATTCTGGTCTTCTGGTTCTGAAGTGGACATGTTAGAGACTTTAGTGAGGCTTTATTCTACAATTAACCCCTGGAGTTATTGGTGGTGTTTGCAGTCGGGTATCACAGAACAGCTTTTTAAACTTTAATTAACCTATGCTCACTATTGGCCTAGTTTCTAAAACGAACAATGGAATAGGCTGATGGCTGCAGAATTTGCTGGTGGGATGGCAATGGGAAACTTTAATACACGCCATGAAACAACGCCACCAAGGGACAGATGTATTTAGTTGAATTCACAAAGTCTCATAGGTGGCCTTATATGCTCAATCATGCCATGTGTACAACAGCTCTACTCACTTCTCTAAGTGATAAAAGCCCCAATACAAAATGTATTTAGGCAAGGCAGAGGAAAACAAGACAGATTTGGGTATTGTGCCAATCTAATGCTTCAAGGTAAATGACAGCACAATTGCATTTAGCTTTCAATTGTGTCTCCTCCGTTGGCCCTTTCGTCTCATCCCCTTTGTCTCTGTGCATCGCTCTTCTGTCTCTGTTCCCCTGCAGACGTTTCTTCCGCCCCCTTAGCTCACTCTCTCCCGCTCACCCTCACTTACCCTCTCACCCCCAGACACACCCTCACACTCACTTACCCTCTCACCCTCACACACACACACCCTCCCTCACTTACCCTCTCACCCTCACACACCCTCTCACCCTCACACACACACCCTCACACTCACTTACCCTCTCACCCTCACACACCCTCACACCCACACACCCTCTCACCCTCACACACCCTCACACCCACACACCCTCCCTCACATACCCTCTCACCCTCACACACCCTCTCACCCTCACACCCCCTCACATCCCCTCACACTCCCATCCCCTCACCCTCCCTCCCATCCCCTCACCCTCCCTTCCTTCCCCTCACCCTCCCTTCCATCCCCTCACCCTCACACCCCATCACCCTCACCCACCCTCTCACCCTCACCCACCCTCTCACCCTCACCCACCCTCTCACCCTTACCCACCCTCTCACCCTCACACACCCTCTCACCCTCACACCCCCTCACCCTCACACACACCCTCACCCTCACACACCCTCACTCTCACACCCCCTCACCCTCACACCCCCTCACCCTCACATCCCCTCATCCTCACCCCCTCATCCTCACACCCCCTCATCCTCACCCTCACACCCCCTCATCCTCACCCTCACACACCCTCATCCTCACCCTCACACACCCTCATCCTCACCCTCACCCACCCTCTCACCCTCACCCACCCTCTCACCCTCACACACCCTCTCACCCTCACACACCCTCTCACCCTCACACACCCTCTCACCCTCACACACCCCCTCACCCTCACACACCCCCTCACTCTCACACACCCTCACCCTCACATCCCCTCACCCTCACACCCCCTCATCCGCACACCCCCTCATCCTCACACCCCCTCATCCTCACCCTCACACACCCTCATCCTCACCCTCACACACCCTCATCCTCACCCTCACACACAGCATCACTCAGCGCAACCACAGCATCACTCAGCGCAACCACAGCATCACTGGTTCAAATATGTTCTTTCAATGTTTCAAACTGTTTTCAAGCTTTCACGCTTTATTACAAATCCCAAAAAGATGTTAATATTTCACTTCTGTTCTTGGATTTTCGTCACAATAAAAAACACTGAACATAATCTTCACAAAAGTTATTTACAAAAATTTAAGCTATTGCCATTACAAATTAAATAAATTATTTAAGTATTAATAATTTAAAAAAATTAAAAGCCATTGTTATTTGTAATATCAATACATCTAAGTCACGTAAATACAAAACATGTTGCATTACAAATGCTATAGGTGTCACATTTGCGAAAGTTATAACTATTGGCATTGTAAATGACAAAGCTATTAATTTAGCTATTTTAAAAAATAACACATAAATAAAAAAAATTCATTTATAAGACCAATAGCTCAAACTTTCCTAATGCGAGCCCTATTGCATTTCCAATGCTTGTTTTATTTACCAACATGACTGGCACAAAAAAGATCGGCAAATAATTAAACAAAAAGTATGTGGAAGAACTTTTCGTTTAGCAGAGCGCCCGTCAGTAAACGACAGTTGCCCAAATCTCCAAGGAGCAAAGGTACAGGGGGTGGGGTGAAGAAAATTACTGTGGGCAGGGGGAAAGGGAGCATTTGAGTCACACAAAAGCACTCGTTAGAGCCCAGCAGCAAATGGAAGCTGACAGGCTACAGAAAAAAAGTTAGATTAATGTAGTAAGTAGGAGGACCACGAGGGGGACAGAAGATACTGGGGGGCAGTGAAAGGAAAGCACCCAGGGTGGGCAGTTAAAAAAATATAGCTTAATTCTGCAGCAGTGCCACCCTTCACTGCCTTTGATGTAACTTCGAAGATACTCGTTTTAGTTTTTGCACAGTCTCATAATATCAGAGCTGAAGCATTTTCAAGATTCTGGACAACGAAGCCATAGTTGCTTATTTTATCTGACCCAACTAACAACCATTGGCAACGCTAATAGCCATGACTTGTTATGTTATGTTATGTTATGGAATCTTGTATAGCGCATGGCTACCCCAACAGCAGGGCGTCCCAGCGCTTGCGGACATGCCAGAGGCTAGTACGACAGAGAGTGTGCTAGATTGAAGCAAACAGCCAGGTTTTTATAAGTTCTCGGAATTGCAGGTGATTTGAAGTGGCCCGAGCTTTTGGGGGAATAGAATTCCAAAGCCTAGGGGCCAGATACCTGAAGGAGCGGCCACCGGCTCTACTCCCCCGAATCCTGACAGTGCGAGCTAGAAAAAGGTCCGCTGAGCGGAGTGCGCGCGTGGGAGTATAAAAGGAACAGAGTCCCTTCAGAGTTTGGGGGCCAGCGCTATACAAGATTTTATGAGTAAGGCAGAGGGTCTTGAATTGAATGCGTTGCTGTATTGGCAGCCAGTGTAGTCGTCGGAGAAAGGGGACTTGTGACAAGTTTTGGGTAGAGCAAACAGAACGCGAGCAGCAGCGTTCTGTGCTCTTTGCATCCTATTTATCACAGTCATATTGGAGCCTAACATGAGGGCATTACAATAATCCAGGTGAGATAGAACTAATGCCTGGACTATAATCTGGCGGGTAGGGGGATCAAAGAAACCCAAAATGGGTTTGAGAGAGCGAAGACGCCCATAGCAAGTACCTGCCACTTTTTTTGCATGGGACTCCAGGTTTAGTGTTAGTGTTGTAGGTGTAATGTTACTTCTTGTATTATATATGTGGATGCAATGACAGAAGCATTAAATTACCAGTCTGGCGGCACACATCTGGTGAACACATCTAACATGGGCTTCGATTGGAATTCATAGAGCATATTAGCAAGGCCATTATCGCCGCTTTATTGGCAGTTTCCTGCCGATAAAAGCGGCGATAATGTATCGCCTATCGTTGATAATATGCCCCAAAGTGTGTTGCAATTCGGATTTATTTTTTATGGGTCGGGGTGATCTTGAAGACTGCCAGAGCTGGATTTGGGTACTGTGAAATTTTAGCGCCATCTGATGGCACAAAGCGCGCACAACAGACTGCAGGGAAGCAGAGTGGGTGAGGCAGCTGGAAGAAAGAGACTGAAAAAACAAGCATTGGCCGCGCGGCAGTGAAAGTGGCAGCAAGGGGAGGGGGCATGGGCGATTCCCTTTCAGGAGAGTGCGACCATATGGCGCCACCATATGCGCTGCGTGCTCCCGAAAGGAAATCGCCAAGATGTGCATGCGTTGCATTGCAAGCAATGCAACGAGTGCATGTTTTTGCCCCAAAGCTGTGGCGATGGCTACAGGTCTCTGTCCTATGTAACGCATGCGCATTGCGTAGGTCGAGACCTAAAATGCACTGACAGGCTGCAAAGGGTGGTGGGAAATGTAGTCCCTCTTGCAGCGTACAATGTGAAAGCTTTCCCCTCATGGGAAACAAGAAGCAAGCAACAGGTCGTTGGTGTGTTCGGGGGGGCTGCGGGCTGTCGTCGCGCTAAAAAGCGCTCACAGGACGCAGGGTGTGCTGGGAAACATAGTCCCCCCTGCAGCGTCCACCGTGAAATCTCTTCCCTCCTGGACGAGAGCAGGTAACAGGTCGTTGGTGGCTACCGTCATGCGGGCATGGAGCCAAATTTCGGGTGGGGGGGCTGAAAAATATTTCAGGGGGAGCTAATTCTTCCAACCATAGACAGAGTGGCTGTAAGAAGGGGTGAAAACACAACGAAAGCCTAATTTACAAGTAAATGGTCTTTTAAAGACCAGTTAAGTACTCGGGTGCAGCTGCAATTAGATGGTCGCCAGCCTGCAAAGCTGAGTCAGCCCGGGCTAACGCACACGATGGGGGGGGCTGAAGCCCTGTGAGCCCAATGGGTGTTGCGCGCCTGGCTACTGTTGATAGTTACAAATAGGTTGTAGGAGATTTATTTGTATATGTAAGAATTCATATTCATTCGAAATATGGAGCAGTTTTTATACAATACTGTTTAGTGCCATCCGACCCCAGAGAATGCATACTGTTACTATTTATAAACATTAATGTGTTGTATGCAGCATTCTTTTAATGGGCACAATTTCATAAGTTTTACTTCATACAAATGTGTCTCTGCAGCATCTTTCCACTTGTCTGAAACATAATATTTTGTTCGCTGCACTTTTTAAATTTCTGCATGTTCAGTCCCTATAAATATTAAAGATTAGTGTCCCCTTCATGCTTGTCGTATCAGTCCAGTGACGATCTAGTTGGAAAACAAAATCTACATTCCTTATGCCACATAGTTGCCCCAAAATTCTCCTCTTTAATTTGAATTTGATATTACCAATGTAATACAAGTCACAGGGACACCACAAATCATACCCTACATAGTTACTTTCACAGTGTGGAGATGTGGCCTTGCGAGTAGACCCAATCACATCATTGGCACTTGACTCAATATTGTATGATTCTGGGGCAATCACTTAATCTCCCTGTCTAAAATTGTGGAATTCAATGTGTGTTAAATGTATTTGTGCAATCCCCACTTGATGTACATAATCTGGTAGATCGTCTCCCAACTCCCAAAACCCATGATATAATGTATCATGCTCCATTGCTTCATAGCTAAGTTTGGATCACATAGATATCAGTACATAAATCATAGGTCAGCTTTTTCTTAATTTCATGTTCCCATTCTCAAATTTATTTCATTGTATACCTTATCGTTTTGCCCGCTTTGCATAGTTTACAGATCCAGCATGCATTTTTGCTATTTAGAAACCACCTACAGTTTTTCTTATATACCAGATAGTAAATTGATGTTGCTAGTTAAATTTCTTGATGACATTAAACCTATTGAATTACATAGCTCCTGATCAGTTGCATATCATACGCAATGTTTATGACCACATAAAAAACATATACAAATAGGTAATAACCCCTAAAAGCACCAGTTGGCTAAAGAACAACACATAATCAAACTAATAAGTAATACTGTATTCATAGTGATAGTTAGGTATGGTAAATGGACCTGAACTGCTACCTCTGCGGTTCTCTTGAGAAACCATTGTAGTACAGACCACTCAGCACCTTACATACTCAGCAGTAATTGCTGCAGAGTATGTCGGGTGCTGATGGGTATGTACTGCAGTGCATATCCCATGGAACCCTTACATACTCTGCAGAGATTAGTGCAGAGTAAGTAAGGGTGCCAAGGGATATGCAATGCAGTGATTTTTATGCTGAACAGGAAAAGGGAGCAGGTCCTCTATGTTTAAAAAATACTGGAGATTAAACTTTAAACTGTTGTGATTTTTAAACATAGAGGAATTGCTCCCTTTTGGCAGTCTTGTTTAAAATTCACTGCACAGCACAGCAGTGCATACCCCTCAGCACCCTTACATACTCTGCAATGATTGCTGCCATGTATGAAAGGGCGTTGAGGGGGTATGCACTGCAGAGTGACATGCATTGGTTTCTAAACTTTAGAAACCAATGCATTCCACTCGGCAGGGGCACTCATACATACTCTGCATTAATCACTGCTGAGTATATCAGGGCATCGAGGGGTATTTGCCTTTGCTATTCTCTTAGGGTGAAATGCATCCTTTCACCCATTTTTGGATGTGAGGATACAATTTGACTAAGAAGATAGCGACAAATGCCCACTCCGCCTCATCGTGGAATTCCACTGAATCTTGAGGAATTTTAATTGTAATTCCGCGGATTTCCACCAATTCTGCCCATCTCTAATGCTAATAAGGTCTCACCTTAGATTAAAAAACATTACAGTTAAGCATCGAAATAAGATAAAAACTCACATATAACTCACTGCAAGAAGTCAATCCCCATGGCACATGGCCTATGTTGTGCACAGTATTGGTTGGTGCAGGGTTTGTGGTATCGTTAGGGTCCTTGTAGCTTTTAATGTTTTTTTTTTCTTTTGTGTCCTCATCTCACCATTCAGCGTCTGCAACTTTAGCTAGAAGCCATTTTCCGACCCTAGGCACACCAGGCTTCTACAACTTTATTGGCTATAAGCCTAACAGGCCAGCTTCTTCCTGCAAAGCTTGGTGTAATCATAGCACCAGGATTATCTGGCCAGCCTCATTTCTCGACCCCATGAGACAAATCGAGACCAAATATTAGAGATGTCATAGTTGAGATACCCCTGATCCAGGCTTTGAATGGTTTTATTAACACCATGGTTTCAATACTGGTGAAGAGATACCAAAGGGGGATTTTTCTGTACTAGGAACTGGTACTGTGATAACCACAACCCAACGTGCCTTTTGATTGACTTTTAACTCATCATGGTTGTGGGATCAGGTTGTACACACCCTGCCTTCATATGGGCGATTTCCAACTTGTTTCAGTTCTGGGGGAACAAATCCCCAAGTCCTGTAAAGGGAAACACAACATTTTAATTCTAGTCACAGACAGCCAAACATGCTTGAAAACACCATAAACTTTTTGAGTGGTCACATTGTCTATGCTCCAGGAAACATTGCATTACTTTATAAAAATGACTTCTGAGGGGCTGCTGAATTTCCTGCAACCTCCCATACACTTTGGTACCATGTTGGTGGTGCTACCACCCAGATTGTGGCACCAGAAACTAGGGAAAATAAGTAAGATGTGCCACAAAAGGTATTATGGGAAGCTCCTTCCCAGAAGTAGTGACTAATAAATGAGGCGCTCTGGTAGCTCCTTTAGTATTAGTTTTTGCAGACTCATGCCACATTTCTTTTTGATTTGGGGCGCCCTGGTCTGACTTAGGACACCTAGAGCTTTCTCTCTCATTGGGAACCTGTGGGGGAGCTCCAAGATCCCCGCAGCCCAGCTGGTTCACTGAACACAGTCCCTGTCCTCTAGGACCATCTGTAGCCAGCAACTTTACTTTAATGCTCCGGCCGGACCTGAGCAACCTATTGTATTGGCTCTAACCAGCAGGAGCAAAATACTGTACCCCTGACTGCCCTGTCCATCACACTACTCCACATTCTGTCATGGGAATGGAGTTATCAGGACAGTGTCTCGTCTCTATTGGTTATCCATAACATGGGCAACATCTTGTGGCAGTCATTAGAGGATTCTGAGACATGGTCCCCATTGAAATGCATTGTAGAAAATGCCTGTTTTTGAGGGGCAAGAAAAAGAACACAAAAAAGGTGATGTTAGACTTATCAGCTTTAGGGTGGTCTCCTCCAAACCTTTTACCTTCCTCCTCCATTTTGTCTGATCTCATTGATTGCTGGCCTTAGGACTCTGTGAACTATAATAAGCCAGCCTGGCTGATGAGGGAAGAGACACCAAAATCGGTTTCCAGGATGCTTGCCTTCAGTCCCGGAAGGACCTGGCCTGGCAGTTCAGGCTGGACTGTTCCCATGAGCAATCAAGACTGATTTGTGTATGGCTGGGTCCAAACTGGGGTGGCGTAGTGAGCAAAATGACAATGGATTAAACCCAGATCTCTTGACTGGGGGTGAGTGGTTGAAAAGTTTCAGCACTCCGCTCATCATCTTGTCAGCATCTTGGGGTTTCACCCCTCATCAGCCAGGCTTGCTTGAATCCAGTGGCACAGCAAGCAAGGGACCCATGTCTGGTCATGCCCTTAGCCACTTAGGGCGAACATCACAAACACAACAAGATGCAGCAGCAGCCGGTGCAGGTAAGCACCGTGGGGGAGTGGGGCGGGGGCTGCCAGGGGTATCAACAGATGACGGAATAGGAGTTATTTATTTACTTAATTTGCCATATTCCATCAACTGTCAACATCCCCCACCCCACCGTGCTTACCTGCACAGGCTGCTGCTGCTTCTAGTTGTGTTTGTGATGTCCGACAGGTTTTAATTTGTATTATACACCAGCAAAAGTGGCAAAATGGGGAGGTGTAGTGGGGGGCTATTATAATAGGAATGGGCCTCAGCTTGCACATAGTCTCCACATATTTTTTGCATGCCCAGAATTGGAGATTTATTTACAAGAAATTGAGAGATTCCTATGATCAGTATTAGGTGTACAGTTTCAAATAACTCCGGTTTTGATGATCTTGGGCATAAATGAGGGAATGTATGTATATAGTTATTGTAAATAAATGGTTACTTAGTTTGCATAATATTGTTTAAAATGTGATTTAGTTGTTTTCACATGGATATTATATATAGATATGTGGAGTTAATTACTCAATACCCAGTACATCATATAACTTAGTTGTACTACAACTACCATAATGCATTGCTAAATTACAGCAAATGCCTAGAGTTTTGGTATCTAAGACGTTGTCCTTGGAAACTAACAAACAGTATGTTATGTGCAAATGTATACAACAGAATGACTTACCTTGGCTGGAGCCTGCAGGATTGGAGGTGTCAATGTCTGACACTCCCACCACATTTTCAGGTTGAAGTGTCCCCTCAACAAGTGATTCCATTGGAGTGGGAGGAGGGTGATGCCTTGAGCCTCAGCCATCCTGCTGACCACCTTCTCTTTAGTACAGGATATTAGGACATGCCAGTGCTTCCATTTTTCTAGTATGTTCTTCCACGTGACACCAAGAAAGTTCACTTTTTCCAGGTTATACTTCCAAATTCTGGACGCAGGTGGCAGCGCGGCCATTATCCTCCTGGACCTCAGTGCCGCTTTCGACACGGTGAACCACCGTGTCCTCCTGTCTCGTCTCAAAAAACTGGGCGTCAAAGACAGGGCACTCATGTGGCTGGAGTCCTTCCTTGGTGACAGATCCTTCAAGGTCTTTACAGAAAATAGCTGTTCTCCATCAATGCCATTACAGTGTGGGGTGCCACAGGGCTCCTCCCTTAGCCCCACACTGTTTAATGTTTATATGGCGCCCCTGGCAGAAGTAGTTGCCCCCTTTGGGATCCAACTGGTAAGCTATGCTGACGACACCCAGCTAGTTGTTTCTCTTAATCAGTTGGAATCCTCCCCCTCCAGGCTCTGTCATTGCCTGGAGGCAGTAGCAAACTGGATGGACCTGTCCCACCTGAAATTGAATGGAGGTAAAACGGAGCTGATGCTTCTAGGAAAACGAGCCACATTTGACAACTCGATACACTGGCCCTCCTGTATGGGTCCAGGACCCACTCCAAAGACCGAGATAAAGAGTCTCGGCTTTTGGTTGGACGCAGAGTTGTCATTTAAGACCCAGGCAAGGAAAACAGTAGCCACCTGCTTCGGACTGCTGAAAACAATCCGGAAAATCCTTCCTCAGTTACCCGAGGCAGCAAAGAAAACCATTGTCCAGTCCCTTGTTCTATCCAGGCTGGATTATGGAAATGCGCTCTATCTTGGAGCCCCCGTGTCGGTTATTCGGCAACTTCAGGTTGTCCAGAATTCCGCAGCACGGCTACTCACGGGCACGAGCCATCGTACATCAGCCAGGCCCGCACTCCGCACCTTGCATTGGCTCCCCATAAAGGAGCGAATCTATTTTAAGACCCTCTGCACGGTCCATAAAACACTCTATGGGAGTGGCCCCCCCATTCTAGAGGATATGATCAGACCTTATAACCCTACCAGGAATCTTCGCTCGAACCAACAAAACTTGCTGACAGTGCCTAGGATCAGGAGATCCCGCACAGGAGGTCGCCTGTTCTCGCACAACGCGGCTGGGCTGTGGAATGCTCTTCCTCCACCTCTTCGCCAAGAGCCTAACCTCCTTGTCTTTCGGAAAAAGTTAAAAACTCTTCTGTTTCCAAAAAACTAGTTATAATGGTTCTCTATTTTTAATTCATCTCCGCTTGGTTAGTCTTAAGCGCTGGGATGCTCCCGAGTGGCCATGCGCTATAGAAGAGCCTTTTAATAATAATAATAATAAAAATTCTGGTTTTCTGGGCCTAATGTACAGAAAATGATGATTTGCGAAACATTTTTCCAAATAGGAAATTTCCTCATTATAATGGCAACATTTGTGGGAATTGCTAATAGTATAATACACTCCCACATCTGTGTCTCATTTTTCGATTTCCAAATGGTGGTTTCTACTAAGTCTCTATTTGGATATCCTAAACAGTAACTTTTGGCAGCCAATCAGAGCGCTTGCACTCGCTGGAGTCTGACACCCAAAGGAGCAAAATGGCCCAAGCAAATATAGCTCGATGGGCCAATCAGAAGACGTTATTTTTTAATTGGAGCTCCTACAAGACTCTCGTGAACATCTCTGTCCTGCTATACACATATGTTTAAACATTCATTTCTCAAAAACCGCTGAACGGATTTAAACCAAATCACTATATGCACTATCTACAGACCGAGATCTAGCTTCTTGCCAAATTTGGTGCTACACCGTTCAGCAGTTTTTTGCAATAACTCTTCTTAAAGAAGTCTTTGGAAAATCCATGGGGATTTTGCATTTTGGGGCTCACCTTTCTTCTAGGTCCATGCTTGAGGGATCCCCCACAACTTTCTGTATACAGCCTAGGCATAAAAGAGTCCTTTTTGGGACAATTATTGGGGATTCATCACACAGTATCAAAGTTATTACCAACAAAAAAAAAACGCTGACCTAACTATAACTACCCAGTGGAATCTTCGATACCCAGTAAAAATGGTGCTCATCCATGGCAATCTGTGGTGCAAAATCCGAAGTTATTAAGTACACGCTCCTGATGCATTTCAGACTAAACTTCACCCTTGTGGCCAAATCGGCCAAGGCAAGATCTAAGCAGTGTCTGGCTGCAAATTTTATAAAAATGCCACACCAAGAATTCCTTGGGAAGCTGATGTGGGCAAGCTGGTGCAGCTGGCCATGGTTGCTCATCAGAATCTGATGAAGTGAAACAGTAAAGGAGAGCAACCCAGATTTTCCTACCCTCACCAAAAACCATGGGGGAGCGAAAGCAAAAAGAAAGGACTCTTCTTTTTCTAAATAAAGACATTGATATGAACCAATCACAACCCTTCCTTAGAGTGTGGTTCCTTTCTCAGACCTCTCGCAAGATACCCGTGAGCATTGTGCATCATCGCAAAAATACTGTATCATGCTTTATTTATTACATATTACATGAACAATAAATAGTTAATTTCTCCACAGTTATCAACATAACTTATGTCTTAATTTGGTCCAAATTATAAAAATACAATGTTATTAACCTAATTCCAAACACAGAATCTCCTGGGTAGATCACGAGGCCAAACATGATGTACAGCTCAAGCAGGGAGTTGTGTCTAGGACTTCAGCAAACATCCTGCAAGATATCATACACTTAAAAATTAGATTTATATGATGAAACATAATACTTTACAGTACTCAAAAAGTGGATTATTCTCTTTCAGAATAATAATTATGATTTTAATAAAAACGCATAAATAGGCTATGAAAAATATTACAATGTTAATAATCTTGCTGGCAAAATGCCTAAAAAAATGAGAGTCAGAAGAACTGAGGAGATAGACACAAATATTGTTGTATCACTCTGTTTATACTCAAACATCATTTTTAGAAACATTTTTTAAGTGTGAATATTTCCCTGTTAAGTTACAATACAAAAGCAATACATACACAAAAAAAAATGTTACTTTCAAAAAATGATATAAATTCACTGAAAAAATTTACACCACCACACTGCACTGGTATGACCTTACATATGGCATTACTCATGACTTGTTCTATAACATAATTTATAACAACACTGATGATTGGTTTTTTTCAGTTAATAAAGTATTAAAAACACATACACTAAGCGTGGGCGAAGATGTAAAAAATCAGGCGGAGTTGCTTGTTCTGCCCATTCCGTTGATGTTTCAGCTGTATGGCAACATGAGGAAATGTTTGAGAAACTGCACCACTCGGTTGTGCATGGGCGCGGCCATCATGTTTTCTTCTCTCTGTTATGGTGCTGGGGCCTACTTTAATCCTGCCTTAATCTTCTCAATCCTTCTTTCTGAAAACTTTTTTTCTGATCTTGTTTATTTATTATCATTCCCTGTGTTTTCATAAGTGTTTTTTTGTGATGTTTTTTACTTTTTGTGTGTTTTTTTGTGCGTTTTGTACTATTTTTCTATATTACTTACTTGCACAAGGCAGCGCCCGTCAGGGGTGCAGCCCCGGGCCTTGTTTTCAGAGGTGGAGGTGGCAGCGCTTGTTTTATTTTGTGCAGCCCCCTGGCAGCAGGCGGCAGGCCTGGGTCCAGGTGCAGGATCCAGGAGCGTCACCAGTGGTGGCTTAGAGTGTGCCAGGCACTGTATTTCTGCTCTGGGGTCTGGCACATTCATAACCAACTGACACACTAGTGGTCTGATATCCTGGACCTAGAGCAGGACCTGATGGACCTGCTAGGTGTTGAGGTCGCGGGGCTTGGTGAGTAGCTAATTATAATTATTATTGTGTGTTCTATGTTATTGTGAATATTATTTTTTTCCCAAATAGCAAGACTTCTGCTGCTCGCATGAAGGTAAGTTACGTTTAAAAATCTTATCTTATGCCACGTGGTCGGTATTCTAGACAGGTGTTAATGCTCACCGCTACCTAATCATACTTTTGTTTGCAAATTTGCTTGGGCACATTATATAAGAACTTAAGTTAGGTAATACAGACTAGAAAGACTCCTTTCCTTTGTCCTGTCATTAAGATAGTGGTAGTTAGTTAGTTACTTAGTAGTATTAGTAATAATTTAGCGGCCTGTGTACTCTCACTTAATAGAGCCTTTTTTTGTAGTTTGAATAGTGCCTAGCAAGTAGCAGCAACCAACCAATTTGGTGTATGCAATATGCATGTGTCCATCTATGCACAAGACTAAATGCAGACTTATTGGCCAATCAAAGTCGGCTGAGATGATTGCAATTTGCAAATGAGATTGGAATTTAGAAGCAAATATCATTTTTTGCAATTCATTCCAAAGTTTTTGGAATACGCGGGTTAGGTAGGTGGAGCATTCAGGAATCGGATTGCTTGTATGAAAGTTCAATGTTATTGCAATTGCTGTTCCCTGGCAAATATTCTTTTTGGATTGATTTAATATTTAAGACCAATCATGTTTTTGTCTCTTTCATTATGTCCTCCATGATTATCAGCATCCAGGGGCAAGAGTGACACACAGACGATGTCATCCGAGGCAGGTGCGGGAGCTGGAGATGCCTCTCAGCAGGAACGCTCCTTATCTGATGGCTCTGCTGACCCCAGTAAGTCCTCCTGTTGGTAATAATATATATATATTTCCCTAACCTTTACTGCTCCTTATTTTGAACTATTATTTCCGTTTCCTAATTTAATTTTTTCCAAAATCCTCATCGATCGATCTACTGTTTCTAAAGTCATGTTATCACTGCATTATCTTATTTATTACATTAGTTATTTTATATTTCTAGTGTCTGTATTTTAATTTTTACCTCAAACTGCCTCTGTCTGTACTAGTCTGCTGTAGCTTGCTTTCTTCTGGTTTTTTAGTCAGCTTTCCCTCTCCCCTTATATATTTTGTGGACTGCCTAGTGGTGGTACGGTAAGATTCAGAGAACGCATTGCTCCTACTACTAATAGTGCTACTACTCTACCGTGCAGATTGCACGCGCAAGTACGGTATTCTGCGCATTCTTGTTGAGATGAGATTGAGAATGAGAAAGCTTTCTTTTACTTTCTCATACTCAATCAGTAAAATGACAAGAGTGGCCATGGTCAAGTTGGACACCACAACGTTGTGTTTTCTTCTTGTCTAGGCCTAGTATTACATATATTAGCAGCAGTTGATGGTGAACTGATTACATTGCACCATGACTGGAAGGGAGTATTGAAGATTGAGTACGGCACCATTACATTTTCCAACCAAGAAGACCCCAGGTCTGATTGTCAGCTCAGTTGTCCACTTTTATTTCTTTTCAAAAACTCATATTCACAAATAGCTCTAGCCAGTCAGTCCAGCACTTTACAGGTTGTCGTCTTGAGAAGCATTAAAAAAATTGCAAGATGCCAACCGGATGTTATTATTTTTGAAAGGGCATACTGCACTCTGTAGTCTGTACCAGAATTTAGGTGACTGATGTGTGTGGTGTATATATTTTCAATCTTACTACGGAAATAATAAACAGGTTGAGGCATATATATGCCATGCCATTTAGCAATGTGTAATGTTTTTTCTAGGTGTATCGACCACCAGTGCCAGGGCCAGCGGGGGTGGCGATGCCAGCCTTCAGGGAGCTGATGCAGCAGCTGTAGGGGGTGAGCCCATAGCAAGGTCAGGCGGTGGTAAGGTATATTGCTTGCTTAATGACAATTTGAATTTATATACACTCACTGCAAGGGTGCTCACTGTACACTGTACAGTGAGGCTAAGTTGTGAACAGTTGAAGACACCCTTTACTTAGCATTATAATATATAGTGGAAGTTGAGTAATTAATGGTCTCTACCATCTTCAACTCAACAGAGAAATTGTTATGGAGAAGACTCAGACTATGATGGGTTGATGGAAAAAGGAAAGAAGGATGGAAGGAGGAAGGATGGGTAAAATGTAATATGACTTGCAGAGAAGGATGCGTGGGTGAAGGCTAGAGGGGATGATATATGTGGGTGATAAGATGCATGGGTGGTTGAAGGGTGGGTGAAAGGTGAAAGAAAGGATGCCTGCCTGTGTGGGTAAAAGTGTTTGAGTGAAAGGAATCCTCCGGGGGTTTTATGGGTCAACCTAAAGGAAGGAGTAAGGGCGCATACCAAAGGGTGGTCAAATGACAAATGTATGTTGGTGAAAGGTTGGTTGAGAATGATAGCCATGTTTGGAATGGATGGATGGTATACAATCATAGGTGAATACTGAATGAAGAGAATGTAAAACTTAAACCGTGCCTGAGTAGCAAAGCCGAGGGTAAAAAAATAATGCTAGAATAACAATGCAATGATAAATGGAAAAATCCCTGGGAAGAAGAATAAACAAGGATTTTTTTTTATCAAGGTTTTTGATTCAAATGTTTGAAGTTGTATCTAAAACTACTACCTTGACTTACAAGTAGTTTCCAAGCATAACATGATAGTATGTACCCTAACCACCCATCATTAATCGCCTCCCACCGAGGCCCACTCCCTACCCATGGCATTTGGCGACAATGTCAGCCATGGGTGGCCTCTCGGCTGTATGGTTACAAAGTAGTACCTCACGTGACATTGTGCCACTTATCATCATTCAAATTAGTAACTATTCATCTGCCTAGTAAAGACTAGTCAGGATGAAAGTATAATTGAGCATTTACCATAACAGAGAATGGCCATAATAGAAATAGCGATAATTTTGTAGTACAGCTGCCCCACCTGCAGACAGTAGTAAAGTAATGCAAGTCTGCGACACAAGTATGTCTGGCTAGGGCGCAACTTGTGCAAGCTGAGCTGGCTTGCCTGCAAGATTACTTTAGCTAAACAAGAAGAAGAAGACTCCATATCCATACTTAGGTGCCAAATGCCTGAAACTCCAATCTCATCCAAATCGTAGGTGCCAAGGAATCAAGGTGGATAATGACACAACAAATATTATGTACTGCTAGTTCTACTGTGCACTATATAATAATTGTATGTGTTACTGTTCTGCTAAGAGTACTGGTTACAATTTGTCTTTTTTCTCTCTTGATATAGTTACTCCTGACAATCCACAATCTGACAGGTGGGAGAAGCAGCCAGGACCCGGCAAAGAAAGCTGGAGGCCATAAGGGCTCCAACGTCCATCAGCCCTTGCGGCAGGAGCAGCGCTCATGACCTTTGACCTCCCACCCTGAGCTGCTGCTGTTTCATGGCAGGAAGTGCACAAAAGGGGCTCTCACCTCCCGCAGCACGGGACGCACTGAGAAGGGACTCCAACGTCCATCAGACCTCGCAGCAGGAGCCACGCTAGTAACCATTGACATCCCGCCCAGAGCCACTGCTGCTTCACACCAGGAGGTGCACAAAAGGGGATCTCAGTCTCACCTCCCGCAGCACGGGACGCGTGCGGGCCAACCCGGGCCACGGGCGGGCCCGTCCTTGCCCATCATTGCCAGGAAGAGGCTGGGCAGGGCCACCTCCTTTACAACCATCTTCTGGATTGTGCTGTTCAACGACGA
Organism: Lissotriton helveticus; assembly: GCF_964261635.1. Lineage (NCBI taxonomy): Eukaryota > Metazoa > Chordata > Amphibia > Caudata > Salamandridae > Lissotriton > Lissotriton helveticus. Next base: position 158,450,810 of record NC_136073.1, on the reverse strand, counting down.
GCGCATTGTGAGGTACTGTGGGGCATATTATCAAGGGTGGCGATAGGGAATTATGGCCGCTTTAGCTGCCGTTTTAGGCCGCTAAGCAGCGATAAATCTATCACCCTATTAGCAAGCTCTCGCTAACAGCAGTTATAGACAGCTTTTAGGTTATAGCGAGCGGTTTGGGGCTCGCTTTGCTTGTTAGCAATATTTATTGCTAATGACATGCAAAGTGGGCGTACCTAAACTGTTAGCGACTGAAAACAGTCGCTAACATCACTATCGCCTATTAGCAAGGCAGGCGTAGCGATGGAAATATTCACGCTAAGCGTGAATATCCCCAAATACTAACACCTGCCCAGACCAGTTCTTAGCCATGTTATCCAATGGGAGGTGGATAACATGGCTAAGAGCATTTCCTAATGCGTGAATATCGCGGTATTCTCAGCGATATTCAGGCATTTCACCGCTATCGCCGGAAAATGTATCGCTTTGGAGATAAATGTTGCTAATAGCATGTTATCTCAACGATAAATTCCGGCAATGCTCAGCGATACAAAAATCGGCGCTAAGCTACTTTTTGGTAATATGCCCCTGTGTTCCCTGATTTGCCTTCTCCATTGGTTGGTAACCCATAACTATTAAAGTGGACCTACTGTTGGACACTGGGGACAATTTGCCCTGACTGTTTGTGACATTTTCTTTGTTTATCTGTTGATCCCATTGTATGGGTGGTGTCTCTGTATCCGCGATATGTGGAAAAGTGGAGGCAGTGGCGAAAGCCAAATCTCAAAGAGGAAAAAGGCTAGGAAAATCTCTAAACACCCAGCCAGCAACTGTGTTCTTGATCGAATTGATACCTTGATCGCTGAGTGTGAGGACATTCTTGTTCTCTACTTCACTACTTGTTGGTAATATGCCCCTGTGTTCCCTGATTTGCCTTCTCCATTGGTTGGTAACCCATAACTATTAAAGTGGACCTACTGTTGGACACTGGGGACAATTTGCCCTGACTGTTTGTGTCTCTGCTAGCTCAAGTTGACATTTTCTTTGTTTATCTGTTGATCCCATTGTATGGGTGGTGTCTCTGTATCCGCGATATGTGTAAAAGTGGAGGCAGCGCCGAAAGCCAAATCTCAAAGGGGAAAAAGGCTAGGAAAATCTCTAAACACCCAGCCAGCAACTGTGTTCTTGATCAAATTGATACCTTGATCACTGAGTGTGAGGACATTCTTGTTGAAAATCAAACTACCCGCCTGCATTGCGGCAGCCTGCCAGGTAGACCCCCACCTAGAGCCTTAAGCCCACCCCAAGCCCAAACCGCACCCCAATTATTCCAACAATGTTTCAAAAACCACCCCTCCCGAGGGCACCCATAACATCACAGAAGCCATTATCAGATGCTTTGGAGCCAGCCTAACCCTCTAGTATTTCCCATACCGGTCCTGACATCAGAATCCAGCAGTCTGAGCCAACAGTACTCTGTGCAAAAAGGTTTCTGCCTCTTCAAGATGCAACTGATGATTGCATTGGAGATGTGTTCTTATCATCACCTTCATGTGCAGATACTGCCATCCTAGGACAAAAAACAGAGCCTCAGGACACTCACTCCATTATAAATGCACTTAGAGCAGATATAGGCATCATGAGATCAATGTTAGAGGGCCTTACCACTCTAGTCAAAACGCTATTTCAGACCAACGCACAGCATGGCGCTTCAGTACAACGCTGCTTGTTGCAGCTTTCCCAAAACATGTGTGCGACATATGAACTAGCTCATCGCAGAAACAGTAATATTCCTAACGGTCCAATTACGCACCATTCTGCTACCACTGCTATACTTGTTCGAAGCCAACCTTTACTTGAACATGCAGAAAGGAGAACAAGCTATTTCACTAACATCGCACAAAATAGTCATAGGAACTTAGCCGTCACACAAGACCCCCCAAATGACTACAGGGCTACACCCCTATGATATGCTGAATCTCCCTCTCACGGCAGCCAACACCAGCTGCCCCCTTTAGCCACCTTAGGTATGACAGGCCCATCGCAAGTTAAGAAAATCTATATGACTAATGTTCCAAAAATCAATGTAAAAAATGCGTATGAGAGCGAAGACTCTCTGATTAATAAAGTGATCCACTGGATCTGTCATGTCAGGGGTTGTCAATCTGTAATCAGAGATGACATCTTAAGGGAACGGAGGTGTACCTCACCTATGAATTCACTAGATTGCATTGAGATTACCTTTAAGAGTAGCGAGCTGGTGGAAAACATTCTTGGCCTTGAGTTTCATACCTGCCCCCCAGAAGGGTCCTTTATTCAATGTAGGCACATTCCAACATACGAGCATGATAAAACACTAACTTTGCAACAATCAGCTTGCCCAGTAGGTGCCTCCATGCTTGAGGACAATGACTGACTACAGAATTCAGCTCCTTAATGCCCTGACCTTTCTACTATTTCCTCTAGCTCCAATGACATAGTCAGCTCCTCTGGAATCCTGATTCTACGCAACACTTCATACCATAAAGTGGATAACATCCAATGCAGGGCAAGCATAAGTAGAATCTCTACCTCTTCTCAAGACGAGATGAGCAGTGGCATTTCTACCTCTCCACTCTTGCAAACACCAACCCACTCATCAAACATCAACCCTATTTTCACTACTCAATACCAGAGGCTACCCTTTCTGTGGAACCAGATGAACTGTCATGGTTCTGGGCTGCGGACCTAGGGGCACAATCTCCTGCTCACGGGCATTGTGTGGCAAAATGCACAGTGCCAAACCTTTAGCTCGGTATTGGTGGCAATGTTACCAAACTGCACAGTAACTAAACTAATATAATTTACATATATACCTTTTCATAACCTTGTCTTATGTCGGGTATATGTGAACAGATCCCAAGTGTACATATGTGTCTTGTTTCATTGCCTTGTGTTCTCTCCCAAATGTGCTGTAAGATCTTTATGAATAACTTAATGCGCGCACTGCCTTTGTGTTTTATGAATAATTTCATGCGCGCACTGCCTTTGTGTTTTATGAACAACTTCATGCGTGCACTGCCTTTGTGTTTATTTGTGTTGAGCCCACATTATTTCACAGGAAAAGTGTGCTCTAACAGACTGTCATCCAAATAAGTATAATGTGTCTTTAGAAAAGCGCATTGTTTTACCGCTACCCTGGAAACGTCAATCACGTGCAGCGCGTCCTTGTTCCCTTGGGTGTGAAACTGGTATAAAAGGGAACCACACCAAAGGCAACACGCTCAGTATTCTCGGAACTTTGAAGGAAGCAGCAGCTTCCGGTTTGGCCGCGAGAATCGAGAGAAGCGGCAAATCTCTTCCAGGCAGCAAGGAACTGAAAAACCATTCTACAGAGGTGAATAATCATTTACGAACGAAGCTTCTGAATCAGGGTAAGCCCCTCTTGGATTTTTTCCGCCTTAAGGAAAGATTCATTGCTCTTCGAAGCGTTTCCAGCTTTAGCAGGATTTAAGTTTTATTCTGACTTTGGAAACTGTATAAGGAATTTTTTTTGAACTACTGCTTTAAGAGTATCTTGAACTAAAGTGTAAAGACAATCTTCAGAGAGAAGGAACTTTCTCATCAAGAGAGCTTGTACAAAGTTGCGTTGCTGGTCCAGCACTTCTAAAATAAGAAACCATTTAATAACTTCGGGAAAGGACAGCATTGGTATCTTAATAGCCCATTGGTTTATCTAAAGGTTTTGATGACTAACTATGATAGTTGATTCTTGGGGCACGTGATTATTCATTGTACAATACTATCTTGTAGTAATCCTCCTTTGCAAGCTGTCAGTCTCAAAGTAGGGATGGACAGGTGAATATATTCCCCTATGTGTTATCAGACTTTAGTAAAACAAATTGGTCATTTATGTTTGACGTGTTTTGTGTTCTTTTTCAGATCTCCTTCCCCGCTGACCCTTTCCTAATTCCCCTTCCCCCACCTGGCCACTCTAATACTCTGTGTCATTACGACATTCCAGAGTTGGAGATGCCTGGAGGTTGACCCGTCTAACATCGAACAAGCTCTGAGGAATCAGCGTCTTGACTGATCTGAATGAGCCCCTTGCAGAAGAAAATAGTGTGCCTACCGGGTGCGAGTCGCCCCCCCCCATAGAAGACATGAAGCAGGTTGTTGTCGTTCACCGCGTAGTCTTTTATTAAAATTTCAAGCAGTGTCATTAATCCTTTATTCATCTTGATTAAGGTAAATCTTTAAAAATACTTGCTTATCAACACCACAGCATTAAATAATCTCAAAGTTATACATTGCCATTATATTTACGCCCTGCTCTCCAAGGGGCCTTTGCTTGTCCTTCGGGCTGCGCCAGCAGGCCACAACCAAGATAGCCTGCTCTCCTTAAGTTGACCGCCCACCGGTCAACAGAGCCACAGGTAAATAATCTGCCACTACTTGTGACGAACATACCGGGGTATACCCCCTCCAATGTTTATAAACCGACACCCCGTCATCACGGGTAGGGCAGGAGTGGTCAGGACCACCAGCAGGTCAGTCCCCCCTCTCCCGCCAGCCCAGAGCCCCAAAATGACTGCTTGCCCTTTCCATGGGCAGCCAGTCCATACCAAAAGGGGAAGTCCACACCCTTTTCTTGCCTGGGACCCCGCCGTTCTCTTCCTTGTTGCAGGGATGGGTGGGTGGGTAATTCTTTGCTGGTCTGCTGGCGCCGGAGCTGTTGAGAGAGGACAAAGAGAGTTAGTTCAGCCTCCCCCGAGGCTTTTGTACCCTCGGGGGAGGGAAGGTCAGCCCTGCCTGCCTGATGACGTTAGGCTCACGTGGTAGGCTCATGTGATCATGCCTGTCCTCCTTTCTTAGTGGCTCGCCATTTCTGACTCAAAGACATCTCTGCTGGCTCCCGCCCCGGATGCCACTAAGAGCCCCACGCCCCTAGGAGCTGGTGGCGCCGTTTATAGTGTGCCTACCGGGTGCGAGTCGCCCCCCCCCCCATAGAAGACATGAAGCAGGTTGTTGTCGTTCACCGCGTAGTCTTTTATTAAAATTTCAAGCAGTGTCATTAATCCTTTAATTATCTTGATTAAGGTAAATCTTTAAAAATACTTGCTTATCAACACCACAGCATTAAATAATCTCAAAGTTATACATTGCCATTATATTTACGCCCCGCTCTCCTTTTCTTGCCTGGGACCCCGCCACAGGGCGAGTAGCTTACTGGCGCGCTCGCCCTCCCCCCGACCTACAGACTTCCCTGCCGGGTGCCACCACAGCACCCTTCCCTGTGCATGTATGACCGAGAACTCTGGTGCCTGCGGATCAGCCGCCGCTCTTACCACTGCCTGTCCATTCACAGCAGATGGCACACTGGGCCCCCCATTGGTAACCCACCATCCGACTGCAATTACTTGTAGTGACAAGCCTTCCTTGTCAAGCTACCTGGCATCAAGGATCCTGAATAAATACACATTGGCGATTGCCAGCCTGTGAAGCGTCTGCAGATTTTATGTTCTTGAAGGCTACTTTCCTCCATTGTCAAATATGCTGCCTGACAAAGCGAAGCCCGAGGAAGGATTATGCAGATAATAAATAATACTAAGTATTCACCGTGGGTGACGGAGCCTAATCTTAGCTAATGAAGTGTTGCAGTAATATCTAGTATATGACCCTTAAGTAACTGCAGGTGGTCATGTTAGAGACGTCTTCATTTATGAAATGAATGCAAGATTCGTACCCTTACAATGGGAAATGTGAACGCATTAAAATTGAACTATGACCTGGAACACTGCATCACAGGCTATATATGCACGCATTCACGGACTGCTTTTTTGAAATGGCAAATTTACACAAATTATTCACGATAATGACCTAGCTATGCAAGGTTCCGACGTATTATGCTTTTTGTGCCAAATCCCACAAGAGTAGGAAACAAACTTCCTAAACTGAGGTTATTAGTTATTAAGTAGATTAAGGTAACCTAGTGCTATTCTATTGAAAAAACGAGCCATGAAACAGTGATACAAGCAACTTTTTGGAGCTTTTCCCTGTCAGGACATATCAAACATAATCACATATGTCCTTCGCTTGAAATACCATGCCCCCTGCCCTATTAGTGGTTAGGGCCTGCCTTATGGGTGACTTAAAGGCGTTAAAAAGGAACATGCATGCCAGGCAAAAGGTTTATTATGCCGGGGATAAATAGCGGGATAAGAATGCCCAACAGGTTGCAATGCAGGCTTTAGATATGTTTTACTGTGCTGCTCTATGGAGTGGCACAATGAGTGCTGCCGCCCACCTGCAGTATTTAATAAACAGGCCATGGGTTCATGTTGAACCACCTACCAGGGACTAAGAAGTATAACAAATGAGACAGTTGCGTGTATGCCAATTTTTTCTGTTTAAAGGGGGAGTGCACCAACACTTTGCCCCGTATTAGTTGTCCTCATGCCACAAATATGATTTCAGTGAAATAGTGAAGTCGAAAGATCTAGAGGAATACCTCGCTAGGGATGTCCAATCAACAGAATAATATATTGAATTGCAATACCTAACATGGAACTGGGGCACAATCGATCCCCTTCACTTGCTAAGTAATTATTTACCAAGTTATAATGAATGGGATAGTCATGGGCCCATGGGCCTATGGGTACATAATGTGCATAGATACGTTGACAGCTTTTAACAGAACAATATGATAATGGCAGTTATGAGCATTTTTTGAACTATTGAGAAAAGGTCTATGGCAATTTTTACTGAATGTTCTTGTAAATGGAATCACTTTGGATTCAAGTCCCCTAGGAAGGGGAAGGGCTACCTGTGCAAAAGCATCAGGGCACAGTTTTTTAACATAATCTGATTTGTTGAAGAAACTGCAATATGAAAGATTTGACATATGAACTTTGTATAGGGAGAAAAAATGTAAATCAACCTGAAATACATACGTTGTTACTGAAATGAGTTTTAACACGAATGCATATATTTGTTTCAAAGACTAGCAATGGTTGGTGGTGTGCAATGTCTAAAAATTATCTGTGAATCCCAGACCTCACTTAGAAAGTTAGTCTGAAGCATTTATAACGCTCCATCAAGAGAGACATTTCCTTGGAATGTACCGAGCAAGTTAAATCAATGTGCGTCTAATCAGAAGTATAGCCCTATGAAGCACATAAAGGAAAAATAGAACCCATGACATGCTCATATTGTAAACAATCGGAAGAGATAACAGGGATCACCCTGACAGGACAGCTTCCTCTCCTGCCCATGGCTGCTGCAGCTTCATAACTTCCAATACAGTATCTTTCCATACTTTTTCTGCCATGAAAACTCTCAATGTTGTCCTTTTTTCCCAGACTGGATTATTGCATTTATCTTCTGGTCATGAATCCTGTACTCCTACTACCTGTAATCAGTCTTTAATTCTGTCATGATCTTGTTTTTACAGGTATCGCATCTCAGTTAACATCGTTCCTACTTTGCTTAGGATGGGGCTCAACCGCTAAGTGTCAACTATTTGTTTTAATCCCCCTGTTCCTCTTTACGTTTTGATTCCCCAAAGAGGGATTCTGGTCTTCTTGAAGAAGCTCCCTTTGTCTAAACTTCAACCTATATGTATCTTTGTGTCTGGATTATTTGTTACTGCAATATTAAGCCTTGGCTATAAGTGACTATGGAATATTACAAGTAAAATTTAAGTTGTGTGATTCACACAGGTGTGAATCAAGGAACATTAGCTAGTGAGTCTTGTTCGGGCCTGAAACGGGTGCACACGGACTTGTCTTGGGCGCATCTTCGGTGTGTCCGCTGAGCGTCTGTGCCCCGGCCGCTAATAAATAGGCAGGCTGGGCGAGGGAGAGAAAAGGAATATAACTGGAGCACTAACCCGTCTAATCTGATGCACAATAAGAGGCCGCTGGAGGTGTACTGTTTCTCTCCGCAAACAGTAATCAGGGTAAGCAAAGGTACTGTCCCACCGTGATATTCCCAAATGTCCCCCATGTTTGATTCATAGAACACAGTATTAATCGCAGTTACATTTTTTAAAAGAAGTGATGCGCCACTATAAAATAAATTTTTCAGAGAGCGTGCCCCTGGTATCGTATACCTGACAGATCCTCTTGCACCATGGTCGTGAATAAATAGGCGTCCTGGGCATGAGAGAGATGCAAAGTAAATACCTGGCGCGACAACCGCTTTAATCTGGTGGCACCATCAGAAGAGCGCCGGAAGTGCACTGTTTTTCCTTCCCGTCTCTGTGCTCGGACCCCCGATTTAGCAATCCCCAAGCGCCCGCAGACGGAATATACCTCGTGTGTGTCTGCATGGCCCTGTTTGACTAGCAGCCATTCTCCCATCTAGCCAGACTCGATTGTAACGAGGGTAGAATGACTAAATATACATTTTTGTGCGTCTGTGCGGGCCATGCGTTCCGGCCCCCGGTTCATATATCAGCATTTGTAACTTGCCCACATGTCGCTTTTTCCTCCTGTAATGTGCCGTATGCTAACTCTTGTATTTTGATTGCTCACAATTGTCACTTGCCTCGTGTACCTTACAATTTGCGTATGTAAATTTGTTCACTTGTAAATGTATTCAGAAATGGGTAAAGGACCATCAATCCATTTTATTGCTCTGTCAGAGCAGCTGAACGCTTTCGTTGTTTTTAAATCCATTATGTAAAAGGCATGTTCCCGTGACTCTTTTGCTCTGAATAATGTTACTGCATTTCCGACTACTTTCCAATGGAGCACTAAAACACAAATTAAAAAGAAAGAAAAGCTTTTATATTCGCTATCAGCCCAGAGAGTCATGGGAATGCAAATATGCCCGGCCCATGGCCACCCTGGTACATCTTTGCGCTCTGGCCACTATTCTGAAGAGTTATTATTACCAGTTCTTGAACCACCGCTTCAGCAAGCAAGGATTCCCTACTAACAGAACTTCGGATTTATAACCATTTAATTTCAGAGAGTTTTAAAGATACCCAGGTCCATGTACAGAGGGAGTAGTCGTGTCCCAGGGCCTAGATTTAACAAGGAACAATAAAGTTGTTTTCCACTATTTGCAAGTCCCAAGCTCTATTATAGCCCCCTACTTCAGCGCCGTAAACAACAGTTCGTGGCTGGATGCCTATTTTGTTGGCAAATCTAATAACTGCGTTCTAGCATGCTCTACATTTTGCTGTGTATTTCTCCAAGAAGCGTGACTGCCAGTTAAGTGAATGATGGAAGCCCAGCCCCAGATAATGAAGCAGGTGAACATTTTCTAATGGGGAACCACCTATCTTAAATGTCCTCCTTGCACGCAAACCTGTTTTCATCACCATGGCCTTCTTTTTCCTAACGTTTAAAATGAAATTGCTTTTAGAAACTTTTGGGCGGCAAAGCTCTTTTTCGAACACATTTTACTGTGTGATATAGTTGTTTCTTGGAATTTAGTGGCAAAATTATTTCTAAACGGCATTACCATATTTACTGAAAACCATGTCGATGAACAAAATGTGTTTACCTGAAAAGTCCGAACTGGATTTACATTCTCATTTCTCTGGTCTTATAATGCAAACAGACCGCTATCAAGACTAGACTATACTCGGACATGCACCAATTTTAGTTACGTAATGTATGGAGCCCCTTTTAATGTATGGAGCCCCTTTTAGTTACGTAATGTATGGAGCCCCTTTTAAACGTACTCTGCGGCATGCTATTTCGGCCCCGCCTCCTCCTGACTGGCACAGAGCAGGAAACGTAACCACACCAGCATTACTTTCTAAATATATTCTGGTTGAATATTGCACTTCTTATCGTAGCTCTACCAACATTGCCAAAAATCGATTAGCCCTTGTGTTACCATACCACGGGAAATGTGATTCTTTTTACGATCCCTGTATTTAGCCCAGGCAAAACAGCCGATCGCAGTTTACATACCGCATTGCCGCCAGCGCTGTGACATCTTCCGATATTACCGGGTTAGGCTGCCGTTTCCCGAGCGTGGTGGCGGACCAGGAACTTCCTCCATCACTGCGTTCCGTTCACCGAAGCGTTTCCTCGAAGTGAAAACAACAGAAGTATAGTTTAGCACTAACGAATCTCACCTTCTTAACATTCTACCACTGCTGTAGTTCGGTGAAAACTGTTTCGTAAAACAAACACACAGAAATATACAATCACTCACCAAGAGACTACGCTGTGAGGCCCTCTCCTTTTCTCCACGTGCAGCGACCCCCTACTGCTGTAATTCTTTGCTGGTCTGCTGGCGCCGGAGCTGTTGAGAGAGGACAAAGAGGGTTAGTTCAGCCTCCCACGAGGCTTTTGTACCCTCGGGGGAGGGAAGGTCAGCACTGCCTGCCTGATGACGTTAGGCTCACGTGGTAGGCTCACGTGATCATGCCCGTCCTCCTTTCTTGGTGGCTCGCCATTTCTGACTCGAAGACATCTCTGCTGGCTCCCGCCCCGGATGCCACTAAGAGCGCCACGCCCCTAGGAGCGGGTGGCGCCGTTTAGTGTTTTAATATAGCTGAGATAGAAGCGGCGCTCTGTAAAATAGTACCCTCCAAAGCAGCGGGTCCAGATGGCCTGCCAGGTAATCTCTTTTTGGCTGAACCAGCCAACTGGGCACATTATGTCTTACTTCTAGTGAACGCAATAGCTAATGGGGCTCCGGTTCCGGAGTCGTGGAGGGCTGCCGAGGTGATGCCAATCTATAAAACAGGTGCTAGGGACGACCCTTCCAATTATAGACCAATCAGCTTGATTGATGCTATGCAGAAAGTCTTTGGCCAAGTCCTTCTGTATAGGACACAGTCATGGACTGAGGTCGAAGCCATTCTTACCCAATACCAAGCTGGATTCAGACCTAAGACTGGGACGATGCATCAGGTGTTTAGACTCCTCCTTATTTATTGGAAGGTAGTGCTGATAGGCAAGGGCAGTCTTTATATTGGCGTTTATCATCCTGAAGACTGCCTTTGACTTGGTCCCTAGATCTAAGCTGCGGACGACACTCAGAGAGATGGGCATTCTCCACATTGTCCTTAAATTGCTGATCCAGCTACATCAAGGGAACTATGCCCAGGTTAGATGAGGGCGTCAAGGACAACTCACAGAACGCATCCATGTCAACAGAGGAGTCCGACAGGGCTATGTTCTAGCCCAACCCTATTTTCCTTATATGTGAATGGGGTGGTTAGATTTCTCCAGTAGTTTACTACAGACTCGCCTACCTTGGGGGGAATAAGATACCAACCTTTTTGTTTGCAAATGATACCCTGCAGATATCTACGACTCCAGCAGGGTTACAACGTCTACTTAACAGATCTCAACTTTTTTGCAATAATCGGTGGATGGTCATAAATAGCACAACAAATACATTTATGGCCTTTATTTGTCACAAGTCATACAGGGGCAGCCCCTTGCTGTGTGGGGCATTCTTGGAAAAGGTCAACACCTTCGATTACTTAGGTGTCAGATTCTCTTTCAAAATGTCCTGGAAGCCTCATCTAGCAAAGATGCTGCTGGGACATAAACGGGTGGCTGGGGTAATAGGGAAAGAACACCACCTCTCACACACTAGGCCGGTAGCCCCTGCCCTCCAAGTTTACGATGTTAAGGCAGTTTGCTCCGCTCTTTATGGTGCAGAGGTTTGGGGATTCAATAAGCTTGACGACCTCGGCAGATCCAAGCACACATTTTTTAGAAACCTGGTGATGATACCAAAAAATGTCCCCCTCACCCCTCTAATGCTGGATATGGGTAGGCGGTCGATTGGAGATATAGCTAGATTACACCCATTACTTTTCTGGGCCCGCATTAGGCATACCCCAGAGCTCCTTCCTTATGCTAAAGCCCACACTGAGATTGCCCGTCTGTATGCTGGCGGCAAAATAGGCTGGATTTCTAATGTTAAAAAAATGATAACATCTATCGCCCTCCAAGCTTATTGGGATAGCCAGGAACCCCTAAGGAGAGACAATCTCAAATGGCTCTTTTTGGAATGGGTAGACCATTGGGAGAATAGCAATCCTAATGTAGGGAAACCAACAATTGAGTTTCTCACGCATAAACAAAACAGATACCTCAAGCCTTTTCTTGATATAATCCAGGTCCCGAGAGACAGGATGTTGTACATGGACTTCAGGTAAGGAACTCTCCCTGTTCGCGAGGTGACTGTTAAGTGGCACTCATGCAACAAGACCTCAAAAGGCTGTTGCAGCATCCAAGTAGAAATTGTTGCTCACCTAATGTTTGCCAGCCCGGCATACAAAAACTTGCAGGCAAAGTTGCTAAGATTGATCTGTCAGCAATTGGGCACACAGGATTACCATGTTGCTCTGCACATCCTTAGGTCTGATCCCAGACGTCTCTTTGCTTGTTGCGTAGCAAAGTCTCTTGGCCAGGCATGGCTCACTAGGTGGAAGGTCCTTTTAAGAGTGGCATAGCCCCAATTTGACTGAGGCTGTGACAGACATGTGCGATGACCCTAAGTCCGCTTGGCCAATCAAACAACCTTCTTTTATGCACAAGCACTTTATTAGTTATCTTTGATGCCATCCTAGGGAAGATTTAAAATGTTCTAGCAATTAGACGCCTATAACATTATGAAGGTTTGGCAACAAGATGAAATGTTGCCTGTTTTTAAGCTGTTGCTAATGTATATTTCTATCTGTTGTATTCATTGTACGTTTTTATCTCATGAATTTCTTTTTAACTGTTTGATCACAACAAATGTTTTATCATGCCTAGGACCAAATAGACCATCATGTATTGTCTGTTTACACAAAGTTCATGGCATTGTGCGATTGCACTTTTACTTTAAAAAATGTATTTCAATAGCTTTTTTGACATCACCTGTCGAATAAAGCTTTCATAAAGAAAAAAACCAAACGAATAACGGTGGCTGAAGGTCCTGGAGGAGGAGGTGGAGGAGGAGGCGGCAGCAGCTGCATCCTCCAATGCCGTGGGCCCCAGCCAGGCCCCAGTAGTGCCTCCGGTGGAACAGCACTGTGGTCCGGCAGCGGTCCACCGCCACTCTTCATCTACTGCTGCTATCCCCTTGGCGATGACCGTTAGAACATTTAACCGATGCATGCTCCTTAGAATGGCGTGACTAGAAAGCCGGATAAAGAAGTGTTTTGACAGCCTAGGAGGGAAGATCCGACTTCGAGCCGACCGCTAGGTCTCTCTCTTGCCCCTTTTTTAATATTTTGTTTGGTGGGTGGGAGTGGGGAGAGGGTGGGATGTGGGAGTTGAGGAAATTGCATTGGGGTTTTAACTACAGACATTTGAATTTTGGACTCTCATTGGACATTGGTTGGGGTTTGGGAGGGGGTAGGTCAGGTGCGTTTCTAGTTTTACATGTGTAAAAGGGGGATACATTGTTAGTTTTACAAACTATGTACATCTTTTTTCATGGGGGTTACTCTGACTTTGCACAGTTTCCTTTGCAGCAGGACCGCAGCCATTTTTTGAAATCTGCTGATATAGTGTTGGACACCAACAAATAGATGCAGTAGCCTCACTTTCCCTACTACTACTCTTTCCTCCTAGTCTATGCAGTCTGCAACTATATAACCCCTAACTTGGAAGAGGTGTGTAAATTAATTAATTTCCAAAGTAAATATATTATTGCATCCCCCCACTTCTTCTCTCTTACCTCAGATTGATGATTAGGTGAAGCAATGGATGCATGTTGATGGTTTGATTTCCCAAGAACAAGGTGCCATGGGGGTGGTAGTAGTAGACAGTAGCAGTTGCAAAAAAAGAAAATTAGACAGTCACCTGAGGGAGACTAGAGAATGACTAGTAGAAGTACAGTACACAAGAAGAATACTTCCAAATGAGAAACCAGGATAAGCAATTCTAATGTAAAATAAAACAGAATGGTGGGCTAGCCTTGTACAAGTTACAAACTGAAATGGAATCGAGCTATGAAGTGGACAAGCATAACCTTTAGTGCTGGAAGGATGATGATGCTGCCAATTAATTATAATGGATTATGTACCTCTGGAAAAAATTTGAATATCGAATACTGTGCGTGGGTGGGCAATCTAATATATATATTGCCAGTGTGGGTTATATACCTAGAGCAGTAGAAGATCCTGGCCCTGCCTTGAGTTGGTGTTGCTTTCACCATATCTGCCCCAGCAAGTGTGTGATTAATTAATGGTGTACATTTAATTTAGTCACACATCCTTAAATCACACAGCCCAGGGGAGAGGGTTAGAGGTTCAATGAAATGGATGGGAAGGGGATTTGAGGAAACACTACACATGGACAACACATTCATCATGGCAACCAACCATCATAAGTCTGTTATGGGAGGAAAAGGAAATCAATGCATGATGATGAGTAGTACTAGACTAGTACAGGGCAGTATATTAATTATCCAATTGTCTGTCTGCCCCCAGAGAGACCCAACTTACATACAGTATGTTCTCTTGTACTGGGCTTTGAAGGATAGCAAATAAAATGTAACTATCTGTAGGAGTCAAATAAGTAAACATAAACAACATATTATTATTATTATTATTAAGCGTTCTTATATAGCGCTCGATTACCCGTAGGCATCTCGGCGCTTGCCTTGGGAACCCGTCCTGGTTTTTCCCTGTGAGATACCCGTACTGGGCATCCCCAAGGTGAAAGCCAGGCATCCCGCCGCGGTGGGCCGTAGTGGAGATTAAGCAAGCTAATGCCCAGAGCTGCAGAGTGTGAACCTGTGACTCGAGTAGGCACCGAAACGAGAGTTATCGAGTCCGTCAATATTTGGGCTCAAGACCCTGCCGCGTCGGGAATTGAACCCTGGTCCCGGGTCTGACCTCTGCTTCATGGTCTGCAGCCTCTAACCAGTGAGCCACACTTCTCCATACATGATTATAATGATTGAAGAGGAAAAAAATGATATCATGCATTGCCAAATTGGGAGTAGGATCTCTGCATTCCTCTTGGACTGTCCATCCGTCAATCTTGAGTGCCTGGCGGATGCGGTTTGGTAAGTTTTCATATCCAGCCACCCCTCTTATGTCTGGGCACTGATGGGAGTCCTGTGCACCCACCCCTCCTATGTCTGGCCTCTGCTGGGAGTCATGTCCACCCACCCCTCCTATGTCTGGGCACTGCTGGGAGTCTTATCCACCCAAACCCATACTGTTGCCCACTGCTGGGTGTCATATCCACCCACCCCTCCTATGTCTGGCCTCTGCTGGGAGTCCTCTGCACCCACCCCTCCTATGTCTGGGCACTGCTGGGAGTCATATCCACCCAAACCATTGGCCACTGCTGGGTGGCATATCCACCCACCCCTCCTATGTCTGGCCTCTGCTGGGAGTCCTCTGCACCCACCCCTCCTATGTCTGGGCAGTGCTGGGAGTCCTCTGCAGCCACCCCCCTTATGTCTGGGAAATGCTGGAAGTCATATCCAGCCACCCCTCTTATGTCTGGACACTGCTGGGAGTCCTGTGCACCCACCCCTCCTATGTCTGGCCTCTGATGGGAGTCATATCCACCCACCCCATCTAGGTCTGGGCACTGCTGGGAGTCATATCCAACCACACCCATACTGTTGGCCACTGCTGTAAGTCATATCCACCCACCGCATACTGTTGGGCACTGCTGGGAGTCATATCCACCCACTCGCATACTGTTGGGCAGTGCTGTGAGTCATATCCACCCACCCCTCCTATGTCTGGGCAGTGCTGTGAGTCATATCCACCCACCCTTCCTATGTCTGGGCAGTGCTGGGAGTCCTCTGCACCCACCCCTCCTATGTCTGGCCTCTGCTGGGAGTCATATCCACCCACCCCTTATATGTGTGGCCACTGCTGGGAGTCCCCCATGTTACATGAGTTGTGGATATACTCACCAGGCTCCACGACTCCTTCAATTCCATGTACTCCCACTGGTGGTAGCAGGGCCATGACCTTCTCCTCCCAGGGATGGTACTGTACTGGTCTGCGGGGACCACCACCTCCAGTGGACTGGCTCTGGGCATAGTCCTCGTCCATCTTGCGTTTCACCATCCTCCGCAGATCGTACAACCTGGCCTGACAAACCGACCTGGTGCGCCTGATGGGGGCAACAGCATTGACCCTAATGACGATCCTCTCCCACAGGTGTGTTTTGTCAGCTATGCTGGTCTATCTGACCATTTCGCCAAACAGCTGTGGCTCGAATCTGATGACCTCCTCTACAAGGATCTCCATCTCCTTGTTTGTGAACTTTAGATTCTTTGGTGCAGACATGTTGTTGGGTGATTGTAATTGGGGGGGTATGGTGTGTATGGATGGGGTGTGGGTCTGAGTGTGAAAGGGGTATGTAGGTTTCAATATGATTGGTGGTATGTGTGAAGGTGGTTGTGTGCAGTTGTTGGCGTGTTGTCAGTCGCTGTTGTAAAATGTGTATGTTGCAAAGGATGCTGGTTTGTGTGTGTGGGCTCTTTTTATTAGTCCATTTGTGTGTGTGGCTTATTTTGAATTTTTGGTGAGTGTGTTATATGAGGTGGGTCTGAGTTGGGCCCTCTGTTTGGCAGTTTTGATCTGGACAGGACATTGTTTTGCAATGATTAGTACTTACGAGACATGTTTTGGAGTGTTGTGAGACTACTTTGCACCTTCCTTGTGCTGTTTTAGGGGTACACGTGCGCTTTGTTGGGGGGGTTCGTTTTGTGATTTACTGTGTAGCTCTCTCTAACGCGACGTTTTTGCGGGGTACGCGTACGCTTGGTTGTGGGGTTCGTTTCGTGATTTACAGTGTCGCTCTCTCAAACGCGATGTTTTTGCCGGGAACGCATGCACTTGGTTGGGGGGTTAGTTTCTTGATTTACTGTGTAGCTCTCTAAAATGCGACGTTTTTGTGGGGGTACGCTTATGCGCTTGGTTGGGGATGTTCATTTCGTGATTTACTGTGTAGCTTTCTCTAACGCGACGTTTTTGCGGGGTACACGTGCGCTTGGTTGGGGGTACGTTTCGTGATTTACTGTGTAGCTCTGTCCAATGCGATGTTTTTGCGGGGTACGCGTGCGCTTGGTTGGGGGGTTCGTTACGTGGTTTACTGTGTAGCTCTCTCAAAAGCGACGTTTTTCGAGGTACGCGTGCGCTTCGTTTTGGGGGGGTTTGTTTTGTATTTGAAAGTGCGGCTTGCTCATACGCGATGTTTTCCGTACAAATCTCAGTCCATACGCAAGGTTGTTTTCCCGTACGTATGGTGTTCTGGGTACCCGGTCCGGATCGTACTTTGCGGGTCGTACGGCATGTTTACAAATTGTACGGTTCAATTCCCGAGTTAGTATCGTACGGAGCTTCGCTCGTTTTTCGTACGGTTCGGAGACATTTGGACGTATATTTCGGAAACGGATCGTACTCTGCGATTCGGACAGATTTGTACGATTCGTACGGAAACAGCTACAGATACGATTCGCCAGACGTTTTTTTTCCCCGAATCAGAATCAACCCCATAATGTATAATATATATATATATATATATACCTATTTATTAATATGTTGTAATATTTATTTTAATAACGTAAACATTGTTTAATTTTTTAAATAAATTATAAATACATGTATACACATAAGACAATAATATAAATAAAAATTAAATACATAAATATAACATTAAAACAATTAAAATTATTTGTAATCTTTTTCCAAATTAATAATACACTACATTAGATGAAAAAAAATATATATATAGAGAGCAGAGGAAATAAAATTATTATTCCAACTCCGTGACTGCAACAGTAGGGAAAGTGTTGGATAGCATAGGGGTAAAAATTACTATTCCCAACAGTAGAGAAATTGTTCGATGGTGTAGGGGTAAACATTACTATTCCCACTCCAGTGAGTGCAACAGTGGGGAAATTGTTGGATAGCGTAGGGGTTACAATGACTATTCTCACTCCAGTGAGTGCAACAGTAGAGAATGTGTTGGATAGGGGAGGAGTTACATTTACTATTCCAACTCCAGTAAGTGTAACAGTGTGGAAAATGTAGGATAGTGTACGGGTAAAACTAACATACTTATCAATTAAATATTTTTGGGGAAAAAAGTACCATATTAATAATTATTTAACAAAAAACTATTGATAAATACCTATTAAATTAAATTATTATTTACTTAAATAAGATTAAATTACTTTCCACCCTATTGCTCTATAAAGCCACAACACGCTACACATAGAAAATAACACAATAAATGTAATTATCAATTAACAAAAATCCTTTACCAATTAATAACTAATTAACAATAAATTAATTAACAATAAATAAAAATGTATAATAAATTAATTAGAAATAATATAATTTAAAGGTAACCAATAAATGAAAATGAATTACCAAATAATTAACACCAAATTAATATTCAATAATAAAAAAAACATATTCATTAATTAATTATATTTACATTATTTCCAACCCTATTCCCCTATAAACCCACAACCCGCTACACATTAAAAATAGCAATCAATTTAATTATCAATCAATTAATAAACATTGATTACCAATTAATTATTAATTAACAATAAATGAATTAACAATAACAATAAATAAAAATGTATATAAATTAATTATAGTTAATGTAATTATAAATTAACAAATTAATTACAAATTGATAATTAACAATATATTAACAATCAATAACAATAAATAAAAACATATTATTTAATCAATTATAATTAAATTACTTTCCACCGTATTCCTCTATAAACCCTCAACCCGCTCTGATACTAAAACGCAAAATTTACTTTAAATAAATTACTATTTTCTAAACATTTAATACATATATTTAAAAAGAATGAATACACATTAAAAAATGTTAAACATACATATAAAATTCATACTAAAATACATAACACTAAAAAAAATTCGATATTATTAACAGCGATACGATATTAAAAACTCGATATTAGTGTAGTTCGAAATAAAAAATTTGATATTTTGACTGCACACTGCTGATGTGTGCCTAAACCTCACCACTATGAGACGCACTTTTATAAAATTACAGAAATGTACAAAGTTATAGTTAGCAAAACAATATACAACCCCTCTCGATAGGGTCTAACAAGAGTCACCTTAGTGAAATTTCACTCTCTAGATTTTCAGAGTGGGTGATCAACACCAAACCCTTATGGTAATCTGTGAGATTAAATGTAATCAAATACCTTTTAACAGTATATAACCTAATGTAATAACAATCCACTGATAGAGGCCTATTGTCTTTAGCATATCTTTTACGGAATAAATATCCCAGGCCTACTGCCTTTGAAAAAACTTTTAATCATAAACATGCCAGACCTAGAGCATGGGGCATGCCATTTCCCAGGACACCAATCAAGACTATAGCTGTTATTACTGGCTTGTCACCATCACCTGCTCAGGTCTACTGTACCTATGGGCTCATTACGATGTTGGTCAGAATTGCCTCTGACCAACACCGTCTCAGACTTGGGACCGACCAACAGGTTATCTGCGGTTCCAACCACTGGATCATAATGCGACCAAACACTGTTCGATCAGATTACCATTGTTCCCTATGGGTGCTTGTGTTACGGCCGTAAACCACACCCATGGTGCCTGCCACACTGTGCACAGTTTTACAGGGTGGTACCTTAGGGTCCCTCTCGGCCAGTCGAGGCAGCAAGGGATCCCTGCCAGGGGCCCCCAAAGTCACTATCCGACAGACTTTCCATGTCGGAAAGGCTGGCATGGAAAGGCTCTCAGAATCTGACATCGTAATCCCGACAGCAGAAACACTGTCCACGGGAGGTTATGGTGCAGTTCCGACCAACAGAAATACTCCGAGAGCTGGTCGGAACTGATTCGAAATGACCGTCTGGTTTACATTCCAATTGTAGACATTGTAATCGGGCGGTCGGGCCGGAAACTGATCGAGTCAGTCGGAAGGGCTCTGACGCGGTCAGAAAGCTTCCACCTGTCATCGGAGGCTTTCTAACTGCCACCGTAATCGGCCCCATGTGCAAGCATGCCCACAAGGCAGGCATCAGTCTTACAGTCATAACATTGGAAATATATACAAAAGTACAGTTGGCAAAACAAAATACTATGGGCCCCATTAGGATGGCGGGCCGATCGCCCGCCTAGGCCGGCGGTAGTCACTGCCGGCCCGGATGGGGCAACCCACCGCCATCCGTGCAGAAATGACCCCCCACCATATTACAATGGCTGGGGGGTCTTCCGCCCGGTCGACATGTCAACCGGGCGGAAAAGGGTTCTATATGGTGGCACCGCTAGCCATATTAGACTGTGGCTTTTGAAATGCCTTTCCGTGGCGGCATTGCCACCACGGAAAGGCATGCAGAGTCTGCTTAGGGGGCCCGTTGCGGGCCCCCAGGGACTCCAGGGGTTGGGGGTATCTATGGTACCCCTCTGCAGTTCCATGCGCGGTGCCTGCCATGTTGTGCATGGAAGTGCACAACATGCCTTCCTGGCATTGTGGCGGGCGGTGCTCAGTGCACCGCTCACCACAATGTTAGGAATGCAGGATCCTAATGGCACCCATGGGACGGAATCCGCCCGCCATCCTAATGTGCCCCTATCTCTCCAAACAGGGCTTAACAGAGGTTTCAAGTAACAAAAGGCTTTAACTAATAGTCATAACAATCCACTCTCAAATGACTATACACTTTAACAAGGCTTTTCACAATCAATACGTCAGGCCTACTGCCTTTATAATACCTTTTCAGAATAAACAATCAGGCATGTAGCCTTTATAATTGGGTTATCACCATAACTAATTCAAGCCTATTGTAATGAGCATATGCTTTCTACAAGTCATCCATCCAGCACACAGTCATAAAAGTACAGAATTGTGGGAAAAAGGGGGACCCCTACAAATACAATATGCTTGCTAATCGTAGGGAGGAAAGTATTAATTAAAGAAACCATAGCAAGCTTTCAATTAGATATGGAGTTAAAACATTCTGGGCCTCATAACGTAAAGTGTAACCACACAGAATGCCATTGATAACAACTGACTGAAACAAAAACTGATTTTTTATTATAAAAATATATTTTTCTTTTGTTATCAAATCTATTTTTTGGAAACGTTTTTTATAAATATATATTCTCAATCAATTTCATAACTACGCATATTCACCAAAATCATACACAGATATAATATATAAATAAAAGAAAGAAATCATTTCTATTGATGCATTCAAAAATAGTTTCTTTCTGGACAAAATTGATGAAGGCTAGTGGTAGATAACTACTACGCGCGTTTCGGCACTTCTGCCTTCGTCAGGAAACTGTCTATAGCAAAAACAATTCCAACATTAAATGAAAATGGGCAACTGGGATGGAAGCCCAAAACTGCAAAGGCGGCTTAATATGGGAGCAATGAAGCCTCATAGTGAAAATACAATATTATGTAAACTTGACGCGCCTTTTGATAATATTGTCGCAAAAGGTCTTGCGGGACAATGAATTAGACCATAGCTGGCACAATTGTATGAAAATCCGGAGAGACGCGATGACTCTAGGAGAAGTACTGTAGCCCCAGAATGATCGATGTATTAGGGAGGATCCATGTTGTTGCTACCAGTAGTTAAAGAAGAAATTCTCACTGGAGAGGATCCATTAACCCTTTCCGTGCTGAAGACGGAACTGCTCCGTCATCAGCCGCGGTGGCGCTGTGCTGATGACGGAGCTGTTCCGTCATGGCCCGCCCGACGCGCCTGCGCGCGCTGATTTCGCGCCTGCGCGGCGTGTTCTATTAAGCAGGCGGGGCCATGACGGAACCGCTCCATCATGAGCACAGCTCACCGTGGCTGGTGACGGAGCGGTTCCGTCACCAGCATGGGCCCGCCGCGCGGCTCCCCCGACCCCTTAGCGCTGCGGCGGAATAGCAGCCGCAGCGATGAGGTTAAAGACGAAATTCTTACTAGAGAGCATCCTTGTTGACGCTACCAGTAGTTTAATGCTTAGGTTTTGGCGTATAAAGTTAATATTTCTATTTTGAGGGTAGACTCCTGTCCAAAATGGCCATTCAGTCACCAAGGATCACAGACTCAAATCTTGTGAACCTCCATGCTGCAGATAATAGCGGATTTGTCTGGAATACTGCGGGTACATAGTTTTACAATTTTAGTAGTTTATAAATGTTATACATTTTCTTACACGAGACCTTTATGTAACGCTACGTCGCTACACAATTGTCCAGACTGTTGGCCAAAGTGAAACTATATGCGCCCATTACAGTTACTTTTTTCCCGTGGACCGTCGCTGATATGATAACCACATATGCTTGTTAATGCAAGCCCTTTCTCTGGATCAGTGTCACGACACATTAATTAGACCGTTTTTGAAGCCACTGAGCAAACACATAAAGGATTTCTTGAGTGACATCTTGACGCTGATACTTGCCCTGGGTGGCCGGCAGGTGGACTCTGAGGAATATCAGTCTCTATCCGGCTTTACCGGACGACAGACTTCAACACTACCTACTATACTGCCTTTTATTGCATCAGAAACATCAGAATTCAATTTTTTTTTCGATCAACTAGACTGCCTGCATCCTCTTATACTGTCGAGAAAAATCTTTTTGATCTAATAAAGAAGTGACATTTTCCATATACTTACGGTCTATTGGACTTTTTAAGTTGTGCATCCCCATCATTGTCTACAGTTTATAAATGTTATTTACTATTTTTTTCTTGTTTTTAGTACTGTTGTGGGTTGTGGAGTTTACAAGGGTGCAGGGTGGGTACTAAATTATTCATAGTTAATTAATACATTTTTGTGATTTTTAGCACTCTAGCGGGTTGTGTGTTTAAAGGGGTACATGGTGTGATTTCTTTTTTTACCAATATTAATTGTTTCATTGATAAATATTTGTACAAT
The DNA here is from genome assembly GCF_964261635.1 of Lissotriton helveticus. Taxonomy (NCBI): domain Eukaryota; kingdom Metazoa; phylum Chordata; class Amphibia; order Caudata; family Salamandridae; genus Lissotriton; species Lissotriton helveticus. Next base: position 158,427,988 of record NC_136073.1, on the reverse strand, counting down.
TAATTATTGTTACTGTTAAGTTTTAGATGCAGGCTGTGGGTTTTGGTGGGGTATAGGGTGGGAAGTAAATTAATTAAAATGAATTAATAATTCATTCTAAATTAATAATTATGTAATTGATAAATATGTATGTTAATTGCATAATTATTTTGTTAACATTAACTTTTAATTCTGAGTTGTGGATTTTGTAGGGGTATTGGGTGGAAAGTAAATTAATTACTTATTCATTTTACATTTTTATTATTTATATTATTGATAATTATGTTATTTGCATAATACATTTTTATTAACATTAAAATTCCAGTGGCCAGTGGACATGGGGATGCCCACAACCCCATGCCAGTGGTAAAAAGCTTGGGTGTTTACTTAGATCAGACACTGTCTATGGAAGACCAAGTTAGTGTGACCTTCGGGCCCTGCTTCCATGTGCTACTCTTGCTACTTTGGGGCTGATTTCGATCTGGGTCGGAAATCACTCTGCCTGAGCCGGATCCGGGGTGTTTTCCGACCGATCCGGACTCCTGCAGTCCGACCGAGCGAGTACGATGCGGCCATATGCTGTCGGACTCGTTCCGGTCAGACTCCCATTGAAGTCAATGGGAGCCGTTCGTACAACGCGTACATGGGCTCCCATTGACTGAATGGGTATGTTGTTCACAAGTGCGCTCCCTACAGTGGGTACGCGTCGGTGCCATCCGCACCATACATGCCTGTGTTGGGGAGACTCATGGGTCTCCCCCTGTGTCCGAGCCATAAGGCTGCGGATAACAGGGGGTCCGATGCGGACCCCCAAAGTCCAGCTCCGGGTGCTATTGCAAGCCGGAAGCTCTGACTCGATCTGGCTGTCTGTTTCAAGCATCGTACTTGCTCGGTCGGAATTCGCCTCCATTGCGCGCCACAGTTAGCTTACGGCCGGCACGTACGGAGCGTTTCAGATCCAAAAACGGTTCGGACGGAGATTTCACTCTTGTTCGCATCGTACTTCGACGTCCGGACCCATGTAGAAACCGGACGGAAATTCAGCCTCCGAATACGACCCGCTAATCCCGAACCCGATTCGGAGCCCTTCCGACCGAGATGGGAATCTTCCCCATAGAGTTTTCTCCCTCCTTCCTCTTGCCGAACGCAAAACCTTAGTCCAGACCCTGGTTATGAGTAACTTGGACTACTGCAATGCACTTTTAGACGCAGCCAACAATTCTTTTTTAAATAGACTACAGGTTGTACATTACACGGCGGCATGCCTGGTTACCAATATTCCTCCCAGAACAGCCTTCCTTCCCCTCCTACAGCAACTCCACTGGCTGCCCATCTGCCAGAGAATCATATTCAAAGTATGGTGTATGGCCCACAAGGCCTTAAAAGGCAAAGGACCTAGCTATTTGGCTCAGAAAAGTATTCCTGACCAACCCAGAGTTTTACACTTGGATATGAAAACTTTTTCACTATTCCCTTTGTTGAGAAAGCGTTGTCTGGTGGCAAGGCTTTCTCTAATAGGCCTCCTTGGCTGTAGAATTCCTCGCCCCTCACTTTGCATAATTGTGAGGACCACGTGCGCTTCAGGAAATCCCTGAAAACTGTACTCTTTGTGGCTTAATTCTCCGTAGCCCTAGCACTGCCTGTCCGCAGTGCGGAGATACCCCCCGGGGGTGAGTCCTGCGCTTTATACGCCTTTAAAATAAAAAGTGCAGGTTGTGGGTTTTGTAGGGGTGTAGGGTGAAAAGGAAATTAATTATAACTATTTAATAATTCATGTTTATTTAATATTAATAACGTTGTTGATAATGAATTATGTCAATTGTGTAATCGATTATTTTATATATTTATTTTTGGGTGTGTTGCTGTTTCTGTGCGGGCAAAGGTTGTCTAGGGAATTAAGTATAAAAATTAATAACTAATGGTAATTTATAATAATTAATTTAATGATAAATAATTATGTAAAATGCGTAATTGGGATATTGTTTAAGGTATATATTTTAAGTGAGCTGTTGCATTTATAGGGGTTAACAGTATCAAATTAATAAAATACAATTCATTTATTATTAGTTGAATAATATTAATAGTTTAATTGATCATTAATTATGTAAATGATGCAAATAATATTTATATGTTAGGTGCGAGTTGTATCATTTTGTATGGCTAAAGGGTGGGAAAGTAATTAAATATAATAATTGTAATATTAGTTAATTTGTAATAATATTTTGATAGATTTCTAAATATATAAAATGTGAAAACAATATAAATTGAAACAAGCATTTTCTATGTGTATTGCATAGTTTGTAGAGCTGTAGGAGATTATATAATATAAAATATAAAAATAGCTACATATTTTTATTAAATTATGGAATGTATTATTGTATGTGTTAATTGTATTGTTATTTTTAATTCTAAATAACATTATAGGGTCGATTCCGATTTGGGAAAAAACCGTCCGACGAATCATATTGGTAGCCCTTTCCGTATGAATCGTACAAATCAGTCCGAATCGCTTACTACGATCCGTTTCCGAAAAATACGTCCGAATGTCATTGAACCATACGAAAAACAAGCGAAGCTCTGTACGTTACTGACTCGGGAATTGAACCGTACGATTTGTAAACATGCTACATGACCCGCAAAGTACGATGCAGACCGGGGACTCAGAACGCCATACGTACGGAAAAAGAACGTCGCGTATGAACTGTGATTTGAACGGAAAACATCACGTATGAGCGAACCACACTATCAAATACAAAACGAACCCCCCACAACGAAGCACATGCGTACCCCGTAACAACATCGCGTTTGAGAGAGCTACACAGTAATTTACTAAACGAACCCCTCCAACCAAGCGCACACGTACCCCGCAAAAACATCGCGTTTGAGAGAGCTACACAGTAAATCACGAAACGAACCCCCCCAACCAAGCGCATGCGTACCCCGCAAAATCGTCGCGTTTGAGAGAGCTACACAGTAAATCACAAAACAAACCCCCCCAACAAAGCGCACGTGTACCCCATAAACAGCACAAGAAAGGCGCAAAGTAGTCGCACAACACTCCACAACATGTCTCATAAGTACTAACCATTGAAAAACAATGTCCTGTCCAGATCAAAACTGCCAAACAAAGAGCCCAACTCAGACCCACCCCATATAACACACCCACCAAAAATTCAAAATAAGCCACACCCACAAATGGACCAATAAAAAGAGCCCACACACAAACCAGCATCCTTTGCAACATACACATTTTACAACAGAGACTGACAACACGCCAACAACTGCACACATTCACCTTCGCACATACCACCAATCATATTGAGACCCACACACCCCCTTCACACTCAGACCGACACAACTCCATCCATACAAACCATCACCCCCCAATCACAATCACCCCACAACATGTCTGCACCAAAGAATCCAAAGTTCACAAACCAGGAGATGGAGATCCTTGTAGATGAGGTCATCAGAGTTGAGCCCCAGCTGTTTGGCACATTGGTCAGACAGACCAGCATAGCTGACAAAACACATCTGTGGGAGAGGATCGTCAATAGAGTCAATGCTGTTGCAGCCATCAGGCGCACCTGGTCGGTTTGCCAGGCCAGGTGGTACAATCTGCGGAGGATGGTGAAGCGCAAGATGGATGAGGACTACGCCCAGAGCCAGTCCACTGGAGATGGTGGTCCCCGCAGACCAGTACAGTACCATCCCTGGGAGGAGAAGGTCATGGCCCTGCTACCACCGGTGGGAGTACATGGAATTAAAGGAGTCGTGGAGCCTGGTGAGTATACCAACAACTCATGTAACATGGGAGGACTCCCAGCAGTGCCCAGACATAGGAGGGATGGGTGGATATGACTCCCATCAGTGTCCAGACATAAGAGGGGTGGGTGCAGAGGACTCCCAGCAGAGGCCAACTGTATGGGGGTGGTTGGATATGACTCCCAGCAGTGCCCGGACATAAGAGGGGTGGGTGGATATGACTCGCAGCAGTGCCTAACAGTATGGGGGTGGGTGGATATGACTCCTAGCAGTGGCCAACAGTATGGGGGGTGGATATGACTCCCAGCAGTGCCTAACAGTATGGGGGTGGGTGGATATGACTCCCAGAAGTGGCCAACAGTATGGGGGTGGGTGGATATGACTCCCAGCAGTGCCTAACAGTATGGGGGTGGGTGGATATGACTCCCAGCAGTGGCCAACAGTATGGGGGTGGGGGGATATGACTCCCAACAGTGGCCAACAGTATGGGGGTGGGTGGATATGATGCCCGGCAGTGGCCAACAGTATGGGGGTGGGTGGATATGAGTACCAGCAGTGGCCAACAGTATGGGGGTGGGTGCATATGACTCCCAGCAGTGCCTAACAGTATGGGGGTGGGTGGCTATGACTCCCAGCAGTGGCCAACAGTATGGGGGTGGCACAGATGCGTGACGCAGCTGTTCTGTTTTCCCACCATGGTGATCCGCAATGTTAATGTGTTGCATCCATGCTGGCATAGCTGTGGTGCATGATGAATGCCAAATCACTGCCAATATGCCTGGCTATGCCAGTCATTGTAAAAAGACCCTCACATGTCAATAATTCCTGAGCACAGATCAATCTGACCCCACAAAATAAACATCCATAAGTGATCAATATGAAAAAACCAAAGCAGGTGGCACGGTGACAACGAAAATGTATATGGAAAATTGATGTTGCATTAAATGGCATTAACATCTGCTGTCTCTCACACCCACAGGGCAACGTGCGGTATGTACCCCCAACCAGGGGGAGATGGATCACAGTCCCAGGCTCTGTAGTATCCTGATCCCACCAACAGCGACGACTTTCACTACTCCACGGATGACACAGACCAGCCTGGCACCTCTGGTTCCCAAACCCGGACAGCAGCTGGATCAGGGCCATCTGTGTCAACCACCACACCCATTCCTGCCACATCCTAGCAGACAGCTCGGAGCCCTGCCCACGATCCACAACTGAGCCAATCAGACAATGAGGAACAAGGTTCGACGGACACCCAGGAGGTGGCAGACAACACCACCACTGTCACCCCTCAGGGGTCCCGGCGACCCGATGTGCCCACTACAGCAGGCGAGGCTCGTGTGGGCAGGGGTGGTGGGAGTGGTATAAGGCGGAGGCGAGACCCTGACCAGCAAGCTGCAGGGCCCGGTATATCTGAACTGAGAAACATCATGGAGGTATACCGGCGGGACACCAGGGAGTTCAGCCAGGGAGGTGGGGCCCTCATCGAATTAAAAAACCAGCAGGCCGAGCAATATGCCAGTCAATGATGACACCAAGGACGGATGGAGGCAAGACTGGATGAGCTCTTGGAGGTGCAGAGGGACATAAGCCACTCACTCCTTCAGATTGCTGACAACGTGCAGCAGCCTCCCCGTGTCACCAGGCCAAAAACATCAAGGCAAAGACTGACAACAGGCACAGGGAGGGAGGAGGAGGCGGAATTGTCCAACGGAGCATCCCAGGCATCATCAAGGCCTGCATATGAGGGTCCCCCAAGGAAGGTGGGTCGTCCACGGAGAAGAAGTTGAGAGGCAGTGGGCCATGGGCATCTCCCAGGTCAACTGTTCTGGCATCTTGCCTTTCTGTGCAACAGCATCACCTTATTGACTTTCCAACTCTCCCACATGGCTTTTCTGGTCACAGTGTGACCAATGATGCCAAGCAATGTGCACTGGACTCTGTTGACTCAGACTGCAAGGCATCACATCTCCCTTTGAGAACTTTGGATTCCCAACATTTTTGTACAGCACCTACCACCTACTCACATTTCACGCACAAGATGGTTAGATACATTTGAAAACCACTATACGTATTGCTGTACTAATTATTTTTGCCAGACTCAACAACTTAAGTGTGGGGATATGTCAAAGTATGCCAGAGTGTAGAACAAACTAAAGCCATCCATACAGTGGAGTCTAAGTCCGGTTGAGGACACACATAGGTCACAATGTATCATCAACTACATACATGGAGGGCAATACTCACCGGTGATGGTTACTATCTGCTGAGGGGGGGTGGTGGCTTGCCATACTGCTATGACAGACAGTTACGGAACAGTCCCATGAATGTGTAGTGGTCATGTGTAATTTGTAGGTGTCCAGGGAGGGAGTACCAGATCTGTTTGTTTAAGTGGGAGAACTATCACCCGCATGCAATTGTATTGTGGATGTGATGAATGGTCCACAGGGCAACGGTGGCTGGACGGACTTTGGGCAACGGGGTGTAGTGTGGCAGAGGAGTATGAAGGTGTTCCTGCAGTTGACTATGGGACTATTGTACATATCTAAGGTGGATGGTCATGTGGCTGTGGCAGGGGAAGTTGAGGATGATGTGTGCGCATGCACCCTGTATGTGCACAAGTACTGCTGGAGTTTGGCTCTTGTTCCTGCATAGATGTTGTTGCCATAGTACAGCTGCCTGGTGTCGTGGACCTGGGTGGCTGTCTGTCTTGACTAGGAGTGTATCTATCTGAAGATCATTTCCTGCATGTGGAGGGAATTGCAGCATGAGGTAGTGATGGTGTTGTCTTGGGGAATTGGATACAAATGTTGACGTACCAATGCTGGATGTTGGTGTGCATCTTATCCAGCAAGGACTTGCTCTACCTCTGACCCATGTAGTCTGTGTAGGTGCGGACCTGTGTTCTGATGTAGTACTCCAATGTCTGAGGAGCAATCAGTAGTGTTGATTCCAAGCTCAGTAGTCTCAGATTTTTACACAATTAATGGTGAAGCCTCTCTGCTCGATTAGCAGATGTGTCAATCCAGTTCCCTTATGGACCCCATGTCTGCCCATGTGCATTGTTGTACAGCTGGTCTGCAGCTGTTCTGTGATTGCTGAGCGGTGTCATGAGCCACGGCATGTTGGGATATCCCGCGTCTCCTACAAGTAAACATCATGCAAAAAAGAGTGTAATGAGATACCGTCATACATAAAACATAAATGAGACATACAGGACAAACAGAGTTTACCCACCAACAAGACATGCCCGCTCGTTGTGCAGCTGCAGCATTATCAGTGGTACCCTGCTACGCCTCATGATGAATGCATCATGGCACGATCCTGAAAAACGTGCACAAACATGGGAAATCAGCATGTTAGCAAGACACACAACAAGGGCATTTATTGAGTGGTAATGTTTCCTGTTGCGGAAGGCCTGCTCCTGAGCCTGTGGTGGCACCAAAGCCACATGTGTTTCATCAATGGACCCAATGACATGTGGCATCCCTCGCAGGGCATAGACGTCACCCTTGACATCTGTCAACTCTTGTGGAGTTGGAAATTTTATGAACTCATCAATGTGCTGCAACATAGCAGCTAACACATCACGTAGAACACGGCTGAACATGGTTTGGGACATCCCCCCAACATCAGCTATGGTCAATTGAAACGTACCTGTAGCAAAGAAATGTAGTGCTGCCATCACCTTTAGCTTGGGTGTCAGCGCAGTCTGATACCTGTGTCGCGGTTGGAGATGTGGTTCCAGCCTGACCGTCAAGTTCTGAATCAACTATCGAGTGAATCGGTAATGTCGGATGCAATCATGTTCCCTCATGGTCTCCAAGTCAGGAAAAGGACTTGGTAGAGGCGGTACCCTGCAGGACATATTTGGTAAGAATTGAGCACAACATCAGCCAACAACAATACCAATGTACATAGCACATGCTACACTGCAACTACACATCAAGTAACTATGGGGTCTGGTGTGCCCAAGACATCCAGGACACATATGGCATCTTGCTGGCACTCCAAAATTTCATATCGGACAAATTGCAAATGAGGTGTGCATGTGTGAATGCAACACCACAGCCATTGTCATGATGCAGACATGTATGCCTGGGGATAAATGATGTATGATGCCATCAGACACAAAATCCTTTGAAAAGCGCATGTGGCATGGGCTGCGTACATGGACAACCATGTCAATCACAACACAGAATCATGAGAGATGCACCAACAGCATATGCAGTTATTGCAACACAAACAGCTATTGCAACTCTTACCATGACACACACATGACATTGTCAGATAGTGTCATGCTGAGCGTCAAAATGTCAAGTGAGAAGGTGCCCGGTTACTGGCATAATGAGACAGCTGACCATAGTGATGACTGTGTCATCTCAGTGTTGATGCGAATGAGTAAATGCGCATAATGATACATAAGGGACAAGTGTTAAGGTGATGTGTTACACTTACTGCCCCATCACACATGACAGGTGTCAACAGGTCGTCACACTGATTGAGGAAAGTGTCAGATACCCTGTGCTATGTCAGAGCCAGCTACACCTAAGCACTGCTTATGTAAGTATACAATGACAAGAACCTGATATACAGCCTGGTTTGAACCGTACCCAAACATTCGTGCCATGTGTGCGCCTAGTATCACTATTGTAATGTTGCAGTACGTGAGCTTGTGCAACGCACCGTACCCCTGCCTTCACCACAGCGGGTGTAATGCACCATACCCCGACATGACGTGCATGTGTGCGCCTTGTTTTACTATTGTCATTGTGCCATACGCGAACGAACCGTACCCCGACATGACGTGCGTGTGTGTGCCTCGTTTCACTATTGTCATCGTGCCATACGCGAGCGAACCATACCCCAACAGAACATGCGTGTGCGCCTCGATTCACTACTACAATGTTGCCATACGCGAGTGAACCATACCCCGACATGACGTGCGTGTGTGCGCCTCGTTTCACTATTGTCATCGTGCCATATGCGAGCGTACCGTACCCCGACATGACGTGCATGTGTGCGCCTCGTTTCACTATTGTCATCGTGCCATACGTGAGCGAACCGTACCCCGACATGACGTGCGTGTGTGCGCCTCATTTCACTATTGTCATCGTGCCATACGCGAGCAAACCGTACCCCTACATGACGTGCGTGTGTGCGCCTCGTTTCACTACTACAATGGTGCCATAGGCGAGCAAACCGTACCCCAACATGACATGCGTGTGTGCGCCTCGTTTCACTACTACAATGGTGCCATAAACGACGTGGAAAGCAACGTAGACGTGTGTTGATCTCAGAAACTAGCTAGGGTACACCTATGGGGCGAATAATGGGCCCTGAATGCAGCCTGGTTGACATGGATACTGAGATTTGAGTGTGTTCTACAGGTGTCCTTCAAAAATCAGTTGGGCAGAAATATACAATGTTGCAATTAATATTTGGAGCTGAAGCACAAATTTTAAAGCCTCCAAGTGTGAGGCAGGGCCTTATGTTTGAAGGGATTGGATGAAACATAGGATGCAAAGTATTCTGGCCTATCACACTGTACTCCAGAAACAGAAAGCCCCTCAGCAGCACAGATTTAAGGCTGCATGTGTCTGTGAGAGAGCACTTGCCTGCACAACATTGGAGTGGACCACACTGCTGCTGTCTCTGCATTCCTTGGACTCTGAATTTACTGGCCATGGAGAGGGCACCTGCATTCAGTGAGGAGGAGAACCAGGCCCTGCTGGATGCCCTACTACCAAAACTACAGCAAGCTGTATGGGAGACCAGGGGAGGAGGTGAGTGATGACTGCACTTGCTTTGACTGTGCACCTGTTGTGTGAGTGTCACTACAGCCATTGTGTATTTGTGGAACAGACATGCAATGTGGTTTGGCAGTGAGTGCCGGGTGTGTACATTGTGCTGTCCCCCATGCTGAGCATGTTGTAGTTAAAGTGCGTTTCCTCCTTACTTGCATTATGCTAACTGTGACATTCAATGCATACTGATTTACACATTCTGCTGTGCCACACCTTGCAGGTTTTTTCCCCATAATTTACTGAGCTGTAATAGTGTTCACCCCAGAGTGACAGCTGAATGTACTCACTGATGTTTATGTTTTTTTGTGGACCTGTGGTGATGTTGTACAAATGCTGTGTTTGAACTCATGGCCATTGAAGAGTGTGAATGTTCCTTGCCACCTGGCTGAGTGTGTATGTTATGTTTTGTACCACAGCTTTATGGCATATGCAGCAGCTGTAGCCATCTGATGTGACAAGTATGCTACATTGTGTGCCTGACTTGCACAGTTAGCACACCACCTGTGGCAACTCTTTGTCAAGTAGGACATGTGCAAAATTAAGGTTTTATACACTGTTGACACTGACAGGCGAGTGATCTGTGCCAAGGTGTGTCTGTCTGGTCTGCTGAGGGTTCTTAAGTGGAGTAGGATATGTGACAGGTTGACACGTGCTGTCCCACAACCTGCAGTTGCATGTGTTGTACAGTGTGTGCCATGATCAGTGAGTGTGTTGCATCCCTTATGCCATATGTTGCCTTTCAAAGGCATGTGGTGTGTTGGGGTTTGCCCATATGCCTTATTCACATGGACAATAATGCAAGTCCTGTCAGCATCCCATGCCCTATTCACATTTTGTTATTTTTTTATTTTTTTTGAAGACCTTTATTTGCATCATTAGGATAAACATGTGCGGGCCTACAACCAATCCGGCCGGCCACAAGTCAAAGACGATCAAAGAAATCAAAATAAGCGACACAAGGCCAGTTGGCAGGCAAGCAAACATAATTAAACAATGCTAGAAATGGGATAAGCGGCAATAACGGCCCAATATCAGGATCAATGAGGTCCATTTTATAATAAGGGGACAAGGCTCATGACTGACTCACAAACAAGGGATAACCCAAAAACAGGAATACACCCATGCTGAAACGAAAGGAGGGGGGGGGATTTGGGGGGGGGAGGAGGATGTAAGGGCACGAGTCGATCGCAGCACAAAATAAACGTAAAATATAGTGGAGAAGCATACAAGTGCTACCAAGATCTTATGTCCCCCCCCCCAATAACACGCTAACAGAGGCAAGGGGAACGGATAAACTGTACGAACCGAACCCACTTCTAACAATACGAGCCTGGGAAAAAGGGGGGAGGGGGGGGGGGAAAGGGGGGGGAAGGGGATAGGGAAGGGGAAGGGGGGAAAATAGGGGGGATACAAGGGGGAGGAAACCAAAAAAGGGGGGGACAGAAAGGGGAGGGAAATGAAGGAGAAAGAGCAAAACAAAGAAATATAAAAGGAGAAACACAATCGTGCAAGATGGGCGCCACCCCGGGCCAGGCAACCCGCGGCTAACAGTACAGAAGAAAGTGGAGAGCTGGCGAAAAGAAGGGCATGGCAGTCACGACGAAGCATCGAAACCGATAAAAGTGGCATAGCAACAGACCCCAACCCACTCATGCCTGAGAAGCGAGGACAGAAGCGGCACCGCTATAAAGGAATAGAAAAGGGCCATAGAACCAAAAGAAAACATCTGAAAGACCCCACCCACCCGTCCCACCCCGCACCCCTGCAGAAGGCTACGGCCTACCCTCCAAACAGCGTGCCTGTCGCCCTAATCCGAAACCCGAAATATAGTGAAAATAGGAAAGTAGAGAAAGAAGACAAAAAGAGGAGGAGAGGAAATACAAAACAAAAATAAATGTGAGGGAGGAGCTGGAGGATATGAGCAAACACATTCGGCCGCGACCCTCCCCCGACCAACGAGTGAATAAGCATCAAGTCAATACTACATCTTCACATACAGCAAAAATCACAGGGAGGGGGAGGAGGAAGAGATTGTAACGATTCACCGTATCAGGGAGTATATCAGTGCAACGGGCAGGTAAACCAGCAAACTATCATGTCGTACAACTCACCCCAAACCCTTCCTAACCACGAAACCAACCCAGTAAAGGAGAATGTGGAGCGGACCACCCAGCACAAAATAATCGTAATGTTGTCCAGAGTCACGGCAGTGATATAAATCAGGGAGAGCCTTCGTACGGAGGGAATACAAAAAGTCAATAAAGCAAGTCAATTGTAGTAACAACGACAGGGCAAGCAAAGGCAGGCCGGAGTCCAGATGCGCAATTCGACAATACAAAGGTACCCCTCCAGGACAAAAGTTCGAATCCAACGAAGCGGGATCAAACAGCGGCCCACCATAAGTCCCAGGTACCCGGGAAGGAACAGATCTCCGCGGCGTGTGGAAGTCCTCGAAATCCAGGCGGTGAGAAGGCAGAGGGTCAAAAGTCACCGGCCCATCAGTCGGCCGAAGAATAACAACATCAACTCCTGGCGCAGCCGAAGGGGGCGAAGCAATGGCGGCATCAGGGCGATAGGGGTGCATGGAAGAGCGGCGGCCCAAAATGGCGGCGAGCCGCATGGGGTCGGCAGAGGCACCGGGGGCCAAGACAGCGTACAATGACATCAAGGCGTCCAGGACATCTCCGGGCGTGGGTGCTCGAGTACACACCCAGGCCTCCACACAGTCCAGCCGGTAAGGAGCGCCGACGCAGAGCGGAGCATCCCCCGCGTTGTCGGTAGCCATCTTGTGAGTTTCGCCGCCCCACACTCCACCGTGGGCCCCCAAACAGTTCCCAAATGGAGGACTTTACAGACCTCCGAAGGCTCCCAACAACGGCCTCACCGGCACAGGATGGGTGAGCGCAAGATGGGGGGGGGGGTCCCCTCCGAACAGTGGCAGGCCCCACAGGCGAGAGCCAGGCGCGGGGTTCAGGGCCGCCGAACAGGACAAAGGCGAAGGGACCCCTTCACACGGTAAGCCCCCAACACATCTCGTCCCCCTCCAGCCGCACAGCCCAGTCGTCGGGCCGGTTCAGGATCTCCGGGGCACACGCATAACGGTTCCCACCAGTGGCTCACTTTCGCGGCCGGGGCCGGCAATCTCTTCTCCGCCGGTCGGGTCCCGCAGGCGAGGTCCCTGTCTCGGGTGCCCGGAGGCCCCAGTCTCACCGAGGGCACAGCTGCGGACCCACAGCACACAGGAACCTCCGGACCAGACGGTTAGTAAGAGTGGATCTTTAAATTTCAAATTCTGTATTGAAGTATCGTAGCAGTGCAGGATGTATTGCAGGATAGTCGAGGTTAGCCGGAGGGCCGACGGAGCCGAGCTAAAAGGCGGCCATTCCGTCCTCGAGCTAGGCTCCTCCCTCCCTATTCACATTATCAATGGTGTGCAAGTGTGTGTCTCTGGGACATGGAGCAGGTGTACTGATGTTGTTTCACTTGTCCTTCCTGACAGGTATCTGCCTATGAGAAGGGAGAGATATGGATGGAGATCGTCAGGGCTGTCAGGAGTGTGGGGGGGCCATCGCCGGCAACTGAGGAACATCAGGAAGAGGTGGCAAGACATCCGGTGCTGGACCCGGCGTATCTCCGGGTCCAGCTGAAGATGGATGCCCCACGCCGGCATGGTGGAAGCCGCCACCTCACCCCCCAGATTCTTCCCGTCCTGGCAGTGGTCCTTTCAGACCTCCATAGGCAGTTGCAGGAGGGACAGCAGCAAGGAAGGGGTAGGTACATGGCTGTTTGTAGTGTTGTGTGTCAGCTGCTACTTGAGGTGCTCTAAATCCTGGAAACACTCCCACAGTTGGGGTGTCAGGTCAGAGAGGCTATATGTGCATTATATTTTCAATTCCCCATATTCAGCTGGTGCTCTTTTTCATCCCTTCCCCTCCTCCACAGGTGTCCCCTGGTCTGTGTGTTTTCACATTTGCACATGTTCCTCTAGGGTGCAAGGTAACTAGACTGCACATTGATTAGCGCATCATGTGTGAGGGACGTTTTTGACATGTGTTGGCACCTTGCCTGTGCCATGACCTGTGCACTGTGTTTGGCCTTCACATGTGTTTGCACTGATGATGAGTCTCAACATAGGAGTATGCGGTTTAAAATGCACACACTTGCAGCATGCATGACCCATGTTGCATTCTCAGACATCATTTGTGAGATATGCATATTGTCATGACGGGTAATCCTGAGACAGTCAGCAATTTCTAGACCCATGGATCTGTGTACTACAGTCCCCTGAGACACCCTGGTATCCAAATCATGTGTGTCATCCAACACTGTGCCCATTCTATGTGTGTTCAGGATGGGTCAGCGTCTGTGGAATTGGTGCCTTGCATAGTTTGTATTTATCATGTGTCTGCTACATGTGCACACTGGACATGGATACAAGATTTGGCTTGTGCATACTCACACTGCCAGTGCCTGTGTGCCTACTCAGAACAATCTGTTGTTGGTCGTGACAAATATGTATTGCCAGCCCCACAAGGTGACCTTGGTGTACTTTTTGTGAGGTTGCTGCACTGTTTATGTTACCCTGATTCTGAGTTCTCACTTCTTGGGCTGTATCAATCACATTGACTGAGTGATGAGGGTGCTGTGCTGGAGTGGTGTAATGGGCCTGCCTGTTTGGCCCTTAGCAGTTTTGACCTGTTGATGTAAATTGTGTGTTGGAATTTTTAACTAGGCACTTCCCCTGTGATGGTGGACAGTGCTCTCATAAGGGGTTTTACAGGCTATGTCATTTGCTTCCAGAGATGATTTTGCCTCAATATTTTTAGCCACATGTATGTATTTCTGGTGCAACACTGTTTTGTCTTGGTGTGCACACTATGGTGTGGACATTTAGCATGTGGATAAGGGTGTGTCCACGATGCAGCAATGGTTTTGGACTGCACAATTGCAGGCACATTAGCTTACGTATTGTCCTGATTTGGGACATGTGGGCCACTTCACATGACATCCAGTGGGTCTTATGTGCTAGCAACTGTATGATCTGGTGATAGATGCCCCTATGTGGACTGACACATAAGAAGTTGTCTCACATTGAGGTATGTACCTTGGCACTCCCAACACTTGTTAAGAGTTGTTCATGTTTTGAATGTGTTCATATGACAAATTGTGTAGGTAACCCTTATATGTCTGCATTATAGTTGTTTCAAAAGGTAGTGCACACCAAACAACATTTGCAATGTTTTGGATTAGCCGGCAGCTTTTGGAGGAGGCCAGTGTTCGTGATTGATGGTGTGCCTTGATATACATAGACATGTCCACAAAGTGTTCTGGAGTGCTTGAGAGTCCTTTGTTGTCAATTGCACAGACTAATGTGTGTCAAGCCATCAAGACCTCAGTTGGAGCATGTATATGGTACATGGTCCACACCATTTGTTTGTGACAGTGTTTCATTGAAAAGTGTGTCAGCTGTTTCAATGAATGTGTCTATGTTTTTGGTGTCCATTTCCTTGTGAGAGATCTTTCTTTCAGGCACCTACGTGTTATGTTCACAAGATGGCAAATTTACACATGCAATGCATGTTGAATGTGTGAAGTATGGTGAGTCCCAAGATGCCAACAATTTGTGACAATAGTTTTCACCAAAATGTACTTACAGGGCTCAGAGTGTGGTGTCACCTGGTGAGTGCGGTGTGTTAGTTTGCCCTGAGGGGCAACACAACTGTTTATTTCTTTGTGAACTTGAGGTGGCATCACTTCATTGTATAGATCTGCTCTCATGTAAACAAACCAAAGCTACTCAGTGTGACTCTCATTCATGTTGTGGCCTGGTCTGTTGTTTGGATGCTTGTGTCCAAGTAGAATTGTGTCTATACCACCTGGGCAGTACTAGTATCAATTCTGTGCTGAGCTATCTGGCTATTACTCATGATGCCTGCTTTGATTTTTAGTGTGACCAAATGATTTTGTTCTCATGTGTCAGATGTGTACAGGTGACTGATGCATTTTTGTTTCTTCTCCTTGCCCACAGCATCATCAACTGACACAGGAGGAGACATCAGCACGGACCAGGAGGAGGGACCCAGCTACAGTGCCACCAGCGCAGAGGAGTTGGAGGGAGCTAGTGGCACGGAGGGTGAGGGGAGTCAGACTGCCGGACCTTTGGAATGCGACACCTCTTACCATGCGGACGGCTTGGCTTCTGACACCCAGGAGGAGGGGGAGTATGCGGCAACAGCATCTACCATCAATATGTCCGTCCCCACCTCCTCCAGACCCATCTCCACCCTCCCAGTTGCTCCGGTCCCTTCTGTCCGTGCTGCCCCCATGTCTCCTTTGTCCCTGGCACTGCAGCCCCTGCCCCTGTCTCCCCTGCTGCCCTCAGTGCCAAGTCTGTGGACCTGTTGTTCAGACATCAGTGCTGACTGTCCTCCATGGCCACACTGCTATTCTGCCACAGTTGTTGTCATTTATGGAGGGCATGTCAGCTGCGATGTCGGACCAACGTCGGATACTAGCGTCCATGGACTCCTCACTGATGGCAGCAGTTTCACTCCAGCAGTGGGCAGTCCCCCCCTCCTTCTGACCCATCCACACCCCCCTCTCCTATACCTGTCCCAAGCACACGCCGATGCACAAGATCACGCACGCCAACACACACAACCAGCATACCACCACCACCTAAGTGTAAGCGCAGATCTCCTGGCACACAATCTCAGAGGGATGCAGGCACACCCACAGGGCCAGGGGTCAGATGGCAGACACGCAGTAAATGAGACAGTACGCCTGACTCACAGCCCGCTACCTCCACTCCTATTGTGTCCCCAGGTGCAGGTGGTGGTCTGGCGGAACTGGAAGCAGTGTGCAGTGCTGAATTTATTTCCACCTTTGGCGCTGCACAAGCTACTGAGGAGGATTTCCCCCCCCTGCACCCACAACACCTGCCCTTCCCTCAACTGTCCCTGCGGTGCCAGGCCCTGACCCTGATGATGCCCCCCACGGGTCAACCTGCCTTTAGTTCCAGAATGTGCAGGCAAGTTTGGGGTCAACAACCCCCACAACGTCCCCCAAAAATACTTGAAAATGGACTGGCCATTGGCCTTGTTTGAGACAAGACTCATTTTTTAATTACTTTTACTTTGGAGCTGAATAAAGCATTTAATTTTTCATTCTAAACTATTGCATTTCAGGTACTTGCTTTAGGTGCTGTGTGCCTAGGAGTTGATGTAATGGTAATGTTTTGAGATTGTGAAATATGTATATATCTAGTGTTAATGTATGTGTAGTGTTTTTTTAAATGTGCTTTTATATGTGTGTGCTTTTATGAGTGTATAACTCGAATAAAGCTTTTTCAATGTATATTTTATGATGTTAATGAGGTGGACCATGGTATCTATGTGCCATCACAAAGTTGCAGCAATCAATCTTTGGTTGTGTGTGTTCAGTTTGCCTACATTGTCCCAAGGAGTGTCCATTCCTCAGTTATACAATGAGAAGTTCACTACAGAGAGTTGCGCAATGGTTGTGCTGACATGTGTGCATATTCCCTATGTTGTTGAACGTTCCCTCAACAATGGCCATGCCTGCTCACAGATGACTACTGATCATGACTGTGTGCCATCCATGCTACTCACTGTACTTATATTTAGAGTATGTAGACATGCCTTCATGGACACATTCACCCTTTTTCCCAATATGCAGATGTATAATCACAGCCTTACCCTTATGATTGTATTGGTTCTGCAGGATATTTGTGCACATGAATCACAATGTTGTGCATTGTATCTAAGTCTTTCAACCGTATTCCTTCCATGAGCAAGTGCATGTTGGTGGTCTGACCAGCACCTGGACATCCATATCAGCTCAGGAATGTACATGACAGTGTGTGTTCTCTTTTGCTGTCTTTGTGTGTTGGGTTGTTACATGACTATACACTAATGTGTTATGATGGTAGGGTGTGGAGGTTGCCTGCAACCTACATGGATGGATATGCATGTGGGATCTGACATCACACCCACATGTGGTGTGTCACGCTGTGTGGGACAGATATCCTTCATCCGTGTAGTGTGACACTGCTGTAAGTGCATGGCACTTTCAGGACTCTCACAGGTTAGGGTTGTAAATATACCCCCATGTAGTTGTGGTATGATGATGACAATGACCCCCTCTATAACTGTGCCCTGCTGGGAGTCCTCTGCACCCACCCCTCTTATGTCTGGGCACTGCTGAGAGTCCTCTACACCCACCCCTCCTATGTCTGGGCACTGCTGGGAGTCAAATCCACCCACACCTCCTATATCAGGGCACTGCTGGGAGTCCTCTACACCCATCCCTCCTATGTCTGGACACTGCTGGGAGTCATATCCACCCATCCCTCCTTTGTCTGGGCACTGCTGGGAGTCCCCTGCACCCACCCCTCTTATGTCTGGGCACTGCTGGGAGTCCTCTGCACCCACCCCTCTTATGTCTGGGAACTGCTGGGAGTCATATCCACCCACCCCTCCTATGTCTGGGCACTGCTGGGAGTCCTCTACACCCACCCCTATTATGTCTGGGCACTACTGGGAATTCTCTACTCCCCCTCCTCTTATGTCTGGGGACTGCTGGGAGTCATATCCACCCACCCCTCCTATGTCTGGGCACTGCTGGGAGTACTCTGCACCCACCCCTCTTATGTCTGGGCACTGCTAGGAGTCCTCTACACCCACCCTTCTTATGTCTGGGCACTGCTGGGAGTCAAATCCACCCACCCCTCCTATGTCTGGGCACTGCTGGGAGTCCTCTGCACCCACCCTTCTTATGTCTGGGCACTGCTGGGAGTCCTCTACACCCACCCCTCTTATGTCTGGGCACTGCTGGGAATCATATCCACCCACCCTCCTATGTCTGGGCACTGCTTGGAGTCCCCTGCACCCACCCCTCGTATGTCTGGGCACTGCTGGGAGTCCTCTACAGCCACCCCTCTTATATCTGGGCACTGCTGGGAGTCGTAACCACTCACCCCTCATATGTCTGGGCACTGTTTGGAGTCCACTACACTCACCCCTCCTATGTCTGGCCACTGCTGGGAGTCATATCCACCCACCCCTCGTATGTCTGGGCACTGCTGGGAGTGCTCTGCACCCACCCCTCATATGTCTGGGCACTGCTGAGAGTCCTCTACACCCATACCTCCTATATCTGGCCACTGCTGGGAGTCATATCCACCTACCCCTTCTATGTCTGGGCACTGCTGGGAGTCCTCTGCACCCACCCCTCTTATGTCTGGGCACTGCTGGGAGTCCTCTGCACCCACCCCTCTTATTTCTGGGCACTGCTGGGAGTCATATTCACCCACCCCGCCTATGTCTGGGCACTGCTGGGAGTCATATCCACCCACCCCTCATATGTCTGGCCACTGCTGGGAGTCCTCTACACTCACCCCTCTTATGTCTGGGCACTGCTGGGAGTCCTCTGCACCCACCCCTCCCATGTCTGGGCACTGCTGGGAGTCCTCTACACCCACCCCTCCTATGTCTGGCCACTGCGGGGAGTCATATCCACCCACCCCTCCTATGTCTGGGCACTGCTGGGAGTCATATCCACCCACCCCTCTTATGTCTGGGCACTGCTGGGAGTCATATCCACCCACCCCTCCTATGTCTGGGCACTGCAGGAAGTCCTCTGCACCCACCCCTCTTATGTCTGGGCACTGCTGGTAGTCCTCAACAACCAAGCCTCTTATGTCTGGGCACTGCTGGGATTCATATCCACCCACCCCTCCTATGTCTGGCCACTGCTGGGAGTCCTCTACACCCACCCCTGTTATGTCTGGGCACTGCTGGGAGTCATATCCACGCACCCCTCCTATTTCTGGGAACTGCTGGGAGCCATATCCACCCACCCCTCCTATGTCTGGGCACTGCTGGGAGTCCTCTGCACCCAACCCTCGTAGGTCTGGGCACTGCTGGGAGTCCTCTACACCCACCCCTCCTATGTATGGGCACTGCTGGGAGTCATATCCACCCACCCCTCCTATGTCTGGGCACTGCTGGGAGTCCTCTGCATCCACCCCTCTTGTGTCTGGGCACTGCTGGGAGTCCTCTACACCCACCCCTCATATATCTGGGCACTGCTGGGAGTCATATCCACCCACTCCTCTTATGTCTGGGCACTGCTGGGAGTCCTCTACACCCACCCCTCCTATGTCTGGCCACTGCTGGGAGTCATATCCACCCACCCCTTCTATGTCTGGGCACTACTGGGAGTCCTCTACACCCACCCCTATTATGACTGGGCACTGCTGGGAGTCATATCCACACACCCCTCCTATGTCTGAACAGTGCTGGGAGCCACATCCACCCACCCCTTCAATGTCTTGGCACTGCTGGGAGTCCTTTGCACCCAACCCTCTTATGTCTTGGCACTGCTGGGATTCCTCTACACCCACCCCTCCTATGTCTGGGCACTGCTGGGAGTCATATCCACCCACTCCTCCTATGTCTGGGCACTGCTGGGAGTGCTCTGCACCCACCCCTCATATGTCTGGGCACTGCTGAGAGTCCTCTACACCCATCCCTCCTATATCTGGCCACTGCTGGGAGTCATATCCACCCACCCCTTCTATGTCTGGGCACTGCTGGGAGTCCTCTACACCCACCCCTACTATGTCTGGGCAGTTCTTGGAGCCACATCCATCCACCCCTTCTATGTCTTGGCACTGCTGGGAGTCCTCTGCACCCAACCCTCTTATGTCTTGGCACTGCTGGGATTCCTCTACACCCACCCCTCTAATATCTGGGCACTGCTGGGAGTCATATCCACCCACCCATTGTATGTCTGGGCACTGCTGGCAGTGCTCTGCACCCACCCCTCATATGTCTGGGCACTGCTGAGCGTCCTCTACACCCATCCCTCCTATATCTGGCCACTGCTGGGAGTCATATCCACCCACCCCTTCTATGTCTGGGCACTGCTGGGAGTCCTCTGCACCCACCCCTCTTATGTCTGGGCACTGCTGGGAGTCCTCTGCACCCACCCCTCTTATTTCTGGGCACTGCTGGGAGTCATATCCACCCACCCCGTCTATGTATGGGCACTGCTGGGAGTCATATCCACCCACCCCTCCTATGTCTGGCCACTGCTGGGAGTCCTCTACACCCACCCCTCTTATGTCTGGGCACTGCTGGGAGTCCTCTACACCCACCCCTCCTATGTCTGGACACTGCTGAGAGTCATATCCACTCACCCCTCCTATGTCTGGGCACTGCTGGGAGTCATATCCACCCAATCCTCTTATGTCTGGGCACTTCTGGGTGTCATATCCACCCACCCCTCCTATGTCAGGGCACTGCTGGGAGTGCTCTGCACCCACCCCTCTTATGTCTGGGCACTGCTAGTAGTCCTCGACAACCAAGCCTCTTATGTCTAGGCACTGCTGGGATTCATATCCACCCACCCCTCCCATGTCTGGCCACTGCTGGGAGTACTCTACACCCCCCCCCCCTTATGTCTGGGCACTGCTGGGAGTCATATCCTCCCACCCCTCCTATGTCTGGCCACTGCTGGGAGTCCTCTACACCCACCCCTCCTATGTATGGGCACTGCTGGGAGTCCTCTACACCCACCCCTCCTATGTCTGGGCATTGCTGGGAGTCATATCCACCCACCCCTCCTATGTCTGGGCACTGCTGGGGGTCCTCTACACCCACCCCTCTTATGTCTGGGCACTGCTGGTAGTCCTCGACAACCA
This sequence comes from Lissotriton helveticus, assembly GCF_964261635.1. Classification (NCBI taxonomy): domain Eukaryota; kingdom Metazoa; phylum Chordata; class Amphibia; order Caudata; family Salamandridae; genus Lissotriton; species Lissotriton helveticus. Next base: position 158,406,706 of record NC_136073.1, on the reverse strand, counting down.
AGCCTCTTATGTCTGGGCACTGCTGGGATTCATATCCACCCACCCCTCCTATGTCTGGCCACTGCTGGGAGTCCTCTACACCCACCCCTCTTATGTTTGGGCACTGCTGGGAGTCATATCCACCCACCCCTCCTATTTCTGGGAACTGCTGGGAGCCATATCCACCCACCCCTCCTATGTCTGGGCACTGCTGGGAGTCCTCTGCACCCAACCCTCGTATGTCTGGGCACTGCGGGGAGTCCTCTACACCCACCCCTCCTATGTCTGGGCACTGCTGGGAGTCATATCCACCCACCCCTCCTATGTCTGGGCACTGCTGGGAGTCCTCGGCACCCACCCCTCTAATGTCTGGGCACTGCTGGCAGTCCTCTACACCCACCCCTCATATATCTGGGCACTGCTGGGAGTCATATCCACCCACCCCTCCTATGTCTGGGCACTGCTTGGAGTCCTCTGCACCCACCCCTCTTATGTATGGGCACTGCTGGGAGTCCTCTACACCCACCCCTCTTATATCTGGGCACTGCTGGGAGTCATATCCACCCACCCTTCTTATGTCTGGCAATGCTGGGAGTCCTCTACACCCACCCCCTATGTCTGGCCACTGCTGGGAGTCATATCCACCCATCCTTCTTATGTCTGGGCACTGCTGGGAGTCCTCTACACCCACCCCTCTTATGTCTGGGCACTGCTGGGAGTCCTCTACGCTCACCCCTCTTGTGTCTGGGCACGGCTGGGACTCATATCCACCCACCCCTCCCATGTCTGAGCACTGCTGGGAGTCATATCAACCCACCCCTCCTATGTCTGGGCACTGCTGGGAGTCCTCTAACCCCACCCCTATTATGTCTGGGCACTGCTGGGAGTCATATCCACCCACCCCTCCTATGTCTGGGCAGTGCTGGGAGTCCTCTACACCCACCCCTCTTATGTCTGGCCACTGCTGGGAGTCATATCCACCCACCCCTTCTATGTCTGGGCACTGCTGGGAGTCCTCTAAACCCACCCCTATTATGTCTGGGCACTGCTGGGAGTCATATCCACCCACCCCTCCTATGTCTGGGCAGTGCTGGGAGCCATATCCACCCACCCCTTCTATGTCTTGGCACTGCTGGGAGTCCTCTGCACCCAACCCTATTATGTCTTGGCACTGCTGGGATTCCTCTACACCCACCCCTCCTATGTCTGGGCACTGCTGGGAGTCATATCCACCCACCCCTCCTATGTCTGGGCACTGCTGGGAGTCCTCTGCACCCACCCCTCTAATGTCTGGGCACTGCTGGGAGTCCTCTACACCCACCCCTCTTATGTCTGAGCACTGCTGGGAGTCATATCCACCCACCCCTCCTATGTCTGGGCACTGCTTGGAGTCCTCTGCACCCACCCCTCTTATGTATGGGCACTGCTGGGAGTCCTCTACACCCACCCCTCTTATATCTGGGCACTGCTGGGAGTCATATCCACCCACCCTTCTTATGTCTGGCAATGCTGGGAGTCCTCTACACCCACCCCCCTATGTCTGGCCACTGCTGGGAGTCATATCCACCCACCCTTCTTATGTCTGGGCACTGCTGGGAGTCCTCTACACCCACCCCTCTTATGTCTGGGCACTGCTGGGAGTCCTCTACACTCACCCCTCTTGTGTCTGGGCACGGCTGGGACTCATATCCACCCACCCCTCCCATGTCTGAGCACTGCTGGGAGTCATATCAACCCACCCCTCCTATGTCTGGGCACTGCTGGGAGTCATATCCACCCACCCCTCCTATATCTGGGCACTGCTGGGAGTGCTCTGCACCCACCCCTCGTATGTCTGGGCACTGCTGAGAGTCCACTACACCCACCCCTCTTATGTCTGGGCACTGCTGGGAGTCAAATCCACCCACCCCTCCTATGTCTGGCCACTGCTGGGAGTCCTCTGCACCCACCCCTCTTATGTCTGGGCACTGCAGGGAGTACTCTGCACCCACCCCTTTTGTGTCTGGGCACGGCTGGGACTCATATCCAACCACCCCTCCGATGTCTGGGCACTGCTGGGAGTCATATCCACCCACCCCTCCTATATCTGGGCACTGCTGGGCGTCCTCTACACCCTCCCCTCCCATGTCTGGGCACTGCTGGGAGTCCTCTACACCCACCCCTCCTATGTCTGGCCACTACTGGGAGTCATATCCACCCACCCCTCCTATGTCTGTGCACTGCTGGGAGTCATATCCACCCACCCCTCTTATGTCTGGGCACTGCTGGGAGTCATATCCACCCCCTTCTATGTCTGGGCACTGCTGGGAGTCCTCTGCACCCACCCCTCTTATGTCTGGGCACTGCTGGTAGTCCTCTACACCCACCCCTCTTATGTCTGAGCACTGCTGGGATTCATATCCACCCACCCCTCCTAAGTCTGGCCACTGCTGGGAGTCCTCTACACCCACCCCTCTTATGTCTGGGCACTGCTGGGAGTCATATTTACCCACCCCTCATATGGCTGGGCACTGCTGGGAGTCCTTTGCACCCAACACTCGTATGTCTGGGCACTGCTGGGAGTCCTCTACACCCACCCCTCCTATGTCTGGCCACTGCTGGGAGTCATATCCACCCACCCCTTCTATGTGTGGGCACTGCTGGGAGTCCTCTACACCCACCCCTCCTATGTCTGGGCACCGCTGGGAGTCCTCTACACCCACCCCTCTTATGTATGGGCACTGCTGGGAGTCATATCCATCCACCCCTCCTATGTCTGGGCACTGCTGGGAGACATATCCACCCACCCCTCTTATGTCTAGGCACTGCAGGGAGTCCTCTACACCCACCTCTCTTTATGTCTGGGCACTGTGGGAGTCAAATCCACCCACCCCTCCTATGTCTGGCAACTGCTGGGCGTCCTCTACACCCACCCCTCTTATGTCTGGGCACTGCTGGGAGTCCTCTGCACCCACCCTTCGTATGTCTGGGCACTGCTGGGAGTCATCTACACCCACCCCTCCTATGTCTGGCCACTACTGGGAGTCCTCTACACCCACCCCTCCTATGTCTGGGCACTGCTGGGAGTCCTCTACACCCACCCCTCCTATGTCTGGGCACTGCTGGGAGTCATATCCACCCACCCCTCCTATGTCTGGGCACTGCTGGGGGTCCTCTACACCCACCCCTCTTATGTCTGGGCACTGCTGGTAGTCCTCGACAACCAAGCCTCTTATGTCTGGGCACTGCTGGGATTCATATCCACCCACCCCTTCTATATCTGGCCACTGCTGGGAGTCCTCTACACCCACCCTTCTTATGTCTAGGCACTGCTGGGAGTCATATCCACCCACCCCTCCTATTTCTGGGAACTGCTGGGAGCCATATCCACCCACCCCTCCTATGTCTGGGCACTGCTGGGAGTCCTCTGCACCCAACCCTCGTATGTCTGGGCACTGCGGGGAGTCCTCTACACCCACCCCTCCTATGTCTGGGCACTGCTGGGAGTCATATCCACCCACCCCTCCTATGTCTGGGCACTGCTGGGAGTCCTCCGCACCCACCCCTCTTATGTCTGGGCACTGCTGGCAGTCCTCTACACCCACCCCTCATATATCTGGGCACTGCTGGGAGTCATATCCACCCACCCCTCTTATGTCTGGGCACTGCTGGGAGTCCTCTACACCCACCCCTCTTATGTCTGGCCACTGCTGGGAGTCATATCCACCCACCCCTTCTATGTCTGGGCACTGCTGGGAGTCCTCTACACCCACCCCTACTATGTCTAGCAACTGCCGGGAGTCATATCCACCCACCCCTCCTATGTCTGGGCACTGCTGGGAGTCATATCCACCTACCCCTCCTATGTCTGGGCACTGCTGGGAGTCCTGTGCACCCACCCCTCTTATGTCTGGGGACTGCTGGTAGTCCTCTAGACCCACCCCTCTTATGTCTGGGCACTGCTGGAAGTCATATCCACCCACCCCTCTTATGTCTGGGCACTGCTGGGAGTCATATCCACCCAACGCTCTTATGTCTGGGCACTGCTGAGAGACATATCCACCCACCCCTCCTATGTCTGGGCACTGCTGAGAGTCCTCTACACCCACCTCTCTTATGTCTGGGCACTGCTGGGAGTCATATCCACCCACCCCTCCTATGTCTGGCCACTGCTGGGAGTCCTCCACACCCACCCCTCTTATATCTGGGCACTGCTGGGAGTCCTCTACACCCACCCCTCTTATGTCTGGGCACTGCTGGGAGTCATATCCACCCACCCCTCCTTTGTCTGGGCACTGCTGGGAGTCCTCTACACCCACCCCTCTTATGTCTGGGCACTACTGGGAGTCCTCTACTCCCACCCCTCTTATTTCTGGGCAATGCTGGAAGTCCTCTACAACCACCTCTCTCATGTCTGGGCACTGCTTGGAGTCATATCCTCCACACACTCAGATGTTACGCACCGTACCCCAACATTAATGACGTCTGTGCGGCTCTTATAACTAAAGCAATGATGCTGTACGCGAGCGTGTGACGCACTGTACCCCAACATTAATGACGTCTGTGCGTTTTTTATTACTAAAGCAATGATGCTGTAGGCGAGCGTGTGACGCACCGTACAAGTACACTTCCGTTGTTGAGGTACGTTGCACTCACCGCATGCGCCGTCGTCGGTTTCTGTGCACCAGGTCGTAGGCGTTCAGGACTGGGATGACACGGCCGAGGGGGTTTATGGCGTGTCTGTCGCGTACCGGGGTGCGGTTCGGGCTGGACTCTGCTTTTATGGCTGTTTTCAACTCCCATAGCAAAAGGGTTGTACGGAGCGTCGTCAACACGGATCGTAGTTGCTGGTCCGGAAACTGCTGGCTGTTTAGGTACAGACGGCGCATACTGCGTGACCCGGATATGAATCGTATGTATATTTGTGTCGTATGGGGTTTGGTACGGTTCTTACCGAGATTTTCTTTATTTTAGGATCGTACTTGCTCGTACGTACGGAGATGGTGAGGGTTTACGATTTGTACGGGAATTACGCTCCGTACAACGATTCGTGGGGGATTTTACTGGATCGGAATTGGCCCCTATGTATATTGCTTGTTAATAATTTGAAAATAGAGTTTGGTATTTTAATAAAAAAATAGTACTTTAAAAGTAATTGGTTAATTTTTTCAAACAATGATATATATGTTTTTATATTTATAATTATTTTTTTATACTTATAAAATTATTTTATGTTGTTGAAGTGAATAAGTCTGTTTGTAATATTGCACAGAGTGCAGTGGGAGTAGTAAATGTTACCCTTTACAATCCAACAATTTCCCTACTTTTGCACTGATTGGAGTGGGAATAGTAAGTTTTACTCATCAGCAATCCAACACTTTCAGTACTGTTGCTGTGGCTGGAGTGGGAATAGTACATTTTACCTATCTGCAAACCAACAGTTTCCCTACTTTTCCACTGAGTGGAGTGGGAATAGTACATTTTACCCTCTTCCATCCATCACTTTCTCTACTGTTGCAGTGACTTGAGTGGGAATAGGACATTTTACCCCTCTGCAATACAACACTTTCCCTACTGTTGCACTGACTGGAGTGGGAATAGTAAATGTTACCCCTCTGCAATCCAAATATTTCTTACTTTTCCACTAAAAGGAGTGGGAATAGTACATTTTACCCCTTGGCAATCCCACATTTTCTCTACTCTTTCATTGACTGGAGTAAGAGTAGTAAATGTTACCCTTCTTCAATCCAACACTTTCTCTACTCTTGTACTCACTGGAGTGGGAATATTAAATTTAAAAAATGAACAGCAATATATTAAATACTAGCAGCCCGTCCCGACGTTGTCCGAGTATGAATTGCTGCTGGCCAGTAGTATATTGTTTTGTAGGATTTCGTTTTGATAGCATTTCTTATCTGTGACAGGCCTGTGAAACGCTCCGATTCACAGTGCACTGCTGATGCACTTAAGAGTGCGCGTTCAGTAGTGTGTGAACTCGAGTTTCCCTACTTTATTTTTCCTTGTAATATTATATAGCGCAAACTCGACAACATGGCATGAGCACAATTTACATTACAGAAGAACACGTTCATTTGTGGTAGGCACGGGGAGACAAAGCGATTTGCCTGGAATCACAGGATGTTGAGCTGATGCCGAGATTCGAACACCCCTCCCCAGCTCTAAAGTTCGCAATTCTAGAACTTGTGGCGGGAGGTGTGTCTAAAAGTGTATGTCGGTGCTGGCCATCAATGAGAGAGACCTGTGCATTTTTGAAATCGGTGGTGAAAAAATATGAGTATGTTGCTGGAGATGTGGGCCGCCGTGCCATCAATGTACTTACCGGGAGAGGGTAAACACCCATTATTCCGCAACTTTCTTTCCGCATGCCATCACTCCGCATACTTTCATTACGAAAGTACCATGACTCCGCAATGCCATTATAACGCATGGCATTACATTTTATATGCTTTTACCACGCATACATTTACAACGAAATTCGTTGTAAATGCATGAATGGTAAAAGCATGTTTTTTTATGTTTGGATCAGGTAAGTATGGGTATAGGGGTATATGTTTTGGGGTACTGAGTTATATGTTTTGGGGTGTTTGGGTATTTTAAGGGTTCAGATATAGCTTTGGGTTACGGGGTACAGGGGTAGTTTTAGGGTTCAGGGTTAGGTTTGGGTTTTGGGGTACAGGGTTATATTTATGGTTCAGGGCTAGGTTTGGGTTTTGGGGTACAGGGGTATTTTTAGGGTTCAGGGGTAGGTTTGGGTGTTGGGGTACAGGGGTATTTTAGGGTTCAGGGCTAGGTTTGGGTTTTGGGGTACAGGTGTATTTTTACAGTTCAAGGGTAGGTTTTGGTTTTGAGGTACAGGGGTATTTATAGGGTTCAGGGCTAGGTTTGGGTTTTGGGGTCCAGGGGTATTTTTAGGGTTTAGGGATAGGTTTGGGTTTTGTGGTACAGGGTATATTTTTAAGGGTTAAGATGGGTTAGTGTTTAAGGGTGTTGGGGTATTTTAAGGAGTAAGGTTGGGTTATGATTATGGGGTGCAGGGGTATTTAAAGGGAGCAGGGTGGACACTCGGAGCTGGAATGTACAGAACCTGGGAAGAAAAAACAATAAACTATTGGGCACAACGCTTGCTTTTTTTCCCCGTAATCCCGCGCCCCGCACACGCCCACGCCCCCAGCACACGCCCACAGCACACGATATGAGACGTGGCATGAAGGGCGGAACATACCACATGCCCCCAGTGTTTGTCACGCCCCCAGCACACGCCTACAGCACAACGCAGACACGCCCACAAGGGTCTACTTTGCTGGCAAGGTTATTTTACCTTTTACATGTATGTGGTGGGCAACTGCCATTTCCAACGCTGTATTGGGTGTTGTGATTGGTGCTGTGGTTCCTGAGATTACCCGCCTCAAAGGTTTGGGCTCTCTCTTTATTATATTAGTATAGAAGATAATAAATCCTAATTAACATAGACATCATAAATAAAAACTAGTGTATACAATGGTTATTGGAAACCTGCTGTGTGCAAAGGAAAATATATTTGATATAGGACTATAAAAGGGAAAGGAGGGGGAAGGAGGGTTAGGAGAGAAGGGAACAATATGTCATTACTCTAAAAAAAGAGAGTAAAAGAGATAAGAGATATATAATACAAAACATAATATTAATATTGTCTGGGTCCGACAGGGTGCCAATAGACTTCTTTTGAATGAATCAGGAGCTCTGAGTACCGCTACCCACTAATATCTTCAATGCTGTGTGTAGAACTCATGTCCCCATCTCCGGGAAAAAGTTGGGGATCATACCAATCTATAAAAAAGGAGGACAAAGCGCTAGCAAAACATTACTGCCCAATATGGCTATTAGATAGTACCGCAAAATTAATTCCCCGTCTTCTGTTAAATAGGCTAGAGGCTTGGGCTGAGAAAAATAAGATACTAATTCAAACCCAGTATGGCTTTAGAAATAACAAAGGGACAGTGGATCAGTGCCTTAATTTAAACACGTTGATTGCCAAATATACAGCAGCTATAGAAGGGCCTCTTTACATGGCTTTTATGGACCTGTCAGCCGCTTTTGACCTAGTGGCCCATATGAAGATATGGTCTATAATGGACGATATGGGCATAGATAAAACAATAATTAATTTTATCTGGGAGCTGTACTGCTCCGCCATGGCCTGTGTGGATATGGGTAGGAAGGGGAGGGGTGTTCCACACCATTACACCTCGCTCCCGGTATCAGGCAGGTGTGTTTACTTGCCCCATTTCTATTCTCCCCCACACAAATGGTGCGGAGGCTGCATTGGAGGGGTCCACCACTGATGTTCCCATTATCCATTTTGCTCCTGTGCTACTGCTCCTTCATGCAGATGATGCGGTATTGCTGCCCCGGACTGGCAATGCGTTGCAGACACTTATAGACACCAATGCAAGATTCATGAATAATTTAGATCAGAAAGTCAATGAAACAAAGCTGTTCGTGATTGTGGCAGGAGCTAGATCAAGAAAACCACCCAACTGGAACATAGGAGGGAGGAAATTGGAAGTAGTTGAATCATTCTCTTACTTAGGGGGACTTTTCGATTAAAGAAATACAGGGCACAATATGGTGGGTTATAGAGGCCTTTTGATGGAAAAAAGCATAGGGCAATTTTTAGCTTCCTTAACAAACTGGGGTCTAAACCGATAGATACCATGAAAATGATATATGATAAAACAGACTCAGTTGCAACATATGGAGCAGCAGTGGGGGAGTAGCATATGTAGCTGGTCTCTAAGCAATAGAGAACAAATTCTGGATACGTTTGCTAGGCGTTCCCCAATCCTGCTCCTCCTTCAACTGCCATATTGAATTAGATGTCCCTTATATCTTGCACCAGATTTATGTTACCCCCTCCCTTTACTGGCACTCAGAATAGAGGAGGGAAACTCTGAAGTTAAACATCCTATTAGATTGCTTAAAGCTTGATGGCTCACACAGAATAAAATGGTTGCAATTTGTTAAGTCCAGTCTGTATACTATTGGCTTACCCAAGCTTTTTTATGACCCAATGATTTGTACCATCATCGCTAGGCTTGAATTAAAAAAACACTTAATTATAAAACAGCGAGAAATGAGATGAGAAGCCAACTGTTCCAAACCAAGGGTGAGACAATAGCATTTAGACCGCAAAATAAACTCACATGGCCTTAACTATTTATCCTTTGTGACTAGCCATTACTATAGATTTTTTACGAGGTTTCGAATTAACTATATACCCCTAATGCTTGGCTTTCCTGCCAAAATGTATTCCATTAACGCCTTGTCCCCCTGCCCATGCAACTCCTCATCTATTTAATGTGATCTTCACTTGATATTTTTTTGTACATTTTATAGCGAGGAGAGGAAGAGATTTGTTTGCCCAATCCTGCGTACATGTGGGCTGAAGCAATGTCGACCAGCCCTTTATTTTTTAAAATAGCTGACTGGTCCATTTACCTGCTGCTGCTACTATTTGGCTCTGTTACTTAAATGTGCTATAAAGAGACACAAGCGCTATTTGTAATTATCAAATTACAAACCCTGTTCCTTTTGGACTATGTTAACTATTTTATAGCTTTACTTGTATTCTCCTTTTTAGACCTGTTTTATTCTTTGTAGAATACTTTTTATGCCGTTTTTTCATCAACTGGCGAAATTAAGTAATTTTTCTATTCGATTCGAAATTATAAATATCTAAGCATAAAACAGCTTCTAATATTCTAAAAAAAGACAACATGGTGAAGTTACCATGGCTTACGTACATCATCTGATACAGTAATAACTTTTACAGCAGAAGAAGCAGATAAAGATAAATATGTAGTTAGTGGTAGCCATAAAAGGTCTTTTTTAATCGCAAAAACATAGGGGAAACATAATTGGCATCTAGTCTATGATGAAAACACACAGTGTTCCACTAAGATTTAAAAAATAACTTTATCTGCTTGTTTCCAATTTGAGGTTATTCAGTGAAAAGCAACAGCTAACAGTAAATCTAACAGCTTAAAATTCAAGGTTGATCGAGGCCCTTTAGGTGACAAGGAGCCTAAGAAAATATTGAGTAAAGAAAAGGGTATATTAACTTTAAAAATCTTTTTAATTTGGACCAAATAGCTGCCAAAACTGGTGAATATTAGGGCACTCAATTATCATCATATGTTTTAAATCGGTAATAGAACAGAAACAGGACCAACATGTAGAAGATATATTTGGTGAGAAAGACGCTAATGTCACAGGAGAAACCAACAAGCACTGATAAACAAAATAAAGGATCTGTGTGGTATTTGCAGCTCGTGAGGTCTTATTAAGTTTGAGCCATAATTTATCCCATTTAGCAGTTGGCCAGCATTGTATTGAGTCTTTTGCCCAGGCCAATTCAGTCTTTGACTTGAGTCTATCTGAGGGTAGTAGTAAGCACTTATATATAGTGGATGCAGAGGGGGAAGTATCTCCTATAGGAAAAAGTGTGGTGCATGCTGTAGGGGATTGGGAGTGTTTGGTAGTGCAAGAAGATATTGATTGTGGGAGGGAAGTAGAAGGTCATATTGTGAACTGAAGGTAGCAGGCAGTGAACATTTTGTTTGGAGATCAAGAAATGATAAGGGTTGATTCTCAGTCAAGAGTTGAGATGTCCAATTTAAGCCCTTACATCTCCCAGATCTCCAATATACTGTACGGTTCTTAATTCATAATGGTTTATTGTACTAAATGGGTTGCTGATGAAGGGAAATAGCAGAAGGGTATGAAGATGGTAAAAGAGGAGCTACAAGCTTACGATTATGGGATATAATGGGGGAATGCAATAAAGAGATATTATTAGTGAAAGCAAGGATTTCCTGAAAATGAAAGGGGGAGATGAAAAATATCTCTATATTTATCCAAAATTGAGGATGTAAAGGGAGCTTAGAAGATAGCTATTGGTAGCCTGTTTTAGGGAAAACGCAGAGTGATACGTTTTCAAATCAGGGAACTTTAGGGAGGATAAAGCTATTCGAGGAGGTTTATCCTTCCAAAGAGATTTTGTTAAGAGTGAGTCAATTTTCTTAAAATAATATCCAGGAATATGAACAGGAATCATGAAAATAATATATAACATTAGAGGGAGCGCTTCATTTTAATCGAATCATTTTGCCCCCACCAAGAGAGGAAAAGAGGGTGCCAAAGTGCAATAGTATCATTTATATTTTTGATAATGTGATCAAAATTTAATTTTAAAGTCTCAGAGATAGTCAGAGAGAACCACAGGTGTTTTAGTGTTGAAGGTTACCAGGAAAAACCAGTGTGATTAAAAAAATGTTTGACATAGAACATTTAGAGATAAGACTTCACACTTATCAGTATTAAGCTGATAGCCTGATAACTAAGAATATGTACCAACTTGTTGAAGGAAAGGAGGTAGGGAAGTTACTGAATTATAACAATATAAAAGAATATCATCAGCGTATAAAAACATTTTAACCTGAAGGGGATACAATTAGAAATCAGTGATACAAACATCCCTTATGATTTTAGTTAGAAAGGGTTCCAATGCTATGACAAACAATAAAAGTGATAGAGGACAGCCTTGCCGCACCCCTCTAAGAATAGAAAAATAATCCAAAACTTTTCCATAAAAAAAATTGAGGTCCTGGGACCTGAATATAATAAGGAAATTAAAGAAATCAGTTAACATGGAAAACCAACCTATCTTAAAGCATGAAACATAAAATCCCATCTAATCCTAACAAAATCTTTTTCTGGGTCCAAAGTATTAGGATAATTTAAAGAAGAAGCCTTGCCGAGGATATTAGAAAAGACTCTAGAGTTGTCAGAGGTTAGTCATCCCTTAACGAAGTCGGATTGTTCAGGAACTCTAAGATCAGGTAGGAATTTTGGCAAAGAGCTTGTAATCAGTATTGACTAAGGAGATTGGATTATAATTCTTACATAGAGGAAGGTCTTTATTAACCTTTGGAATTAAACATATCATGGCTTCCTGGAAAGTATCTTAAGATGCACCATTGGTATTAAAAAAAGAGTAGAAGATGGGGAAGGAGGAGGTTAGCAAAGTGGTCAGAGAACTCAACAATAAAACCATCAGGCCCAGGAGTCTTCTCTCGCCATAGCACTGAGATTGCATGAGTAATTTCTCCTAAGGAAATATCGGTTCCCAATGAGTCAAGATCAAAGTGGTGGGAGGGAGAAGAGGTAATGGATTGGAATTAAGGGGACAAATCTGATGTACTGATTGTGTTTCTGGGGTATAAATATTTTTTTTTAAATGAAAGAAATTCATTTAAAATATTGTTGTCCTTAAAAAGAGGAACTCCAGCATTACTCTGTAAAGTTTCTATTCTAGTGCTGTCTCTCCTTATTTTTAAATAATTAGTCAATAATTTCCCCAACTAACTTTGACCTCCATAATAGCGAATGCTGCCTTTCAGTAAATAGGAAGAAGCAGATTCCGTAGATAGTCTGTTAAAAGTAAGTTTAGCTTTGATAAGGTTTTTCAAGGAAGATTAATTGTTGGAATGATAATAAGATGGCGGCGGCTTGTTAGACGCTGTGAGGCAGCTCCCAAGCCAGCACTTCGAAAGAAGCAGTATAGAGAAGGAGAATCGAAAAATGCCTCGCTAATAATAAGTAACAATTGAAAGTGAGGCACTTACCCTATTTCTTGCTGCAGTTGAGGTTGTTAATGCCCAAATGGCGAACCTGGCGTGATGTCCGAGATCAGAGCTGAGGATCAGCTGGACCCAAGTGCATTACAGCAGCGTTTCTCGTTCTGCACTTCCTTGATCGGTGTGCTTGTTCTGCGGTTCATAGCCCGCCTGCAGAGCAGTGGAGGAGCTGAGCGAGCTACACAAGTGAGACAGAATGGGCCTCCGGAGTTAAAACAGCCGGCTCGGCTCACGATCACAGCTTCACCTCTACTGAGTCTCTCCTGCATCTCCTGCGGTATGGCGCCGAAAAACGCCGCTGCTGTAGCCGCTGCTGCAGCCAAGACGAGGGCAGCAAAGCAGGCTCTTCTTCGGGACAGGGAGCTAACTACAAAACGAGGCGGTACACGTCTGGAGGGCAGCAGTGACCTTACCGACCTCGATGCGGGAGCAGGAGCTGGTAAATCGGCAAAAGCTTCGAGACAACAGCCGAGCACACCTATTGCTGGTCCTTCTGTGATTGATTTGCTCCGGAAAACTCCTGCTTCAATGTCTGCTCCGGTCCTGATCCTGGCTCCTACACCACAAAACCCAGCAGTTCTGCTGATAACCGAGGCTATCCTGAGAGTCAACTCAAGGTCTACAGTGGCATCTAGTGGGCAAAGAGAAAACGGCATAACCAAGGAAAAAGAGAATAGGAATATTAGCGTAAATATTCCATTAACTACAGGAGACGATTCCTCAGTGAAATGTATGGAGCCTACAGTCGTGGTGGCAGGAATATTAGATCCTAAGGCTGGGGCGGATTCAGATGCAGAAATACAAGGTATGGAAAATCTTTCCTTTTGTGAAACTCCTGATTTTTCTACTGTTACGTTAACTTCTTTAACTTCAGTGACACAGACCAGTCCAGCAGGCGTAACAGCATCAGCGCCAGTAACAGAAACAGGACTAGAAACTACACCAACAGCCCATGAAGCCCAAAGACTGTAGTTGTGCAGGAAATACTGTAAAATCAATCATCAAGCAATGCACTAGAGAGTGATCTCGGGACATCAGATCTTAGAGATATCACAAAAAATCTGGGCGACTTGCTGGAGGTCACTGATGGCAAGGAGAGGAGTGACAGGGATGCGATAACTTCCGACCCTACCGACCCTACCGACACAGATAGGGATCCATCAGACTTTTATTCATTATCAGAAGGGATAGAAGATGCAAGATGGTCAGATGACTCTGAACTGGAAATCGAAACTAACACTGGCTCCGAGACGGAAAGTGACCAAGAGACGAGAACGGTAGAATCCAGGGAAAATAAAAGGACTATTATACGGAAGAAAAGGGCCCAGGGGCTGACGTGGGATTACTCCCCTTCGATCGCATTGGGGTCTCAAGAACATGCCACCGGTCCTCGTCCAACTCAACGGAGCTCTACACACCAACAGGATGCCACGCTCTCCACGGTAATGGATACAGTCCTCCAGGCTATCGCCTCACATCGAGAAGAGACATCAAGGGATGGATGCAAAGCACAATTAGCGCTACATAAGGTTCAGGGTGTAGTGCGTAAATTGTCAAGATCTGTTAATACCTTCAACACCAGAATGACAGAGATGGAAGAACGAATAGTCATTAACGAGGCGGAGGCCACAGCCACACAGGAAAAAGTAGAATTTCATGAAGCAGAATTAAGCGATGTCAGATGGAAGCTCGAGGACATGGAGAATCGCCTACGGCGTAACAACCTGCGTGTCCTTGGAATACCAGAAAATATTGAAGGTTCCGATATCCGAGCCTTCATCATCCAACTCTTTAAAGACACCCTTCCAGAACTCTCTTCATGGAATTGGGAGCTTGAAGTGCAACGAGTGCATAGAACTCCAATCACTTTGAAACCCACTGGAAAGCAGGGGGGTTATCCACGAGCAGTCCTTGTATTTTTTGGAAACTTTCTTCTCCGGCAAGCCATCTCAGAAAAAGCCAGGCCAGAAGCACGCAGGACCAGGGACTCCATTTCCTATTTTGTAAGACCTGATTTCTGCCACACGACGGTGGAAAGGAGGTGGCGTTTGCGGCAACTTATTAAACCCTTTATGGAGAAGAGAGCACAAGTCTACTTAAATAATCCAGCCTAACTGAAAGTGATATACAATGGCCAGACCAAATTTTTTACTTCTGAAATCAAAGCGAAAGAATTTTTAGATAGTCTCACTTAATGATTCACTAGTGATAAAACTAGAATAGATGGCCTTTTTTTTTTTTTTTAGTAGCCATTGGATGAGAAAAAGAGAAAACAGAGAATTTGGATGCGGGATTTCAGTTAGTCTAGATGAATATAGAGAGCATATTGGACAGTACTGAAATTCCATATGGATATACTAGAATAATTCGCCTCTATATGTGTCTCTATGTTTTCCTAAAAATTGTTCTTTTTTTTCTTTTTTCTTTTTTTCTTCCATTCCCATCCTTCCTTCTTTTTCTTTTTTTTTTCTTCTTTTCTGTGTTCATTTTTAGTCTGGGCCTGACTTGGGAGTGTCTCTCCATCACCAAAGACTCTCATAGAGTCTAATTGCCTCACATTGCGGGTGGGGGAGGGTGGTGGGTGGGTTGCAGGGGTTTGGAGGGAGTGGGAGGAGGAGGGGGAGGGTAAAAGGGGGGGAGAAAAACTGTAAAAATGAGTGTGATCTGTAGTATAAGAAACCTCAAAGAAGTTTTGGCGATTCTAATTTCTTTAAATAACTGGAGTACTTTACCATGTATTTTGATTAACCTAAACAGGGAGAGGAATGTCAATTTGTATAATGAATTTAAAGTAGGATGGGGGTGGTACAGGTACAAAATATATTATAGAGATGGCACTGGTTTAATTGGAAACAAATTTGAATGGGGAGAGTAAAATTGCAATGTTGGAATATAGCAGGTCTTAATGATGGGAGAAAAAGGGCCCAACTCTTTCAACTGTTACGTCAAGACCCTGTAGACATCCTCTGTATTCAGGAGACCCACATAGCTGGCTGTGATAAAAATTTGTTAAAAATTCCTGGGTTTAATTTGTGAGCAGCAACAACACAAACGTCTAAAACACGGGGGGTCGCCATCCTAGCAAGACCCGGAATGGGGAGTCCTAGACGCCAACTTGTCGACAAGCATGGCAGGTGGGCTGTGGTTCAATTAGAATCAGATATAACCATTTGCTCACTTTATGGTTCTAATTTGGATGACCCACAACTCTTTATTGAACTAGAACTGGAATTGGCCTCCTGGGTCGGCCCACTAATTCTGTGTGGGGATTTTAATATAAATATCGAAAAATTAGTAGCTAACCGACTCCCACAGAATTATAGTGGCCGTAAACCCAAAGTTTATAAGGCAGTATCCCATCTGATGGATAGTCACGACTTATTTGACGTTTGGGATATGTTGAAGCATAATGCAAATGCCTTTACCTATTATTCTTATCCCCACAACAAGTATGTTCGGTTAGACTACATTATGACATCATTACACAAGACAGCCTTAATAAACATAATTAAATCCCCCAAAACCATCTCTGACCACAACGCACTAACACTAACTTTTGAACTGGATAGTTTTAACAGACCTAATATCCAATGGTCATTTGACCGAAAGCTTCTTACTAACCCAGACTATATTAATCATATTACACTATATGCTCAATCTTTCTTCGATAATAACCAATACAGTGCACCCAGATTCAGTGTATGGGACTATTTTAAGGCAGTAATCAGGGGAGAGACGATAGCGTTTGTAGCAAACCAAAAGAAAACTCAAGATAGTATTAATAAACAACTAAACGTAGAACTCACCAATTTGGAAATAGTGCATGCCAAACAAATCCAGCAAGGAATATCAACCGCCGATACACTACAAAAATTACTGATCCTTAAAACAGAAATTAATAGCTCGATAACTCAAAAAGCAGCAGAAATATATCAAGCGAACAGAGCTAGAATCTATGAAGCAGGGGAAAAAGTAGGGAAGCAATTAGCTCTCAAAACTAGACAAAAGCAAACATATAATAGGATAAAGAATATCGAATATGAGGGTCAACAACATACCTCCCCTCAAGATATTGTAGAAGTGTTTCGAAAATACTATCAAAAACTATATCAAAATGAGAATGAACACCTATCTACAAGAGATATGAAAATCTTTCTTAGAGAGTGGTTACCGATGCCAGGGATGTCTAGAATACTCGATCGAGTTGATAGAGAAGAACTGGAGAAAGAAATCACAATGGAAGAACTAGAAAATGCACTATCAGATCTAGCTAATGGGAAGGCGGCTGGGCCCGACAAGATCCCATTAGAACTATATAAATTGTTGGGTAAACAGATACTACCCTACTTATTGGATCTGTTTCTAGGGGTACAACATCACTCAGCTACACCAGAGTCATGGAAGCACACCAATATAGCGATATTTCATAAAAAAGGAAAACCACCCCAGCTTCCCTCTTCATATAGACCCATATCGCTCATAAACTCTGACTCAAAGCTTTACTCGAAGGTACTTGCAAACCGTCTAAGGGAGGTCATCGAACATCTCGTATCTCCATGGCAACAAGGCTTTATCCCAGGGAGGGGAACGACTGATCATACTCGCAGAGTCATTGCCTTATTCGACATCATGGGTGCCACGGGGGGAGAGATGTCGATGGTCCTACTCGACGCCGAAAAGGCATTTGATCGAGTGTCTTGGCGGTTTTTATGGGAAATTATGAAATTTAACAACTTCGGCCCTGGCTTTATTAAAGCCCTGAAAGCTCTCTATATCAACCCTAGGGCTAAATTATCTATTGAGGGTTTTGAGTCAAAGTTTGTAGAGGTACAAAGAGGTACTAGGCAGGGATGTCCCTGTTCCCCGATATTATTTGCCCTAGTAATTAATCCTTTAATTTTAAAGCTTCTCAACTCCCCTCAAATTCAACCAGTTAAGGTGGGTCCGTATTCTACTAAAATATTGGCATACGCCGACGCTATTGCTGTGCTTACAACCAGACCAGCAGAAGCAGTAGCTGAAATAGAGCAAATAACTCAAAATTTCGGACTCTACTCTGGCTATTCACTCAACAGAGATAAAACCATGATTTTATGTACAAGCAACATCATATACGACAGTCCCTATAAAGTTAAAAACGCAATATATCTGGGTGTAAATATCTCTCCTGAGATAAAAGAAATTAACTGGCTTAATTATGATCCTCTGATCAATTCAATAAAAACAGATTTGAAGAGGGTAGATAACTTGCACCTTTCAATAATAGGGAGAGCAAATTATATTAAAATGAGTATATTTCCTAGAATACTCTATCTATTCCGGGCTATTCCATTGATGGCTGAAGGTACCACTGTTAAAATTTTTGACTCAACCATATCTAAATTTATTTGGAATTATGGTAAAATAAGGACAGCATTACCAGCTTTAACTCTTCCCCTACATAGAGGCGGCCTAGGTATCCCGAATTTGACATTTTATCTCTGGGCGACACTACTCCAACAAATGGGCCTGCTCTTCAAAGTGAAACCTTCCAACTTACCCATCATAGATTCTTATATCCCCTCTATTTTCGAACTTGGACTAGGAGATAAATGCTGAGGGCCATTTATGAAACAGCTCGAAGCATCATATTATAAAAAGACCAAGTTCAAGGTAATCGAAGATGCATGGAAAGTCTGTAAACTTGCCTCCAAACAACTAGGCATACCGAAAATAACAAGGTATACCTCTCTCTGGCACAGCAAGATCATATCATCATCTCTAATAGACACTGTCTCCAGGAGATGGGAGAATTCAGGCATATATACACTTGGTCACTTTTTCGGGCAGAATGTTGCTCCATCTTTTGAGGGACTACAACAGAGATCTGATATACCAACTACAGATTATTTAAAATATTTTCAAGTATATACCAACATTTGTAACTTTAAATCTACTATTAATTTAGATAGTTTTTATTTTTTTTCTATTATAGGGAAACGAGCTACTAGAATAGGTACTCTATATGATTTATTTTTCCAAACTTTTAATGATGATTTAGATAGTGTTGAGAGATCCTGGGCACAAAAACTTGGAAACCCAGATGTAGATATTAATGATTCTATAACTCTTTACACAACATTATTTTTAGCACCTAACCTTAAAGCGCAATACTTTAAAACTATCTACAACCTTTATTTTACTCCGGCTAAACTCTTCACCTGGGTTATGCGAGTAGACGACTGCTGCCCCAGATGTAGACAGGGACAAGCAAATTTAATCCACATGTTTGCCGAATGTCCGAAACTAGATAACCTACAAACAATGATTGGAGGATTCTGGACTCAAGTTTTCGGGCGGAATCTCAGATCCTCTGCTACTCTATATCTTCTAGGTCACGACGAATCCTTAGGTTACAGCTTAGAGGAACAGAGGATTGTCTTTTTGGGTACTGCCGTCTTTCGTATTATTCTTGCGGCACGCTGGAAAGATCCCAATGTACCCACCTTTCAGATGTGGCTTTGTCGATTTCTTGCCACTTATAAGCAGGAGATAGCTATATATCGCACAAGGGGTAGGAAAACTAGAGCCCGGGGCACCTAGATCTGGGCCCCAATTTCTAATTGGTACTCCAATGTAAGATCCCCCCCCCTGATATGAGAAGGGCCGACATGGGCTGACATGGTAAAGACGAGGCAAACTGTGTAAATTATAATTGTCCTTCTCCCTCATTTTCTTCTATTTTTCTTCCGTATGTATCTTGTTCTTAATAATTTTTCGGATGTATTATTGCTTTATTAAGAATTTATTCCTTTTTGTAAAGAAAATGTTTTTTTTTAATACTACAGATCATGCTCAATAAAAAATAATAATAAAAAAAAAATATTGTTGTCCTTAAAAAGAGGAACTCCAGCATTACTCTGTAAAGTTTCTATTCTAGTGCTGTCTCTCCTTATTTTTAAATAATTAGTCAATAATTTCCCCAACTAACTTTGACCTCCATAATAGCGAATGCTGCCTTTCAGTAAATAGGAAGAAGCAGATTCCGTAGATAGTCTGTTAAAAGTAAGTTTAGCTTTGATAAGGTTTTTCAAGGAAGATTAATTGTTGGAATGATAATAAGTATATTCCAAATGTTTACTTGTATTAAGTAGTTGAATAGCTTCGAAATCAACAGATTTTTTTCTTTTGTGAAACAAAATGTATTATAAAACCTCTAGTAGCAGCTTTAAAAGAGTCTCAAATCATTAGAGGGGAATAGTCTGGTATTGAGTTAATGGCTAAGAATTCAGAAGCACAGGAACAGAATTGGCCGGAGAATTTCGGGTCTAAGAGTAATAAATTATTAAAACACCATCTACCTGCATGTGGAGCAATGGTATCAGGTCAAGATCAACATCAACAGGGGCGTGATCCGATTTTAAAATAGAACCTATTTTAGACTGAAGAACATGTTGAGGTAAGTATTTACTCAGAAATTGGTCATCAATACAGGATTGTGAGTGGTGTGGGGCTGAGTAAAACTATACTCACGGAGGTGTGGGTGGCAGAGTCTCTAAATATCGACTAGTGATTTACGGCGTATTATGGAAGTGAATTGTGTATACATTTTAGTATGAACAAACTTAACTGTTGAGTGTCTGTCTAATATGGGGTCATGAATTTGATTGCAGTCATCACCAAATATAACATAGTCATCATCATATAAAAGCAGTTTGTCAGAAATCTTTGTACAAAATACCTTATCAACAGAGACTAGGCCATATCCTTTAAAAATAACTACGGGTACTTTATCAATAAGAAGTTTAACAATACCCAACGACGTTCAGAGTCAGATTCATGATGAGCAACTGAAACATGACATTTTTTATAACAAAGAATCAAGACTCTAGTTTTCTTACCTAAAGCTGAAGAGGTGAACACATTACCTACCCCCCATGTCTTCAACTTGGAAGCTTCCGATTCAGCACAATGTGATTCCTAAAGTAATGCAATATCAGTTTTCAAATTTCAATGAGATAACACCGTAGTCTTTTAATAGGGTTACCTAGCCCTTTATTATTCCAAGTAGTAACTCAGAATGTAACATGAAGATAATAACATGAACAACCAATAAACTTACAGTGATAAATTAATATTAGGATAGAACAAATATAAAAAAGGTAAAAAGATAGAGATAGGACTTTTGTTTGATATGAAAAAGAAGGAGAAATGCAACAATGGAGTAAGTAAAAGAAAGACGAAAAGATAAAGGGTACCCCATAAGGAAACATTAAAAAAGGGAAAATACAACAAGAACAAAAAGACAATACAGGTCATACAAATGACGACTGAAAAACATACCTACAAAACACAAAGACGAAGGGGGGCGGTGACACCATGCAACGACTATGACAACATCCGAGCCCATCGGATGACAGGGCATCTTTGGATTGAATAAGGACATCAAATTATTGATGAGACCATATGAGGAAAAGGGAGGGAGAGATGCACCTGTAAATAGAAGTAAGAGAGACAATATATTATGAGAAAGTACAAGATAAAAATTTAACTAGAATAAAACATGTAGGAAGCTGGCTCTGTAAATACCATACCAAAGTGAGGTATAGTGTGCACAGAGTCCAGTGGAACCCCAAAGGTAGACAGAGGTAAAAGTAGATAGCACCTTACTCTCTATTTGTGTGAGTGTGGTCGAGCAGTTAGGTTTTATCAGAGGGTAGTGTTAAGCATTTGTTGTATACACTCAATTAGCAAATAACATCACACACCCAAAGACTAAACTTCAGACCAATTGGTTTTGTAAAAAATATTCTTTTAGTTATTTTATTTTCTTGGACCAAGTAAGCCTGGCACTGGTAAGCAATAAATACTTTACAGTAGTAATGCAGTTTGTAAACAGTTTGAATTGCCATTGTATATGCACTTTGATTTGATTACAGTAGTACTAGTAGTAATGCAATGCTATTCATATACTGTACATATACTTTGTATTGACTTTTTAGTAGAATGTCAAGTAGATTACTTCACAGATTACTTTTCTTACACAGTGCAGTATACCTGGAGACTGCACTGGGAAATTTCCTGTAAACAGGTAAGTAAACGTGTTTTTGGTATTTAGTTACAGTTTTAAAGGGTTTCATAGATTTTCCAATTCCACACTTAGAAAACCTTCACAGAAAAACAGTCAATGTTATGGGAAACAACCATTATAAAGCAGTCATTACAATGCACTGTCATTACAATGCATGCTGTTACAACGCCTGCCACTACAACCCATGCCTTTACAATGCATCTCATTACAACGCATGCCATTACAACGTATTATAAGGTAAGTAAAGTTTTTGGGTAGGTATGGGTTTTGGGGTACATGGGGACAGTATTTTTACCCCTACACTATCCATCACTTACCCTTCTGTTGCACTCACTGGAGTGGGAATAGTCATTTTTACCCCTACACTATCCAACACTTACCCTACGGTTACACTCACTGGAGTGGGAATAGTAATTTTTACTACTACACTATCCAACACTTACCCTACGGTTGCGCTCACTGGAGTGGGAATAGTAATGTTTACCCCTACACTATCCAACACTTACCCCACTGTTGCCCCAAAAGTGTTATGCGTTGTAATGGTATGCGTTGTATTGGTATGCGTTGTAATGGTATGTGTTGTAATGGTACTTTCTAAAAATGCGTTGTAATGACATGTGTTGCAAAATCATGCTTTGTAATGGTAGTTGCGATGTAAAAACCGCATTGTGAACGCATGCATTGTAATTGTTTACGCTGTAATGTCATATATTCAATGTTATCCTATGGAGGAAAATAGGGTTATCGGTTCAAAGGTAAGTATTCGGTTGTGTTAGTTGGTATTCTGGGGGTAGACTCAGAGGTCCCCCAGGTCAAGGATGCACTCTTGTTACACCCTCATCTGCGCTAGGGCAGTCGGGCACTGAGGCCCAGTGTTATCCAATTGGGGATAGGGGCCTCTGGTTGGTGGCTGCTTACAAGCGGGTCACTGGGTTGTGGGAGCAAAGCTCCTGGATTTAAGTCCAGGGCAAATATGGGTTCAAGCCAGCACAAAAGGTGCACCCCCAACGGCACTGGGGCGGCTGGGTGCACAGTGCTGTTTTGGCATCGAGCACCCGATAGCTTTCAATGGGGAGTCTCCTGTACGCAAACACACTGCAGGCTCGGGAACAAAGGTCTTCTGGGTGTGACCACTACTTGGAGAGCTCAGTTGAGATGCTGGGGGAAGGGTAGGCACCGTTGGTTGCACCACCCAAGGCCGTGGGGCATCGGGTGTAGGGTTGCCTTTTAGGGTCAGAACTTCTTACCAGCTTCTGGTCGCAGTTGGGGGGACCTTCCGGTTTGAGGCTGCAGGCATCGGCTGGAGGCGTGAGGCAGGTCAGGGGTTACAGGTTCTTGGGGCAGGATCACCGGGGAGACCTCCTTGTGGTGTTGGGCCAATCAAACGTGGGCTTTGGGTGCAGAGAGGTGCAGACTCACAGACTTTGCTGGACCTGGAATCTGTTGGTGTACAAATCCGATGTTCACGGGAGACAGAGACTTTTCTTTTGGAGGCTTGGCAGGTCCTCGGGGTTCTTGAGGCTGCTGGCTGCAGGACACAGTGGATTTTCACTTCTGCAGGCATGAGGTGGGGACAGGCCGGTAGGGCTGGGGCCAAGTCAGCGGGCGTCTCCTCTTGTTAGCTTTGGCACGTCTGTTCGGTCCTACGTCTTCTTTTCATCTTCTGGTTTCTTGCCTAACATCTTGGTTCGGGGCTGCTCCCTAAATACTGTATTTAGGGGGCATTTTTAAGGGTGTTGAGGTCAGTAGCCAATGGGCTAATGTCTTAGGGTGACTACACCCTTGGTGTGCTCACCCCACGTTGGGATGTGAGCACAATCCCTAGTCCTGATTGGGGAGTGCCTGCCATCTGCAAGATGGCGGGCACTGAAGAGTGGACTACACCTTGCCTCCCCCACCTGAGGGGTGGAGTTGGCAGAGATGGGCACACCTTCTGGACTGGCTAATTTGTTCCACCTGTCTTCCCACCGAAAAGGAGAAGAGACAGGAAGGGGGCCTGCTCCTGATAGCAGCAGAGACTCGGGTAGCATTACAAAGGCTGCAGGCCTTTGAGGTTTCCCTGCCACAATTGTCTCTTCCTGGCTTGTGGGTGGTGTTAACACCTCACCCAGGAAAGGCTTTGTTTCTGAGCTCATGGAGCGAAGGCTCCCACCCTAGGGGTCCAGAAACATGTCTCATCATGGCAGCCTGGGGTGTACCAGTCAGGTAACCCACCAGAGGCTGGTCATTTATCAGGGGTCATATCTAAGATGCCCTCTGAGTGCATTTTCATGAAATCCCACACTGGCATTAGTGTGGGTTTAATGTACTGAGAAGTTTGATAACAAACTTCCCAGTTTTCAATAAAGCCATTACGGCGCTGTGGAGTTCATAATGACATACTCCCAGCACCATATACTCTTAATGACATTACTGTACTTCCAATGTCCTAGAATTTACTTAGACATTGTAGGGGTACAGGGCTCATGCACCTGTACCTGCACCACTGTTATAGTGTACCCAGCTAGAGGGGTGGCTGACCTATGCAATGGCAGTGGGTTGTAGGCATGGCACACAGGGATGTGTGCCATGTCGACTCTTCACTTTGTTCTGCAACAAAACACGTAGCCTGCAATGGCAGTGTGTGTGTAAAGGTACATGGCCTCTAAGGGTGGCCCAATAAGTGCTGCAGGCCTTAGAGGCCTTCGCTAGTCACAGTGCCCATGGTACCCATGTTACATTTTACAGAGGACTGACATGTGGCCAGAGCAGCCAATTGGGAGCACATGGTACAGTTTTGGGGAAAGAGCACAGGCCCTGGTTACCTCATTGGCAGAGACCCAGGGCACATCAAGTCAAAGTGCATCAGTAGTCTAGCAAAAAGTGGGGGGTTACTGCAACAGAAACCCAGCTTCCTATATAATATCATTCAGAGAATTATACATAAAAGAGAGCAGACAAAAAAACGAACAAAATTACAATTAAGTATGTTTCGTAGTGCCCATGCCATCTGCTCCAAGTTGTTGAAAAAAATCTTTCAATGCTGCTGGATCCTCGTAACTGGTTGTCTTTTCTTTGTAAGTGACCTTAAAAAGATGAGGGTGGATTAGGCTATATCTGGTATTTTTGGTTCTTAGTTGAGGACGGAGGTCAAGAATTGTTTTCCGGCGATGTGCAGTGGCTTTAACTACATCCTGTGAGAAGAACAAATGATGACCCTCCCAAAAAATTAGTTGTTGGGATTTAACAGCCGACATGACTTGTAGCAGATCAGTATATTGCAAGAAGAACAGGATGACACCACAAGGTATTGTTGAAACTCAGGGACCAAGCCTGTGAGCCCATTGTATGTTAAGTGAGACAGAGGTAGACTTGTCCAGAAGCTTAGGTATGAAAGATTGAAAATAAAATGTCAGGTTAGAACACTCAATATTTTCAGGGAGACCATAAATAAGAAGGGTATTCCTGTGATTTCGATTTTCCAAGACTTTAGTGTGTTTTCTTGAGAAGAGCTATTTCTGACTCCAGCCAGGAAATGCGAGAGCAGAGTCCGTAGATTGTCCTATGATGAGAACACGTGATTCCAGAGAAGACCATTTGTTATTCAGGAGTTACAGAGTCCTAATAGTTTCCTCCATGAAGGGTTTTAATGCACAAATTTCTTCAAGAATCAGATCCATAGAAACTGAAGGGGAAAGCACTGAAGACCGAGGGTCTTTTTTCTTCATTTGGTGGAGCTCACAGGCGTTTTGGTTGAAAGGTGCAATTTTGAATGAAGTGGTACCTGATAAAGATTCAGGTCTGTGATGAGGGTTGTCCTCCATGTTGCTGTCATTAGAGTCAGAGTCTGAAAGTGTAATACATTTGGAAGAAAATAATCGCTTAAGATTCCTGAATTTCCCCATATAAGGGAGGGGAACCTATGTGGAGCACTATATATGTTGAAGATCAAAAAATAGAATCTGCAATATTGCAAGGCAAACTCAATCCTGTGATGAGGATTATTAACTTAAGCAGTTAAGAGAATTTAAAAAGAGAACACCGCAGGACATCCTCTCTCTCAAGTAATATAATGAGGTAATAAAAACTGTCGGCAGTGTCTATAAACTTGGTGCCATTAATTTATTATATATAATGAAGAAAATGTTCCCTAGAGGTAAATAAGAGTAAAAGTCATTCAGAAACATAAAGAATAAGGCTTTATTGCACTGGGTCACTCCAAAAAGTACAAAAAGGGAAGAGAATGATTAGAAATTCATGAGACTTGAAGCATAGTGTTGTTCCAATAGCTCTTAGAAACACGAGCACAGTGTATTCAAATCGTTTCAAAAGAGAAAAGGGGAACGCACCCGCTATTCAAAATGGCGGACGCAACCTCTCCTCTGTGGATTTTCTGTCCATAATGACCCCGGGGTCGTTATGGCCAGAAAAACCACAGAGTGTGATATTGCAGAACTCCAGCGACTCACCATGTGAAGAGGGAGAGACGCTGTAAAGTGTCATCCCTCTCGAGCGCGCGAGTAGTCTCCAACATCGGATAAGATCCCCCGCCCGCCGGAGCTCAGTGCGGGCCCGCCATCTTGAAGCGGCAGCGAAACCACAACCCCGGGAATATTACATTTTAACCCTCCTGAGTCCAACACTTTTGTGGTGCTGTTTAAATTGTAGAGTGAATAGTTGAATAATATATGTATAATTTGTAGATTTTGAAAGTTTAGTTTCTGTTTACTTAAATTAATGTAATTACATTTGCATGTTTTTCAAATATTTTTAGGTCACTGGTTATATACATATTTTTGGGGGGGGTATTTTATTACATTTTAAATGAATTATTACAGTATAATACAAACTGAAAAATTGGTTTAATAATATTATTAATTATATATATGTAACTATATATATATTAATATATGTGTGTGCTTTTTATACCTATATTAGTTATTTTTTATTTATTTATTAATTAAATATATTTAATTTGTATTACATTAATGTTACTTTTTAATGTATTTAATTTATAATATTCATAATAATATGAAAATCAATATTTTGTATGATATACAATATTGTTTTCCTATATATTTTTTATTTGCATTACGAGTATACAATGATGTTACTTTTGACAACAATATTTATGTCATTATATTTTAGTAGGGCTATATTTTCAGAGGTGATATTTTGTTAGTGAGCCAAACTGGCAAACCTCTTGCATACTATTATAAAAGTAAAAATATGTAGAAAATACAGCTTGCCCAACAATATAATCTTGTTTCAGAAGGCCTAACAAGAATCATCACATTAAAAACCCTACCACTAGTCGTAGGCTTTCCAACCACGGTCGCAGGCCTTCCGACCGACTCTGTCGGTTTGTGGTCCAACCGGCCAATTACGACGTTGGCAGTCGGAACATAAACTGGCCGGTCATTCCAACTGGCTCTTTGAGCTTTCTGGCAATCAAAACCGCACTATAACCCCACTATGGCCTTGTGTTCCCACTGTTGGGATTACGATGTCTGTATGGCACAGCTTTTTCATGCCGGCCTTTCCGACATGGAAAGGCTGTCGGAACGCAACTTTGAGAGCCCCAAGCAAGGCTCCCTTGCCTAGTCGATCTATGGTCGGTGGTCGATGTGGTACCTTGGGTACCCCTCTATAAAACAATGCACTCTGTGACAGGCACAATAGTGTGACTGCCTCAGGGTGCAGGGTTTTATACCCCCCCCAGTTCTTTATAGGAGCCTGTATTAGGGCTGTTTTATGGCGGTAACACAAGATCCCACAGAGAACAGTGGGAATCCGACCGAACAGTGTTCAGTCAGATTGTAATCAGGAGGTCGGAACTGCAGACCTGAGGTTGACCAGTCCTGAGAATGAGGTTGGTCAGAGGCAATTCCGACCGACATCGTAATAAGCCCCATAATGTCTAGCAATTGCTGTGCTCTCAAGTCAGGCTTAAACACGACGTCGCTACGGGTGTGTCATCAGGTCGAGGGCTGTGGATGGGTGCCGGCCGTTTTATCAAGAACGGCCTACTGGGACACAGTGCCCACTCCCTCTTCCATTGGACTAACAGGACCTTCAGTCCAACACCAGTTCCATTTTTGACTCAGCATACGGACTGAGCATTTATTGTGAGCAAGGTGACATGAATCTCCATACCACCCAAGAACTCCATTGACACTTCTTCCTCTGTTAACCGCTAACAAACTTATATCAAGATCTCGTCTTGTATAATCAACCTCTGAAAGAACAACTATAGAACAGGATTACATTAGCCGGGAAGGTGACCCCTGGACCCCGCTTCCTCACATGTTCTTCCCCACATGCGACGTCCAACTGATTTAAAGCCCTGAAGAAGTCCCAGTTTGGGACGAAACGCGTCGGCTGTATGTGTTTTATTGCCTCTTGAAAATAAAGATTCAAAGAAGAACTCCAACATCTCTGAGAAATATCTCCTTATTTTGCTTAAACATCGTTTGCACTTACTGTTTTATGTTTTGTGGTGCACCTTTGCTGCTGTTTGTTCTGAATTAAAATTCCCTAGGGAATAGGCACGGTGATGATGGGTGCCATTCAGTGTGCACACAACCCCCTTGATTAAACTTAAGGGTTAAGATACCTCACGGGGGAAAGTTAGTCAGGTGCTTACTCCAGGCAGGGTCCATCATTTATTCAGTTTTTTTCTTCAGGCTTAAACAGTGACTACTACATTGATCCTTAGCAGCACCATTCATTTACTCGCACTTTGAGGAACAGACGAGTTCAACAGAACTGATACAAAAAAAAAAGAAATTAAATCAAAATGTCTGCATTGAGCATGCACGTTTAGAAAACAGATCATTGAATATTCACAATTAAACTGATAAGAGGCTTTCTTAAAAGCTTGATTCTAAGCATAACCTTAGCTCTGAGTGAAACTATTGGGCCAATTACAATATTGGTCAGAAAGGCTCTGGTTAGTCTGAATCCGTGTTGGAAGCCTTGTTTCTGATTGACTCGTAAACATTTACGACCGACCAATTAGGATGTTAGGTAACAGTTCGGTCATTTCGACTCGGTTCTTACCGGCATTCAGAGAAACCGAGTCAGACTGAACCAACCCGTACGGCTCTACAGACCGCATTCATGACCGACGCATTATGTAGTTGGATTCAGACAGCCTTTCCAACATGGTTTGTCTGACACGGATCGGCTGTCGGAATCTGAATTTGGGGGCCTGTAGCAGTTCCCCCTTCACCTGGACGCTTCCGGTTGTGGCCTGGGTCCCCTCCTACCAACCATGCACAGTGTGGTAGGCACCATGTGGTGCCTGCCACAGGGGGTACGGTTTTCCACAACCGCCCCTTTATTCAATGGGAGCCTGTGTTGTCGGATGGAACACAGGAATTCATTGAAGTCAACGGGAGATCCTCCGAATGGTGTTCGAAAGCATCGTAATTAGTCGGTCGGACTTCCAGAATCCAATTCGGTCAGATACCATGCCAAGACAGAGTTGGTCGGAATGCTTTCTGACCGGCATCATAATGAGGACCTAAATTGCTAAGAAGTGCTTACTAAACTCCAGTGAAGTAGCCTTCTGTGATGTCAAAAGAAGACACACAGCAGACGTGACATTACATCGCCTTTAACCTTATGAGTTTGGTGGTTCAACTGCCTGAACACTGTGGCCACTGCCGCTAGAGGACCGTAGCACAGAGGGTCCTCTGACTGACGTATTATGGGTTGACTGCAGGGCCCAGGGTGTGGCTGTGGTGGGCAATTGTTTTCCATATCTACCGATGCCTGTGTGTACATTTCGACTGCACATGTGTCAAATGTACAACTATTCATGATACATGTAGAAAAATACAAACTAGTGATTGCTAGAGGCTGGCCCCTATGTGACCAGTCCAGGCAATAGGTATATGGTGCAAAATGGACTTAACCTGTTTTTCACCACAAACAGGGTCATATTCTTCAGGGTGAAGATGCTGCTGTGAATGGGGGACCTAGAGAAAGGAATTCAAGTCAAACTCTGACAGGTAGAACAGGAGAGGGGTGAGTATTCACCCCAAATCCTTTGTTTCTGCTGACTTGAAGCTGGGGGTCACACTGCAGTGGTTGGCTTGTCAAACCAGAAACTTGTAATATGGGTGGCATTGGAACTCCTCCGTACTGCCCTATGGCATCTGATTTTCCCCATCGGTGACCCCGTTGATCTGTGTTGTGCTGGCAGTGGTAGAGGTTCAGCTGCGGTCTCTGCAATAGCAATCTACCCATCTTGTGATATGGTGGTTTGACCACCAATTTCACTATGGTTGGACCGCAGGTAAGGCCTTTTTTATGGACCACCAAACTCATAATAAGGCCCTAAGTCATATGACACTTAATCTTGATCCTATCACAAAAGGTGATGTAGGAAGACAAGCTAGGGTTTATTCAGAATTCCATTGTAATGCTTTGCCTACCAATTTAGAAGTAAAAGAAGTTATTTGTAGATAGCAACAATGACAAAAATGAAAAGTTTGATTTCCAGATGAGCGGGCAGACTCAAGGGCTTGTATCGTTTGGAGGCATTTAAATTGTCATCTTTGCTGCACTCGTCCTCAAATTTTGGTTCCCCCATTTTCACCTAAATACCCAAGAATGCACTTACGCTGGAAAACATCTTTAATTAGCGTAAAAATGAATGAGAGGACGGATAGAATTTGTGATAGTTTAATTTCCATGTTGAGTGAAGGTGGTCGGGAATAAAGACTCTAAAAACGGTTACAAATATTTCCATAGTTATGTTACCTTTCCAAAGAGGTTAACTATACAAACAACAATCAAACTAATCACCAATGGAATTGTAACTCACGATTAATATAGACATGCTGCTTTGAGCAGTCAAGATGTTTTTCACTAAGCACAAACAAACTATGGGAATTACTATTCTTTCATGCAGCGCAACACAGCAAGGCAACTGCATTGCATGAAAGAGATAAAATAAGTGTGCCATATCTACTAAGATATGGAGCACTTCTGCTCCATATCTTAGTGTGTGCTGCCTAGTTCAATGCGGGCATCCTTGCATGGTTCAAGTGTGCTTGTGTAACCCACAGGATTGTTTTTGTGCAGGAAGGAATACTTTTCTGTTCAAAAACAATTCTTAGAGGTATATTTGTCTGTCTATATCTGCACCGGAATGCAGCACACATGGAAAGAGGAAGTAAAAAAAAGAAATAAAGACATTTCCCCTTGTTTCAGATCTGTCAATTAGGCACACCATTGTGGCACACACCAAGGTTTACAAGACTTTGTAAATCTGGGTTTGCATCAGATACATGGGTGAGTTCACTGGAATGCCTATGCTCTACCCATGGAATACCTACCCAATGCAGAGTAATGCAAGTCAGTGCTTTGTACTGCATTACTTTATATTTATTAAACAATGCAAAGCCAAAAAACTGACTTTGAATGGCTGAGTGAACGCCAAAAAGGATTTTTTATTGGAGCTGTTCTGCAAAAGTGATACAATGCAATGCAAAATCTTAGTACATCTGGGCATAGGTATCTATATTTACTTTGAGCGCAGTAAAACTAGTTATGTTCATCTGAGACAAATCATTAGAAGGGGAACTTGCAGGAGGCCCCTCTGGCATGAAACAAGGAGAAGAGGGCAGTAACATAAAACAGCTCAGGTCGCAATAAAACACAGAGAAAAGTGACATCAGGGTTAAATGCAATGCCTGTAGACATCATGTACAGCAATAATACACTTTGTTAATCAGGAAATAAAATGCATTCGCCCTAAGAGTGCCATCATCTCACTGACCAAACCAAGATAACTTGAGCTCTTTACCTACAAGCCAATCATGGCTCTTACTACCTGCCCCCATATTATACACCAAAAGTGAAGATAAATATGGGCAGACAGAAAACTTTAATGTTTTTATGTCTTGTCTGCAAGCACCTGCAACTACAAAGATCTTTGAGCATGGAACTCAACAGCAGAGTGAGTTACACAGCGGAGGTTATGTTTCTATGATCTTGTTTGTGAAGCTTTTGTAAACTCATCTGGCAATGTGGATACCAAGGTTTAAGGTGTTCTTTTTTTCTTCACAGTTGCTTCATTATGTCAGAAAAGTTCACTTCCGGAGCACAGCAGGTGATGATGTGTTTTTTTATGCCAGTAGGAACCCGCCACCAGCTTACGAAATAGTGAACTGGAAAATAAATGCAGAAGCAGTGGCAGAGAGTACAGTGGTGGGAACTTATCAGCCAGGACATACATCAGAGCCAGTGCTGACCTTGAACAAGAGCCTAATCCAGCTGGGCGGTATGACCAGGTGAACAGAGTGATCAATCCTTAGTGGATGTTTTAGATGTATATATACTTTAGTTTAACTCCTTGAGTGCTCATGACGGCTCCCGGACGTCATGAGTCACAGTAGGCGTGTGCTAATGATGGCCTGGAGCCGTCCGAACGTTGACGCTCCGCCCACGCGGTATTAATTCCCCGTCTGCGTAAGAGAATTAATCAGTGGGCGGAGTTCGGTTGGCTTGTACAATTATACATTTATACAGTATAATGAGAAATCATAACATGCAATGCTGTCCAAATCATTATCTGTGAGGGGATGCCTGTTGGAGTTTTCATTTAATATTTATGAAACATCTAGGTATGACAACGAACATGGTGGATTTAGAGGGGGAGTGCTCTAGACATCGCATCAGTTGTTTGGGTACACAATAGTGGCATTGGTTACATCTACACATTGTAAAGGCCTATGCCCTGTTGTGTCAGTTGCTGTCAGTCGTATTGGAGTAGAGTAGATACGTGTGTAGGGGCAGCCAAACATCTCAAGAATGCCACGTTGGCAGTTGCGTCTGGGCATATAGTTCACTGGTTGTATCACAAAAACCAAGGCTCTTAAGCCATTGTACTATAGTAGGGCATTGTGTACTTCTGCAATGAATGGCAACCTCACACTTTGCAAGAAGGAGTGGGAATGCAACAAACAATCGGGTCCACTTTAGGATAACATGCACGCAGCCTAGTAGCGCTAGCATGGGGTCTGGCAACAATATTGTGTCCACCATCTGGGATATGTGTGTAAAGATATCAGTCCAGTAATTACCTATGTGGGGGCACAACCAAATCAATTGTAGAAGGTCTGCATCAGCAGCATGACACTTGGGGCAGGTCGATGGGCAGGTGGAGTCAATCATAGCCATCTATCTACGTTTTAATATTTTTAAATGCAGCAGTTTGTGTCTATGATTGGGGGAGACCAGCTTGTCTGCGAACAACAGTAATACCAAATGTCTTCTGGCATGAAACATTGTAGGTCCTGCGATTGAGCCTCCAGCATTCGGCCATCGGCATTTGGCAACAATTCTAAACAGGTACGATACAGTTTTGAGACCACATGTTCATCCGTGTCTTCCTTGAATGCAGACCATTGGAAGAGAATAAAGAAGCTGAATTAGAGATGTGAAGTAGCATGGGAGACTGAGTTTTCAAAGCGTTACCCACAGAAAAAGCCACTCAAGAGAATCAAAGGCCTTCTCCACATCGAGCAAGGCCATACCTACAAGGACATCAGGGGATACTCTACGCCACGGAGATCAGCATAAGTACATTTATAGAGGTAGAGTGATGGGGGACGAAACAAGGCTGGAGTGGGGAGATAATGGTTTCAAGGAGGAGCAAAAATCTAGCTGTCAATACATTCGCAAGAATTGTATTATTAAAATTCAATAAGGACAGTGGTCTATAAGACTGACAATGCAGTGGGTACTTGCCAGGCTTCAACAGCAGGCCCCTGATTGTGTAGCTTGGGAGTTAAACCACTGTTTCCAGGGATTCAGCATTAAGTTTCAGCAAGCGGGGAGTAAAGAAACATTTGTAAGATTTAAAGAATGCACCCGTGAGCCCATTCGATCAGGGAGCCTTGCAGATACAATCTCTTCTGCTGAAATTGGCTCACTAAGGAACTGTTGCTCTGTTGGAGACAACCAAGCCATGGCGATTTTAAATAGATAGTCTGCCAGACTATTAACCTCCTTGAAGTATCTGGAGGTATAGAGCTGAGTATAGGGTCACAGCAACTCTACCAGAATGTTCTCTCCATCTAAGTATCATATGCCGCCCTCAAGGGCGAGCTCTGATATGTAGTCACTTCCCAGTTGTGGTCAAAGTGGTTTCCCCAAAGTGCAGTCCGGGCGCTCAACCTCACCATACTGATGAGCGTTCATATACAAATATCAACATTTTTAATTTTCTGTATTATGTTATTTATTTTTATTTATTTAGATTTATATATCACCGCAAATAGCTGCCCAAAAAGGGTTTCCCGGCGCTATCAGGGAGCAGCAGAGGAAAAAGAAAGATGTACTGGCTGAAAAGCCAGGTTTTATGCGACTTACAAAACAATACATGATTGGATTGAGTGCAAAGAGAAAGAGGGAGAGCATTTCACAGTACAGGACCTAAATATGAGAAGAACCGACCACCCATGCGGGAGAGTCTGACCTTAGGGACTTGGAATTTGGCTTGTGTAGAAGACCGAAGAGTGCGAGAAGGTATGTAGAGACAGGCTAAGTGTTGCAGATAGCAGGGGGCTCTGTCGTGCTTAATACGAAACATTTATGTTAGGGCCTTGAACCTAATCCATTTTTCAACAGAGAGCCAATGTAGATTCCCCAGCAGACTGGAGATCAAGGAGATTCTGGAGGCCCGACACAGTAATCTAGCAGCAGAGTTGTGCACTCGCTGCAGCTTGTGCGTTACATCTTTATTAGCTCCCAGGTAGAGGATGTTGCCATAATCCAGCCTAGATGTAACAAGGGCCTGGACAACGGTTCTCTGAGTAGGGCCAGGTAACATCCACACAATCTTCCTCAACCATCTCAAAATGGTGAAGCATGTAGCAGCAACCTTGGTAGCTTGTTGACGCATAGATAGAGATTTGTCGATAATGACACCTAGGTTGCGAACCTGCGTAGAAGGTTGCGGGAAAAGACCCATTTCTGTAGGCCAGTGGTGAGAACCCCAGAGGCCTCTATCTTTGCCAAGAACCAAAACCTCAGTTTTTTCACCATTCAGTTTTAAGAGGTTATCGTGCATCCAAGACGCCACTTTGTTGAGCCCTGTCCTAAGGGCCGAAGGCTCTGTGGTCTTACCAGCTGAGAGAGAGAAAATAATCTAGGTGTCGTCAGCATAGGAGAATATTGACAACCCAGATTCCTCTACAATAGCTTCCAGGGGTTTAACATAAATGTTGAATAACATGGGGCTGAGAATAGATCCCTTTGGGACCACATAAGGTGAAGAATAGATCTTAGAGTTGGCTGTGGATGAGAAGACCTGGCAGATGTGGTTAGTAAGAAAGGAAATAAGCCAGTTCAGAGCGGAGCCAATGACTCCCATGGTTTGGAGGGCCTTTATGAGTACGGCATGAGAAACCGTATTGAAGGCCGCGCTTAAATCTAATAGCACCAAAGCCATCGTGTCCCCTACATCCAAACGCTGTCAAAGCATTTCTGTGACACCTAAGAGTGTAGTCTCGGTCGAATAACCGGTCCTAAAGCCTGATTGGGAAGGATGAAGAAGCCTGTTTGTTTCGATGAATTGAGATAGTTGGATGTTAATGTGTCTCTCCAGGACCTTTGAGAGAGCAGGAAGCAGAGTGATTGGCCGATAGTTTGAGGGAAGTGCCGGATCATCATTAGCTTTTTTTAGTAGTGGAATGACCAATGCATGATTCCAGTCTGAAGGGACGGAAGACTCCATTAAGGATGTATTAAGAAGTTCCAAGACGTATTGAAGTGCAGGTTGTTCAAGGTGCTGTAGTACAGTGATGTTATTTACAACAAGGGGTGGTGAGGGACAGAGTCTCTGAATTAAGCAGAATACTCTCACCCAGTCAAGAGATCAGGGCTAGATCCAACACCGTTTTTTAGCTCACTGCACCATCCCAGTTTCAGAACCTGGCTGTATGCAAATTAGTCTGTTCCTGTCCCAGTGCATGATGGGAACAGGGCAAACCAAACTACAAAAGCCAATTCTTACACTGGGAAGGAAACAAGCTTCCGATGACCGGTTTCTGGCATTACAGCCGTCTTCGGCCCGGCTTGCTTGAATCCTGATGGTGCAATGAGCAAGGGACTCATGTCTGAGTATACCCTTCCACTTAGGGTGGACACAATTATTTACAACAAGGGGTGGTGAGGGACAGAGTCTCTGAATTAAGCAGAATACTCTCACCCAGTCAAGAGATCAGGGCTAGATCCAACACCGTTTTTTAGCTCACTGCACCATCCCAGTTTCAGAACCTGGCTGTATGCAAATTAGTCTGTTCCTGTCCCAGTGCATGATGGGAACAGGGCAAACCAAACTACAAAAGCCAATTCTTACACTGGGAAGGAAACAAGCTTCCGGGGACCGGTTTCTGGCATTACAGCCGTCTTCCCTGTTCCCATGATGCACTGGGCCAGGGACAGACTAATTTGCATACAGCCAGGTTCTGAAACTGGGATGGTGCAATGAGCTAAAAAACGGTGTTGGATCTAGCCCTGATCTCTTGACTGGGTGAGAGTACTCTGCTTAATTCAGAGACTCTGTCCATCACCACCCCTTGTTGTAAATAATTTTGTCCACCCTAAGCGTGGAAGGGTATACTCAGATGTTAGTCCCTTGCTCATTGCACCATCAGGATTCAAGCAAGCCGGGCCGAAGACGCCTGAAATGGCAGAAACCGGTCCCCGGAAGCTTGTTTCCTTCCCAGTGTAAGAATTGGCTTTTGTAGTCTGGTCTGCCCTGTTCCCATGATGCACTGGGCCAGGGACAGACTAATTTGCATACAGCCAGGTTCTGAAACTGGGATGGTGCAATGAGCTAAAAAACGGTGTTGGATCTAGCCCTGATCTCTTGACTGGGTGAGAGTACTCTGCTTAATTCAGAGACTCTGTCCATCACCACCCCTTGTTGTAAATAATTTTGTCCACCCTAAGCGTGGAAGGGTATACTCAGATGTGAGTCCCTTGCTCATTGCACCATCAGGATTCACGCAAGCCGGGCCGAAGACGCCTGAAATGGCAGAAACCGGTCCCCGGAAGCTTGTTTCCTTCCCAGTGTAAGAATTGGCTTTTGTAGTCTGGTCTGCCCTGTTCCCATGATGCACTGGGCCAGGGACAGACTAATTTGCATACAGCCAGGTTCTGAAACTGGGATGGTGCAATGAGCTAAAAAACGGTGTTGGATCTAGCCCTGATCTCTTGACTGGGTGAGAGTACTCTGCTTAATTCAGAGACTCTGTCCATCACCACCCCTTGTTGTAAATAATTGTGTCCACCCTAAGCGTGGAAGGGTATACTCAGATGTGAGTCCCTTGCTCATTGCACCATCAGGATTCAAGCAAGCCGGGCCGAAGACGCCTGAAATGGCAGAAACCGGTCCCCGGAAGCTTGTTTCCTTCCCAGTGTAAGAATTGGCTTTTGTAGTCTGGTCTGCCCTGTTCCCATGATGCACTGGGCCAGGGACAGACTAATTTGCATACAGCCAGGTTCTGAAACTGGGATGGTGCAATGAGCTAAAAAACGGTGTTGGATCTAGCCCTGATCTCTTGACTGGGTGAGAGTACTCTGCTTAATTCAGAGACTCTGTCCATCACCACCCCTTGTTGTAAATAATTTTGTCCACCCTAAGCGTGGAAGGGTATACTCAAATGTGAGTCCCTTGCTCATTGCACCATCAGGATTCAAGCAAGCCGGGCCGAAGACGCCTGAAATGGCAGAAACCGGTCCCCGGAAGCTTGTTTCCTTCCCAGTGTAAGAATTGGCTTTTGTAGTCTGGTCTGCCCTGTTCCCATGATGCACTGGGCCAGGGACAGACTAATTTGCATACAGCCAGGTTCTGAAACTGGGATGGTGCAATGAGCTAAAAAACGGTGCTGGATCTAGCCCTGATCTCTTGACTGGGTGAGAGTACTCTGCTTAATTCAGAGACTCTGTCCATCACCACCCCTTGTTGTAAATAATTTTGTCCACCCTAAGCGTGGAAGGGTATACTCAGATGTGAGTCCCTTGCTCATTGCACCATCAGGATTCAAGCAAGCCGGGCCAAAGACGCCTGAAATGGCAGAAACCGGTCCCCGGAAGCTTGTTTCCTTCCCAGTGTAAGAATTGGCTTTTGTAGTCTGGTCTGCCCTGTTCCCATGATGCACTGGGCCAGGGACAGACTAATTTGCATACAGCCAGGTTCTGAAACTGGGATGGTGCAATGAGCTAAAAAACGGTGTTAAATCTAGCCCTGATCTCTTGACTGGGTGAGAGTACTCTGCTTAATTCAGAGACTCTGTCCATCACCACCCCTTGTTGTAAATAATTTTGTCCACCCTAAGCGTGGAAGGGTATACTCAGATGTGAGTCCCTTGCTCATTGCACCATCAGGATTCAAGCAAGCCGGGCCGAAGACGCCTGAAATGGCAGAAACCGGTCCCCGGAAGCTTGTTTCCTTCCCAGTGTAAGAATTGGCTTTTGTAGTCTGATCTGCCCTGTTCCCATGATGCACTGGGCCAGGGACAGACTAATTTGCATACAGCCAGGTTCTGAAACTGGGATGGTGCAATGAGCTAAAAAACGGTGTTGGATCTAGCCCTGATCTCTTGACTGGGTGAGAGTACTCTGCTTAATTCAGAGACTCTGTCCATCACCACCCCTTGTTGTAAATAATTTTGTCCACCCTAAGCGTGGAAGGGTATACTCAGATGTGAGTCCCTTGCTCATTGCACCATCAGGATTCAAGCAAGCCGGGCCGAAGACGCCTGAAATGGCAGAAACCGGTCCCCGGAAGCTTGTTTCCTTCCCAGTGTAAGAATTGGCTTTTGTAGTCTGGTCTGCCCTGTTCCCATGATGCACTGGGCCAGGGACAGACTAATTTGCATACAGCCAGGTTCTGAAACTGGGATGGTGCAATGAGCTAAAAAACGGTGTTGGATCTAGCCCTGATCTCTTGACTGGG
The DNA here is from genome assembly GCF_964261635.1 of Lissotriton helveticus. NCBI lineage: Eukaryota > Metazoa > Chordata > Amphibia > Caudata > Salamandridae > Lissotriton > Lissotriton helveticus. The sequence continues at coordinate 158,368,017 of NC_136073.1, read as the reverse complement.
TGAGAGTACTCTGCTTAATTCAGAGACTCTGTCCATCACCACCCCTTGTTGTAAATAATTTTGTCCACCCTAAGCGTGGAAGGGTATACTCAGATGTGAGTCCCTTGCTCATTGCACCATCAGGATTCAAGCAAGCCGGGCCGAAGACGCCTGAAATGGCAGAAACCGGTCCCCGGAAGCTTGTTTCCTTCCCAGTGTAAGAATTGGCTTTTGTAGTCTGGTCTGCCCTGTTCCCATGATGCACTGGGCCAGGGACAGACTAATTTGCATACAGCCAGGTTTTGAAACTGGGATGGTGCAATGAGCTAAAAAACGGTGTTGGATCTAGCCCTGATCTCTTGACCGGGTGAGAGTACTCTGCTTAATTCAGAGACTCTGTCCATCACCACCCCTTGTTGTAAGTAGTACAGTGATGGGCAGAATGTCGTGCAGGGATCCCGATTTAATCTTAGTTAGTAGTATTTTGAGTGTTGTCATATCTAAAAGTGGCCAAGTATCAAGTATGTTCATGGGGTCTGTGGCGAGAACAGCTCGGCAATCAGGCAGGGGGCCAGGTTGGACAGAGGTCGGAGTGTACGGAGAAATAGAGGGAGGGGTGTTGTCAGCCAATGCGGAATATATTGCTTCCACTTTGTTTAGAAAAAAATGGCAAGATCCTCACATTGTATTGCGTTTAGACTGGAGAGAACCTGAGCGGTTGCAGAACCAGAGAGTTCTTTGACCATTTTGAAAAGGGTTTCGGTCAATTTTTAGCCTCTGTAATGGTCGTTGAAACAAAATGTGCACACGTAGACCTACAGTGGGAGTGATACGCCATTTTAATAAGAAGATACATGGTTTTGGCATCAGGCGCATAGGTCCTTCGCCACCGTCTTTCCATGTTTTTGCACTTTGTTTTTTCCCTTTTTAGCTCTTCGTTAAACCACGGGAAGGGAGGACGGTGATTGTTTAATCTCCTGACCGAGACATGAAGACAGATGTCCAATGCTGACTGAATCCAGTCTTAAAAAGCCACAAGGTCCAGGACAAATATGTTTTTGAAGATGGGGGCATTGAAAGAAAGAAAGTGGTTAAAATTGGCTGTGTCCAAATTTTTCCAATTTCTGTTTTGTAACACTGTCGCTCAACACATGGGAGAGACGTGGAACCACAAACCAGAAACCCACTAAGAAGTGACAACACAGAACACAGAGGGGTAGCTGTCGGACAATGAAGATAGGGTAAATTGGAAAAGATAGGGTCGAGCATTGTGGGTAGGACCCATATTTTGGAGTAAGATGTTCATAGCAGGCAAATCAGAAACAAAAGTGTTTCTAGTAGAGCAAACAGCATCTTCCAGATGGAGATTGTGGTCTCCCAGAATTCTAAAATTGGCCAAACTGAAAAGGAAATGAATGACAAGATCTGGGAAGTTTGTGGCCCACGAGCCAGATGGCCCGGGGGGCGGTACAACAGTATCACAGCACAGCCACCACATTTGTGAAAGCCAATGGTAAGCGTCGTCAGCCATGATAGAGCGAAACTGGAGTGTGGAACCGTTGGGCTGAGTCTGTTTCTCAAAGTCCTGCCTTTGCGAAATGTGATCTGTGGTCGGACAGTAATGTATTCACTTAGCAACTTGTCTTTCAGTAAGGTGCTCCAGTGTTTGTTGAAGCTTTTTCTCATAATGACGCTCAGCTCATTGTAGTCAGTGACTAGGCGTACAGGTTGTTGGATTTCTTTGTCTTTATTCTTGGTTAGTAATGTTCTTTCTCGTTTGGTCTTGACAATTCTTGTAGCGGCTTTCCCTATTGTCTGTTGTTTGTAGCTATGTTTAGTAAACTTATGTTTCATGTCACTAAGACATCTATCAAATTCTGAATCTTCGCTGCAATTCCGTCGTGCCCTTGTGAATTCCTCATAAGAGATGGTCTGTATTTGATGGAGGGGATGTGAGCTTTCCGCATGGAGGATCGCATTGCACGAGGTTTCCTTGCGATACAATTTGCTGTGTAAGATGTTGTCCTTGATATATAGTTCAATCTCTAAAAAACACACGTTGGAAGTACTTGAGTGACAGGTGAATTTCATGTCCATATCGTTAGTGTTGAGGTATTGACAGAAAGAATCTAGTTTGTCTTGGGGTCCAGACCAGAGGAGAAGGCAGTCATCAATGTATCTTCCCCAGTAGATGATATGTTCAATCCATTGTGCCCCCTTTATTCCCCATATCCATTCACTTTTCCAATGCGCCCATGTACAAATTAGCGAATGATGGTGAAAATATGGAGCCCATGGCCACTCCCCTTGTCTGTTTATACCATTTCTGGTTGTACATGAAACAACTATTATTAAGTATGATCTGCATCATAGAAATGATCATGTTGGTATGGAGCCAAAGAGTGGCTGGTCTGTTGTGTAGAGATTTTGTGATCACTTCAAGTCCCAAGTCTGGCTTTATAGAGGTGTACAGTGACACTACGTCCAAGGTGGCCATGATCATATTGGGTTGCCATTGAATGTCTGCTAGTATACCCAGTATGTGTTTGGTGTCCTGGATATGGGAAGGTAGATTTTTTACCATGGGGTTAAGGAAGAGGTCCACATATTGCGATAGTCTTTCCGTGGGACCACCTATACCAGAGATGATAGGTCTCCCGGGTGGGAATGCAGCCTGTTCGTGCACCTTAGGAAGTGTTTATAACCATGGGTAGGTGGGTCTAATTACCTTCAGGTAAAGTGCTTCTTCATTTAACAATCCTTGCGTCTGCCAATTGTGAAGTTTCTTGTTGATCAGTAGTGTTAAAGGGCCCATGGGGTTGGTGCTTAGCAGTTTGTAACAGGAGTCGTCTTGTAATTGGCTCATTATCTTGTTGTGGTAGTCTGATTGGTTCATGACAATCATATTTCCCCCTTTATCTGCCTCTTTTATGATGATGTTGTTTTCATTTCTAAGTGTATTCAGAGCCAGTCTTTCTCCCCTTGTGAGGTTGTTCTTTATTCGGTGTGAGCTGCTCTGGTTTCTGAGTTCATATTCCTCTAGGTCACCCAATACCTGGTTGTGAAAGGTATCAATGGGATTGCCACCAGAGAGGGTGGGTGTCCATTTGGATTTTGTTTTTAGACCACTGGGGATGGTAGAGCTCGGGTCAATGTCTAAGTCTTGAAGTAGTATGTCCATGTCTCGTGGAGGATCATCTGTGTCAGTTATTGACAACAGAAGATGTGTGGCTTTAATTTCATTGATGGTCTGAGTGGTTGAGGAGTTGATGTTGTAAATGCTTATTTTATTCTCAGTATCGGTCGGCCTCATGGCAAAGTGTTTCTTTAATTTGAGACCCCTAATGAATTTAAATAAATCAATTTTGGATCCGCACAAATCACCGGACTCATGGGTTTTGAAACTAAGGCCGTTGCTTAAAAGGGAGACCATGTCTTTAGTTAGTGGAGTGGATGAAAGGTTAACCACTTGTACATCTTCTCTGTTTGTTATTGTTTCTTCTCGTCTCTCTATCTCAGCTTCTTTTTGTATTGATCCTTTGCCAGCTCTTTTCCATCTCCGGGTTTTTTGTCTCCTGTAACCTGTCGTTGTTGGGTTCTGTTTTCCCTTCTGATTGTCTGTACTTCCCGTAAAAAACTGTACGTTGAAGCTTTGGGATTTGACTGGCCTTGGTTTTCTGGTTCGCTGTCACTTGTAAGTAATGTGTTGAGAGACGAAGAACTGGATGAGGCAGATGCTATCCCCCCTTTGTCGTTTTTGTCGGTTTTGAGAGGGTTTTGGACCACTCTTTCATATTTACGGGCGAATGTGAATACTCGGCCTTCCTTGTAGTCAGCCTCGCCCGCTTCAATTGTCTTGTTTTCCTTTCTTTTATATCGTTTTGATGTTTTGGCAGTATTTATTTTAGGATAATGTAATTTTTCTCAGTGGCTTCCTTTAGATTAAGTTCCTCTATCTCTTTCTCAAGGTTGGCGATTTCTATTGGTCACTTTTCGTTCAGCGTTTTCAATCAATATGAGTATTAGAGTATTGGAGTTTGCAGTTGGGGTTTCCTCCCATTTTCCCAGGAGGTCGTCATCCAGGTCATCAAAAGTGGGAAACATTTTTGAACGAAGTCCCCTAGGAACTCTGTTCAACCTCAGATATTGTTTTAAGGTTGCGCTGTCCCACCAGCGTGAGTTTTCTGTTTTCTTCAATCTTTCCAACTTTATGAATTTTTCTTTCAGTCCTTCCTTGCGTTGCGAATTGTTACTCATAGCTGTACTGACCAATGGAACACCTCTTGCTAAATTGTCAAATAATTCTGAAGCAATCTTGTCCCTATCCATAATCGGCAGTAAATGAATGAACGAAAGTAAAAGGATGTATGACACGTAGTGGCTGCCCTTCCTGTTAGAACAAGATAATATGTCAGTGAGGGGTTTACATTTCTACACAGGAAGTGATGGTGCTCTTGCTTGTGCGTGTACTTGATGTATTTGTGATTGATGAGTATACGGTGCAAACAGGTCAGGGGAGAACAAACCCAAGTAAAACAACCCATGCACTTGTGTGGATGAGAATCCACACGTACAAATGAACAAAAGTCCTGTACAAACGTTTCTAATTAGTGGGTTTTGATGTCAAAACCAGTTTTCAACACATGAGTTTGTGCAAATAATGAAGGTTGAGACCTTGGAAAGTTTCAGCAAATGGATTTCTAAGTCAATCCAGATCAGTACAAAGTACACTTTACCAGCCGACACGTGTTTTGTCACAACGTTTACAATTGTGACTCTTCAGGGCTGGGAAGGACAAAATGGAACAAAATAAATGAAAGAAATAAACAAGATTTATGACTTGTTTGTGTAAAACCTCAATAATAAAATTAACTTGAAACAATAACAAAATTGGAGAGGAAGAAAATGGTGTAACAAGAGTGATTTCATGAAAATACCCTGTTGACAGTGGAAACCCTATAGTGAAAAAAGGTTCCTAATAATGGTGACTGTCTAATGCATAGAGAACCAAATCTGTGTAGATCATGTGATTCATAATGATGGTCTAAACCAACTCCTGTGGAAGCGCAAAAGGAGTGACCATCTAAGAGAAGAAAAATCATATTCATAATGGCATCGTAACATATTGCGATCGGTCGGTTACATAGTTTCCAAAGACGTATATATTATCAGCGTCTAAGAGAAGACCAAAATAATTTTGACGTTGTCCAAAAATGAAAGGTACCGACAAATATACTGAATTACTGTAAGTCCTTATTAATTGTATGTTCTAAAAAAAAAAAAAACACAAATACTGAAGTGACCATAGTTGAGCAATTACAATATGAAAAATACACGGGATTAACTAAATAAACTGTTTGTACTAACGTATTGCCTACTCCAAAGGGAGATATCCTGAATACAGGAAAATGGTTTGAGACAATAACTTATGATGGCTGAACTGAAAATTAAAGAAAAACTCCACAATAAGGCAAAAAAACTTTGCTAGCTGACGAAATCAATCATTCGGCATGTATACATAATTAAAATGAGTGAGGAAACAAAATGGTAATCTCAGCGAAAGAGTCGTGAGTGGCGAGCAATCAGAAGGGTGAGGTAAAAGAAAAGGTTGGCTTAGGATTTGTAGATATAGGAGCATGTATATAAAGGTAGAAAAAGTGTGCAATCGTATCACAATAAGCACTACGGGTAGATAATCCAGATAATAATAATGAAAGTGCTAAAGGAGCATGCCAACGTACCGGTTAAATGTATTAAAAGGCACAATTAGTGGCGATCATAGTATAAATATCGGGTGATGTGCACTAAACATCACATAACGTTTCTGGGTAAAACTAAACGAAAGTAATGGACGGGTACGTCCCTTGTGGTGCAGGCGCTGGAAAAGAAAGGGGGCGGTTTTAGAGGAACGTTATAATTGTATTCTCAGCTCGTGGCACCAAATCTGAAAAGTTTGTAGCAAGGATTACTTGTGCTAGTTGCAGCACGTCTCGTGGCTCGTTGTGTTGTATCCGGCTTCGGTACAACCGTCTGAGTCATGTCTTCTCCTGTCAGATACCTTCTGACAGTGATGAGTTTTTGGATACCAAGGCAGTAGCCTCATTACTCCATATACATTTAGAATTTTGTAGTCGCTGTTTAGGTTGTCTTATTGGTGTGTGACGCTTTGTCAAAGTTGAGGTTGTATCACATGGTCAGCTCAGTGATGGGCCGCTGGTAGCGGTCAGTAGAGTTCGTAGATATGTCAGCATGTTTCCTCAGAGAGTCTCGTCTTTGTCCGTCTAGAACCTTCTGTTAGTGTTGAGGTTTGGGTGCTTGCCGAGGCTATTATGCCATCGGGGCAGCGGTGAGTTATGCGTATCTGCCGGCGTTTGCCTTCAGGCAGTGATGAGTTTTTGGATGATGCGTTGCTGGTTCAGTTTCGCAAGGTTAGCGCTTCAATGGGACACGGGTAGCGGTCAAATGGGTTTGTAGAGATATCTGCAAGTTTCCTGATCAGTGGGTTTTCTTTTTGTTCCAGTCCATTGTAGAATTTCCTGTTGAGTTTGAGGAGATGATCGTCCAACATCTCAATGCCCAAGTCTCTGTGGAGGTCTGCTGTTCGTGTGAACATAGGTGCACCTGCTGCAATCCGTAAGGCCTTGTTCTGTAGTCTCTGCAGGTCTTCCCGAAGCTGCGGGCGGCAGCCACTCCAAACTGGTGAAGCGTATGTCATAGTTGGTCGAATTATTGCAGTGACTACTCGCACCTTGCTCTGCATGGGCATCGACTTAGTCTTCAGGAGTGGGTATAATGCAGCCAGTTTGGATGCTGCTTTCTGGCAGGTCTTCTCTATGTGGTTTCTCCAGCTGAGCTTAGAGTCCAGAGTCACCCCCAGGTAGGAGCTGCTGTTTTCCCATTTGACCTCGTCCCCATTGAGGAGGATCTGTGGGTGTTTCCTGTTCTGCTTCCTGGTAAATAATGTTGCAGTGGTTTTGCCTGTGTTCAAGGTGATCTGCCAGTCGCTGTACCATTCGGAGAGTCTGCAGAGCGATGTCTCAAGGTTCTTAGCCACTTCTTTGTCGCTGAAGGATTGAGAGATGACTGCAACATCATCTGCGTAAAGGGCAAGATCAGTCTTCTTTAGGTCCGTGGGGATGTCGTTTGTGAATATGTTGAAGAGGAATGGTCCTAGGATTGATCCCTGAGGCACTCCAGCAAGAATTGGGCGTGGCGATGAGCATTCTTCTCGCACTGCCACGTGAAAGGTCCGTTTTGTCAGGTAGCTGGACAGTAGCTTGACCAGGTAGCTGGGAAACTGGAGCTTGATAAGTTTGTAAAGCAGTCCCTCGTGCCATACTCGGTCAAATGCTTTGGCTACATCCAGAAAGACTACTCCGGTAGACTTGTTGATGTTGAAACCGTGGCTGATGATGTCCACAACTCTTAGGAGTTGGTGATTGGTTGAGTGATCTTTCGGGAACCCAAACTCTTCTTTAGCAAGGAGGTTGTTGCTTGTCGCAAAGTCCACGAGACGGGCGAGGATAACTTTTTCAAAGAGTTTTGATAGGCCAGATAGCAGACTTATGGGGCGGTAGTTTGCAGGATCTCGCAGTGGTTTCCCAGCCTTGGGGAATACGACGACTCTTGCTTCTTTCCAGGCGTTTGGGAAATACTGGTGCTGCATGCATGCGTTAAATATCTCAGCAAGGTGATCCACTGCAGTATCTGGTAGCATCTTGATGGCTTGGTTGACTATTCTGTCCTTCCCTGGTGCCTTGCTGTTTTTTAGTGTTTTTGCCAGGGCCAGTAATTCGCCCATTGAGCATTCCTCAATGTGTGCAGTTTCTGTTTCTGGTGGGTGCTCCCGGTGATGCTTGGCGACCTCTTGCTCGACTTCTGTTGCCAGTTTGCTTGCCTGGTTGGGCCTGAATGATGCCTCCAGCGTGTCAGCGAAGACCTCAGCCTTATCCCTGTTGCTGCATGCCAGGTGAGTCGTCCCTTGTATCGGTGGGTTTGGTTCCTTCTTCCCAGTCAGGCGGCGGGTCATTCTCCATAGAGAGTTGTCTGAGTCCTTTAGGTTAGCTGTAGCTGCTTCCCATTTTTCGCCTCTGTGCTGGCTTATTTGCATCTTCAGCTGTCTTGTCAGTTCATTATACTTTTTCAAGCAGGTCGGGGGTGCGGTTCCTTTGCCACCCTCTGCGGGCTCTGTTCTTGGCAGCTATTGACTGCTTGATGCCCTTCGGGAGATCGTAGATAGAGCAGCGTTGTAGTTTCTGCTCTGGAATGCTGCGCTCAATAGCTGTGTGGATTGAAGCTGTGAAGTGGCGAATCGCCTGGTCAATGTCTTCAGTGCTTCGCAGGGGACCAGGGACCAGTGTCTCCTCCAGGCATCTCTTGTATAGGCACCAGTCCGCCTTCTTGAAGTTGTGCCTGATGCCCTGCTGCTGGTCTTCAAGTACGTCTCCAACTGTGATCAACACTGGGTTGTGGTCGGATGTCAGCGCTGTTAGGGTTTCAAGCTCCATAGACTGGGAGAGATTCTTCATGACCACAATGTCCAGAACATCCGGTTTATGCAGTGCAGAGCCAGGATAGTGTGTTGGTTGAGTCGGGCCGGCCACTACAAAGTCCTCCTTCTTTGAGTGGGCAAGTAGGGCGTGTCCTTTGCTGTTTCCCGTCCGAGAGTTCCAGCATTTGTGCTTGGCATTAAGGTAACCTCCAATTAGTGTTGGGATGCTGGGGTCCAATAAAGCATCCAGGTCCTTTGGGCTTAGCTTGCCTGGGGGTGAGTAGGAGGCGATCAGCGGCAGCGGGCCTGCAGATGTCTGGATCTGTATGCCAGTTGCTTCAATGCTCCCAACTGGTGGTAGAGAGATCTCGTGGTGCTTCACTTTTGTGCTGACGATCACCGCTGTTCCTCCGCCCTTGGCTCCAGTGGTGCGATCTGTGCGGTATACCCTGTGGTTTGCTAGGGTAAGCTTCTGGCTTCCTTGGAGATGAGTCTCAGAGATAAGTGCCACACTCACGTCCTTAGTTTCCATCAGGTGTAGGAGTTCATCAGTTTTCTTCTGAATGCTGTTAGCATTCCACATCACGAAGAGAGAGTTTCTTTTAGTTTTTGCTGCCATTGGAGTTGCTTTCTTCACCTGGGAAAAGTCCGGCGATGACATTCGCCACCATTGTCACCACGGGGTGGATGTCCATGTCTGCGACGACTTTCGCAATCTTCACAATGAGTTCCTGCCAGTTGATGGTTGAGCCTATTCCACAGGATGGTCCCGGTGCGGTTGTTGGAGGTGGGCTGGTTGAGCCTGTTCCACAGGATGGTCCCAGTGCAGTTGTTGGAGGTGAGCTGACTTGTTTCGGTACCATGACGTCCGCGTATGTCCTTCCATCCACGTGTGCATCTCTACTGTTGTCGGTTGTATTGGGGGTTGGGATCCTGTGTTCCAATGCAGGTCTGCGGTTGTAGGTCTTCCTTTGATGCTGGTCTGTTGCTGATGATTGTTGGGAAGACCTTTGTGGTTGTAGGGGTGGCTTGCGGTGTTCCACCTTCTTTGCATTCTGTAGGTAGGGACAGCCGCGATAGCTCACTGGGTGGGGTCCTGCGCAGTTGACACACTTTGCTGGTTCGGTTTCCCGGTTCCTTGTGCATTGGGTGGAGGTGTGTTCGCCTCCGCAGTGTACACACTTTGGCTTCTGTTGGCAGAAAGCAGAGGTGTGCCCCAGGCGCTGGCAGTTGTAGCACATGACTGGTCCTCGTTTCCCTCTAGGTGCTTCTGTGGTTATGATGCAGCCGCAGAGCCGTGTGACTGCTGAGAGGTCTGCTGGTTTCCCGTCGTGGCTTGCTGACAGGGTTACGACAAAGAGGGGAAATTTCTTGCTTTTGTCTGCTGGAGAGGCAATCTGTGCGATATTTTTGACTGGAAGCCCGCGTTCAGCTAAGTCCCCAGTGATGTGCTCAAGTGATGCATTTGCTGGGAGCCCCCGTATTACAAAGCGCTGGGCTTTTGCAGTGGTCATTGGAAAGGTGTAATACTCCATCTTCTGGTCGGTAAGTATGCTGGTCACACTCCTGTAGTCATCTGGGGTGGTGAGCATAATCTTGGCGTGGTCTTGCCTGGGCTTGATCGTGTAGGGGGAGTTGCAGTGTTCATCCAGCATCTCCACGAGGTCCTTGTGAGTGGCTAAGTTCTTTAGGATGATGGGGGGGATCCGTAGTCTTTTTGTGGGACCTGAAGAGGTCCCTGGTTCAGCTGCCCCGTGGTCCTGAGGGTTGGCGTCGCAGTCCTGGGTAAGTTGGAGAGCCTGATAGCGGTTTGAGGTTGAAATCGTAGGACTGATGAGAGGTGGGCGGGCAAGCTTTGCATGTTTTTCCGGTGAGCTTGGATTTGAGTCGCGCCCCTTTCTTTTTGTTTGAAGGCACCATTCCGTGTCGTCTCCGGTGTTGCAGGGTTGAGCCCCGGCGTCTGCATCCATGGTTGGTGCTGCTTGGTGGGGGGGCTGTGGGTCGCCTTGGGTAGACATTGGGTAGTAGCTATGGGGCTTCTACGGGTATAGTAACACTAAGTTTTTTGCTAAGAAAAACCTGAAATTCACAAGCAGTTTGCCAGGGAGTCGCAAGATCCAGAGTATCACAAGGCCAATTGATGCAAAACCACAGAGTCAGAATCAGCTGTTGTAAAATCACAAATGCAAACAATGCAGGAGAATAGCACAGCGTATAGCAGGTGAGATGCGCAGGAAGCAAATGGTGCAAAATCACAAGTTCAGTAAATGCAAGATCACAAATGCAGGCAATGCAATAGAATATTACAAATGCTAAACAATGCAAGGGAATAGCACAGCGTTTAGCAGAGGCACAGGAGGAAACGATGCGAAAACCACAAATTCAGTTAATACAAGGTCACAAATGCAAGCAATGCAGTAGAATATGATAGTGTTTACCAGGTTAAAAAGCACAGAATCAAATCACCAGTGCAATTGTAGCAGGTACTCACTGTTTTGTTGACCCCCGGCAATCCAGCGGCGATTCTCCGGAAGACAGCACGCCCCACACGGGCCACGGCAGGAGCAGTCAGTCCAGGAGGATGGGTCTGGGGAAGCCCTTGGTATTCTCAGGCAGTCAGCCTGCCTGCCTGCCCCCCTTTCTGGTGCGCAGCCTGGCCCCGGTCAAGCCAGGGAGACGCAGGCCCAGCACCCAAGCGGAGCTAGCTGGGTAATGGGGCTAGCTCTTCTCCTTCCCCTCCTTGGTGCGCAGCCTGGCCCCGGTCAAGCCAGGGAACGCAGGCCCAGCACCTTAGAGGAGTGGGGAGAGAGAGCGTGGAGCGAGGGAGGGAGATGCCCTAATCAGGTGCTGCCATCAGCTGTAGCTTCCCCTCCTTGGAGCGCAGCCTGGCCCCGGTCAAGCCAGGGAACGCAGGCCCAGCGCCTTGGAGGAGTAGACAGACAGCGAGGAGCGGGGGCGGGAGAGAGAGCCCTGATCAGCTGCTCGTCATCACAGCTCCGAAGTCCAGTCGAAATCTGATCGCTCGAGAATGATCGCTTCGGTACAACAAACAAACCGGAAGTATATATGGAGCAGAAATCTCAGACACTAGACTGAGAAATTTCAAAATGTGCATAGGTCAAGTGACCCGGAAGTGAGTACGGGAACGTACAAATAGCCAGGGTTCCGGGCAGGAGTGGGCTTAATTGCATGGTTAAGCAGGTATTTATATATAAAGGAAAATTAAACATGAGTGCAAATGACAATAGATAAACTCTTGGGCTGACTAAATTAGAAACTAAAAAGGGAAGAAGCACGGGGGGGGGTCCATCAACGCCTCTAAGTAACCTGTATATACTGTGGTGTAAGATGAAGTAAAAACAACACGGGAAATTTAATGAGTGCGAGAGAGAGTAAATAATGTGCCCTCTAAGAAAGAAAAATAGAGGTAAAAGGATGAACAAGAGATAATAGCGTGTGGAAAGTAGCAGTAAACAGGGATAGACAAAAGAAATGATAAGTGGAGGATAATATTAGTCCTGTATTTCAGCCAAGTGGTGACAATATTACAGGACACTTAAATGAAAAAATACATCATGTTCAAATCCATACAGTAGGCAGTCAAAAAATAGACATAAATATAATGGTTTGTAGATACAAATGGTATGTGAGCATAAATGTTTCAATGGGTATATACGTTAATTAGTCATGTACTGGTTGTTTTGTGGAACATTCAAAGGAATATGAAATCAGAAGGTTTTGTAACAGTTTATGATCCCAAAAAATATTGAAGTTCATGGTCAATGTTGAGCCCATGCTTGATGGACTGGAGACACATAATCCAGGTTGCTTCAAGCCTCTTTAGTCGCAATTCTCGATTGCCCCCTCTCACACTGCGATCAGAGACATTGGTACCTTGTGTAGCACATGAGGCTATATGAGACAACATTGGGTATTTGGCATCACCATTGCGCATTGCCCTGACATGTTCCATGATGCGTTCCTTCAGAGCCCTGATGGTACTGCCCACGTAATATTTTTCACAAGTGCATTGCCGCATGTACACAACATATTTGGTGTTACAGCTGATGTTGCGGTACATTTTGTACTCATGTCCTTTCCAGTCCTTGAATTCTTTGCTGCCACTGAGTGTCCATTTACAAACCCCACAGCCACCACATTTGTGAAAGCCAATGTCAGCCATGATGGAGTGAAACTGGAGCTTGGAACCTTTGGGCTGAGTCTGTTTCTCAAAGTCCTGTCTTTGCGAAATGTGATCTGTGTTTGGACAGTAATGTATTCACTTAGCGACTTGTCTTTCAGTAAGGGGTCAAAATCAATTTAAACACTGCTGCTTCGCAGCCAGGGATGAGCAACTCATCGAACTTACAACTAAAGAACTTTTTGAAAACTATAGCAATCCCTCCACCTATTCTATCTTCTCTGTCTTTCCTGACTATAGCATAGTTAGGTGGCAAAGCTCTAGCTACATCAGGACCAGAGCTGACATTCAGCCATGTGTCGGTCAGGAAGATGGCATCTGGTTGTAAACCCACTAGCAGATCGAAAACGTCAGCCTGATGTTTTGGGAGGGAGCGACAGTTGATATTATAGAATGAGAAGTTGTTGATGGGGGTTGCTTAAGTTTCATATTATGTTCAGTTTGCTGACTGGCTATAATGCTGCATATTATAGCATTTCCTGATCCATATGGATTAGTATTCACAGTAAAGTTAAAGCCAGGGCAGGGGACAATAGTTCCCCCAGTGTTTAAATGAGTGCAGTTAAGCTGCGGAATCATATGTTAATGTCCGTTAGTCCCTAAAGGTGAATTTGCTGGATAATTTGATCAGATAATATTGCACCTTGTAGTAGTAATAATCTGTAGTTTACTACATTACTCCTAATTTGCATCCCATCAGAAACAGGACTTGTCACCCAACGTGGAGTTAACCCAGAATGCTTTGCGAGGCCTTCATGTGGAATATTCAACATTGTTATTTCAGCATTATTATTTTTAATACATTGCTAATGCTTGTGAGACTTCCATTTTATCAAATGCCTGCTACCAAATATTTCTTTGTGACTGAGTGAAAGCAGAGGAATGATCACCCAATGGAGCATTAGGTGTTAACAACCTTTCCGAGAATGGAGCTGAGATACAGAGTTCATGATCTTCCAGCTATGATATTGTAGAAACAGGTTTCAAGCATTGAAACTTGTGTCCAGACCTGGTTACTAGCACCATGTTATGTATTGTCTTTGTCATTGTTTATATATGTTTCTCCTACAACCTCCTGAATACAGGGTTCACTCTGTAATTTGTACATCTGGTGCTTCCTCATACTCAAGACATTCACACATGTGATAGGCACCATAAAGAAAGGAAATAAAAATAACACTTAGGGTCTAATTATGAGTCCGGTGGTCCTCGGACCGCCAGGTTCCTTGTGAGGCGGTGGTGACGGTCTTCCAACCATCACAATATGTCTGTGGCGGTCATGCCACCCTGGGCCTGCTGACTCCACCAGAGAACCACTATTCCCTGGCAGTGGTGCAATGGTCTTGAGGCAGTTTAAGCATGCCAGGACTGACGCAGTACCGCCAAGCATATTACAAATTCCCATACTTCCACTGATTTGATGGAGATCTTTTCTCCATGAAAATAATGGCGGTGAGAAAAGAAAAGGGAGCTTACAAGGCCCACTTGCACCTCACTCCATGTGGATGCACACAGTGGTGCACAACACTGTCCATATTATGCTCGACCTTCTGAACAGTTCTGAACAGTCCAATGATCTAATTAGCAGTTACATTTGTCAAAACATCTTTTGGGGCAAATAAGGTAAACGAACGCCTCCCCTATTTAACGTTGTGATCTCTCTAAGATATGATCAATTATGATGGCGTTTGTGAATTACATTTTAACCACTAAACATTCAGAAAAAATTTGGAAACTTAGGGCCTTATTATGATGTCAGTTGGATTGCAACCGACAGGCCGATGGTTGCTGTCCGACCGACATTTGGTGGCACAGGTGGCATAAAAATAAATAAAACTAATTTCGTTGCTTGCACTGCATCGCATTTCGTGATGCAGTGCAAGCAACGAAATTCGTTTTATTTATTTTTATGTTTACTAACCTTTTAAAGTCCGTAAAACATACATTACAACCCCCCCACCCTGCCCCTCCCTCTGTCCACGTCACCGCCCGGCCGGTACTCCCACTACCGGCCACGGCTGATATCAAATTATTTTAAATGTATTTAATTATTTAAAAAACATACTTCCATTCATTTTTCAAATGAAAATGATTATTACAATAGTTTATAATACAATATTATTTATTTTTTACTTAAATATAATTTTGTTTGCTTTAATTAAAATGCACATTTAGCATTATTTCCAATGAGCTCCAAACCCCTGCCTCCAATTTTGCTCTGGGAAGATGTTTCAGTACAAGTGGTTTGTCAAGTCGGGTGCTGAGCTTAACTCCAGGTCTATTACTATTTTGTAGGTGGGTGTTTTTCCCTTCCTAAACCCCTCCTCCTCCCTGTCCCTTACATATTTACTTAAAAGATGAAGGTATAACTGTGCTGAGATCTCTTCAGTCGTGGTGGAGATATCTACATTGAAGAGATAGGAGAGGCAGAGGCTTGGAACTCTTCTTGTACGTTTGAGAATTGCATTTTCAAAGTAAGTGAGTTGTTGAATACATCTACTAAAAGTACTACAAAATGCAGTTTATCAATAAGTTCCGGAGAGAGTACACCTTTACTAACATTTTGCATGGGTAATCGCATGTCTTAATTTGTGATGCAAAAGACAGCATCAGTTTACTCACCATTTTAAAGGCACGTGTACACAGTATTGAATTGAGACGCATTGACTTGCAAAAGTGCTTGACAGTAGGCTTAAGCTGGGCCAAAGACTCTTTACACCATTCCTTGACAAGTGCTGATAAGATAGTGGCTGAATGCACACACATTATTCTTGCGAGATTTACACATGCTTCTTTCTATCTAAAAATCAAAGATGCAACATGAACTATTATCATGGTCTCAGCCGAGGAAACTGTATGAACATGATTCAAATTCAACTGAACATCAACATGTCATTTAAAGTGATTTATTTCTGTTCTCCCAGATTCCTCAGTCATCCTGCAGTGAAATGTGCACAGTTGGATTCAGAAAATCCACTCGAGAAGGCCAAGGAGTCTGCTGCTTTGACTGCATCCCATGCTCTGAGGGGGAGATTTCCAATCACTCTAGTGAGTTTAGTGGGCCCACTCAGGGTCCAGAAGTATGCCTCTGTGCATTCTCCACATCCTTCCTGTGACAGAGAGATTTTCCTGAGTGAGATTTTATAAATAATCTACAGTTTAACCCGTTGCGTGCTTCTATTGGCCGTTGGCCGACGGGAGCACTACTTCGCATGGTCGCCGACTGGCTGCCGCCCCCCTCCCTCGAACTCACCACGCCAAACCCAGGACACAGGCTCATGAAACATGGTTAACTTTTGGAAGGCGGGGGTCACGAAACCCCCGGCCGTATTTATTAAGATATAAGATCATAAAAATTTTAATTGCATGATAAACGTTTTATACAAAATCATCAAGACATTAGATACAATGTTGTCAACAAATGTGAAAGCCTAACCTTAACAGAGACTCTAATACATTTCGTTTCCTAACCGAATCTAACATCCTCATCTAGATTTTGTATATTACATTTCTGGCCATATGGCAAGGTCGCTAACCGGTGTCAGGTCCTACAAGCTGCGCCTTACCTAGCGATGTGCGCATGCGTAGCCAGGCCCGTTAAATTACCCGGTCCACGCCGTGAACTCCATTTACCCACTAAAGGAGGGCCCTTACACTGCGCCATCCAGTGACGTCATGAGTATGCGCGCGCGGGGTGGCTACCAGCCAAAGGAAAGCGTGACTACTCCAACCCGCGACCCTTTGAAGCACCAGTTACCTTGCCCCTGAAGTTCTAGGAGGTGCCAATTGCCCCTCCCCCTGGGCGGGAACCTCCATGGGATATTGCCCGCCCCCTCAGACCTTAAAAATTAGCTGCTCACCGGTCATGACCTTACCGCATGCCCCATACCTAATAAATACGACGACCTATGGAAAAAATTCAAATGAACAACTACTCTCCACTAAACACATAACGCATCCACATATCTACCAAAGGAGAAAAGGGCCTAAATATCATTGTAACAGTAAAACATAATTCAACACGTAACTATTAAAGGAAAAATTAGCCTAAACACAATCGAACAGCACAACATATTTCAACATTTCTCAGAACATAATCTACAAATTTACAACTAGACCTACTTTATTACCGCACAGTCATTTTTTGTTCCAGGGATGGTGGGAGGGAAAACAAGAGGCCCCCGAGCGCGGGGCACGACCGGTTGCGTGGGAGCGTCCAGGAACAAGAGGGTCTCCTGGGCGCTCCCTGCCTCTATATTCCTAAGGGGCATGGTGGGGGGCGGCTACGCCCCCCACCCGGCCCCTCCTGCGGCCCGCCCCCCCCGACCCGGAAGTCCTATGATGACATCCGGGTCAGGGAGGGCACCACCCAATCGGTGATGAGGCACGCCCGGAAGGGCACGCCCTCACCACCGAGAGGCCTGGAGAGGGGGGCGGTCGCCGCGCCGCCATGCGGGCGGGGGGGCCAAGAGCCCCCCCTTTTCACATGGTCGCCGACTGGCTGCCGCCCCCCTCCCTTGAACTCACCACGCCAAACCCAGGACACAGGCTCATGAAACATGGTTAACTTTTGGAAGGCGGGGGTCACGAAACCCCCGGCCGTATTTATTAAGATATAAGATCATAAAAATTTTAATTGCATGATAAACGTTTTATACAAAATCATCAAGACATTAGATACAATGTTGTCAACAAATGTGAAAGCCTAACCTTAACAGAGACTCTAATACATTTCGTTTCCTAACCGAATCTAACATCCTCATCTAGATTTTGTATATTACATTTCTGGCCATATGGCAAGGACGCTAACCGGTGTCAGGTCCTACAAGCTGCGCCTTACTTAGCGATGTGCGCATGCGTAGCCAGGCCCGTTAAATGACCCGGTCCACGCCGTGAACTCCATTTACCCACTAAAGGAGGGCCCTTACTCTGCGCCATCCAGTGACGTCATGAGTATGCGCGCGCGGGGTGGCTACCAGCCAAAGGAAAGCGTGACTACTCCAACCCGCGACCCTTTGAAGCACCAGTTACCTTGCCCCTGAAGTTCTAGGAGGTGCCAATGGCCCCTCCCCCTGGGCGGGAACCTCCATGGGATGATGCCCGCCCCCTCAGACCTTAAAAATTAGCTGCTCACCGGTCATG
Source organism: Lissotriton helveticus (assembly GCF_964261635.1). Taxonomy (NCBI): domain Eukaryota; kingdom Metazoa; phylum Chordata; class Amphibia; order Caudata; family Salamandridae; genus Lissotriton; species Lissotriton helveticus. The sequence continues at coordinate 158,350,204 of NC_136073.1, read as the reverse complement.
ACCTTACCGCCACAGGCCAGCATTGTTAACCGACGATCTGGCCTCCCCCTGTCCTGACCTACCCTAGCAAGTTCTCCCTTTAGCAAAACCCTCCAGCCAGGCCCAGACATTATCAGACCACATGACGTTCCCTTCCTCAGTCAAGTGAACCCCATCACCCAAGTAGTATTGTGCACCCCAGATACACCCATGTGGGATCGTCTGCAACAGGGGGGCTCGGAATAATTTGTCCAACTGTGTGTTGATCCCATTTACCGAGTGATTCAACGCCCTGACTGAGTCCCCCCCTCGCCACTGCCACCGAGGGATAAGTTGCGACCATACTACTGTGCAGCCCGGGCAAGTCCTAGACACCCACCCCGCAGTGGAAATGATCTCATCAATGAGTACTCGCCTCCCCAGTTTGGCCAAGTCATTCTCCCCTAGGTGAAGCATCACCACTGACGGGGGGTCGGGCTGCTGAGCTAAGAGTCCCTGAAAGAAGTTCCTGAACTGTCCAAGGCACAAACCCCCTCTCCCAAAGAATGAGATGTCCAACCCCTTTAATGCCGCCTTTCTCTTACGGTCTGTTGAAAGAAAAACATTTTGCACCCGCCTTACATAAGAGTGACCTACAATCCAGATCTTCAGTTCTCTGTGTCCAGCTTGCTGCTTGTGCTGTGATGGTGTAGCTCCTTTGTTCCCGCCAGCGAGTTCCTCCCCTGCGTCACAGGTTTGAGAAACTGCAAGAACAAGAAAACATAACCAGCGTGAGAATCATCCTGTCATAACATGTCAATCCGTACATATCGTTTATAACAGTCAGATGACCATCTCCCAATTTTCTTCACACTCTCTGCCGAGAGACCCCCTAGGGCAGCCTCAGTTGCCGCCCCTATCCTGAAGGAGTGCGTGCCAAATTCCTTAGGATCTAACCCTGCCTGTCTGACAGTCAGTTCGAGGACCCGCCTAAACTGGTATCTAGTCAATGGTGTCCCATTGGCATGAAACAATAGTGCCCCACCCGCCGTGCCCTCCCGTTGCTTGTGGAACACCTCCACATGCGAAACCGGGCAACAGGGGTTGGTCTCGGCCCGGTGGAGCACTATGGTGTAACCCCGAGACTCCTGATCAGTTTTGACTTCTGAATTGTCACCCACATGGTGTCTTCCCTGATCCTAACACTATTTAGCTGTAGCCCGCCCAACGTATCCCCTTTTGACCCTGCCACCAGTTCGCCAATTCTTAGAGCCCCATAAAATGCCAAGGCAAAAGCAGCTTTGAACAGATGTATCTCCCATTCTGAACTACATACCTCGTGCAATGCCACTAATAAGGCTGTCAGCCGCGCCAAGCCTATGGGCTTCCTTGTATCTGCAGCATGGCCCTGTAACCGGCGCCATCCCCTCATGGCCTTGCGCACCATAAAATTATTGGTGGGATCTCGCATGCCCTTAGCCTGCGCAAAGAAGGGAACAGCCGCCCTATGTCTGCCTGCGGCTGCCACTGATCTCCCTTCCCTGTGCATCCATTCCAAATATTCCGCAAAACTGTCCTCCTGCGCCCACCTGACCTCCCACTCCTGCCCTAAGAACGAGCGGTAAGACAAAAACGCCCCTTCATAAGATGTCTTGGTCCTGGGGCCTAGGCTAGCAACCACGAGGTCCTGTAATCTGGGGCACCAATCTGCCAGAGTACTGTCGGGAATTGTGCTGGCGAGGGGTCTGCTGCAGGAAGATGTTCCCTGAAAACCTGCATTTTAAAGCGAGAAAGGGAGTCAGCTGCATTGTTAAGGACGCCTGGGACATGTTTGGCCCTGAAGAGTACATTCAATTTTAAGCACTGCAGCACAATCTCCTTAATCAGGCGCAAGATGAACGGACAGCGTGCCCCCTGCTGGTTTATGCATTCGACCACTGTCATGTTATCAGACCAGAACACCACTGATTGGTTACATAGATGTTCAGGCCAGACCTTCAATGCCACCCATACTGGAAAAAGTTCCAGGAAGTCAATGTTGGCAGTCAAGCCCCATCTTTTCCATTCCTCTGGCCACCGTTGGGCTACCCACTTGGTCCCTAAAATGGCACCAAAGCCAACACTACCAGCAGTGTCCGTCCACAAACCCAATTCTGCTGATGACGCGGGAGGACCTGCCCACACTACCCTGCCATTAAAGTCCCTCAGAAATGCCATCCATATCTGCATATCCTGGCGAACCTCAGCTGACAGCCTAGTGCGGTGGTGCTTCTCCCGCAGTCCTTTCATAGCCTGGGCAATAGAGCGTGAGAATGGGCGTGCCATTGGGATGACCCGTAGTGCAAAATTCAGTTGCCCCACCACTTCCTGCAGCTGCTGCAAGGAAACCTTGTTCTTTCCTAGACATTGCCGCAGAGCCGCTCTGAACCTAGACACTTTGTCCTTGGGCAACCTGAAACATCCTTGTATCGAGTCAATTTCAATGCCCGGAAATTCCAAGCAAGTAGCCGGGCCCACTGTCTTCCCCGGCGCAAGCGGAACCCCAAAAGCCCGCATGAGCACGCAAAATTCCTGCAATGCCCACGCACACTCCTGAGAGCCCGCCGCACCTAGAAACAAGAAATCATCCAAGTAATGCATAACTTGCTGGTGGCCCGTTGCCTGTCTCATAACCCATTCTAGGAATGAGCTAAATGTCTCAAAATAGGCACATGATATGGAACAGCCCATGGGCATACATTTGTCCATGTAAAACTTGCCCTCAAAGGTGAAACCTAAAAGGTGGTGGTCCCTCGGGTGCACTGGGAGGAGGCGAAAAGCGGATTCTATGTCAGATTTAGCCATCAATGCCCCTGGTCCCAGGGCACGCAACAGGGCAACCGCCTGATCAAAAGAGGCATATTTCACACTACAAATCCCTTCATCAATTGCATCGTTCAAGGATGACCCTCTCGGCGTAGATAGGTTATGGATCAATCTAAATTCACCTTTCTCTTTTTTGGGTACTACTCCAAGTGGTGAACACACAAAATTAGGGACAGGTGCCTCCTGGAAGGGGCCCGTTATCCTGCCTAAGGACAGTTCTTTGGTAATCTTAGCGGACACTACCGCTGGATTTTGTTTCACTGATAATTGGTTCCTGCAATTACTGCTACCTGTGTAACTCACTGCCGGGATCCTAAAACCTCGTGAAAACCCCTCCTGAAGTAGGGTGGCCGCTGCGTGATCAGGGTATCTATTTAACCATGGGATCAATGCTAACACATCTATTGGTGTGGGGGGGACCAGCTCGCCAAAGTTACTCCGGCTTCCCCCTTCCCCTATGCCCATGGTTGCCTGGCTTGGACCTGCAGGTTGTCTCGGGGTGTGACGGGTGTCCACAGATTGAACATGCATGCCTGAATCTACAGGTGCCCTGGGGTCTTGTGCATGTGCGCCTATTAAAATCCCAGCATACCCCTCTCTTTTCTGACCCCGCCCCCTTACTTTTCCCCGGGACCTCTTTCCCCTGGGTTGTCCGAAAGGGCTGATGAGGCTTCGCGGAAAACACCCTGACTGTACTGATGGCCTGCGAAGGGACTGAGTCACCCGAGAACTGTTTATGCCAAGACAAGGAGTCGACCTTGTCCCATGCTAGTGATGCGTCAAATTCTTTGGCCTTCCTGAAATTCACATCATACTCCTTCCACGCATCACCAGTGTATTGATCACTCCACCCCACAATCCTACTCAGGTAGCAAGCCATTTCGGCCTGCACATTTGGGGGGCGTTCTGCCGTGATGGCCGAAAGGACAGCAAAGGCCCTGATCCAGTTCTTCAATGTCTCCTCTACTCTAAACCTGGAGCATTGTGCCCTCTATTCGCTTGGATGCATCCACTCCTTCAATACCTTGGCCTGTTCCATCTCCCTATTGTCCAGCAATAAAGAGAAAATATATACATATTTCCCTGCCCAAATCATCTCCTTCACTTCCTTGGACACATGTTGCCCCAAATTTTCACTTCTCGTTGGCACTAAGCCGTCCCCCAAAAGAGGCAGAGACACTTCCTTACCATTCACAGGCACTTGGGCCGGTAGGGCACTCTCCCCGTTCGCCTGGGCAGGACCCGAACCTGTAAGGGAAGAAGATGCTGGTCCCGCACTGCTGGCAATCGCCGTTGCAGCCTTAATCTTTTCTACCAACTTTTCTGCTTCGGCTACATGATCAGATGAATCAAAGGACATACCCCCCTTTTTCAACCACGGCAGCAAATCGGCTATCCGGGATACCAAGTCTGAAGGAACCGCGTCATTTCCTGCGGGGCCCGCCGGCGTCACTGGGGGCACGGCCGGGGGCGCAGGAGCAACGGGCAGGGGCGCGGGCGTGACTGGCATTGGTGCCAGAGGCGGATGGGCAGGCCCCACAGGCGGGAGTGCCGGCGGGACGGCAGGCGCCGGTGCCACGGGCGCTGGAATCACAGGCGTAGGTAAAATAGGCACCGGGACTACCGGCTCAGGGGTAGGGGCAGCGTACCTAGGTTTCTTGGCCTTAGACCTATTTGGTGAGGTGACAAAATCCCCCCTTGGCAGGGGGGGCGCCTTCTGACGAACAGGCCTACCCGATGGGCCAGGGGACTCATCAAACCTCTCATTAATCCGTGCCTCTAACTCATCAATCTTCCCCAACCGTTTGTTCATTTCGCCCATTTCCCGCATCATGGCTCGCATCATCACCTCCATCTTAGACCCTCCTTTACCACCCCTTGATCCTGGCATGATGTCAACTGCTACACTCCTAGTGTCACAATCAGGCGTACTTGTATTCTGTACCTTCACCAGATGGAGGGTCTCCAGGGGGCTTTCAGCACCATGCAACGGCAACCGAAACACCACCGGCTTATCCGGCTATGTAAGGGGTGAGTGAACCTAATGTAGACCCACCCGGCGGCCACCAGGAGCGATGAATGCCAGCCCCCCGTTCCCCTCTTACCGACCAATCCTGCGTACGTGCCGCCGATACCGGTCTGTGACCACGACCCACGTCCACGCCTTCGCGCTGACCAGTGAAAAATTGTAGGAAAGTTCACATTAAATCCTGAAATAGAAAATAGTATTAATCCCTGGGAGTATGCGGCAGTTCACCACTCGGCTGTTAACCTTATTCACACACAGTACAATTGTGGCCTGTTAACCTTATTTACAGATAGTACAATTGTGGCCTTACTTAACAACCACTTTCTGTAATTTACCACACTACACATTTGAAATAACTAAATTGCACACTATTCCTCACTTATAGATAGCCTAATTGTAGCTTTTATTAAACACACCCTTTCGTAATTCTTTAAACCTCCAAACTGTTACGAATCCCCTCCCAGGTAATTGCACATTGCACCAGGGTCTCCCCTCCAAGCCCTGCCCTGGACGACCCTGCTTCGCACTCTGCTGTTGCAATGTTAGCTAGCTACTAATGACGCTAGAGCAAAGGGAAAGGAAATCAATAGCCGCCTGTATGCGGAGGTCGAAGGCGGGATGGGAATTTAATCGTGCCGGTTTTTATTCCTTCGGTAAAATTGCCACCACCACTCCGGCTGCACGTGTCCCGCTACCCCGCCCGCCGAGAAATACCTCGTTCACTGCAAAGATCGCCGCTAGGCCCCACAGCTGTTACGCCGACCAAGTATTGCTCCACGTGGTTCCGGCGCCCCGAACTCCCGATGGTCACCGGCTCCACCAACGCGCTCGGACCGCACCAGAAAGCCTGACCTCCCGAACCTGTAACGAAAAATAGAAAAATTAAAAACAAGAGGCCCCGAGCGCGGGGCACGACCGGTTGCGTGGGAGCGTCCAGGAACAAGAGGGTCTCCTGGGCGCTCCCTGCCTCTATATTCCTAAGGGGCACGGTGGGGGGCGGCTACGCCCCCCACCCGGCCCCTCCTGCGGCCCGCCCCCCCAACCCGGAAGTCCTATGATGACATCCGGGTCAGGGAGGGCACCACCCAATCGGTGATGAGGCGCGCCCGGAAGGGCACGCCCTCACCACCGAGAGGCCTGGAGAGGGGGGCGGTCGCTGCGCCGCCATGCGGGCGGGGGGCCAAGAGCCCCCCCTTTTCACTAGTGCTGCCGTCGGCCGACGCGGCACCGCCCATTTTGCGGAAGGGAGTTAAAGAAATCTTCTAAGGGTGGCTGTTATGTGAATTTTAAAATATGGGTTTACGACTGGATACTGAATTGCAGTTTGGAAGAGGAATGTTGTGGGTGCCCTTTCCAAATTTTGATTGGGTATCAGGTGTATTAATGGTCTCCAACGGAAATTACAGTTGCATTCAATTGAAAATGTCCAGACTTCCACTGTAACGTAAAAGACACTTCTTATTTTTAGAGCAGGCCAATTTTTCTTGAAGGGAATGGGCAAGCTTGAAAAAAATAAATCCCATAATGGGCTCAAAGTAAAAATCGTCCGCAACAACTCTAAAAACATTTGCTCCGAATTTGGAACTTTCCACTCATTTAAGAATGAGCTTTAATCTGTCAAATGATACAGGCAGAGGGGTGACTTTGAAATATGTGAAGTTTTTTCCATAGAAGTGGCTGCAAACAAAACCAGAAAGACAAATATAGATGCTATTTTAATCCACATCACGAGCAATGGAGTGTAGTTTCCCACTATATCTTATGTAATGCTTACTGTGCATTTAATGTCTTTGTACAATACTTGGAATGTAGCAGGTATTCTGTAGTTGTCAGGTAATCTGTTTATAGATGCTTGTTTCTCATGAACTAGAAGGTGTGCTTAGCTGTCTGAGTTTCATTTCTGTGGATTAAACTACTATTTATTTCTAGGATTTGGATTTGCTCTTCTGTGGTTCTCTTTACCAGCGACCACCTTGGTTATTTCCTACTCCCAGAGAGATATTTTCTCACACTATTAGTCCCCATACACTAGGGGTTTCCTACCTTTTCTGTAATGAGAGCTACTTATGTTCAATGAAAATCACCCTGAGGCACTAATATTATTAGTGTTGTAATAGGGACCACATCAGACAACATTTTGTTAGTTCCCACTGTGGGAGCAAAACAGTACACCAACATTTTAGATACCCCAAAATGTACCTCAATCAGAGTACAGTACAGATCAGAGGCAGTGTTCAACCCAAATTTCATAGTGCTATGTAAATACAAATTAAGGAACCATCTATGTATCAAAGTCAGAAAAAACAATATAGTTATACAGAGAATGCAAAAACAAATAATGATTATTAGTACCAGTGGGCAGCAAAAATTAGGAGAGTAGTGGACAGCAACCCTATTCGAAAAAGAACGTTTTCTGGCTCATCCGCAAAATATGAGTTTTATAAATTATTTTGGCTTATGAAATTACAGAATCTACAGACTCACTGCGGTATGAACAAACGGAGCATTTCATCACTTAATCAGAGCATGTGAACAAAAGTTGCATTGCCTTATCACCTAAGCACTAACCCACTCCATGTATATTTATGCAGCACTTTAAGGAAGCCTTTTTGCCTCATCAACCCCTAAGTTATTGGATTGTTGCTGCTCGTTGTTCAAATCTGAAGGTGCACTGAGTCTGCCTAACAGGCCTCAGTGCCAGTGCTCTGAACCTTAAAATGTGTATGTCTTATTGGCTGACCCACAACTGGAATAAGCTAACTTACTTATACATCCCTGTTATGTGGTACCAGGGGTTCCCAGGGCTAAGTAAGTTAGGCTGTCTCTCATGGACTACAGCATGTACTGTGCCACAATGAGAGTGACAAAGCAAAGCATGACTCCAAGCCCACATTTTCTGGCTGTCAGAGTGTTTTTAAATTGCAAACTCGACTTTGCCATTTAAAGCAAAGACAAACCTCAAACACTCATTTTTTAAATATCTATACGTCACCCACTATGACAAGCCTGTTGAGCCCTAAAGGCAAGGTGTATTTTAAAAGAAAGCTGGAAATGTGTTTTCTAACTTTACTTATACTTGCAGTAAAAACCCTTCATTGTCTTTTTTTCTGTGGAAACGCTAGTAGCCCCACTGGCAAGTACATTATTAAACGTGGACAACTCATCAGCACTAACTTCTAGATTGGACTACTAAATATGATACTTTTAGATATCAAAAGAATCCTATCATTAACCCAGACTTGATGATCAAGTTGAATTTAATGTAACATTCGCACAAATGGCAACCGTAGAAAGTTGCCACTTTGTTGCCCAAAGTATTTCAGTGACCATTTTTGATTGTTGGCCAAGATACAGCCTTCTTCCTTTGAGGGTTGGGGTGTGTGTGGCCAATTATCACAAGAGAACACAAAGGACCTGCCATTGGAAGAAGTGTGACCTCTCCCTGGCAGAAAGGCCAAACAAGCTGGGAGCTCAAAAGGCCAGCTTCAAAGAGGTAGTCAGCTTTCAATGGCAATTGGTGGACTCAGAAAAATGTGGCTGCTCTCTTGTTTTGCAGACAGACTGGCATCGGTTATAGAGTAGGGGAAAATCCTGCCAAACTGGTTTTCCCTTCGGCATGTTACCCCTAGGTAGCCACAACTTTGGGATAAGCTAAGGAGCTCCAAACACCAATAGAAGTGTTCTTCTATTTGGGAGTGGGCAAAAAGGGGCATTCTGTGCAAGCAAGATGCCACACTTTACAAGAAGTTGTCACAAGGTGGGAGGAGTCCTAGTAGCCCATTGGCTTGTAGTTGCCGCATCCTGAGGGCACAATCTGGGCATAAAAGTGGCACCCCTGGAACCCAGCTGTCAGATTACTTCTGAACTGGAGAAAGGATCAAAGAAGTACAAACCTGCTGTTTCCTGGACCCAGCAAGAAGAGGCTGCACCTAAGACTGGATTGCCCCTGCTGCTCCTTGGACAGGAAAAGAGAAGACGTTGCCTGTGGTGCCCTGCTGGAGGAAAAGTCGTCCCCGGGCCTCAGACAGAACTGACTGCAAGAGTCAGTTGGATATTGTTCCTGTCTCTACCGATCCACAAAGGCTGACGAATCATGCCTTGGTGAATTGGTAGTCAAGAAAGCCTGATTGTCACTGACCACCGTAGCACAGACTAGGAGACCCTCTCAAAAGTTGCACCCAAGTCTGCTGGACCCGGGAGAGTTGTCAGTGGTCAGTTTGCTACTCCATCAAGGAAGGTACAACCAGTTAAAGGGAGATGACGGCTCTAATTTAACTGGAGAACAGTAGATGAGTGACAACTGTTTTTTCACTAGCCTTTACTCAGACTTGGAGGAAAATCGAACTCTGTGGCCAAAGTCAATCCACCGTGTTTGTGGACCTAGCAGTGGCCTCAGAAAGACTCTCATCACTTTCTCAGTATCCTCAGAATCCTTGAGCATCCTGAGTATCCTGTACTCCATGCATCAGGACCACTTCATTAAAGTCTATGGAGGTTTCCCCGTAGAGCTGTGAATTTTACTGGAGACTGCTTAGAGTGTGATGCAACTGTTATTATCAGCCGCATTGTAACTGTTTTACTCAATATCATTGTTTTACTCAACAGTGACTAGCGCCCTCTTGGAAAAGTCAACAGAAATGTGACTTTATAGTCATTTTTAATTTATATTTTGTGGCTAACCCTAAACCGTGAGTTGCAGTAGATTACAATGATTTATTGTGTCGAGCATTCGATTTGTATAAATTGGTGTCAGATTTGATTGTGTTGCATTTTCTTCATCTTCAGCTGTTTTGGTACTTCTTAATGCTTTACACTTGTTCCATTTATAAAGCCTTACTGCTCTAATACTGATGGTTGAGCTAAGGTTTTTGAAACTAACCCGACCGGACTATATGCATGTGTGTCATTACACAGTGAGGTCCCACGACCACACCACATAATAATCCCCTTTCTACACAAGAACCCTCTTAGCTAATGTAATCCAGAAATGTTAGACGTAACTAGGTACAAAGACAATATGGGTCGTATGAGTGAACAGGCATAGTAAACCAACAGAATGACCCTGAGGAATGTTTTGAGCTGTGATTTAACTGAGGAGAGTTCATCGAGAGCATAAGACCATAACAGTGGAAATAAATCATTACATTTCAGCTTCTTCACTGCAGAGTTTGCTACGAGAGAAGGTGGGCAGGGAGGAGAAGTGTGAGTGACACGGCTGGCTTCCATCTGGTAAAGGATGATGTTTGTATTTAAACTGAGGTAGTTAACATATATCAGAAAAGCATATTTCTAGGTATCATACAAAATTTGATTCAAAGCAACACTGCTATATAAGTATATAGAAGTGTACAAGTGAAACCGATTGTGAAAATGCATAGTGTATATTGTGAATGATGCACAAGATTATGAGTACATAAAAAAATTCTACAAATTCACCCTCTGATTACTTCAAATTCACAACAACACTCAAAGAATATGGTTAATCTAACCACAAATTATAGCACAGCTTACATCACTTTCTGTTTCTTCTTGGTAGATTCTTCCATTGGCTGTGAACACAATCCTTAACATTCTCAATTTTGAGCTCTTTTTCTCTCTTTCACTTCAAAGAGTTTCTTTTATTTTTATACCCACAATTTTGTAACAGACAGTTAGAAATTAAAACAAAAGAGTAGGACAATTGCACAAATCATCATAATCATTGCAGGGGTTAGGATTAGTCTCAATGGTTCCTCTGTCAAATTACAAATCCAATCACCAACCTTGCAAAAACTCTTCGCTATCTCACTAACCCAGGAACCTACAATTTCCCACATGTTGTGGACTTCTAAAGCTTGAAGGTCACAATAAATGTCAGTACAATTTTGTACATAAGCGGTAATAATCCTGCTCTTATCAGGTATGAATGGGCAACACGCTTTTATACTGTATATCTTGCAAACAATGCCTTACTTCACAAGACAGATATCTAGCACTATGCATTTTGACATAATCATGGTACGCATTACAGTTAGCTCAGAATTAATGGGAGTCCAAGGTCTTGAAGGAATCAAATTAATTATCGATGGACTGTACTCACCAATAGCCCATCTACCAATATAACTAATAATAATTCAGTCGGCAATGGAGAAAGTTCAATCGTTTATTCTTCAAATACAAGCCCTGACAGGGGAGCCTCAGTCTACACGACCCTCAGAGGTGCGCAGAGGAGATTGACTACGTGCATAAGATACAAAGCATATATACGTTTCATACATCCCACAATGCCACCTTACAAGGAAAGATACAACTTGTCAGCGAGCCAAAAGGAATACCCATATATGGCACAATTGATTGCAAATAGCCTAGGCTTTAGCTATTCCGGGGGCAGGTCAGTAAGGTGCCTCCCTGTCTATCTGTAGCCCGGGGAGTACAGGAATGGGCTCTGCTAGAATGTGCGCATCCCATAAGAAAGGCAGGTGTGACCTTGGGTTTCCTTGAGCTACAAGCTAATGAATAGAGTAGACGGCTTGACTGGCCATCATGGTTTCGAGCAGAGAACGTGATCACGTGATTTCAGGGAAACGGTACTCGCAAACAGAGAAACGAAACAAAATGGCTCCGGTCATACCAATAGGAGCAATCGAGCTAAAAGTGAATCATTGGTTACTATGCTACTAAAATGAACTCTAATCATATAATTATACAGACACGAGGTTATATTGTGTATATTAGGCCAATAATATGGTGTTTATCGAATTTAGATCCCATCACTCTAATGTTTTAGACGCAAGCCAGTACACAAGAATAGACATACAACTAATTTTCATGTCATTAACAGCTACACGTATGGTGGAATAATAGTTCCTCATATATCTAATACTATCTGTCCAAATTGTTGTTCCACACTCTTCGTACCAACTGCATCATTTACTCCACTCACAAGATAGACTATTTGAAACAATAAAGAAAGATAGACAGATCTGAACCAATTGCACAGCAAATTGATAAAAGAAGTTTTACCACACTCCTAATAGATCCTTCTCAGAATCGTTTTTTATTTTCACAAACCAGAAAACCATGATTTACATCATAACTTTTCTCACATTCACAACACACCATACATAGCTCACGCTTTCTCTCGTGCTCCATTCTCAATTTAGGATGCACATTTACGAATCTAAATTATTCAGCTTTCATCTACTCTCTTATCTTTTTTTAATTTCTCCAATCTCTCCCACCTTCAACCCCCCTCTTGGTATACTTTTTAACAAAAGTCATGCTTATCATTATTCAGAATACATACATACTCCCAGTTAGTACTTTTAATTGCTTCTTAATTCATGCAATTGTATTTAAAAGATAACCATAATCTGATAGAGACTTCTTGTCACAAATTCCATACCTTTTAATTATCCCCAGGTGTCAGAATGGATCCAGACATTTTTCCTGAGAAGTCCCCAGTGCGCCGGTAAGTTATCTTTTTCGGCTCCACGTGGCGTTTTGGCATAGTCTGAACTTGCAGCGATGGCTGTGATTCCTGTATAGGTGCCACTCAGGTGTGCTGACATCAGTTCTTTTCTTTACGCACCAGTCAGCATAGGGAAGAGCTACACTTTAGTCATTTTTTGACTTTGGGCCTGATTCAGAGCTCAGCGGGTGAGTTACTCCGTCACACCAGTGACAGATAATCTGTCTGCTGAATTATAAATCCCATAGGATATAATGGGATTTATATTTTCTGAAACAGGTTATCCATCACCGTTGTGATGGAGTAACCCCTCTAACTAAATATAAATCAGGCCCTAACCTTTTTTCAACATTTTGTAGAAGTCTTTTGTAGACTACCTCCTGGTTCGGCAGATACGTCATCAAAAATGTCCAGCTTCGAGCCCTGCGTTGCCTGTCACTGGCAGATGTTGGTGAGGGACCGGCATCTTGTTTGCCTTTGGTGCCTTGAATGGGATCTTGACCTGAAGGTCTGTCCTGATTGCCATGCCATGAATCCAAAAGCCTTGAGGGATCTTCTAGCAGCTCGACATGTGACACCGCAACAATAGAGATCCCGGTTGAGTGAAAGGTCCTGGGAGCAGTTGCAAAGTCTGAGGTCATGGTCACACTCCAAATCATCCTTCCACTTAGGTAAGTCTTGCTCTCACAAAAAAAGTAAAAGCATGCTCCAGCTTTACCTTGTCACCTCACAAGGCCTGGCACTGAGGTTAAGCCAGCACCTGGGCTGACTCCACAACTACCAGTATTTCCAGGTGGTAGTGCGACCCCTCCCAGTTAAAAGAATTCTATGAGTCTATGCACCTCATATTTGGATGTCCTGTTCCCTTCGGCATGCCTTCAGGCCCCGCAGGTTCAGGAGGGGCCCCTACTGGATCCATGCCAACAGCTTTGGCACCACTCACACACAAGGATCCACAAATGTATTCAGATAAGTGCTGGTCACCTCGGCCAACCCAATCACAAGCCTGGTGCTTCCTGCAGCACCAGTGCCCACTGGTGGCACCATCCCCAACCTCATCCCCTACTCCGACATGGAACCGGAAGGGCATTACCCGACATTGATTTGGATGCTGACTGATCAGCCTTACGAGGAATAACTGAACCTGTGTGAGCATCTGTGAGAAGCAAGTTGACTGGATAATTCTCCAGGCACTGGCTGCTTTCTCCCCCTTCTGTGGAGGAAGCTTCATTAGTAATGGTGGTCCTGGAGAGTGGAGGTCCTGGACCTTACTTTGCCCTTGGTGGCAGTCAAGACTAAGGTCTTGACGGAAGTACTTCATCTAGGAGTAAGCATGGGCGTAAAATCCGTTCCGCTTGCGGATTTTGCGGATTTTCGGCAAATTCGCAATCCGCGAACTCTCGCGAATTTGTCGAAAATCCGTGAATTCGCTCGCGGCGGATTTTTTGCTTGGTGATACAATATTGCGGCGCGTGGCGTGGTGCACGGCGTTCACTTTCCGTCATTGAACGTTTGCCGAGTTGTATTTCTCGATCATATTTTGCGAGTGCTGCGCCATTTTGGATCTTGCTGCAGGATCCGGCGGGAGTTTGGCACCCGCGAATACATAATCGCGGCTTGCCACCTTGCAGAGCACTCCTCGCGAGAGTTCGCAATTGCGAACACGTAGTTGCGGCGGACAGGAACAATCTCGCACTCGCGAAATAGAGATTTTGCAATTCTGCACAAGAAATCCACCAGCAAACAGCATAAACCTTCAGAAAATGATGATTTGTATCAGAATCACTACTCAGGTTGACATTTGCATGCACTTTGTTTTTGCAAGGAGTCCATTTTTTGGGGGGGGAGGAAGGAAGTGCCCCACAGTCTCCAACTTCCTGTTCCTGTCCAGCAGGCTCCTCCCAGTGCTTTCTTCATGTGCTGGTCACTTTCATTTGGACCTTGACCTGGAAGGATTACTTTTTGTGGGTGCTGCTGGATATTTGGATTTGAGGCCTTTTTGACTTTCTATGGATCACTTTTGGATTAGAAATCAACTTTCACAAGTAAGTTTGTTTGGGGCATTACAGTTGCTGCAACTTCAATTTTGGAACTTTTTCAGAACATTAAATAAAATATATTGTGGGCAGCCACAGTATCCAGTAGGACCAGGGTTGGTTATGGGTGCATGATGCAACTGTTTTGTTGAATTTAAACACCATTGAGGCCATGGATGGGCTGGGATTGTGCTGATTTTTGTGGTTTTTGTCGTTTTTTTGGGGCTGCTGGTGGGGCCCTTTGCCCAGGGGTGGTGAGTGTTGCATGGGCCTAGTCTTTCTGTGGGGTGTCTTCTTGAATTTAAACATCATTGAGGCCATGGATGGGCTGGGATTGTGCTGATTTTTGTGGTTTTTGTCGTTTTTTGGGGCTGCTGGTGTGGCCTTTTGCCCAGGGGTAGTGGTGCATGGACTGAGTGTGCCTGTGGGGTCTCACTCTCTTTAATGTAAACATCCTGGATGGCATTGGATTGTGGTGATTTTTGGGTGTTTTTCGGGTTTTTTGGGGTGTACTGTTGATATGGACTGGCCATGTGGGTGGTGGTGGTGGCCATCTTGAGTGATGGTACAGGCAACATGTGCTTGGGGTGCAAGGGGCCATTTTGAAGAGAGGCAGTGTCTGAGGCCTGCACTTATTTTGCCTACTTTTCATCCATTATGCCCAGGGGTAGTGAGTGGTGCATGGGCCTAGTCTTTCGGTGGGGTGTCTTCTTGAATTTAAACACCATTGAGGCCATGGATGGGCTAGGATTGTGCTGAATTTTGTGTTTTTTGTCGTTTTTTTGGGGCTGCTGGTGTGGCATTTTGCCCAGGGGTAGTGGTGCATGGACTGAGTGTGCCTGTGGGGTCTCACTCTCTTTAATGTAAACATCCTGGATGGCATTGGATTGTGGTGATTTTTGGGTGTTTTTCGGGTTTTTTGGGGTGTACTGTTGATGTGGACTGGCCATGTGGGTGGTGGTGGTGGCCATCTTGAGTGCTGGTACAGGCAACATGTGCTTGGGGTGCAAGGGGCCATATTGAAGAGAGGCAGTGTCTGAGGCCTGCACTTATTTTGCCTACTTTTCATCCATTATGCCCAGGGGTAGTGAGTGGGGCATGGGCCTAGTCTTTCGGTGGGGTGTCTTCTTGAATTTAAACACCATTGAGGCCATAGATGGGCAGGGATTGTGCTGAATTTTGTGTTTTTTTGTCGTTTTTTGGGGCTGCTGGTGGGGCCCTTTGCCCAGGGGTGGTGAGTGTTGCATGGGCCTAGTCTTTCTGTGGGGTATCTTCTTGAATTTAAACATCATTGAGGCCATGGATGGGCTGGGATTGTGCTTATTTTTATGTTTTTTGTCGTTTTTTTGGGGCTGCTGGTGTGGCCTTTTGCCCAGGGGTAGTGGTGCATGGACTGAGTGTGCCTGTGGGGTCTCACTCTCTTTAATGTAAACATCCTGGATGGCATTGGATTGTGGTGATTTTTGGGTGTTTTTTGTTTTTTTTGGGGTGTACTGTTGATGTGGACTGGCCATGTGGGTGGTGGTGGTGGCCATCTTGAGTGCTGGTACAGCAGGCAACATGTGCTTGGGGTGCAAGGGGCCATTTTGAAGAGAGGCAGTGTCTGAGGCCTGCACTTATTTTGCCTACTTTTCATCCATTATGCCCAGGGGTAGTGAGTGGTGCATGGGCCTAGTCTTTCGGTGGGGTGTCTTCTTGAATTTAAACACCATTGAGGCCATGGATGGGCTGGGATTGTGCTGAATTTTGTGTTTTTTGTCGTTTTTTGGGGCTGCTGGTGGGGCCCTTTGCCCAGGGGTGGTGAGTGTTGCATGGGCCTAGTCTTTCTGTGGGGTGTCTTCTTGAATTTAAACATCATTGAGGCCATGGATGGCTTGGGATTGTGCTGATTTTTGTGTGGTTTTCATGGGGACTGGCCATGTGGGTGGGGGCCATTTTGAGTGCTGCAACAGGCAGGCCCTGGCCATGTGCTGGGAGGCATGCGGACATTTTGAATGCAGGCAGTGTTCTTAAGTCTGCAACCATTTTGCTTAGCTTTCAACCTTTATGCCCAGGGGTAGTGAGTGTTGCATGGGCCTAGTCTTTCTGTGGGGTGTCTTGAATGTAAACATCATGGATGGCATGGGATTGTGCTGATTTTTCTGTGTTTTTCGATTTTTTTGGGGTGTATAACTGAACTGATGTTCCTCTGTCTTCCATTGCTTTTAGGTGCACAAGACTCAAGAGAACCACCAGTGCCAGGAAGAAGTCCTGCAGCGGTGTGTGTGTGCAGCATAACGTCACGCGACATCACGTCTTGACACAGACAACTCTGCAACTCGTGCAACTGCTGCCTGCTGTTCTGACCTGCTCTGAAGAAGATGGCCCCAAAAAAAGTTACCCGTAGCTCCTCTAGCAAGAAAGTTGCCAGTAAGGAGCAGAAGAAGCAAGTTACCAAGGAGACTGGTGTGCCGGCCACCCCTTTTTTTGGGGTTAAAAAAAAAAGTATGCCTGCAGCAGCGGGATCTGCTAGGGACCAAGCTGGGAGCAGCACCCCCGCTCCATTGGGCTCAGTGCCACCACCACCACCACGCCAACTTAAGTCCAAGCCCTTCACTGCTGCAGAGGCACTTAGTCTAGTTGTTCAATCACCATCGACCAGTGATGTTGGCTCATCGCAAGAAAGTAGCAGCAATGTCCCTCAATCAACACAGGTTGTTGTAACTCATCTGACGAGTGTTGAACAACCACAGCCGCAACAAAAACCACATGTGCAAGTACAAGCCCAAGTACATGTGGAAAGAGAGGCAGCGCAAGAAGATGCGCAAGCAGAGGTGCATGGAGGGTCACAAGTGCCCACAATAGTTGTTCCTCCCGAAGTAGGGGCACATCAGGAAATCGACAATCAAGGCGAGGTATCATTTGAGGAAGCCACTCCTCCTGATGATCATTCATTGTCTTCCACATCCCTAGCAAGGAAGAGATCAAGGGTGGTGTCTACATCTTCTTCAAGCACACCTCCTTCTGATGATACGGATCAAAATTGGGAACCAGCACCACTGCCGTCTGAGAGTGAGGCACACCATGATCTGACAAAGGTAGTTAAGCGTAAAAGGAAGCTCGTCCAAAGTCTCAGAGTTATGGAGTGTGATGAGGCTCAACAAGAAGTGGCGGATACTGCTGCTGATGAAGACTCTGACAACGACGACCCAGTCATCATAAAGGTCACTGCAGCCCCAGCGGGCATGCAGCAAACAGACATTTTGACCCTAGCCCAAAGAGCTGCTGAGCGTGATGATGATGATGTTGTCGACGAGGAGGCAGTGGAAACACCACAATCATTTGAGTTAAGTAGTACACCAACTCGTACCGCTTCCATATTTCTTTCTCGCAAGAAGGGACCTCCATCCACCTCAACCTTAATTAGTGGCCGTGAAAGTGCACAACGTACTAAAGTCCGGCAATCCACATCCTCCACTTCATCTGGCATTAGCAGCATGACCACCACCACCAGTATCGCCGCCTCCTCCGGCCCCCACAGACAATTCAAGTCCCCAGTTTGGGACTTCTTTACTGTTTGCCCAAAAAGGGAAAAGTTCGCCATTTGTAGCATTTGTAAGATTGCAGTTAGTCGTGGTAAGTTTGGTACCAACTATGGTACCGGAGGACAGAGAGGTCATCTTAGGAGACAGCACGCTGTCCAATGGTTTGCGCACCTGAAGGAGATCAAGGAAGCCCGAATTGGAAGTCAAGAAAACGTTGATGTTTCATCTGATGATGACGAGGAGGAAGAAGACGTGTCAAACACTTCACTTACACCCAGTACCCCTGTCAGCAGCACACCCCATGTGAGGCACACTAAGAGTGTTGGAGCGAGTGAGACACCAATGTGAAAAAGTTCACCAGCGAGCAAAATTGGGTCAACAAAGTCATTATCATCCCGTAAATGCTTGGTCCAGGGCAACATTAGAACCATGTTTTGTTCAGACGCGCCATATGAACGCAACCACCCACTGACGCGTCTGTATAAAACTAAGCTGGCTAAAATGCTAGCTCTGGACCTTCTCCCTTTTTCTTTTGTAGAAGCGGTAGGTTTTCTAGAATTAGTGGCAGCGCTCTGCCCTAAATGGAAGGTTCCTTGCCGGTTCTATTTTGCCCGAGTTGCGGTTCCAGCACTACATGAACATGTGCTGGAGGTGATTGGGGCAGCTTTGCAGAAGAGTGCTGTTCACACTATACATCTGACAACAGACATGTGGACCAGTGGCGCAGGCGCTGATTACATGTGCATCACTGCACACTGGGTCTCTTTTTCAGGGGTTAAGGCAAAGCTAAACGCAGGTGTTGACCCGGACCAAGTTTTTAAAGCTGCTCGGAAACATGCAACACTAGCCATGTTTGGCTTGGAGAAACGTCACACAGCACGAAACATTTTGGACGAGTTTAACAAAAAGGTCTTTCACTGGCTGTCCCCAAAAAAACGCCAGATTGGTTATGTTTCCACAGATAATGGCGCCAATGTAGTTAAGGCCATGGCGCTGGGTGACTATTTCAGAGTGCCGTATTTGGCGCACTGTATCAACCTGGTAGTTCAAAAATTCTTGAGTGATAAAGACAGTCCAGTGTGCGAGGTAATGGCCACCTGCCGAAAAATGTGCAAACATTTCAGCCATTCTTTTAAGGCCCAGAAGCATCTGAGGAGCCTGCTACATCAACGTCGAATGCCAGTGAAAGCACTCATCCAGGAGGTGTCAACACGTTGGAACTCAACCTTCTACATGCTTGAGCGTCTGTATGAGCAGTATACGGTACTCGATCACTATTTCTTAAAACAGGGTACAGCTCAGATGGACCTGAGGATGGATGTGGCGCAATGGGACATAGTTAAAAGCATGACAGAAATGCTTCGTCCTTTTGAGGTCTTCACGCGTGCAGTCAGCAAGGAGGACTGTAATTTGGGAAAAGCTATCCCATTGTTGTGCATGCTGGAGCACCAACTGAAGGCGGTGTCTTCTGAGTTAGAAAAAGATGAAAAAAACAAAGACCCTTTTGTTTTTACGGAGAAATTATTAGAGCGCCTACGTGGTGATGAACGTCTTAAAATGATCAACTCAGAACAGCATTACATTTGTGCTACTATTCTGGATTCACGCTACAAAAAGGCGCTGGCAGGCCAAGCATTCTTTCCTTTTGCTGATGAAGATGTTAAAAAGTACAAACTTTGGCTAGCCAGGTCAGCCAAGAGGTTTGAAAAAGAACGGCAGGATATTGAAGGAGAAGGCAGTACATCAGCATCAGCATCAGCAGGCCATCTCCAGTCAAAAGAATCCACTTCTGCACCTGTGGCTGTGGCACAAGTGACCTCTCAGCCGTTAAAGACACCGGCAACCGGATCATCTGCACCACACACAAGAATAACATTGGCTGCTGAAGAGGATTGGCTATCTTGGCTTGGGTACGGTTCTCGAAAAAAAGTCACAGGCACAGCAAAAAGTAAGCAAAGTGGAGGAACCGTTGAGGACCTTGAGTCGATGGTGCAGGACTATCTGAATGACTCAACAGAGGTCTTTCTTAATGATGAGCCATTGGAGTATTGGCATGGGAAAAAACAATTGTGGCCACAGCTCTCCAACCTGGCTATAAACTACTTGTCTTGCCCACTCGCAAGTGTGTCTTCTGAACGTGTTTTCAGTGCTGCTGGTGGCATTGTAACTCCCAAACGGAGCCGCCTCTCGCCCAAAAATGTGGAGAGGTTAACAATGATAAAGATGAATCAGCACCTCATACCACCAGATTACAAAGTACGAGAAACCACGCCGCATGAAGACGAGCAGGACAGCAACGTAGATGAGGGAATTTGTTCTCTGTTCGGCGACACTGACCGCATCCTGCCTGAATTCGCAGAGTATGATGACGAACTCTTATTCTTATTCCCTGACACCGAGCCCTGAAAATGAGACAATGAATCAATAACTTTCTTTTTCGTCCTTATTCACTTTTATTCCTGTGTGTCTGTCTTTCTTTGTTTTGCACAGTTAATTTAATTCAAACTTTAATAACCTAATGACAAAAACAAGCCCATCAGCAGAACTGTCTTCACTTGTTTGCTTATTGATTTGAAGGTGCCGGAGTGTACATTCCTCAGGTTCACAATTTCAGAAGAACATGCTCCTCTATCCTCCTCCTCCAGACTCCTATTTCCCTCAAAGCAGAGGGCTGGATTACGCCTAATGAAGAAAGACTCAGCACTTGTGGGGGTGTTCTACTTCTTTTCGGGTGAGTTGAGGGCTCTGGGGCCATTGCTGTGAAGCTCTAATAACGGATAAAAGTGGTTTGGACCAAATATGAGGCGGAAATTTCTTGCCGTTTTTGCTGACTTGCTTGCCTTTGAGGTGCTCTTTGGCGGGGTTCCGGGTGTTTGTGGGTGAGTTTTGGGGTCTGGGAGCACTGCTGCGACAGTCTAATCTAGATTGCATTTGCTTTTCAGGAAATCCGTGATGGAAAACAGGAGTTATGATGATTACCTAGCTGCACAGCTCGGTTGGACCGAAGGCCGAGAGATATTGGAAGTATGAGATTTTGCTTTTTGGCTGTTTGGGGGTGTAGTCGCGTGCTTTTTTGCAGGTGGGTTGGCGGGTCTTGGGGCATTCCTGGGAAGGTCTAATACCGGATAGAAGTGGTTTGGACAAAATCCATGCAGAATTTTTTTTTGCTATTTCTTCTGACATCTTGCTCAATGTAGCGTTTTCGGGGGCCTGTTTTGGGGGCTTCCTGGTGTTTGTGGGTGGGTTTCGGGGTCTCTGTCGGAGCACTGCTGCGACAGTCTAATCTAGATTGCATTTGCTTTTCAGGAAATCCGTGGTGGAAAACAGGAGTTATGATGATGACCTAGCTGCACAGCGCGTTTGGACCGAAGGCCGAGAGATATTGTAAGTATGAGATTTTGCTTTTTGGCTGTTTGGGGGTGTAGTCGCGTGCTTTTTTGCGGGTGGGTTGGCGGGTCTTGGGGCATTCCTGGGAAGGTCTAATACCGGATAGAAGTGGTTTGGACAAAATCCATGCAGAATTTTTTTTTGCTATTTCTTCTGACATCTTGCTCAATGTAGCGTTTTCGGGGGCCTGTTTGGGGGGCTTCCTGGTGTTTGTGGGTGGGTTTCGGGGTCTCTGTCGGAGCACTGCTGCGACAATCTAATCTAGATTGCATTTGCTTTTCAGGAAATCTGTGGTGGAAAACAGGAGTTATGATGATGACCTAGCTGCACAGCGCGTTTGGACCGAAGGCAGAGAGATATTGTAAGTATGAGATTTTGCTTTTTGGCTGTTTGGGGGTGTAGTCGCGTGCTTTTTTGCGGGTGGGTTGGCTGGTCTTGGGGCATTCCTGGGAAGGTCTAATACCGGATAGAAGTGGTTTGGACAAAATCCATTAGGAAATATAGCAGGGTTTCTGTTCTCCCACAGAACTATGCATAGAGGATTGGAACCTCAGCGAATTAGGGTGACCCAAAACTCACCTTAGTACCCAACAAACCCCTTACCGAGCTAGCTACAGTGTCTCATTGGTCATAACAAACTCCCAATGTTTAGACAAACCAGAACATGAGCTTACAATACCTCAGGTTACGTGGAACACATGAGCACTCTTTCGTTATACAATCATTTCAAACCAGAACGTGGAGTCAAGAAGAACACGTGAACATTTGAAATATTTATTTACTAATGCCGTCTTCTCAGGCGCAGTATCTTAGATAATACAAGGAAACATATTATCAAACACAAAGCTATCAGCATAGTTACTAGTCCATAAAAAGCGAATGGTGACAGCATGTTAACATGCTGTAATGAATAAGAGTTAACAACACTTATTTCTCACCCTCCCTAACACACATATTATATTAATAGCTAAGAAGGTCTCTTTGGGTTGAATTAGGGCGGGCCCATACCTCAGGATCCTAGAATGAAAAGATCACATCAGCATACACCAGCTCTCTCTGCATGCGAACAGCATCAAGTGTGTGTTTGTGCCTCAAGCAAAGCAATATAAAACCCGCCTCAAGCCCAAAGTTGGCAGAAGCTGCACTTATGTTATGTCTATAAAGGCGCGAAGATCAGACCTCATAACAATTCTGTATCGTGTTGTTCCTGAAGCTTCAGCACTCTATGTACAGACATAGTTTATTAAGCAAAGCTGATATCAGAGTAATAACATATTATTCTCAAGTAAACCACAACGAACTACTAGGTTGAAAGCTAAATCAACAATTAAGTGTCGTGTGCAGAAGCAGCAAAAGGAAAAATGGCATTTAAACATTTAATGAGCCTATGCTAACTTAACACATTATAAAGATATACAGTAGCTATATGACAGCCCCCCATGATCCGAGGACGGATAAGATAAGATAAGGACAACTTCATGAAAGCAGAGTTCAAGAACTGCGAGCCATGAAAAAATTTCAAAAAATTCTAACAATTTGCTCAAGTCAATAGGCCCGGGAAATTAATCAATGTACTAAAAATCGCAAAATATGTAAGCTGAAAGTCAAATGGCCGGAAATGAACCATGGAAAAGTTTTTAGGACAAGACCGTATAAGCAAAATATGCAGCAACAGCCTCCAGCATGAAATCACCGTCTTCATCCGAAAACAGTACAGCCATCCAATTCAAAAGTGGAAAAGAACATACGTGTTCCTCAAGTATTGGAGCCTCTATTACCATCAGAGGACAACTCGGTGGGTTCTCAAGAAAGCTCAGTTCCAAGAAATCCTGCGCTGCTGCGAATAAGTCCCAGGGACCCATTAGTCCATGCACCGCTGCCAAGGCCATAATCCTTTCGTCAGAACAAACCAACTCGTGAGTAGTGATAGGACTCATCAGCTTATTAAAATCGACGTCAGGAGAAAGTGGTCCGCAGAGACACAAATCAATGGCCCAATTAAAATCACAACTCAGGCAGTGAAACACAGGTTGGACACAGGTGAAGTAGGAGAATCGAAACGATAATCCATAAGCCGTGCTCAAAATCGCAAGCGGCAGTGTGCCAAAATATTCAAGCATCCGGTTGCGAAACAGCGGCAGCAGGGGCTGGGCGGCTTCTTCCACAGGTGGGGCATCCATATTTAAGGAAGCAAAGTACAATTAGGACGCCTGCCGCTAGTGCCAGTAAAACCGGGAATCCACCAAACAGACTCGAAAAAATGGAATGAAAGAAACTAGGGATCACTCCAAATATCTTTTCAAATGAAGTCACAAGGCCGCTGCTAACTGTTTTAAAAAAATGCGCTAGCCCAGATGTCGAGGACGCGTTAAAGATAGAATGTATCATTTCGCCAAAATGCAACGGTAAATCAGTATTTAAAAGGGCCTGAACCTCAGTCCGGGTGTTAGCTATGTGAAGCACGAAAGTTTCACGAGCCGAACTCAAGGCCACTTCTTTCTGGGACAATAGAGCCCTCAGTCTAGTCATGCCGTTGAACTCTGCCTTCAAGGTTGGTATGCGTGGCCAAATGGAAACCTCCCTATTTTCATGTGTGGGTGGGTACAAGACATTTCTGCAGCAAACGACACGTTCACTTACTGTTACCACATAAGCTACACCTTTAATTAACCCGCAACAATCTTCATTATTCAAAAGTAAATAACTCCCATTCCCCAACAAGGTAAAAGTCGGGGTGATTGCTGGTACAGGAGCGCCTTTTAAAACACAGGCCAAGTTTGGTCGGTCCTGGTTGCAAGAACCGTGTAATTGTATGTGCCTACACATTAACGAGTGATCTGGAGTTTCTGTACATTCCTCCCCATTTAGATAAACTTCCTGGCCGTCTTTCACACATCTATAAGTGAAAGGAAGGGACCAGACTTCATGGAGAAACGCACTACCTAAGGGCCCATAGCGACCTATGGCAACATATCGCATACAATTTGTAAATTTATACAGTGCAAAAGGCAAAGTTATTAAACCGTGGATAAGCCACGTTGCATCGTTGGCCTCTGCCACAGAGAAAGGCAAGGACTCCAATTTCTCAATATGTAACATAGAAAATGAAGCATCTCGCATGGAAAGCAAGCGCTGCTTGTCAGTCAAATTAAAGGGAGCAAAGAGAGAAAAAACATTCATGTAGGTCCATGGCACCTTGCCAGCCTTCAACGTTTGAAGGGGCCATGCAAATTGCATGATAGAACGTAATTGATTTTGACCATGGTACAACACAGACACTTCATCATGCACAATATCCACTACAGAAGACACAATGTTATCCAAAGTGTAAATGCGGGAAGAAATCATGTTAATACTATTATCTGCCACAGCAAGCACCTTTTCTAAATTTGCCTGATCTATAGCTCTAAGGCGTGTCGCAGCCTCAATTTGTGATGTCTTCCAGATTTCATTGTAAACAGCATAAATCCATCGCTTTGATCTACCACTAGCCGGGCCTTTTATGAAATCATTTAAATCAACATCATCATTTAGTTTTGCAAGATGTAATTTAACTGCAGATAATTTAGAACGTTTCAGCCACGTTTGACATAATTTACCCACAGAGTAAGTTGTGACAGAATGCTCAGTTTCAAAACGTGAATCTGGTTTAACCTGAGCAAAGTCGTCAGACAAACCCAGAAAACGGCGCTGGCAAGAATCAGCACTCTTGTGCCACACTAGCCAACCTTTAGGGTCTATACTGGATATGTTAAAGGAAGAATTCAGCAATAGGGTCTGTAAGTCCCTAATCGAAAATTGAGTATAATTACTCCAGCCTGAATATTCCTCTAACTCGGGGATAGAAGGAAAATTTAGTTTTTTAGCAGTAGCCAATCCAAAGCATGTCGTTTGTGAAATAGTAGAATTCAAAAACAAAATCTGATTCGGGATGAGACATGCACGGTGCAAAGCCTCAGCGCCTTGTACATGCCAGTTTTTAGAACCCCAAACTGATTTTAGGTCAATTGTTTCCTTCCATAATTCATAACCGCCAACAGCCAGCTGATCAAGAAAGGACTTCGAATACAATAATTTGGTATCGGTAAGTCTAACCTTGGACATAGGTTTCTGTGTCATTTTAAAATAAAAGGACTCGGGATTAGACTGATTGAAGTCAGTAAAATAAGTGTACTTTTTCAAAAAAGTACTCGAACTGCCTTGTTTGGGAGCTGGACAATGCTCCCATTGTGTAAAATTTACAGTATTCCTTCTGGAAGCTGTTTTATGTAAGAAGTGATTGCCAAAATGTTGAAAGCAAAACAAATCACCATAATTAGCAGATTCTAAATATAAATCTTCAGCATCAAAGGCAGCATAGTATTTCAAATCAGAAAACAAAGACTCAACGGCCTGAACATCCCAATCATCAGAACGTATGTTTTGTTTCACCACATCCCCCATATTAACTCTAAGCACATTAGGGACATTAACAACCTCCGTAGGGCCATGAATTTGAAATCGAATGGCATCCCACACGATCCCATCAAGGACAGGCCAAGCAGTGATGTTAACAAATGTCAAGTCTCTTCTCAGTCTATGTGCAGAATGCGATGAGGAAAGGGGGGCCAAAGTTCCATTGAGATGGCGAATGCATGTTCTTTCCTCGACATAGTGTCCATTTACCAACCGGAAAAAATAAAATACAAAACCAATTGACATAAAAAGATATATTGAAAAAAGCACCAGCCAAATATATGTCCAAGGGGGAATTAAAAAATGTTTTTTAAATAAGGTAGCATAAACTGCAAAACGTAAAGGTTTCTTCGAGGCATTGGAAACAGAGTCAAAGGAAAATCTGGATTCTGTGGCCAAACGTGCTTGCAGGTCAGGCATGGACAAGTCAGTGGGGTAAGTATAATCAATTTCAGCAAGGTCTGTACCGGGCAAAGTACTTAATAAAGGACTGGAATTCGTAGGTAAGTCAATGGCTACTTCAGTTTCATGAGTAGAAGCAGTGGGCAAAACTGAAGTTCTCACAATGGAAGGACAGGAAACAGCCGGTGTCATACTAAGAAGAATCGGCCACTCTGTGTATCTTGACATTGTCAATTGAGATAAACCTGTTTTCCTTACGACCAGGAAGTGGTGGTAAAATGACTGTTCTTGTGCCCTTCACTCCAAGCACTGGAACCGGAGCTCGATAGGAAGGACCAAATTCTTTCTTGTTGTCGATCTTCTCTCGAACCAGTTCTCCAACTTGGGGTAGCCAGCCGACTACCGGGATCTGCAACGCAACATCCAACGTGGAGGGCAAGTGTTCCTTTGCAAGACTGTCTCTGGTCTTTTGTAGATTCTGTAAAACAGTACAATGTTCATCTATGTCAAAGGTTGTGGCGCGAGCCACGCAGTCTAGACCGTCAAGGTCAGGGACGAACATCTTGATGCCAAAGAGCATTTCGTATGGGGTCCGCCCACCCAGAGACCTTCTAGGGAGATTATTAAGAGCACGCTGCATGCCATAGAGGTGGGCTAGCCAGTTTCTGCCAGTGCCTATAACTCGAGCTGTCAAAGATTGCTTTAAATCACGGTTCATTCGCTCCACTACACTGTTACCCTCAGGTCTGTAGGGAGACGAAAACTTGACTTGGACCCCCATCGAACTCATGGCGTCCTTATACGCCTTAGAGGCGAAAGCCGGACCCTGATCCGAATGGAAGGTACCACAGGCAAAAATCCCTACAAAGATACGCAAATCTCTAATGACAGTCCGTGAATCAGCGCTGCGATGGGGCCAGACCCACACAAAGCGTGTGCATGAATCAACTGCAACTAAGATGTACTTATACGCAGTATCAGATGAAAAAGGACCGCAGTGATCTAAATAAACACAACCTAGTGGTTTATTAGAAATGTACAACTGAGTCTGTGGCGGACGCGCAGCAGTCGAAGGTTTAATCTGCTGACATATGTCACAAAGAAGGACATAATCACGCGTCTGTTTGTACAGTCCCCGCCACCAGAAACGTTGTTGTAATTGAGTTACAGTGGCTGAGACACCCGCATGCGCAGCCAGACGCCACACCTTCATGAGCCGCAGTAATCAAGTCTGCCCTGCGATCAGCGTTGGGAATCAAACGTTCACCAACATCAGGTATTTTCACAAAAGGAACCTTTTCGGGACTTAAGTGGTATGTGTACTTCGAAGGGAACCCCGAAGGGTGTTTACCTCCCTTCTCAGTGGCAGCAACAGCCGCCAAGATGTCACTATCAATCTTATTTTTGGACCGTGTAACTGCTGCAACTAAGTATGTAGACACTGCTGATTTCGCTGCTTCATCAGCAAGCAAGTTACCGACAGCGTGGACTCCAACACGCTGGTGGCCAAGAGTATGAATTACAAAAACGAGCGGCAACGAAGCCTTAAGCTTCGCCACTCGAACCCAGATCAATTTATGTTTTATTGTGCTACCCTTGGAATCACGAAAGTCATTCTGAATCCAAAAGAACAAGTTTTCATTGTAAGACTGGACACAATAGAAAGAATCACTTACAATAAGAGTAGTAACACTAGGATCTGCGTACTCCAACGCTAGTAAGAGAGCACGAAGCTCTGCCAATTGTGCTGTGCAATCTCCAAGTGCCAACGTGTGCACTTCCCTGATTATGAAATCATCATTCAACATAGCACCTACCACAATGGCGCATGCGGAAACGTAGGCATGTTTAGAGCCATGCGCAACCTGCGCCGAACCATCAGTGTAAATGATGCAATGGAAGTCCTCCAAAGGTCGCATTGCTAGAGGAGCAGGATGAACAAACTCATACTGCAAGTACTCCTGCGACCGCAACGAGGTGTCAAAAATAAACGTGACATCCGTGGACGTCAAGGACGCAGCCCACTGAATTCACCGAGGTTGCAAAGCTTTTGAATTTGGTACACTGGCTTCCGTGACTGCCTCCAAATGAGGACAGGGTGTTACAACCAACATGCGTTTCCCCTGTGACAGAGCTCGTTCCTTAAGAATAGCCATCTGCACAGCTGTTAAAACCTTTTCCACAGTGGGAAACCGCATCTCAGCCGAAGTGTACAAGTGTGACTTGTAAGCAATAGGAACTGTGTCACCTTCATTAAAAGTGAGGTACGTGAAACCCACCGTCCCTGGTATGATTCTTATCACCAGGTTGGTATGGTTGTCACGAGTCAGTGAGAACTTCGAAGCGAGCAGATCAGCCTGCAAGGATTGCAAAATGGCCGAATGCTCAGGCAGCCAGCATGATTTTGAAAAATTTGGTTGTATCAAAGCATACAAAGGCTTGATACGCTGGGCATATTCCGGAATGTATGTCCTCCCGAAATTTAAAAAGCCCAGCAAAGACTGTAATTTTTTCAGTGTAGTTGGAGCGCGCAGCTGTTCGCATTTCTCCAAGAAGTGAGGAGCCAAACCTCTACCTTCATTGTTGAGCTCATAGCCCAGAAACAACACTGTGTGCTCAGCAATGTGCGATTTTGCAAAGTTAAATTTGTAACCCATGTCTGCAAAGTTACAAATAACAGAATTTACACGACACAGATGCTCCCAAATATCGTCGTCTGTGAGATATATGTCATCCACATACGAACAAGCATCTGGGTCGAGTGCCTCCAGAATAGAGACTATGCGTGCTGTAAATATACCAGGACTATTCTTATAGCCCATTGGGAGACGCCGGAATTGTATTTGGACCCCAGCGCACGTAAAACTGGTCCATTGGGAGCTAAAGCCGTCCAATCTGTGGGCATAGAAACCGTTGGATATGTCAAGCGTTGTCTTAAAACGCTTACGCACGAGACTATCCACAAGGGCAGAGCCGTGAGTATTCTGTACTGCGCAGTTACGGCAATGCGAGTTCAAATGCCGGTAATCCAATACCAAACGATATGATCCGTCAGGCTTGGTCACAGTAAAAAGAGGATTATTCATCGGTGACACACACGTTTCAATAACTCCCTGATATTCTAATTGTTCAAGGATTTCCGCGACGGAAGCTTTGGCTTCACGCCGAATGGGATATTGAGGTTGAGGCTGCGGCTGAGACCGCAACGGAATTTCGTGGCAAGGGGACAATCTGTCCCAACCACATTGGTTACGGTACAGAGCCGGTGCGAGAGCCCGAGCCCACTCTTCTGCAAAATGCTGCGCATGCTCTTTCGAGACAGTGTTTGCGAAACTGGGGAGGATTACCTCCTCCCCTCGCGGCGCCGCGAGCACAAAAGGTGGGGGCCAGTCAGCCTCCGAAAGCAAAATATCATATGTAGACGAAAGATTTTCCCAAAACACCCCTTTTACAGTACGCTGTATGTCACCTTCAATTAACAGGACAATTTCATAAAGTCTCTCAGGGGGAGCAAGTCTCGTGTCTGCTGTTTCAATTACAACGTAGACATCAGTCGCTGTCACCCTCAGTAGTGGACGCAGCGCCTCTCTGACTATGGTAATCTCCGCCGCGCTGTCCAGCAAGGTCAGAGCCCACGTCAGATTCCGAAGCCGCGTTCTCACTATCTGTGGCATATCGATGCGCTGTTAAGGCTGCGACTTTCTTTTTCGCAAACTGTGGTCTTTTAGGCGTAGAATCCTCCTGCTTCGCTGCGCCGTCTGTCTGGCGGGACTGGCCACGTCCCTGTTGGCCACCACGTCCCCTACCGCCTCCTCCTCCACCGGTTTTCGGTGCCGATGAGTCCTGAAAGGAACGAGGAGAGCGTTGATCAGAAACCTGAAATCGATCAGGCGATTTAATCATCGCGCGATCGCGCAAATCATAAACTTTTTCAGTCGGCGCGGGAACTTGTGTTGCAGGATAAGAATCCTGAGTCTGCTTTTGTTGCTTCCCCTGTGTCTGTTTTTTAGGCCAATTTTGTTTTTTGGACTTGGGCTGGACATCTGCCGCAGCAGACTGTCCTTGTGGTTGTTTTTTCTCCTTGACAGGAAAATATTTCAGACCTCTACTTGTGCGGCCAATCGTCTTATAGGCGGCCACAACTATCTTCGCTAACTGTCGGGGTTTATCGGCATCGGGAGGAACAGCCAAAGCATTCGACACCTGAAAGTTCACCGCATCTCCTTTAATATTGGAGAGTATGAGATCACTTACTATCTCAAACGAACCACACAGGCGCATACCCAATTCAACCGCTGCCTCCGGTCCGTGATCATCCTGAACACGTTTAACGATCTCAGGCAGTGCGGTCATAGACGGGGTGCCGAAACACCTCGTATAAACGGCCGCAAAAGTTTTTCCCCAGCTGTCACAGTCAACGAGCTCAGGAGTTAAATCCTTTGGTAAAGTAATCGTCAACATTCTATGTTTATCAGCAGGAGTAGAATTCGGAAACACAGCCTCCAGTTGGTCAAACTTCTCGGCAAGCCAGAAAAGGAAGTCATCGTTATCAACGGGACGCTGACCAAAAACCGAATTTACCATAACCGGATTCAGGCGTAAACCGCCACGTTCCGTTTGAACGGCCCCACCCCCGGGGGGACCACCCGGGAGATGACGACCTATGTATTGCACTAATGCACGAATCAGAGCAATCGAGACAACGTGTAGTATCAGCAAGGGGACAAGCGCCGTGATTCGTGTGCGGGGTGAATCCACCCAAAGCAGGCCAATTTGTACCTGGAATGGAAAGTGGACCTAACCTCGCAGCTGACAAAGAGTGGGGGAGGGCGCCATCAAACCAAACGCAATGCTGCCAATGATCAATAGGTATTTCCAGTGCCCTGTACAGTGTATATTCAGCCAGTACAGGGGAGGGTGTGTAGTGGAGGAACACTTGAGAATTCGCGTCCACTTCCGGAAATGTGACCCACGAGTAAAACAGCTCGAAAGGGTACGCCGGATCCGCACACACCACCAAAATCACAGCCATGCCTTCCAAAGGGACTTGGTAAGTTTGTAAATGGTTGCGCACCGCAATGCGACTATGCTGCGCAATGGCCACAGCCATGATAACACCGGAACTACTGAATAACCAAGAAAACTTTGTAGCACAACTGGTTAGTAAGTCAAGGAAACCGTTTTAGATAGATTCAAGCTTGAAAAGACCTATTTCAAAAAACAGGTAGGTTTCACCGACACCACAGTTTTCCAGAAACGATAGTGAAGGGGTCAAGGTTTGAATGATATACTACTCGAGTGTCATGATATAAGACCACCAACGTACGGGCGCCATGTAGCAGGGTTTCTGTTCTCCCACAGAACTGTGCAGAGGATTGGAACCTCAGCGAATTAGGGTGACCCAAAACTCACCTTAGTACCCAACAAACCCCTTACCGAGCTAGCTACAGTGTCTCATTGGTCATAACAAACTCCCAATGTTTAGACAAACCAGAACATGAGCTTACAATACCTCAGGTTACGTGGAACACATGAGCACTCTTTCGTTATACAATCATTTCAAACCAGAACGTGGAGTCAAGAAGAACACGTGAACATTTGAAATATTTATTTACTAATGCCGTCTTCTCAGGCGCAGTATCTTAGATAATACAAGGAAACATATTATCAAACACAAAGCTATCAGCATAGTTACTAGTCCATAAAAAGCGAATGGTGACAGCATGTTAACATGCTGTAATGAATAAGAGTTAACAACACTTATTTCTCACCCTCCCTAACACACATATTATATTAATAGCTAAGAAGGTCTCTTTGGGTTGAATTAGGGCGGGCCCATACCTCAGGATCCTAGAATGAAGAGATCACATCACCATACACCAGCTCTCTCTGCATGCGAACAGCATCAAGTGTGTGTTTGTGCCTCAAGCAAAGCAATATAAAACCCGCCTCAAGCCCAAAGTTGGCAGAAGCTGCACTTATGTTATGTCTATAAAGGCGCGAAGATTAGACCTCATAACAATTCTGTATCGTGTTGTTCCTGAAGCTTCAGCACTCTATGTACAGACATCGTTTATTAAGCAAAGCTGATATCAGAGTAATAACATATTATTCTCAAGTACACCACAACGAACTACTAGGTTGAAAGCTAAATCAACAATTAAGTGTCGTGTGCAGAAGCAGCAAAAGGAAAAATGGCGTTTAAACATTTAATGAGCCTATGCTAACTTAACACATTATAAAGATATACAGTAGCTATATGACAGAAAAGCCTTTTGGCCCTTTCTGTAACTTAGGGTTCGTTAGGGTTAGCCCTAGCAGCAGGATTGCATGTGTTTCGGGGTGTTCTAGATTTTTGCAAATGAGTTCTGGGGTCTTAGAGCACTCTTGGAGCGATGATGGCTATGGATACTTTTGCTTGCTTGCAAGTGGTTTGAATACAATCCACGGTGGGTAAGGGGGTATTTGGGCCTACTTTTACTTTCAAAGTACGTTTTGTCACCAGTTTTCTGCAAGGCCTCGTTTTTTGAGATCTGATTGGGGGTCTTCTACATTTTTGCGACTGGCTTTAGTAAGGGTCTGGGTGGGAGCACTGCTGGGAAGGTCTAATTTTGTTCTAAAACACAGTTTACAGTACACCTAGCTTGAGGGGAAAGATCCGCTAAATTAATTTGGCCATACTTATTTATCCTTCAAAAGGTGACTCAGACAGAGTACGCACTTTCAAAAATATTGTACTGTCTATTAGGAATATCAAAGTGTGACTTTTTGCACCACACAGCGTACATACCTTATATTTATTTATCAGTGGTATTGTAATAGCACTTACTGTTTTCCGTTCAATAATTACAGGCTGGGTTTCAGTCTGTGCAATGGGGAAAAAAGATGGAGTCAGGCTTCACATTAACGAGCCGCAATTCAACATCCGCCAGGCAGGCAGTGGACAGGGTGTCTTCTGTCAGTGGTCACCAACATTGATGGACGAAGCGTCAGCTGGAATGGAGGAGTGCCGCTAATAAGAGGAATTGTTTGCTGCATGCAACTTACTTACCAAATTCAACAGGACAACTCCAACAACATACAGATACAGTATCCATTGTTTTCTTCTATGAGTGTGACTGCATTTCTTGGATCTCTCTCTGCTTCTAAATTGATCCCTACAGCCATTCTATAGGTTTTACTTCGGCTAATTTTTAAACCTAATTTAATGTAAGAAGTGTTTCTCTGAGTGCAGAGATAGGCTAGTGAAAACGCTGCAGCCCTGTACTGTCGCATTCTAGTACTACTTACTTTTCAGTAACAATGCATGCAGTAGGGCATGCACTTCCTTTATGTAACTTTAAAGATTTGTGGTTAGCTTTAGTTTGTACCCAAAGATTTCTTTATCTTCAATTATTGTTTGTCCATGCTGTGCTTTTTTTTTCTTCTCTCAACAAAACCTACCCAAAAAGAAACCCCCATTCCCATCCATTTTCCAAACCCTAACCCTCTTCCCCCGGGCTGTGTGGTTTTGCTTGATGTGTGACTAAATGACATCAATAATTCCACACACTTGCTGGGGAGGATAAGGTCATAGCAGCAACAGGCTGGTGAAGGAATCCGAGGATATATTCTAGACTTACTCAGCTTCAGTACTATTTCTTGTAGTAGTAGGAGCCAATGTCAAATAAATTCAACGCAAGTACTAGTTATACTTGCAATACTTTACCATTTGTTAGGCTACATTGTGGCACTGTTCTAGTGTACTGTCACCTGCTATATTCTCTATCGTACCGTAACCGTTGTAATGCTACAGTAAGGACAAACCAGGTTTCGTTTTCTTTTTTTCCATATGCATGCAACTGCCACTGTGTCACACCACTAGTACCACCGCAATGAGGACATTTCATCCGCCCAGGATTGCCAACCTTAATTCCCATTTCCCGTGGAGCCAGCCCTGGGCCTAGCCCTACTTTCAAACACAAATTACAGGTAAGATAAGCGTTTGGTGGGAGGTAGTATAATGGAGTATTAGGACTAGACGAGAGATTGACGGTAGTACTACTAAAGTCCTAGGACTCTTCAGGAAAACAAATTTACTGTTAAACCCCCACCCACCAGACTCAAAAGCAGTAAAAAACAGGTATGGTCAGATAACGTTTAAAAAAGTATATTTATGTAGCCCTAACAAAATAATCTCCCTCAAGACCCTCCCTAACCCCAACGATTGTCTTTCAAAAGTCCCAAAAAGAACCCAACTCCCAAATCCCACCCCCCAAAAGTCTCTAAAAAAAGGGCAAGGGACACTACACTACTGGAGGGTGCTGTTGAATTTAGCGGCCAGGGCATCATACTCCTTGCGGAGGGTGGCATGGTCGAAGCGGAGGCCCTCCACCAAGTTCTTGTAGCTATGGACCTCCTGCTCCAGGTAGGAGACTCTGAGGGATAAGCGGCGTTGGCGTACCTTGCAACTCCTGTGGGGGGCAGCTGATGTCTTTGCTGCTCGGCGGCGGCGGTTGGCTTTGGTAGCCTGGCTCCCTACCGCTGGAGCACTGCGCTGGCTGGCAGCCCGTGGGGGCACGGAGGAGGATGCAGCTGTCCCAGTGGAGGATGTTGTGGTTCCACTGGTTGACTGCGTGTCCTCCTCCTCCAGGGCCACCAGCCGCCGATATTCGGCGACAGTGGCATCCAGCCTCCGTTGCCGGGCCATTCGAGACTGCTCCCTCCGTGATGTCGATTTGGAAGGAGCAACTATATGAAGAAAGAAAGACATAGTCTGTAACCAATGCTCCTTAACATTAATAACACAAAGTGATTGAGCCGAAAGTTGTGTCACAGTACAAGTAGCAAATTGAAAGCACAGTACATAACTATTGAGGACAGTATCTATCTAACCTCCCACTTCTGCATCCTTGCTCTAACATTAGTGGGAGTTTAATGAACAAATTCTACGACCACTATGGACTTCCATTACAGTCGACTATGACAGTACACCAGTCTTATTCTTCTTCTTCTCTCTTGTTTAGGAAAATTGGCACGTTATCTTATGCAAGCCGGCAGAATGCCAGCACAGTGAACTTGCACCCGAGAAAAACAGACGCACACCATGATGAGTGAGACAGACTTGCGTTACTGTACCGGTCCAGTACATGCAGGTGGTGAAGCTATTACTTTTCTATTACGGGTGGCACTGAGAATACTCTGTTACAAGGGCTACTGCTTAATTAATTTAGCTTTCACCCTACAGTGCAAATGAGTACTAGAAAAGGAAAATGAAGAAGCTAAATAATTTGATTATCTATCACTTCACATGGGATGTATTTGATGACATATGGGATGACTTTAGGTGCTTTGCTTATTATTGAGTGAACAGTGATACACCCACACATGAATGACGTACTACTACGAAACTAAAGTTATTAAGAGAGGTACGGAGTGTCCACCGTAATAACCGGATATATGCTGTGCTTGCAGTTGCAATACAAACTACTGCTACTATTCATGGTAGTATTTGGACAAATTTACAACTTCTTTTCCTTGCCTTCCCTACACTGGAACGGACGTGCGGGTGCGGTGTTACATGCTCTTCAAGGTAACACTTAGGTTATCCAGTGCAGTGACCATCTACTCTCTCTAGATACACATATGCTATCTAAGAGTCAGATAATACCATGCTCTAGGCATCCATCCATTCAAAGTATATGCACACATACAGTTTCTGTTTCACCCACCCAGGCTGTTCTCCTTCCACCCATCCTTGCTTCATCATTGACCCAGCCATGCACCATACCATATTCTTTCCTTCCCAGCCACCTCGGGGACCAAGCAAACACATATCATTCTTCTTTGCCAGCCATCATAAAATTTCTGCTCCTTCCACACTTACTTCCACCCTTCTTTCGCTTTTCGTTCATCCCATCCATCAGGTTCATCTAAGATCTTATTGGGATTCTTCTCACCAAAAACTTCACAGCCTAGTCGAAATACATTTAGAGGAGGCTACTACCTGGTTGATGTATAATACACCCGTGCAGAAAGCACACTATGCAGTCTTCAATCTCAATAAGTAAGGAATATATAGCTTACCTCTTCCCGCCACCACCGTGTGAACCCTCACAGGAACGTCCGGCACTTGCACCGCCTCCTCCCCAGAGTCCTCCTCCAACACCACCACCTCCGCGCTGGCCCCGCCACCAGATGTTCCACCTACAAAGTACATTTAAGAATGTTAGAATACACCACTCACTACTATATAATATTTGGTCTAGGAGGAATAAAGAAATGTTAAAAAAACGAAATACAATGTAATAATTTGTAACTGTCTACTCTAAAGTAAAAATGTCCCTTTTTCCAGGGAAGGCTGTTGTCTTGCTGCACTTTTTGGCACAACTGATGAATGCTTGCTTTTTATTTTTAACACACACCACTTTTTCTCCTAACAGAAGCTTGACTTCTAAGAACACGATCAGGGTCAAGCTCAAGTTCAAACAAGGTGAGAGCTCAGCTCGACCACAAGAAATGTGTCCAATTAATCGTTAGCACTAAGCACTTTTCTATTTTCAGTTAAACGTTTACTTTTATGACAAAGTTGATTTTAATAAATGTGTTTACTTTTAATAAAGCTTTTAAACTTAAATAGAATCTGTGGTTTTTGGTCCTCCAGACTAGAGTGGATGAGCTAAAGGTTTTGGAATTTTTGCAAGCATGAGTGCCTCTGACACTTCTTGACTCTGACTCCGTACTCTTGGCCTGCGTTGGATAATCTAATCATCATTGGGGATCAATCATCGGTGACTTTGGGAGCTAAATGACTCTGCCACACTATCTAGTCAGTAAGGAGATTGGGGGTTCTTCAAAGTCTGATATCACTGAGGTATGTGGAAAGAAAATCTACCTGCGCCTATTATAATTGATACACAATGCACTATTTAGTGTTCATAGTTCGGTTTGTGCAGATTTGTCCCTGCAACAGTAGTAGAATGGATTGTCCTCCTATCCAAAAGTAAAGTAGTATCTTATTCTTTCTTGGTGGTCATTCACCTTTTTATTGTTGGCAATTGTCAAAGCATAAACATTTAGAAGACTTGAAAAGACATTATGGACAATCCCAGAGGACTGCACTCAGTGCATAGAGCTATTGCTGACTAGAATGGGAGTCCAATGGAATTGCCAAATGTGCAATCTTAGTTAGCTACACAGACAGACTAATAAGAATAATCTAGTAATACCACAGGGAGTCATAGTCGAGGCAGGATAAGAATTTAGATCCAGTCTACAAGAAGATCAAAGACGATTTAGAAAAAATCGAATGAGGAACGCTAGGAAAAAATAGGTACTCTATATTGAAATTAAAACTTACTGGGGCCAGCAAAGGAGCCCTCGCCTGCCCGATCCTGGCCTGCATCCTCCTGAACAGCACCCTACTCCTCCTGTGTCCTCTTGCCCTTGGGGGGAGCTGATGTACAACATGAAAGAAAGAAAGACCAGAAAACATGGATGATATTTGTCAACCAAATCAAAAATTTCAAAAGAACAATAACAAAATATTTTGGCGAAATAGCAAATAGATAGACAACTATTCCACGGGATATATTGACCAATCTCATGTGGTATACTACGTTATTCGTATTGCCTGATTTGCGGACCGTTGACTTTGAAAGTTCCTATGTAACTCACTAAACAGACTACTAAAAAGGTTTGCCTAGGCCTGGCAGGCAGCAGTCCGCAGCACGCGAAGTGACAGACAAAGTCCATCGTGCTTGCAGATCAGTGAATACTCAAACTATCAATCCACCGACCACCACCACTATTTCTTCTTATAGCCATGTGTCTCAAGGAAGTACTGGACTTGAGTCTGTTGGGGCTGATTTAGAAGTCCCTTGCGGCTCATTTTCCTCCATTGTTGCGTGACTTTTGTGGCGCAGCGGCAGAACAAAAGAGGCGCCATGGTGCGGCGTATATAAAAAAAAAAATGACGCATATGGGAGATGCATCACGTTGTAAAGCCCTGCGCCATCAGGGGGCGTTCCGGCGCAAGGGAGGGCGTTCCTGCACAGGAACGAATCCTAAAAGTGGCTGAGGGAAATCTACAAGATGTCAATCAGTCACTTTTAGGACAATGATGCGTGACTCAAACCCTGTGCCTGCTTGAAGCCGACGTACGGCTTGATGCAGCATTGGGGAGATAGGGCACCCCAGAGCATTGCTGGAGCTGCGCCATCGTTGGCACGCAACTCCAGCAATGCGCCGCCTTTACGGCACAGATTCATAAGGCTTCTGTGACGTTTTGGGCCCATGGGTGGTGGTGGTGGCATGGCGCACAATTACTGCCGCATCCCTGCTACTTTGCAGGGATGCGCCGGTAATTGAAAATATGACCCTTAGTGTCTAGCATTACGCAGTTCTTTACACTACACTCATACATAATTTCTCAGGCCAATGAAATGAACACAAAATACAAAACAAATAAGCATAGTAGCAAGGCTACTGAGAAGGAGAGCAGTGCACCTGAAATGCATAGAAGATTTTGAAATATAATTTACCTACAATGTAATCGGCAGCATTATTGCTCTTGGTAAAGAACAAAGATTTGCAAATAACAGAGCCGGATAAAACAGAGTAGTTATGAAATAGCTAGAAATAGCTACTACTACTCACCAAGCCCGGGGACCTCTACGCCGAGCACGTCCAGCAAGTTGCGTTCCCGGTCCATGACATCCGTCCAGCGGTGAGTGGCCTGGTTATAGGTGCGCCGGACCCCAGAGAGTTTAAACATGGCCCGGCACACCTTCTCCCACCGCTTCCGGCGCTCCCGGATGCCGTAGCCGGTTGCGATCTTGCCGCCTCCCAGGATGGTCTTGGGGAGGCGGCAGTGGACGTGGAATATTAGTGCGGCCACCTCCTCCGCACTAAAAATCTCCCGTGCTGTCACTGTCTCCCCCCTCAAACGCCCGCACGGGAGCCGGGCACGGGGTGCGGGACCCTTCCCCTTCTCAGAGTGCTTCCCGGCTCCCTTTACCACGGTCTGGGCAGAAATGAAGTTAAATAATAAAGAAGAAATAGAATAGGGAAGAAGAAAAGAAAAGAGTTTAAAAAAGTAGTTTAAAATTAACAAAAAGTAGCAGAAAACACAAAAATATAGAGCTAGAAAATAGAGGGATAGATAATAAGTAAAATAGATCAAAAAAACTTCAAACAAGCAAAGGATGGCAGAGATTCAGAGAGGATACAGAAAGCATGCCCAGAACCATAGCAATGAATGAGAAACAAGATGGCCGCGCCCGTTCACGACCGCGTGGGTAAGTTCGCGCAAGATTTTCCTCACGATCACGCGCGAAATTGTACTAGCGAGCCGCACACTTTGCGAGATTACACATAGCGGCTGGAAACGGAATTACGTCACGCAAACAAGATGGCGCGCCCGTGTACGACCGCTAGGGTAACTTAGCAAACGTATCGCTACAAGCGCCTTGCGAACGCGGAAAAAAACACGCGAACATACACGCCGCAAAAAAAAAAGTGTATTCGCACGGATTCGCGGCTTCCGAAATCGATCTCGCACGGATTCGCGCCCCGCAAATCGCGCGAAATTGCAGAAAAACGATTTTAGCAAAAATGAAAGCAATCAGCAGGTGCAAAAGTTCAAACTTAACATTAGTAACCATTCACTCTAGTGCTTCCTGAGGGGCCCCTCCAGAGTTCAGTTGCCTATTTGCAACTATTCTATGACCCTGCTATGACCCAAACAGCAGGCTCATAGAATAGCCACAAGTAGACCATAAAGGTCCTGTGAAAAAAAATTGCACTGCAACAGAAAGCAAATTACAGATAAGGAAGGAAGCAGGTGCCAGCCAGACTGGAAGTTTCAAAATTACTGACACATTAATCAACCCCAAATTAATTCATGGCAGTTGAAGAAGGGCAGGTGTGCTTGCTTTCACTGCAACAGAAAGCAAATTACAGATAAGGAAGGAAGCAGGTGCCAGCCAGACTGGAAGTTTCAAAATCACTGACACATTAATCAACCCCTAATTAATTCATGGCAGTTGAAGCAGGGCAGGTGTGCTTGCTTTTTTTCACCCCCATAATCTACAGTGATAAACAAACCTAATGGGTGGCAGTGAGGATGTACCAGAGGGTGGCATGGGTGTACCAGAGGGTGGCAGTGGTGAAACAGAGGGTGCTGTGAACCTGTGATGATAAACCAGACGTAGAAACAACATAGTCGCGGCCGTTGCGAGCCGAAAAGTAAGTTCGCAATTGCGAAATGGTCCACAAATCCTCGCGAACGCTCGCCAACACAAAAAACACAAAAATCCGCAAATCTGCGAGAGTTCGCGGATTTTGCGGATTGCGAATCCGTAAATACACAATTTCGCGTACGCGAGATCCGCTAGATCCGCCCATGCTTATCTAGGAGTTTCCCCTTCAGAACTTGGTCCAATCCCAACACAGGGGCTCTTGTTAACAGTACAATTACCCACCATTGCTGCCCCACTCCAGGGAACTCAAACTTCCTCACCCAACACCCTACTCTGGAGAGCTTAGTGGTCCAGGCCTCTACATCCCACATAAATACAGGTGCATTCCCAACCGCACACCAGATCGTAAGTCCTAGCGAGTGGTCTCTTTTGACAAGAAAATCAGCTCTTCCATCAGCCTGGTATTGTGGTAGGTGAACACTGCATTCCTTTTGGGCCTATGGGATATGGATACATAGGTGCTGCTAATGGTCCCAGAGGAGGCCCGAGCCGTGCTCCCCCAGGATGTTGCTGATGGAAGGTATGCATCTAGGTTCACCATTCACTGTGGACAAGACACCAACGACTCAATGGGCAGAGAGGTTTCATGGCTCCCATCTCCTCAGAGACAAGGCTGATTCTGCGCTGGAAAGCTTTAAGGACAACAGAGCTATGGCCAGGTCCTTGGGCTTTTCTATGCCCCCTCATGACCCTCAATCCACCTTTCATTCTTTTCGTGGCCAGGGAAGGGGTATGCAGGCGCATTCTTAACCATCAAGCTACTGTGGCACACAAGCTTACCAGTCTCTGCGTGGCCATAGCTCCTACCGACCCTGTAGGTCAGGTGGCCAGGGGTCATGTCAGTCCATCCCCCACCCAGCAGCTGCAGACTCCAAACGTTCCTAGTCTGCCCATTTACCATAACGGGTGCCCAGGCAGAATACAGATTCCCCATCACCTGCCCCGCCTGCAGTCAATACCATCAAACCTGTACTTGGTTGGGCGCAGAGATTTTTCCCATATTTAGGAAGGGATCACCTCTGCTCCCAGCCAACTACAGGCCCATCAGCCTCATAGATGTACCCCAGAAGTTATTTGGTAGGCTGATACTAGATCGCCTGCAAAACTGGATAGAGGAATTCACCATTCTTAGTCCCTACCAGGCGGGATTCAGAAGGGGGGTCTCAACCATGTACCAGATCTTCCGTCTGAATCTTCTATTCTGGAAGACCGCGGTAATCGAAGGCGGCAGCTTGTGCACGGTATTTGTGGACTTGCGAGCCGCCTTCGATTTAGTACCAAGAGACAGACTATGGACCGTACTGGCGGAGTTGGGTATTCTGGCTGACATCTTAGCCATTCTGATAAGATTACACCAGGGGAACTTTGCACGTGTCAGGTGCGGTAGAAATGGGGCACTTTCTGGAAGGTTCCCCGTTGACAGGGGGTGAGACAGGGTTGCGTGCTTGCACTGACCCTGTTCTGCCTCTTTGTCAACGGGGTAATCGCCCATTTGACCAGGATGGGTGACATTGACGCCCCCAAGCTAAATGGCAGCAGGGTGCCCGCTATTATGTTTGCGGACGACACCCTGCTGCTGTCCAAGTCCCCCATGGGAATACAAGGGTTCTTGGACGGGTTTTCAGCTTTTTGTGTGGAGCGGGGGCTTGAGATCAACGCATTGAAAACCAAATACATGATTCTCAACCCCCCCTCCTCAACATGCCCTAACCCTACCATAGGTCCACTAAGACTGGAGAGGGTTCTCACTTTTGAATACCTGGGGGTAACTATCAACCAGGATATGACATGGGACACGCATCGGACAAAGGCCAACATGAAATTGGTCCAGCTAACGGGAGGCATTTGTAGGATGGCAAGTAGGTCCACCTATAAACCTTTTGGTCCTGTGCTTCAAATTTATAAAATGCAGGCAAGAGGGGCTGTTTTATATGGAGGGGAACTGTGGGGTCACACTCCTGTCCAAAACCTACTGACTACTGAAAACAAATTCATCAGGCAGTTGGCGGCTTTACCAATAAACACCCCGCTTCTCCCGATGAGACTGGACCTGGGTCTAAGACCAATTACAGAAGAGCTGGGACTAAAACCAATAACCTTCTGGCGCCGTATCTGGAGCATGCCAGAACTTACGAATTATAGGACTGAGCTCCAAGAGATCCTACGCCTACCCAATGCAACACAAATCCCATGGTTGAGATACATAAAACAGACATGTAAGACGCTAGGAAGACCGGAACTATGGCTAGATCCAGGAAATGCATGCAGTAGGATCCCACGCAAACTCCTCTCGAGGGATTTTTATGAGCTAAAGTTACTGGCCTTAATCAGGAATACACGGGAGAGGTCCCTTACAAATCTGTTTATTAAATCTAAAGATTCATACTATCTAGAGCATGTTCTCGATGGTATTACTCCCGTTCTGAACCGAAAACTATTTATGCAGTGGCGTTATGGCACACTCCCCATCAGGGCATTTACTAAACGTTGGGCCCAGTCATCAACTAGGGAACAGTGCCCGTCATGCTCACACCATCAGGAAAACGACTTGCATATTATATTTTTCTGTAATGCCTATCAAAGATCGAGGAAATATTGGCTTGTTCCTCTTCTTAAAAACCTAGGTTTCAGTCACTACCTCCCAGCTTATAGAATTTTAAAGACGGATCTATCACCCCCGATTGTGTTTGCGGTGGCAAAAATGTTAACAGCGATGTGGCACACCCGCACCCGCTACATGAAGTCTAAGACAGATTCGGGATAAATGAAATGTACTGATGATTTTAAATGTAACACACTGTAATTGCTTTTAACAGGCTCATTGTAATGCTTCTCAATCTTTGTCTTATTTGGTATTATTTTAAATCGATTGTATATTTTCTGCATTTCTTTTATGATCCAAATAGATCGAAATAGAGATTGAAATGAATGAATGAATACCATCAAACAGGCAGTTTTGCAACTTGTCTGAAGTGTCTACTCCCTCCCCTTTGAGACAACCCCGTCCTCCATGCCACCTACATACAACAGGCTGACTGAGGACCACTATCTCTTCTCCGTCAAAAAGTGACAACATAAAAGCAGGTTGTGTTTACTATACCTGTTACTTTTTGGCTCCCCCTTCATCCTATCCTCAAACTGCTCTCTCTAGATTTCTTCTTCATGAAGGAAAAATTCAGGTCCTGACTCCCCTGGACCTTGGAGACTGAATGATAGTGTTTGACTTGCAGTACACATATTTCGATAGTCCCATTCTGCCAGCCTACAGGCGTTCCCTGCAGTTCACCTTGGACCAAAAGCACTTTCAGTTTACTGAACTGCACTTTGGCCTCACCAGCACCCCTCGGGTGTTCACCAAGGTGATGGCGAGGTTGCAGCTCATCTGTGGAGATCAGGGGGACTAGTCTTCCACTATCTTGATGACAGGCTGTTTAGGGCAGGCTCACCTCAGGCTGTTGTCTCCCACCTCTAGACTACGACGGACCTCTTGCATTCTCTGGGGTTCACTATTAACGTGTTAAAGTCACACTTGATTCCCTCCCTGAGACGCCCTTTCATTGGAGCTGTTCTGGGCATGGTGGACTTTCGGGCCTATCCTGGTGAGTTTAGGATATTCAGGCTATGATACTGATGCTTCAGCCTCTATCGTGAATTTTGATGTGAAAGGCTCTGAGGCTGCTGGGGCTCATGGCTTTCGGTATTCTGCTTGTGACACATGTCATTTGGCATATGCGGGCTCTGAAGTGGTACCTGAAGTTCCAGTGGGCGCAGCATCAGGATAATCTCTCCTACATGGTTCAGATCTCAGCGGGAACTTCAAAAGATCTTTAGTGATAGCTAACAAACTGCAATTGGGTCTACTCTAACCTGTCAACGCCCCACCATCAAGCATGGAGATTGAGTGGCAACAGTTGACAGCTTTTGACCTTCCGGCCAAAGTCTGTGATGTTATCTCGGCAGCCAGGCATCCCTCTAGCAAGACGGTTTGCACCTGCCATTGGACAAAGTTTTTGGCATAGTGTACAAAAAGACAACTTGATCTACTTTCTGTCCCCTTTCTCTGGTTCTCGTATTCATCCTTTCCCTTGCCCAGCAGGGCTCTGCTCTAGGAACTATGAAATCCTATCTCTCTGTCACTTCTGCTTTTTAATGGCTGCCTCATAAGCCATCTCCCTTCAAATCCTCTATTGTACAAAGCTTTCTTAAAGGAATACAACACTTGTTTACACATTCTCCATTTGTCATGTCTCAGTGAGACCT
Source organism: Lissotriton helveticus (assembly GCF_964261635.1). Lineage (NCBI taxonomy): Eukaryota > Metazoa > Chordata > Amphibia > Caudata > Salamandridae > Lissotriton > Lissotriton helveticus. Next base: position 158,305,598 of record NC_136073.1, on the reverse strand, counting down.
CAATCTCATCCTCACTTTCCTTATACGCGCTTCCTGTGAGCCTCTGCAAAATTGTCTCCTTCAGGCTCCTTACCAATGAGACAGCCTTCTTGGTTGCAATAACATCTGCCCAGAGGGTCAGTGAGCTTCAGACCTTGTAATCCAAGCCTCCGCACTTCACCATTTATCCTGATAAGCTGGTGCTTCGCACAAGAGCCTACTTTCTTCCAAAAGTGTTGAATTAATTTCATATATGCCAATTCATCACCTTGCCTACTTTGTATGCTCATCCAACTCCTTTCAAAGAAGAGGAGCTACTACACTGTCTGGACTCTTAAAGAGCATTGTCATTCTGCCTTGACTGCACACAAGAGTGCTGGCTGGACGATCAACTCTTTGTGGGGTATGTCGGAGTGAAGAACAGACAGAAAATGACCATCTCACAATGGGTCTCTGTATAAAAATCTGCTAGGCAATGGCTAAAAAACAATACTCTGAGTGTTTGTGTGCTCATTCCACCAGAGCTAAAGCTGCAACAACTTCTTTAGCTCGTGGAGTTCTGGTCCTGGAAATCCTCCAACCCATCCATACTCCACACTTTGTGAACGTATTTATAGGGCCAGGGCCTTCCCCTTCCAGAGCCCTAGTTTTCCACACTAATGGTCAGTGTACTTCCTGACTCTGCGCTTCATGCATTGAAAGTTGCAAAAAGTGACTGACATTAGTGTGCCTGGGCTGCACCTATATAAGCACCGCAAATCTCACTTCCATCAGGGATGATGCCAACAATGCCACAAGGAGCTGAACAATGCCACCTTTTGGCACACAGGGATACTGCTCAAGAAGAATTTCCTGATCCAGTCTGATGCCTGGAGATAATTCCAAACTAAGTAATCTAAGTCTATACCAGATAAGGCTTTGCTGAAGGTAAGTCATTTGTTCTTTAAGACCCTTATTAGTATTTTCATTTTTAAACACAGGTAGATCTTCGAGTGAGATATTGAGATCCGACAGATGAGACAAAAAGTCATGTTTTAAAAAATGCTAGCAAACATATTATGTGATAAACTGTAAGCCATTGGCAGTTGTAAGTATGTAACACCTTTACCTGCAGAAGAGTGAAGAAAAGTACACACATACCAGTGTTTAACATCCATAATTTCAACTTATACTCATTCAACATTGCAATATAAATAATATCATGAAATTCACTAACAAAACTTTCCCTACATGTAAGTGTGCTATGTTTATATTCATAATGTACTAAGTCATATCCCACCGTAGAAAGGAGTTGCAACAACAAACTAACTAAAACATAAGTATTGTTAAAAAGGTAATCAGACTAATAATTTTTCTATTTACCAATTCCTATTAAGACTATTAATAACATTTTATCATGAGAGTCCAAGAGTTTACAAAACATATCTTTAAAGCAATAATACACTTTTCTTCCTTTTGTCCTAATTTCTATGAAAACAATAATTAAAAATAAACTTCAAAGGGGTATTTTCTCTAATTTCAAGTTTTTGTTCATAAAGGTCATGCTCTCAAAGAAAACATTTTCTCCTTCTATATTTTGTTTGGAAATTCTCACCTTTTGTTAAGTTTTTGACAGTCTCCCAAGATTATTCAAGGTGGTTCTTCTTCTTTGGGATTACTTTCAGGTTCAATTTTAAAGAGGTATTGGCAAAGATGTATTGCACTATAGATCTCTGTTTCTGTTTCTTCTTCTTCCTCTTCTTCAAATATTGATGCTAGATGCAGCCACTGTGATGAAGTACACTTTCCATTTGGAGTTCTCTTTCCTGCTGTTCTTGGATCAGCTGGTGATATACTTTCACTGGTCTCTGAATCAACTTCAATTTCTTCATTGCTTGACTTTTGTCTCTCATTCTGCCAATGCTTTCCACTGCAGGTTCTTATCAGTGACTACTTTCCATCAGTCCTTTTGTCTTTACTTGTGACTACTGCTGAATTTTTTCCACTCACAAATGGACTTGAATTTTGATCAACATCAGTAACTTGATTCATTGAGAACTGTTTTCTTCCACTAGAGGTTCTTGTGACTCTTTATTCAACTGGAGCCTATCACTGACTGAATCAGAGACTACTTCTTGTTGCTCTTATGCCTTTGACATAGTAACAGCTATTCCCTCTGGTCTTTAGTTTGAAACTGGACACCACTGCTTGTGCCTTCACCAGTATATTCCCTCTCGTCAATAAGGACGTCTATATCAGTGTCTTCACTGGTTTCACTTTCAACTTCTTTCTCATCCCCTCTAGATCCATGCTGTAATTGTGAGCTAGATGCTGTGAGTGAGAGGTTGTTTTCATCACTTCTTCACTCACCACCTTAATTCTTTTTGTCTGAGTAGCTTGGCCCCACTGTAGAATGTCTGCACACTTCACAGAAGTGTTAGTCACTAATATAACTTGCAACACTTACAAACATGTATTTTGATAATATTCCAGTCACCTGGGTTCAATGTGTGATATTTAGTTCCTTCTGTCTTGTGTTGTTGCCAAGTTCACCTGGTGAGAATCAGATTTCACCACATCAGCCAGACCCTTACTATAACAAAAAATTATGCAATCAGTAATTGAAAGTCTATCTCAAGAAGTCTAAGCCAATCTTATTGCTCCCACCATCAAATACTTCATGGGCAATAGACAAGATTCTTTGTCAGGAGTACTGTACTCCTGATGCTAATCAAAACAAGAGGAAAAGCATCTGGCCAATTCAAACCGGTGGGAGTACATACTTTGGCCAGTTTGTTTTTAATGGTCTCATTCATTCTCTCACAACTCCAGAAAATTGAAGACTCTACCTAAAATTGTGCCTCTGATCAATATGGTGAGCTGTATAAATGAATAGCAAAATCAAAATTTTAAAGTGTGAGCCTTGATCTGTCTCAATATAGATCGGCAAGTCAAATCTTTATATTAATTCCCTCAAAAAGTTTGGCAACTCTCAGGCTGTTAGGTCCCCAGGTAAAATATGCCTCAATCCATATACAAAGCAGCAAACAATCACAAGAATGTATTTAAGAAATGTTTAAACTTGCATTTCAACAAAATCTGCTTGAAGTCTTGTAATGCACCCTCTGCTTTGGCATTATGACTCATTAAAATGTTATTCTTAAGTCCTCAATTATTCTTAAATAAGAGACTACACAAATCCTTAGTAACATTTCTAAATTATGTATTGTCTCAAAACGTATTAAAAGTTCTTACCATTGTACATCTCACAGCATGTAACTGTGCAAATACTTGGCCATGGGATTCAACCTTGTGTTAAACAGTACATATTTGTACCATCGAGTGACATATAAGACCTGATAATTTCTCTTGTAACATTTCCAATTTTCATTAATTGTCTTCTGGAGCAATTCGCTCAAAAAAGTCTGAACTAGACTAAACAAGTAACAACATACCTCTTCTGTGTTTATCATAGTATATCCTTCTGTTTTACCTTGCTCTGTTTCTTGAATTACTATCTAATTTTCAAGTATATAATATCTGGCTATTTGCCTGATGGAGAAAGGGGGGAAAGCAGTGCAGCCAAAGACTGCTTTCACCACTTTCCATCATCCTCTGCGAAGTTGCCACTTGCCTTAAAGTGCTACAAAAACCAGCAGCAGTGGAGCCGAAGGCTGCCCACTCCACTGGGGAAAAACTATACTTTCCATCATCCCGTGTAAAGTTGCCATGCACAATTAAGTGCAACGCCAACCTGTGGCATTGAACGTGCGTGTGCTCATGGCCTGGTAAAGCCAAGGGTGGGCCCATCCATGCCCGTCAGCATCCGTAAAAGGCTTGGCCAGGCCCCCCCTTTATGCTGTTGCATTTGGTGTTGGGAAGAGTGACTGGCTAAAAGGAAAGCTAAACAACTCGGACATGGGGGCAAAATAATTAACACCTTTGAAATGTTCTTGAAGAGGGCTGAGAATGTGTTGACTAGAGATCAAATTAACCGAACATCGCCTTTACCTAGAGCAGGTAGGAATAGTTGTGGATGCTCACGCAATGCCCTAAACATAGGACTAATTGAATTCTGCTGTTCCGGCAAGGGAAGTGGTGTTTTGTTTCGTTTTAGATACACGTACATAGATTTCCCAAATCATGCCCTATATAGGCACAACTCACATGGCCTTTATTTAGGCATAGTATCCCAGTCCTTATTTAGGCATCAGCCATGCTATCCAAATACAGGCATGGTCACCCCACGTCACAACGAATTCTTAGAAACCAGACCCTTATGCCATTGGGACTTTCCCAGCTTGGATTATTGATTTCTCCACAAACTTATTTATTATGCATGAACAACTATTCCCTATGGGTTCATTCATGACATCTTCCTCTGCCCGACTTAATGTCAATGCTAGCATTCCTAGGCACATTCCAGGTATAAATATACCTTCACTTACCATGGCAAACCACGGCTCAGCTACACAGCTCAATACGGCTCGCCAAGGCAAGTTGGGAAGGAATTCGAGTCCCCGCCTGACGCACTGACCAGACGCTGTAATCCTGCTTGCAGAGAATCCAGCTTCCAGTGTCCTGACTCCCTTCGCGGGGTGTTAGGGATTAAGATCCGGAAGGAGATTCCCACCTCTCTCACTCTAAGGTATGGAGCAGACTAGAACCTAGAGGGACTCTTAGCATACAAACACAATACAAACTATAGCTTACCAAACTATAGAAAACACCACCTAACTCTTACCTCGTACTACACTTAGGTTAGATACACTGGGGGAGAACTAATTAGAAGCACCGGACGAGTATTCACATTTTAGCCCATGTTATTTATGTGTTTATATGAATATATGTCATAGCTAAAAGACCATGCTATTGCAGTATTATTCCTTCTTAGGGGCCAATTCCAATGTCGACGGACTCAGGTCCATCTGACATCGGTTAGGAGCAGTAACCCACTGACCTGCTGTCGTGGGTCACTGCCCTGCTAATACTATGTGAAAGAACAGGGTTCGGTCGCACTCGTATACCTGACAATGCAAGCATGCTTTCCGGTCGTAAAGCATGCTTGCATTGCTGAAGGTAGGGGTGAAGTTCATCCCTCCACCCTGTGGCCGGTACCCCAAGGTGCCTGCCACCGGGTGCGGGGATCAATGGAGGGGCACCATAGGTGCCCCCCAGGCCGCCATCCGGTGGCCTCACACCCTTGGGGGCCCTGCTGGTGGCCCCAGAAACAGCTTCCGACTGCTATTTCGTACCGAACAGACCGACACGAAAAGGCAGTGAAAAACTCCATCATTCACACAGAGGCGACCGGGGGAGTAATGGAGGATTTCCGGACTGCGGACAGGCTCTCCGAGCCGGTCGTCCGCAATCCGGAAATCCGAGTCGGATTCCTTCCCGACCGAGTCCATCGGAATGGCTCGGTCGGGAACGAATCCGTCCGGCACTGACCGATTCGGTCAGAAGGGCTCAGACCATGGTTCGGAGCCCATCTGACCCGAATCAGAATCGGCCGCTTAGTGCTTAGGCTGTACGTATTATATTTTGCATACTTTCTTGCGATTCTAACAGCTCATATCTCTTGCACGAGAAATAAGACTGTTCAATAAATCCTTTTTATTGAAACGCCGTCTATCTATTTCTGTGTAACTCTGAAGAAACTAAGCATGCACAATTGACTGAGTGAAACGGTTATCTATTGTTTCCACGATTCTGAGAACTGCTCTTATTCTAAGGGAAACAAAGTTGTCACGTTTATTCGGTTGTCAGAAACTACTCCCTTCTTGTTTATTCGAGAAGTTTCTAGTGACCTCTGAGTCATCTGGAACACAAAGTAATTAAGTTTATTATACTCTTTAGAGGTATACTGACCTCAGTCCTATGCAAAAACGACTGTGTATATTATTCCAATGAGCAGAGCCTATAAGGGAAATAGGAACTACACTACGGTGAGTTCACCCATTAGGTCATGTATTAAGTCCCTGTGGTGCTTAGTTACTTCCTCCAATACAACCCCCAGTTAAAAGAAAAAGGGGAGGTGCAAGGAATAATAATGCCACGAAAGCCAAAAAGACGTTGGGTACAGAATCTTTAACAAGGAATGGTAGATCCAGTTGTAACAATAATTTGTAAAGACTGGAAAGTGTATTTTTATTGTTCTTACACCCTTTATCGTTGATTAACCAAAATTGAAGAGAGTTTATCCTCCCTCACTAATAGCAGGGTTGGCAATCATGTTGAGGTGAAATTAAATACAAGCGACAGGCAGGGACAGGGTGAGGGTAGCAAGTATCTTTTGATGACTCCATTAATATCAGTGTCAGTATATAGTGCCTTGAGAACAAATGGTGGACTTGTGGGACTGATAGAACACCCCCATCAGATGCAGAGAGAAATTATACTAATGGATGTTGATAGGTGGGAGGGGTGCTTTAACACCAACTTGACAACCTGCTACCCATAAGGGAACCACTACAGCTCATTCAACCAGCTTGACCCCTACTGAGGCAGGGAATTCAACTTTAGACAGTGAAATAGCCTGGGACAGCAGCTTCTAGACCTTCAGATTTGATAGATATTGTCAGCGGGGCAAGGTCGAATGAGATGGAGAGCTGTGAGGGTGATAGGGCACAGATGAGATGAGGGGGCAAGAGGACCTAAAAGTTAATACTGGCAAATACCCCCGAGTTGAGTCGGTCTCAGACAGAGACAACAGAGCAGCTCATGGTAAAGGCCCTTTATTGATTGACCAGATTTGCTAAGGGGGCACAAACTCAGCAGACATATTATCATGGCAAGGAGGGTGACTTGGGTGGGCATGGACTCAAACAATAGGGGGTGATTGAATGGTCTTTTATTTTAATGACCGTAGATCTCTAATACCTTCTCATCTGATTCACCTATTTTGCACCAACATTGGGATTCTTCTACAAAGCCCTAAGGCCCCTGAGTCCGAATGGGGTAGAATTTTTACCCATCCTCCTTTTTCTCGACATAATACCGAGCCTGTTAGGTTCGAAGCAAGGGTAAATAATTGGCTTGCCCCCTGGAGAGCTTTGAATCTTGTGATTGACTGGGTAGCAAATGTATGCTTTGATACGAGAATAAGTGACGTAAAATCGAGACACATAATGGGGTAGATTTATTGGAGGAGGAGACGCACTTGCTAAAAATAATTACTTGGAATGTAACAGGCGTAAGGCAGAAGCTGGGGAATCCAAATTTAATAAGATTGGTAGAAGACCAGAACATGCTATGTGTCCAGGAAATTTGGGAAAAAGGCCATATTTTTATGGATGGTTACTGCTCATATCAAACCCCAGCTGTTCCATATATGGTTGGTAGAGCGAGGGGTGGTATTTTAACCCTGACAGTGAATATAGTAAGATTAATGGCTATAAAGGTTCAAAATAATTCTCCATTTTACCACATCCTATTGTGCAAGCCCTTAATGATTGGGACTGGATTTTAATCAATTATTATAACAACAACTTTAGGGAGAATATGGCCTTGGTGGCTGGATTATTAGAAATAAATAAATCCATACTTGTAAAGCGTGAACTTATCACCCCTTAAAGTTTCAAGGAGCTTTGGGCCATCGGGAAGATTAAGTGAACTATTGCCCAGAGTCACATGATGCTGAGCTGACCTGCTGCCGGCACAAGGGATCAAACTGTGACCCCCAAGCTCCGGAGTCAGCTGCTCTGGCCACTGCACCACGCCTATCCCCAGAAAAGGAGATTGATTTCATTTGTGCAATGAACCCCAACAGTATTAATATACTATGGTTGGGTGATTTTAATGCTCACAGCTGCGAGAAGATGTCAAAGCCAGTGTGCGAACTAGCTGATGGGGAGGAGGAAGTAACTCCCACTATACATACAATGAGTATGGAAATGCACTTAATAGGCTGCTAATAACTAGAAACATTGAAAAAAAAAAATAAGGTAGAGCCCCATAAAGTTCTATTAGCAAAGACATTTGGGAGCCTGGATAACAGATTGATTATTAATTTCATTGTGGCTTCTGAAATTCTTTGCGGGTAGATAACCCAAGGAGAATGAAACATCTAAACTTCAGCAATCATGCCACCCTTTTTTGCTCCATTAAATGGGATGATAAATTGAAGCTCTTAGTGGAAAAAGTCCCATAGCCAGTTTTAGAAAGGAGGAATGGTTTTATTTTAAAATGGGAGAAGGTTAACAAGGAGATGTTTGTCCCATTGATTGTCACCAAAAAACAGACAGCGGTACTGATCTGCCTAGCTGCCAATTCTGAACCGTAACTGTTGATAATAGCAGTTGACAAGATATTGGGCAAAACTAAAAGCAATCTGGTCTGGACAGATCACCCCTAGCAGACACCAATAGTGCGCTGGTTTATAGATGCTTATTCAAGACTTAAAAAAATGTACACGCAGCCTGTGGGATTTTCCTAAAAGATAAGGGTTTGGTGCAATATGAAGTGGCACGGAGTGCTAGATTAAGGAACCGGAGGGAGGAAGCATGAGAGAATCTGCAACAAGCAGCTGTCACAGAAAATAGCCAGCATTTTTTGACAGTAATGAATGCCCCCTTCCTCAAAGATAAAAGTTACCCGACCTTCGCGCTAAATGTTGAAGAGGAAGCTTGGGTGGCCCCCCATTTTGTGAAAATATTTGGGGTGTCTGGTAAGAATTCAGTCTTTTCAACTAACATCCTGCAGGCAGAACCAATAGACAGCTTGGTATTTAATCTGGCAGAGGTGAGGCGTGGGATGGGTCAATGTGGTGCCGCAAAAGCCACCGGCCCAGATGGGATCCCTATAGAATTCTTTTTATAACACCAAGATCTCTGGGCACCATTATTAGCCAATATTATTAACATCATAAATAAGGAGGGACTGCCAGACTCTTTAAAAATGTTGGATGGTACTGGTGGGGCGCCTATTATTGAATAGACTAGAGGACTGGGCCAGGGATAGGACTGCTTGGATACCAACACAGTATGGTTTTAAAAAGGGGAAAGAAACTATAGACCAATGTCTCAACCTGATTTTGAATATTGCCAAATATACGACAGCCAAGAATGGCCAAATATATATGGTTTTTATAGACCTGTGGCCGCCTTTGATTGTGTCACGTATTCCAAGCTATGGTCAGTCATGGAAGGTATGGGCATAGATAGGACTATAATAGTTCTTATACACCAGATGTACTTACAGGCCACTGCCTGTGTTTGCTACGGAAGGGATGGGGAGTGCACAAGGCCTTTTCAGATTCAGTGGGGCGTCAAACAGGGATGTGTCCTTGCCTCCTTTTTGTTTTCAATCTATACCAATGGGGTGGAGGCAGAGCTGACTAGATTCACTAAGATGTGCCCTTTTTTAATTCAGTCCCCGAGCCAATACTCCTCTACACAGATGATGCTGTGCTAATAGCTAGAACTAGGAAGGTGCTGCAGAAACTCATTGAGCAAAACTGTCAAGACAAACACTACGTCGTCCCTTACCTTGTCTTGAAGCGTAAATCCTGAGACGAGTAGCAATTTCGCAGGGACGCAAGGGACCAACCTCCCTAGAGACTAACCCTTACCTTGAAGAAGTATTATTCACTACAAGATATTAGCTAGACAATGGGGAGGAGGGCCGGTACTGGACGTAGTGTTCTTGCTGACGACCTGCGAAACAACAAGAACCCTAAGATTATTCTAGCTCTAATCTATATATGGAATACTACTATCCAATTAGTGCCTTCCTTCGTCCAGTATGTCTTTCTTGTTTGTTGAGTCGGGTGATTTTCTGTCCTCTGTGTTGTTGTCTTTCTGTTTGCGTTCTCCCTTGGAGAGTGTCACTGAAATAAACAAACAGTTTGTTACAAACTATTCCCCCTCCTATCTGATTCCTTTTGTACCTGCGGACTTATATAGACATTCCCCGAAAATCTGGTCCAAGATATTAACCAAAGTCTTTGTGGCAGCAAATGATAAGGTGTTTCCAAATACCTGGGCAATCTCCATCATAGTGCCAATTTTTTAAAAAGGAAAACGTGATGACCCGGGGTGTTATAGACTCATTTCCCTTCTTGACTCTGCCATTAAGATCTTGGGCAGAGTCTTACTGGCTAAACTTAGGGAAAATGTGGAGATCTGCGGAGGGCTATCAAACATACAATACGGTTTTAGGGAGAAACGAGGCACCCTGGACCAATGTTTGAATTTGCACCTTCTAATTGCCAAATATGCGGTGGCTGGGGAGGGTTCCCTTTATTTGGGCTTTATGGACCTCTCCTCGGCCTTCGATTTGGTAAATAGGTCCAAATCATGGTCAATCCTACTTGAGATGGGGATAGATTCTTCCTTGGTTGCTTTTTTAGCCTCCCTACACCAGGAGCTATTCGCCAAAGTAAGGGTCACAAATGAGGGGAGATGTACGGGGACCTTCAGGTCAGAGAAAGGGGTCCGCCAAGGGTGCATCCTGGCCCCCCTCCTTTTCACCATTTATATAAATGGGTTGGAAAAACAGCTGGAGGAGGGGGGTGCAGATGTGCCGCGGGCTGGAGGACAGTCCATTCCGGCCCTCCTATACGCAGATGATGCGGTACTTGATTGCTCGTACAGGCATCGGTCTGCAGACATTACTGGATAGTTTTGGCTCCTTTATGGAAAAACTTGACTTGAAAGTAAACGCGAAAAAATCCCACACAATGATAGTGGGGAAGCAGAAAGGGAAATTAAGATCTAAAACCTTCAAATGTAAGGGGGAGGTGGTCTCCAGGGTTCCGGTTTTTCCATATTTGGGGGTCCTTTTTGATGAAAGGGGGTGAGTGGGCCCCACAGCTAAAGGCAAAGAGTTTAGCCCTAGCTCGTTCAACATCTGCTTTGCTGGGTTTTACCAAAAGGCTGGGGGCCAGGCCGATGGAAGCACTTTTGAAGGGATCACTGAAATAATATCGAGGGACAGAATATCGACCAACAAAAATATCGTTGACAAAATATCGAGAGACAAAATATCGAGTTTCTATCTACAAACAGGTAAGTACAAAAATATCGAGTTAAAAATATCGTTTACAAAAATATAGTTGTAAAAAATATCGACTTTAATAAAAACAATGTTTAATTACATTAATATAAAAAATTAATTACTAAAATATACTTAACAATACTTAAAATAACTTTTAATAATTAAATAATGAATGAAAGTAAAAAAATAATATTTTTTTAATCATATTTCTTAAAACATATATATACATAGTAACAAAATGTAATTAAATAATAGCCAATATTATTAACGTACAAATACAAAAGAGTAAAAATTACTATTCCCACTCCAGTGGGTGCAACAGTAGGGAAAGCGTTGGATAGCGTAGGGGTTAAAATTACTATTCCCACTCCAAAGAGTGCAACAGTGGATATATGACGTTACAACGCAACTTTTACAACGCACTACCATTACAACGTAAGTATTGGTAAGTATAGAATAATTTTTTTAATTTAAATTATTTAAAATTAATTTAATATAATGTAATTTAATTTAATTTCATTAAATTAATTTAATGTAAATTTAATTTTACTTTATTTTTACACTGTACCCCTGTACCCCAAAAACCCAAAACTGACCCTGAACCCTAAAAAAACCCTTTACCCAAAAACCCCAAACTGACCCTGAACCCTAAAAATACCCCTTTACCCAAAAACTTAAAACTGACCCTTAACCCTAAAAATACCCCTTTACCCAAAAACTAAAAACTGACCCTGAACCCTAAAAATACCACTTTACCCAAAAACTAAAAACTGACCCTGAACCCTAAAAATACCCCTTTACCCAAAAACCAAAAACTGACCCTGAACCCTAAAAATACCCCTTTAATTTAACATAATTAGCAATTAATCAATTAAATTAAATTAATTACCAATTACATTTTAATTAATTAACACATATTTTTTAATTAACAATTAATTAAATATTACTACCAATTATTAAATTTACATATTTAATTAATTATAATTAAATTACTTCCCACCCTATTCCCCTATAAACCCACAACCCGCTACAGGAAATAAATTATTTAAATTTACACAATTAGCAATTGATCAATTAAATTAAATTAATTACCAAATACATTTTACATAATTAACAAATATTATTTATTACCAATTAATTAAATATTACTACCAATTAATAAATTTACATATTTAATTAATTATAATTAAATTACTTCCCACCCTATTCCCCTATAAACCCACAACCCGCTACAGGAAATAAATTATTTTAATTTACATAATTAGCATATAATCAATTAAATTAAATTAATTACCAATTAAATTTTAAATAATTAACAAATATTATTTAATTACCAATTAATTAATTATTACTACCAATTAATAAATTTACATATTTAATTAATTATAATTAAATTACTTCCCACCCTATTCCCCTATAAACCCACAACCCGCTACAGAATAAAATTACACAATAATTAAAAAACAAATCATTAATTAAAAATAATTATAACATAAAATGACACTTTTCACACATATTATAACATAAAAAACACTATAAATAATTAAATAATATTTAAAAGACGATATTTTTTACTATCTAGATGATATACTTGGATATTTTCACTTTCTATATTATTTACAGTCGATATTACTTCACTTACCTTAAAAACGATATTTTGGCTGTCTATATTCTGTCCTGTCGATATTTTGTCCAAACAATATTTCAAACTCGATATTCTGTCCAAACGATATTTTGGAGTCGATATTATGTCTGTGCACCCTTTTGAAGGTTTATAACACCAAGTGCATCCCTATTGCCTCCTATGGAGCTGCCCTGTGGGGTTATGTTAATCAAGATAAAATCCAAAGGGTAGAAAACAGGCTAATTAGAACATTGCTCTCAGTGCCAAAATCGTCCCCCACATTTTCTATCCATGAGGAAGTAGGTTTGGGTTACATCACAGACAAGCTGAATTTGACACCTCTTTTATTATGGGCAAGGACATGGCTGAATCCAGAATTAACTTTAAACCATCTTATTCTGGAGGACGTCATGTCCTTGGACCATGCTATGAAAATACCCTGGTTGAAGTTTTTAAAAAACACTTTTTCAGCTTTGGGTAGAGAGGAACTTTTCTTATTCCCTCGCAATATTAAGAGAGAGGACGTAAGGTGGATTAAAGTCCATTTTACAGATAGGGTCCGCCTTAGTAGAGAGGGGAGGGAAATGATGAAACCATTCATAAGAGCCCATGCTATGTTAATTACTACCCCAACCCTGGAACCATATTTGAATTTTGTTACAAAACCCCTTCACAGATTTTTATTAACAAGATTCAGGTTTAATTTAATCCAATTCTCTCTCGGTTACTACCCTTCATGGAATCACCCGAAAGATGCACCCCCTTGTGACTGTGATACATTTTCTGAGCAGGATACCATGCATTTTATGATGTTTTGTGAGTTTTATACTGCTGCCAGGAAAAAACATCTATTACCTGTGCTGAGGGAGGCTGGTTTTACTCAAGTTAGACCTGCCTTAATTTACCTCCAGATGTTGGGCAATATCTACATTACTTTTAGTGTGGCCAGTTTCCTAGCAGAAGCCTTTCATTTTAGAAAAAAACGAGCTCCACTGAACATTTTATTGTAAATAAGGTATCTTTTATTAGTATTAGACATGATGTAGCTTAGTAAAATTTTAGGTCATCCCGTTGTAATATTTAATTATGAAATGTGATTTTAATGTATATGTATCGTATGTGCTTTTTATGGTTTCTTTGTAAATCAAATAAAGCGTGCGTTGACTGACTGATTCCTTTTGTATCACAACTCACTCCTCTGTAAACTTACTCTGTGAAACGATCTGCGTCTTCTCTCTGTGACTTGCTTTCTAAAATAAAGATTTCACCAAGCAAGAAAACATAACAGGCTTGACATTCAGAAATAACCTCTTTCTGATTACAGGGATCACCACTAAACACTTTTTACACAAAACAATACAAACTCCCTAAATTGGAATTCTTATATCAAACACCTATTAGGATTTATCTTAATATCCAAAGTCTTTGCGTAGTCTTTTGATTTTTAAGTTCCAAAAATTGTTCGGGTTTCCTTTCTTGTGAAGGGCGCCTATTAGCTAAAAGAAATAACACTTATCTCTTGCGTCCTACATCTTTGCAGGTTCCGTTTTAAGCATTAACTGCCAAGTTGTCTTTTCTCCCAGGAAGATGCCGAAGGTAGCAGAGTGAAGTTCCAGGGTCTTCAAGCAGAAGGGGGGACCCAGGGAGAGCCAGGCGCGAGCCGGTCTCTCCCTGGGTGCGTTCGCGCGAGGCACGAGCTGGACAGGGCAGGTGTGGCTGATTGGAGGGGAGGTGATAAAAGGGGCTGGAGGCAGGCGAAAGGGAAGTGCGCAGGGGGAGGCAAGGAAGGGAGGTTCGTTTTGCCCCACCCACCCTTCCCCTTTTTTCTAGCTAGGTTTTACTTTGCAGTGCTCTAGGCGCTGCTCCGGCCTTCGGGCCTTGCCACTTTTAGGACAGGTGTCTTGGTTCTTTTAGTAGGCGGTTTTTCTAGTGGGGGTGGGCAGCCTGGAGCGGGTTGGCCATCCTGAAAGGGTAGTTTATTGGGAAAGTCAGGGGGTATTCTTCAAGAGTTAGTTGTTCTGGTTTTAGTTAGGTAGGGATGTTTAGTCATGCTGTAAAGATTGGAATTTATTAAATAATTAATGTGTTCAACAGATATTGATTTACACACCTGTCTTAAATAAAGTGGCCTTTCTTGCTCTTGAAAGAAGTTGTGGACAGTGATTTCTTGCGCGAATGCAGCCGTCTTCGGGAGCAAGGGATTTACACACGACCTTCCTCTGAGCCAAACGGAAGGCAAAGCGCCTTCCAGAAGGCTGGGTGCGGTTTAAATACCTGACCGCACCCAGCCACACCCCACGCTTGCGTGCGCTCAGCTGAAATGGGCTGATGCGCTCGCAAGAGTACAGCATGCAGTTATTTGCCAGAAGCGCTCCTAATCTCAAAGTCTGCCTAAAGCGCCCCTGCTGCACCTAAACTAAAGAAAAATAGTTAGATACAAGACATGACCCAAACGAAGGCTTACAGCAACAGTCTCGAAGTGTACAACAATAACAGATTACGAAGCACATTACAATGAATCAGTAAAATACACAAACCCTCTTTACACATTACAAAAGGAGTGCTGGTGCACGGGAAAGGGGTGGGTTTTTATTAGGCGAAATAGCGCCATTATGACTCGGAAGCGTGACAAAAACACACAAGATGATGGACGGAATGTTGCACAATGGCAAAACATTCACCCCCAGTCACAGATCTGGGTTTCATCCATCGGTATTTTGCTCACCAGGTCACCCCAGTTCAGACATGGCCATATGCAAATTAGTCTTGACCCTGTGCCTCATGGGAACAGTCCAGCCAGAACTGCCAAGCCATGTCTTCCCTGGACCGGAATCAAGCATCCTAGGACCGGTTTTTGGCTATCAGTCGTCTTCAGCCAGGATAGCTTGACTCCAGTGGCCTAGTGAGCACCGGACCCACGTCTGGGCATACCCTTCCCACATAGGGTGAAAAGTAAAACACACAAGATGATGTTCCTTCCCACATGATGCATATACCAGATTTATGGAAAGTATGGATCTTCGTGTAAATGTAGCAAAATCTTTCGAACTCATGGCAGTGCCTCGTCCTAAATATATCCCAGTATGCCAAATAGATACCCATAGGGAGGAGGTGGTATATACATTTTCTTATTTAGGGCTTCGCATCAACAGAAATTATACATGGAATGATTGATAATTAACAGACCTCTTTTAAAGGAAAAAAGTATAATGGACATCTTTAGTTTTATTAAGAAACTTGGGTCCAAGCCCATCAAGGTTAAAACAAATATTATTTAATTTGCACCTATCTTATTGTGGAATCAAATATAGAGCAGGGTAGTGGTTAACTTGAATCAGATCATTCTGAGAGATTTTTCACACATAAGATTATGTGGTTGCAATATGTAAAGTGCGCATTGAAGTCTCTAGAATTACAGAAGTTAGGCAAGAACCCACAGTGGTGCACTAATTCCGAAGGTGAGAATTAAGAGAACTTTCTCAGCAAAGACTGCGGGGCATATTATCTACAAAAGGCGATAATGATCGCCACCGCATGGTATCAGCATTTTTTTTTATCGCTTCTTTCACTGGACACTTTTCGCATTCTTATCGATGTATTATGAACACATCTGTAAGATGGGTTGTGTCGGGGAATGGAAGTGATAACTCCCACTAACACGCGATAGGCATTCATGTGATAGCATGAGATCAGCGCGTTAGCAGTGCTAATGTGATGGAGTGCCTGAAAAACCCCTGTATGACCCAATCAATGGATGAATTATGCAGCAGTAACAACAGTGAATGTTAACATGTATGTAATGCTGTGAAAGGTCGGATCAGGACAACATAATGAGGGCCTGTGATGTGCTGCACCTTCTGGAAATGAGTAGAAACAATGGCTGGCTAAAATGTACCTTCATACAAGCTAAGGGGCTAATATTGAAGCATGACCTGTACCTCTTTGGTGTTTGTGGCTCCTCAGAAGGATATCAGGGCTAGTCTCCCTTATGTACCTCCATGTAGCACCATTGTTAGTAAGGTTTTTACCAGGTGTTAAGTTCTTGCGCTACTCGGGGTTTAGCGCAACTTTTGGTATCGTGGGACATCTTTGGTAATAGAGCGAAGTGGTGAAAGCGACTTTTACCGTGTAATTTTTGTAAGAAACGCCTACTTTGCATGTCATTAGCAATAATTATCGCTGGCATGCAAGGCGATAGGAAATCCGGCAGCTAACGCCGGAAAGCTGGCGCTAACGCATGTTAGCGCAAGCTTGCTAATAGAGCGATAATATTATCGCTGCTTTATTGGAAAAAAGCACAGCTAAAGCGGCGATAAGGCCCTTGCTAATATGCTCCTGCGAGAGGTAGAATGGAATAAACGGCACAAAATCTACCCTGGGGTTATACCAAATGCCCCCCCCCATTACATAGGATGTACAATCTCATTTAGCCATTGTGAAAAACCTGCAACATCTTTTTATTCTAGTGAGGCTCCGCATAAATTATATCCCGCTGATATTTGGCTATCCCAGTAATGCTCATTCCGCAGGAGATCTGACTGCCCCTGCGATGGGATGACAGATTTACACATACTATTTTTATATAGTCTCTGCAATGGTCAAAGAAAAAGATATATCCTTCTGCTCTTGCATAAATATTACTTTAGGCAATGCTGACAAGCTTTATATATTATTCAAAAGCTTGCTGATCCTTTTGTGTGCTTTTCTCTAGCGCCATTTCTCTGGTCCTCTTTGAAGAGCAGGAGATCCCAAATAAGTAGCGATAGAAGATAATAAAGATACTTCTCAATGATATATTGTGATTATGAATTCTACTGAGATGGCATATTGCACCTTTAAAGCCTTATATGATGCCGGGTGGCTTTTAATGTAGTAATAATTTATTATTTAATGCCATTCAACAATGGTCTTAATCCTGTTTTTTAGCTCAAATATACTGTATACTGTAGTATATATTTTATGCACTTTACATGCTATGGAAATGTAGCAAAATAAAGAATTATTGACTGACTGGCTGTCCTGCATATGTATTTACAAGAGTAACCACTACATTTCTTAATTTCCATCACAGGAGAGCAGCAAGGGCAACCAAGAACTTCCTAAATAATTCCTTCTTTACTTACTTTTTCAACAACAGGTTTCATTCCTTCTCTCGCAGATCTTCTTCTGAGAGCAGGTTTTAAATTCAGAGGTATATCAACTTTATTCAGAACTGGGAAGAGCTAAATTCTTGAATCTTTTGACTTCATTTTAAATGAAGAATCTTTATCCTTGGTTTCAAATGCAGCACCATCCGGTGTTCAATATTTCATTCAATTCATCTTGCAAATCAATTCTTTGCCCAACAAGTTCACAAAGTGAATCATACATAATGAACCAATAGTTATTTTCCATTGACAATATTTACCATGGACATCTACGTTGGCCTGACTAGTAACCTGTTTATTACTGATTCCTACAACTTGGACTTCTCTTCCCACGAGGGGTAGGTTTAAAGCTTCCACAGAACAAACTGTAGAATAGGTAGCACTGTAGTCAACATGATAGAAACAGGATGGCCATTGACTTCATCAATCTATTGGCTACTTTTGTCTACCTCCAGCACTGCTCCATATAAGCAATCTGCACTCCCCCCTCAGGCACCGTCCTTGATAATTATTTTCAAGAGAAGACTGAGGAAAATCCTTACTCGAGATCAATGGATTCTTTTGGTACCCTGGATAATATCTAATTTTATGTTTTTTATTATTTGGCTGCAACGCTGGTGCTATTATCATAATTATATAAACATGTTTCTGATCATGCATGGTCTGCGCAGGAGTTGGTGAGACTTAGACCATTGACTGTACATGTCTCTGTTTGTGAGTAAAGGAAGAAAATTTAGATTTTTCACAGCTTGCTGGGCAGAAAATCTGGATTTTATTAAAGACACGGAGGCTAAGATTATGCAATCTCCTTTATTGCTTAGCTCACAGCAGCAACAATGAAGGGTTCTAGAACTATAACAAACATTCCAGGTAGGTATATAGTCCATGTGCACGTAGTGGTCTTCCTTCTTTGCGCAGCGAACAAGATAACTTATATAAATAACTTAAAGAACATTGAAGGAACAAACTTGAAGCCATAGAACTTGAAGGCATCGCGGGAATCTTGTGGAGAACTTAATCTGCAAAATAGAAGTAACAAAGATAAGAGAAAAAATCACATCCCAGGGTTGGAGCAAGAGAGGCGGGATAATCTTAGCCTCCGTGTCTTTAATAAAATCCAGATTTTCTGCCCAGCAGGCTGTGAAAAATCTACATTTTATGGCATGACACGGAGGCCAATATTATGCAAGTTCAAAGTGTGTTCAAAACACTATCAATTACATTTGATACAGGTTTAAAATAACATCTTTTGAAAATACATTCGTTTGACCAATCCGCAGCCCTAAGGATATCTTGCAGGCCACCACCTAAAATAAAAGCCTTTAAAGCTGAAGCGCCTCTAAGAGAGTGAGCGCCAAAAATTGAAATATCGATCCCAGCTTCTTTCATGACATCCTTAACCCATCTAGCTAAGGTGGGAGAAGAAACTTCTCTATGAGGATATCTATGGAAAATGATCAGTTGATTTACAGAACCTCTTAGACCTAAAGTCCTTCTCTCATACTCCAACAGACAACGCACCACACACAAGATTTCATTCTGAGGAACAAAGGGATAAAAAACAGAAGTTGACATAGTTTTAGTGTGTCTTTTAATGAAAAAACAAGCACCTTCAGGTTGAAAAGCCCTACTAGAGAGATCTAAGGCCTTTACGTCTGAAGTACGTCTGAAGGAAACAAGGCACAGTAGAACAGTCAACTTGTAGGACAGTTTTTTTAATGAGAGAGAAGAGTTCTCGCCCCAAGAGGAAATAAGTCTGAGAACATCCCTCACGTCCCAGAGAGCGGAGTACTTAGGTTGAGGAGGATTTAAAACACGCATACTCCTCAAGAGTTTTTTGGTCAAAAGGTTTTGGCCTACAGAGGTACCATCTTGCAAGCAGTGACCCGCTGCAATTGACGATCTATAAACGTTAACGGTACGATAAGCTAGACCCGAAGCGAAAATCTCCGTCAAGAAGTTAAGAACTTGAACTACATCAGCTGAAACGGGATCGTAACCCCGTCGAAGGCACCAGCAAACCCATTTACGCCAAGCCAGTCTATAGGCTTTTCTGGTACTAGGGGCCCATGATTCTGACATGAGTCTGAAAGCGCCCTCCGAAAGTCCTGGGATCTGCCACGGTCTCCTGAAATCTTCCAGGCCATCAGGCTCAGGATGCCCTGAAGAACTAGTGGGTGGCACTCCCCGTGAGGTCCTGTCAGTAATTCTTCGAAAGTGGGGATGAGAATTGGAAAGTCCACACTCATTTCTAGAAGGATGGGGAACCAAGCTTGAGACTTCCAGAGGGGAGTTATTACTACTACAGATTCTCTGTTCCTCCGTATCTGAACGAGGAGGCGTGGGAGCATTGCAAAAGGAGGGAATGCATAGGGTCTCAGACCAAGCCAGTTCTGAAAAAATGCGTCTATTCCCAGGGCCAGTGGGTCCGGTCTCCAGCTGAAAAACTTGGGTAGTTGAGAATTGAGGCGGTCCGCAAAAAGGTCTATTCCGAAAGGACCCCAGCGAGATTGAATCGCAAGCAAAACTTTCCTGTCTAGTCTCCAGTTGCTTGAATCTACAAAGTTCCTGGTGAACCAGTCTGCTACTCCATTGTTCAGTCCCGGAATATGTTCGGCAAGAACAGAGATGCCCTTGTTGAGGCAGTAGGTCCAAAAACTCTTGGCCAAATCCGAGAGGCCTTTCGAATGAGGGCCTCCCATTTTGTTCACGTACCTCACTGCGGATACGTTGTCCATGCGAAGCATGACTGAACATTTCATCAGGTCTTTGGTGAAGCTCTGGATAGCAAAGGACCCCGCGAGAAGTTCCAGGCAGTTGATGAGCAGGTTCTTCTCCTGTGAGGTTCAAAGTCCCCCTGTTGAGGAATCGCCGCACGTGGCGCCCCAACCCTCTAGGCTCGCGTCCAAGTGGATAATCAGGTCCGGTTCTTCTCCGAAGATTGCTCTGCCGTTCCAGGCTTCTGCATTCTTCAACCACCAAATTATCTCTTTCCTGGAATCTGTGTCCAGGCAAACCATTTTAGAATAGGATGAATTTACCCTGAGGGCTTTGGCCTTGAGTCTCTGTAGTGCCCGATAGTGTAGGGGACCCGGATAAATCGCTTGGATAGTTGAGGACAGTAGGCCCAGAATTCTTGCTAAGGTCTTTAGAGGAAAGGTGCGAATTTTTAGTGCTTTCCTTAGTTCTTTTCTGAGTTTTCTGAGTTTGTCTCCGGGCAGTTTCAACTCCGCTTGGAGAGTATCCACCGAAAACCCCAAGAACTGGGTGACCTGGGTTGGAGACGTAGAGGACTTCTTTGTATTTATCACAAAGCCTAGATGTCCCAGAAGATTTATTGCGAGGGTAGTGTGTTGTGAAGCAACTTCCCTGGATTCGGCCATTATTAAGATGTCGTCCAAGTATAGGATTAGTCTGACCCCTTTGTTCCTTAGCCATCCTGCTATCGGGCGGAGTACCTTGGTGAAGCACCAAGGGGCCGATGAGAGACCGAAAGGGAGGCTGCAAAACTGCCAAAGTTTGCCCTCCCAGAAGAATTGGAGGAATTTCTGGTGAGGTTGGCCAGATCGGGATTGTCAGATACGCGTCCTTGAGGTCCAGGCGAGTAAGCCAGTCGCCCTTTCTCAATACGTCTCTGAGAAGATGAATTCCCTCCATTTTGATATGGCGGTAGATCACCCACTGGTTTAGTTCTTTGAGATTTATGACGGGTCTCATTTTTTTGTCTTTCTTTTCTACTAGAAACACGTTGCTGACAAAGCCAATCTCTTCTCCCTCCCGAATTGCACCCTTTAACCCCTTCAGCGCTAATGACAAGGGTAACTCGTCATGGAGTTTCCATTGATTTCAATGGAAAGTCAATGGAGGCCTTGTAAACCCCTTAGCATCCAAGTGGTTAAGAAAAGGTCTTTGACCTCCTGGGATACTAGAGCGGAGTCTTTCTGTGAGAAACGTATTTCTTGTGGGGGAGTTGTTTGGAAAGGAGAGTCGGTAAACTCTATTTTGTATCCCCTCACGGTGTCTAGTACCCAAGGGTCCTGACTCACCATAGTCCAGTTCCCAGAGAAAAGGGCTAGTCTCCCGCCCACCTTTATAGGGATATCTGAAAGGTCTTTGAAGGTTCTTACCGGTAGAGAAGCTTCTTCCTCTCCTTTCGCCTCTGAAGCCTCTTCCTCTGAATCTTTGTCTCTGGGGAAAGAAGGATGACTGGTACCCATATCCTGACTGAAAGGATCTTCCACCACGTCCTCCAAAGGGTCTCGATGAAGAATTTCCACGGCCGGGGAATCGACCCCGCATCCTCCTGGCCCGTGAAAAAACTCTATTGTTAAAAACTCTCTTGATATCTTTTTGGGACTTCTGGATGGAATTAAAGGCTCCCACATACTTCACCATCTCCTTAATAAAGTCATCTCCAAAGAGAAGGCCTTGAGATGATGCACCCCCTTCGTTTGTGGCAAGCTCAATCAATTTCGGGTCGATCTTTAAGAGTATGCTCTTGCGTCTTTCATTAGAAAGTGCAGTATTGGCGTTGCCTAGGAGGCAGATTGCTCTTTGTGCCCATTGGCGTAGTTCTTTTGGGTCAATGGGATTATCGGATACATACGCCCCTTCCGCCAGCTCGAACATTTTAGTGAGTGGACCAGTGATGTCTAGGAGCCTGTCTTGACAGGATTTTAGGCCCTTGTCAAGTCCCCTTCTGGGGTCCTTGCCCGTCTTGGCAATGAAAGCCACCACTTTGTTATCTAGGTCAGAGGTGAAAGCGATTTTGTCGGGAAGGGAGGGTCGGGGACATTCGGATCTCAGGTGAGCCCTGACTTCTTTTGGCATTTATTTACGGAGCCAAAAAGAAATATATTCCCCGATATGTTGTGAGGGGGTCCATTCTGGCGAGAGGGGGTGTTTAATAAGTAGAGGGTCGAACATGTGTTCCCCAAAGGGGTCAAGTATTCCCATTTTGGACCCAGAGGCCTCAGATGCCTCACCCAAACTCTCTCTGATTTCGCCTTCCTCTCCGTCTGAGTTAAAGTCTGAGGAACAAGAGAGGTTTATGTCGTCTTATGATCCGTCGTCACTATCAATGGGGATAAGAAAATTTGGGCCTTTAGACTGCCCATCTTGTGTGCCCGAGGCATCAATATTGTCACCGCCAGAGCATGAGTTCTGTAAATTAGAGATAGAGCTCTTAGACTTTTTGGCACCATCAGGGGGGTTATTGTAGATTTGCCTTTTTCTTTGGATAGAAGTAGTATTTGAAGAGTCCCCTTGGGCTCTTTTCTGTTGCCAGTCTGGTTTTGCAAGTAATTCTAATTTTTTGTTTATGGTCTCGTCCAGAGACCCCATCACTTTGTCTAGGGCTTTGTTAATATGTCCCTCTAATTTGTCTTCCATAGTGGAAGTTGAAGGATCTGAAGCCATAGTAAAGGGTAGATGTGGAAGCTGTGGTAGGTAAAGGCTAACTGTCAGAAGCGAGAATGTTAGTGACAAAATGGAGGTGAGTAGTCATGGAAACAGACTCGGGTGCCAAGGGGCTTTCCTTTAATGTAAGATAGTCCTTACTCTGTTTCCTAGTTGTTAGTTATCATTTATAATGTGCTTTCCTCTAAAGGAAGAGGTAGTCCTATCTTTATTTCCACGTACTGTAAGGGTTGTCCTAAGTGATCGTCTTTTCTACCTTTTTTTTTTTTTTTTTTTTTTTTTTTAGTTGGGGAGAAGGACCTCAGCGTCAGCATCAGCGTGGTGAGTGTGTGTCATTCCACTGTTTATGCCGGTAAAAGTCATGAATTTATGTTGGAAAGAGCCGTTCGTGGGTCGCGTCACCATGGAGATCCAGCGCGGCCCTGTTTTCATGCTGGTAGAGGCCGTGTCATGCCGGTGAAGTCTCATTCGCGAGTCGCGTCTCCATGGAAACCCAGCGCGGCCCTGTTACGTAGAGGACCGCGCTGTCATGGAGACGCGTGCAGAAGGGTCGGAAGTATCGGGCCGGCGTTTCAAAAGACGCCGGTCCCGAAATGTACAGGGCAGGCGTTCAAACGACGCCGGTCTCGTTTTGTTTACTCCTATGGCCTGAAGCGACCAAGGGAGCAAAGGGGATCAGAATTTGGAAGCGGAGCTCGGGAGTAGGAGCGGTTCCGTTCGCGGTAGCGTTAGGTAGACAGGAAGCGAGCGAGGGAGAGCACGGGTGAATACAAGCTTGTAGGAAGGGAAAGCAGTGCTTGAGAGAGATATAGGAGGGAATCGAAAGGGGAGCTGAAGAAACAGACGGTAGAAGAGAGTAGGTAATAACCAGGGATTCTCAATAAAAGCATCTCAGACACATGAAGTTGCTGAGCTGAAGGGTTAGGGGAGGGGAGAGGGGAATCCACAAAACCTCCCACAGCTCACAATATATACCATAAACAACAGTCAAATAGACAGTCAAAATAGTCAAGAGCATAAGAGTAAAGAAGGTTACTTATCTTGTGAGCAGCAGCAACAAAGAAGGAAGACCACTACGTGCACATGGACTATATACCTACCTGGAATGTTTGTTATAGTTCTAGAACCCTTCATTGTTGCTGCTGTGAGCTAAGCAATAAAGGAGATTGCATAATATTGGCCTCCGTGTCATGCCATAAAATCAATTTGAATCGGATCTGAATTTTGTCGACAGTCCCACTTCCAGTGCCTGATTTTATCACAGAATTGACAAACAATGGTTTTCTTCAGTTGATTATGACAGAAATGTATAGTGCACACGGCTACTCCAAGGGGAGTCCTGGCGCGAGAAGCATAGGTCAGAAACGAACAGCTGAGTTTCCTGCACACAAATCCAGGTTTTAAGCTTTTTCTTAAACTCCGCATCATTGCTAACAGCACACAACTCAAGGGGAAGCAGATTCCATGCAACTGAGCCCAGATAAGTGAGGGACCACCCATTCTTACTCGCTGAATTTTGGGGATTGCTGCCACAAGTTTGTTGTCATATGCCAGCTTTTTGGGAGGATTGTAGAATCCAAATTTGGCTCTGAAGTAAGAAGCCCCATATTGATATAAGGTAACATGCGCTAGTGCGAGAACCTTAAATGTAACTGTCCTCCTAATGGGCAGCCATTGAAGGGTCCACAAGTAGAGTGCAGTCTGTGTTCCCACCAGTACATTTATCATAAGTCGGGCAGCCGTATATTGGACCAGTTGGAATCTGTCCAGTTGCTATTCTGGGAGCCCAAAGTACAAGGCGTTGCCATAGTTGATTCTTGAAATAATCTGAGTTTGAATGACCAAGTTGTTAGCTGAAAGGACCGCACATGAAGAAATGTCTTTAGGGACCGCATGATGCCGAAACAGGTGTCTACCAAAGCTTTGACTTGCAGTTTAAAGGACAGGTTGTTGTCAAATTTTATCCCAAGATTTTTAGCTGGGCCACTTAGGAGTCCTGGGGGAGGCATCGTCAGGTCAGGAAGTCAGTTAGAAGTCTGAAGGGATGTTACCAAAGAAGAGAATTTCAATTTTCTCTTTGTTGCATTTGAGGTGGGAGGTTGCTAGCCTGTGGAAGTCAGCTGTAAAATAGGTTTTAGTCTATGTGCCCATCAGTTCCTCTTCTTTGCCCCATAAGAATAGCAGTTGTGTATCATTCGCGTAGGAGATCACTTTGGCTACCAGGTCATCTGCTAGTTGGACCAGAGGAATGAAAAAGAGGTAGGACTCTCACAGACAATTCTTAAGGAGTGGCAGAACATGGGGTAATCCAAACCTGTTGGCTCCTGTTAGACGGAAAAGATACAAGCCGGTCCTGTTACCCCAATAGACTGAAGCCAGTCCAACAACATGGCATGAGGAATAGTGTCAAATGCTGCAGCTAGATCTAACATGATCAATACAGCATTTCCCCCAATATCAACAAGGCCTTTGATATGTTCTGACACCTCAACCAATACTGTCTCAGTACTATTATGGGGTCTGGATCCTGACTGGTTCGAGTGTAGCAGATTGTTGACTTCTATATGGTTGGAGATCTGTTTGTTCACATGTTTTTCCGGTATTTTAGATAGAGCAGGCAGCAAGGAGAGCGGCCTATAATTAGCTGGGACAGTAGGATCTGCTGATGGCGTTTTCACAAGTGGTAGAATCTTTGCCTGCTTCCAAGAGCTGGGAACCGTGGCAGTCCCTAATGAAGCACTAAGTGTTGAATTAGCAGCAGGGTTGATAATAGCAGCTCCTGCCATTAATTAATTTGGGGGGCACAGATATTTTGGAGAGCCAAATTTGAGGGCCTTCAAAGCCCTCAGAAAGCAGTCAAGTGATTGCCTCCTATGTGGATGGCTTTGCCTTAGAAGGCATAGACAAACTGGCCTGCAATTTTTTCAATACATCTTCATTCACCCTTTTGGATGATGACAGACTGGCTTTGATGTTTAATATCTTTGTATTAAAGAAACTGGCCAGCTGTTCACACCACTCTACCCTAGTCTGATGAGAACTGGTGCTTGCTTCTTGTGACATAAAACTCTTGATGACTCAGAAGATTCCTCTGCCTTTTCAATCAGCCTCTCAACGATAGCATTTATTCCAAAATGATTCACCATCCCTCTTCCATGACCTTCCACTTGTGTCACTCCACTTCCCATTCTCACACTTTGCATTGAGGACTGTACATTCATTCCAGAATTGTATTGAACATAACCCAAGTAAGACCTCATCAACTGATTCCTACCATTTCTCTCATACTGCTTATTCTGGGCAACCATCAGATTCTGTTTTTGCATTGTCCGCTATGCATCCAACAAATTGCTGCAGTATTTGGTATTTTTCAGGATTTCATCTTTACTTTTTGTTAAGCCGCTCATAGACTTTAAATATGAGAACTAAGCTCAGGACGCAAATCCATGACAAAAGCAGAAACAAATCCAACAGCATCATCTTTCACAGGATCTTTGCTTCTGCTTTGCTACTTAAGGAAAGGGGGGGCCGTTCGGCCCCCACTCACGTATGGCGGGGCCGGCTTCCCTCCTCCCCTGGATCCTGGGTGGTGGGGTGTGCCCTCCTTTGCCGGCGCATCCTGGTGATGCGTCCGGGGGGTGCCCCACCACCGATTGGTCAGGCCCCCCTTTCTTGGCCCGGAAGCACTAGAAGTGCGTCCGGGACAAGGGGGGGGGGCCAAGGAGGGGCAGGACAGCGCGCGCTGGCCTGCCTCCAAGACGAGGGCATATAAGGTCTGGGGAGCGCGGGAGGCACCCCCTTTGTTCCCGCGCTCCCCAGAATCGCTCCGTGCCCCTTGGCGAGGGGCTTGTCATTTTCTTTATTTTTGTTGCAGGGTTTGCTCGTAATTGTTGGAGTGCGGTGGAAACAGAGGAGACCTGAATCACGAGGTGGAATTTTGACCAGAGTAGCGGTGAAGACGGAGCGGCAGGGATCCCACGAGGTGGCAATTTTAAATCCGGAGTCCCGGGAAGACTGAACGGGGCATCAGAGCTTGGGATGCAGCCCTAGTAGTTCGTGGAAGTAAGGTTGCAAAGCAGGGTCAGCCGGGCAGCAGCTGGATGGGAGACCAGTGAGGCATTGCGATAAACCACATAGCTAGAGAGCGGTATCAAGGAAAGAGTGGCTGGCGGCATTAATATTGTTGGGGCTTACCATGTGGGGGAGAAATGTGAATTGAATTTGTTTGCATTTTCTAATAAATAAGCGTACCATGCCAGTAAACACTCAGTCTGCCCCTCTTGCATATAAGCCTTTACAACACTGAGATGCTAGCATTTATTGTGTAATATGTGCATCTGGAGGTGAATTAATTTTCAGGTACCATATTGGCAAATTGGAATTGGGTTCCCCCACCTCCCCCCCTTGTTTTTGTCGGGACAAATTCTGGGAATAACAGTCAGCAAGGCTTCTGGGAGTTTGGTGGTGTATGGTAAACAGGGTTTAGCCTTGTTAGTAACTCAAAGAGAAACGACCTGGAAGGAGGGGCAGTAGTGAAAGGTACTGAATTGCCTGGTAGCAACACAGGATCAAATAAGCGTGCATTGCGACACATCAATTGTGGGTGTTTTGATAAGAATCAGGCTCGGACGAAGTCGGTTTCACACAAGGGGAACAGGTTTTGAGTTGCAAGGTGACAAGTACTGTGACATCCAAGCTGTGGCTAATATTCTTTTCATCGTAGACCAGGCACGCCAGTAGCAGAAAGGACGCTCTGTGGAGTTGGATTGACGGTGAGCACAGGGGACGTTGTGATCTGAGGACTCAGGCAGGCCTGCATTTCACTGCTTCTGGCGGGCCGCCGGTCTAGAGTACGCTCGCCCAAGCACCCAGGCTAGCTGGTGTGTTGCGGTCACAGTTGCGTGGTGCTCGCGGCCAGCCTGGGAGCCTCCATCAGTACAGGTACAGCCCACAGGGTGCCCATTTGGTGACATTGAGTGTAGCGTTTCACTGACAAAAGTGTAAGAATGTCAAGGGGGCGCGGTGCTAACCGTATGCACATGGAGCGCGTGCTGCAGACAATGATGCGCAAGATGTCAGCAATGGACAGGAGTATGGGAACAGTGGCACAGTTGGGGAGGAGCATGGCGGCGCTAAGTAAAAGGCTAGATTACCAGGCAGGGCCATCTGGCCGACCCAAGAGAGTCATAGTGCCACCCCCACCCAGGGGTGATTTGGACGCTTTGCCAAAGAAGGGTAAAGCCAAGAAAGGTGATGGGCGGGTTCTCAAGGAGCGAGTGGTAGACATGCAGACCCCACAACCTAGTTCACCGGTGGCACCGGCTCCAGCCACACCACCGTCGGCACCCAATTTATTAGCGGGTGGGGTCCCTGAGGCAGTTAACACTGTACCGCCCCCAGTGCTCCCTATGACACTGCCCACTCCGGTCGTGGTACCTCCCAGGGTGGGTCAAGTGCCCCCCGAGCTGGTGGCTCAATTAGCGGCAGTACGTCCGTGGTTGGGAATAGGGGAGTTGTTACCTTCTGCTGAGGATCCCGCCGCGGAGGCACAAAGGTTGGTGGCAAAAATGATGCTGGCTAAGGGGAATGAAGGGGTGTCAGGTGCAACTATTTGTCCGCAGCCCTCAGGTTCGGGCTGCGACGCGGGACAAGAGAACGAAACAACGAAACCCGCTGACAGTGGTAAGGAGGTGACTTTGCCAGTATTAGGGACAGGTACAATACCGTCCAGGAGAGAGAACCTGGCCCAACATGTGTCACAAGGGGTGAAGGAGTTGATTTGGGACAACAAGTATATCATTATTTTTTCGCTTCTATTAGACAACAGGGAAATGGAGTATGCCAAGTCACAGAAGGAGTGGATTTATCCTCATGAATGGCGGACTCAGTTGGCCAAATTCAGGACTGAGGAGACATTGATCAATTGGATCAGGGCTTTCTCTGTTTTTACGGCGGTCATGGCAGAGCGCCCCCCTAACGTACAAGCAGAGTTGGCATGCTATCAGAGTAGGATCACGAGTTTCAGTGATCAGCACGGGGGTGACGGGTGGAAATAGTACGACATAACCTTCAGGAAAGCGAGGGAATTTGATCAATCACTGTCCTGGTATAGGGTGGATTCCATCTCTTGGCAGGTCCAGTTTTCAGGGGTGCAGGTGACAAAACCAAACACAAGCTGGGAGAAAGGGTACCCCAGCAAATTCCAGCAGCCCTTTCGTACTGCGCAGGGGGGAGACACGCCAGGGAGGGCTAGGAACAGTGGAGATTGCAAGGGCGTCTGTTGGGATTTCAACAGAAAAAAATGTACCAGGGCAGCAGGCACATGTAAATTCAGGCATGCATGTTACATCTGTGGCCATACTTCCCACCCAGAAACAGCTTGCTGCTCCAAGGGTAACAACTCAGGCAACAGGGGACGAAAGAAACAGGAATAGGGTGATAGGCCTGCGGGTTGCCCACTCCCCAGTCGATGTAATTGCTATGATCCCTTTGCTGAACAGGTACCCTGATCATGTCACTGCGAGGTTGCTGCTGGAAGGTTTCTCTCAAGGTTTTAGGATCCCGGCATTAGGCTATACCGGGACGCCAGAGTGTAAAAATCAATTGTCGGTTAGACGCAACCCTGGGGTAGTGGCGGCAAAAATTGACAAGGAGTTGCGCCTGGGAAGGATAGCGGGCCCATTTGCAGAATCCCTGTGCAAGATTTTGTATGCTCTCCACTCGGGGTGGTCCCAAAGAAAGAAAAGGGTGAGTACAGACTCATCCACAACCTATCAGCACCCAGGGGGACATCAGTGAATGACGCAATAGACAATGGCATTTGTCGTGTCAAATATGCATCCTTTGACCAGGCCATTGAGATGTTGACGATTCTTGGGCCTGGGGCTTTAATGGCTAAATCAGACATAGAATCCGCTTTCCGCTTGCTGCCAGTGCACCCCCGGGACCAACATTTGCTGGGTTTCTCATTTCAGGGGAAATTCTATATGGATAAGTTTATGCCCATTGGTTGCTCTGTGTCATGTGCCTCTTTTGAGTCATTTAGTTCTTTCTTAGAATGGGTTTTGAGACAGAAGACTGGTCACCGTCATGTCATGCACTACCTAGATGACTTTCTTTTGCTGGGTGCAGCGGGCTCCCAGGAGTGTACATGGGCATTGCAGGAATTTTGCGTGCTCATGCGTGCTTTTGGTGTCCCACTGGCACCAGGTAAAACGGTGGCACCAGCGACATGCCCGGAATTCTTTGGCATTGAACTCGACAGCGTGCCCCTTTTCCCGCTCCATCGCTCAGGCCATGAAGGGACTGCGGGAGAAGCACCACCGCACAAGATTGTCAGTGGAGGTCCGCCAGGATATGCGGATTTGTATGGCCTTCCTGGAGGATTTCAACGGCAGGGTAGTGTGGGGCGGCCCCCCCACTTCTTCAGCAGAATTGGGTCTTTGGTCTGATGCCGCTGGGAGTGTAGGTTTTGGTGCCATACTTGGAAACAAGTGGGTGGCACAACAGTGGCTGACATGGTGGGGAGAAAATGGCCTAACTGCGAACATTGGTTTTCTGGAGTTGTTTCCAATCTGGGTGGCCTTGACAGTCTGGCCTGAAGACTTGCGTAATCAATCTGTGACCTTCTGGTCAGATAACATGATAACATGACGGTGGTGGAGTGTATTAATCAGCAGGCGGCGCGATGTAAATTCATACTCCGTCTCATGAAAGAGATTGTGCTGAGATGCTTGAAGCTAAATGTACAGTTTAGGGTAAAGCATGTACCTGGGGTCTTGAATAACGCTACTGACGCACTCTCTCGCTTCAAGATGCAGGTATTCGGGGAACATCTACCATCTGCAGAAGCCACACCAGCACACTTCCCAGCAACACTTTGGCAAATTGGTGCCCCCGCTTAACAGAACCTCGTGGCAGTCAGCCTAGCCCCCAGGACCAGGACAGCTTACGAAGGGGCGTTTATGTATTACTGTTGTTTTCTGGATCAGGATTGGGAGGCTAAGTGGGACCAGGAGGCAAACTTTACCTTGTACATGGAAACATTGCACGGGGAGGGGCGTTCAGCGGCGACAGCGAACAGACACAAGGCAGCTGTTTCTTTCTTTGCACAATTGAAGGGGGCCAGGGATCCCACGAACAGCTTCTTAGTACGAAAGGCATTGAAGGGATGGCGGCGCCTACAGGCAAATACCGCTGACACCAGACAACCAATAGGCCTGGAACCATTGGCTGTGTTATTGGGAACCTTATCTGACATTTGTAGCTCCCCAGGAGAGGTCCTCTTATTTAGAGCAGCTTTCTCTATAGCATTCTATGGGGCTCAACGAGTGAACGAGTTGGTGGCGAGCAACAAGTTGGACTCGCTAGGGGGTCTCCGACTCAGCAACACAAGGATAATAGAGGATAGAATGTTGTTAACTATAGTGAGATCCAAAACAGACAAGGAGGCCCGGGGAGATAGCGTGGTGCTCCATCGGGCGAGCAATAATCCCTGCTGCCCTGTGTCCCATGTGGAGGCATTCATAAGACAACGGCGGGGCCAAGCACGGGGTGCATTGTTGATACATGCAGATGGTACCCCATTGACCACGTTCCAGTTTAAGAGAGTGTTGGCAATGGCAATCACTAAAGCGGGTCTGAATCCTAAGGATTATGGAACACATTCATTCAGGATAGGAGCAGCCATGGAAGCCTCAGCGAGAGGGTTGCATGCTAACAGTGTGAAGAGGATTGGGAGATGGGCCTCCAATAGTTACAAACGTTACGTGCGGTTGCACATGTTGTAAGGTGCGACTAAACCACCTGACACCTGCCTTGTCATTTGTTCATGTTTCAGTTTCTCGAGCCTGTGACGCAGGGTGGGAACTGGTACCGGGTCAGCAACATCAGCCTTCATCAACACGGCGGAACGATGAAGACAAAGGACAGACTCAAGTTGTATGGATTGTGAGGCATTCTTATGTTACCTGAGCTAAATCTGTTTTTCTTGCAGGTGAATGTAGACGGAGGGCAGAGCAGGGGGGTTTTAAGGTTTCCTTGCATGGGAGGGGGGGGATCTGCCTCAGCCAGTTCAGGGGTTTCTTTTTAGAAGTACTTGGCAAACACATCCCGCCGCCCACAGTGTTTATCATACACCTGGTGTGAAATGATTTGGTGAAATTGGGAAGAAGGGTCCTGGTTGAAGAAATTATTTCTGTGGTGGGTTGGCTGGCAAAGACCTGTCCAGGCTGCACCATAGTGTGGTCGCAGTTGATTCCTCATCTGCAGTGGAGGGGAGGGCACTCAGTTAAGACGTTGAATTACTCGGCAAAGAGGATTAACAACAAGACAGAGATGCTTTTCCGTACACCCCAATTGAAGAATATTCCACATGGGTGCATCTGGGGGTAGGAGTTTTACTTAAGGGATGGGGTCCACTTGACTGAACAGGGAAAGAACTACTGACAAAGAATATGTTGGCATGGATGGAGGGTTTTGCGAGGTAGGCATGACCTTTCAGAGTAGGTTTTTGGGGGGCCAGATTGTCGGTCAACAATGCTGGCCTGTGGTGGTAAGGTCATGATCGGTGAGCAGCAATATAAGGTCCTTAGGGGGCGGCACCATTCTCGAATGGGGTCGCCCAGGGGGAGGGGCCAATGGTCTCTCCTAGAACTTCAGGGGCAGGATATCCGCTTGGTTGGAAGGGTGCAGGGGAGGGAGTCATGCTTTCCTTGGGCTGGTAGCCACGCCGCACATACACTATGATGTAATCAAACGGCGCGAGTGAAAGGGCCCTCCTTTTGGTTTAATGGAGTTCACGGAGCATACGGGGTAACCAGGAGAGGGACGTACTCTCCCAGTAACTGGGCCCTGTCACGCTTGCGCACTCATATGTGAGGGCGTAGCTAGTTAATAAGGATCTGACACCGGTTAGCGACCTTGCCGTAGGCCATACATTTTTAGAATTGCAATATTCATATGTAGATGTTAGATTCGGTTAGGAACATGCTGTATTAGACATTTGTTAAGGTTAGTCCCTTTTTCATACCTGTCTACACTGCTGTAAATCTAATGTCAGAATTTTGAAAATTGTTGATTGTGTAAATAATGTTTATTTTAACCAATTTTAATTTGTTTTCATATTTTAATAAATATTGCCGGGGGGTTGCGAGACCCCCGCCTTCCAAAGAACTTCTTGTAAGTATTTGCTTTAGGGGTTGATGTGGTGGTACACTCGCAGGGAGGGGGTGGTCGGTCGGTAGCCCCAGACCATAAGGAAAGGGGGGGCCGCTCGGCCCCCACGCACGTATGGCGGGGCCTGGCTTCCCTCCTCCCCTGGATCCTGGGTGGTGGAGCGTGCCCTCCTTTGCGGCGCATCCTGGTGATGCGTCCGGGGGACGCCCTACCACCGATTGGTCGAGCCCCCCTTTCTTGGCCCGGAAGCACTAGAAGTGTTTCCGGGACAAGGGTGGGGGCCAAGGAGTGGCAGGACAGCGCACGCTGGTCTGCCTCCAAGACAAGGGCATATATGGTCTGGGGAGCGCGGGAGGCGCCCTCTTTGTTGCCACGCTCCCCAGAATCGCTCCGTGCCCCTTGGCGAGGGGCTTGTAATTTTCCTTACCCACCATCCCATTAAGCAGAGGGTTCAGTGAAAGCATTAGTTGGTTGACCGTGGAGATACTAGGTAGTTGTGAATAATATGGTGAAGTTTCCTTTAGTTGTTTTCTCCTTTACAGGTGTATAATGTTGGCATTTCATGGGGAATAGGATGTAGTATGTGCATTTGTTTTGTCCTTAGGCCTTTTTTCCATTTTGACAGGAATATGTTCAATATGTGTGGAGTTGAAGTATGTATAAATTTAGTCCTTAGGCCTTCTTTTTTCTTCCCCCCCCCCCATTTACAGGAATTAATTGTCGTATTTATTGTTACGAGGTCAGGCGGTAAGGTCATGATCGGTAAGCAGCAATTTAAGATCCTTAGGGGGCGGCACCATTCTCGAATGGGGACGCCCAGGGGGAGGGGCCAATGGTCTCTCTTAGAACTTCAGGGGCAGGACATCCGCTTGGTTGGAAGGGTACGGGGGAGGGAGTCACGCTTTCCTCGGGCTGGTAGCCACCCCACACATACACTATGCCTTCATCAAACGGCGCGAGTGAAAGGGCCCTCCTTTTGGTTTAATGGAGTTCACGGAGCGTACGGGGTAACCAGGAGAGGGACGTACTCTCCCGCTAACCGGGCCCTGTCGCGCTTGCGCACTCATACGTGAAGGCATAGCTAATTAATAAGGATCTGACACCAGTTAGCGACCTTGCCGTAGGCCTTAAATGTTTAGAATTGCAATATTCATACATAGGATCTTAGATTCGGTTAGGAACACGCTGTATTAGACATTTATTAAGGTTAGCCCCTCTTTCATACCTGTCTACACTGCTGTAAATCTAATCTCAGAATTTTGCAAATTGTTGATTATGTAAATAATGTTTATTTTAACCAATTTTTATTTGTTTTCATATTTTAATTAATACGGCCGGGGGTCGCGAGACCCCCGCCTTCCAAAGAAACTTCTTGTAAGTATTTGCTTTAGGGGTTGGGCGAAATCTGCGAAATCGCGGTCCATGAAATCGTGCGAAAGCAAATTCGCGATCCGCATAATTCGTGAATTCGTGCGAAATTGCAAATTTCGGGGTTTTTGCGTGTTTGCGGGGATTTTTGCGTAATCGCGGGGCTTTGTGTGTGTTCGCGACCCGCTAGCACAGTGAAGTTACCCATGCGGTCGTGTATGGGCACAGCACCCTCTGGTTCACCACTGCCACCCTCTGGTTCAGCACTGTCACCCTCTGGTTCACCACTGCCACTCTCTGGTTCACCACTGCCACCCTCTGGTTCACCACTGCCACCCTCTGGTTCACCCCTGCCACCCTCTGGTTCACCCCTGCCACCCTCTGGTTCAGCACTGTCACCCTCTGGTTCACCATTGTCACCCTCTGGTTCACCACTATCACCCTCTGGTTCACCACTGCCACCCTCTGGTTCATCACTGCCACCCTCTGCTTCATCACAGCAC
Source organism: Lissotriton helveticus (assembly GCF_964261635.1). Lineage (NCBI taxonomy): Eukaryota > Metazoa > Chordata > Amphibia > Caudata > Salamandridae > Lissotriton > Lissotriton helveticus. The sequence goes on along the minus strand of NC_136073.1, from coordinate 158,270,406 downwards.
CCTCTGGTTCACCACTGCTGCCACCCTCTGGTTCAGCACTCACCACTGCCACCCTCTGGTTCATCATAGCACCCTCTGGTTCACCACTGTCACCCTCTGGTTCACCACTGACACCCTCTGGTTCACCCCTGCCACCCTCTGGTTCAGCACTCACCACTGCCATCCTCTGGTTCATCACAGCACCCTCTGGTTCACCACAGCACCCTCTGGTTCACCACTGCCACCCTCTGGTTCAGCACTGTCACCCTCTGGTTTACCACTGCCACTCTCTGGTACACCACTGCCACCCTCTGGTTCACCACTGCCACCCTCTGGTTCACCCCTGCCACCCTCTGGTTCACCCCTGCCACCCTCTGGTTCAGCACTGTCACCCTCTGGTTCACCATTGTCACCCTCTGGTTCACCACTATCACCCTCTGGTTCACCACTGCCACCCTCTGGTTCATCACTGCCACCCTCTGGTTCATCACAGCACCCTCTGGTTCACCACTGCTGCCACCCTCTGGTTCAGCACTCACCACTGCCACCCTCTGGTTCATCATAGCACCCTCTGGTTCACCACTGTCACCCTCTGGTTCACCACTGACACCCTCTGGTTCACCCCTGCCACCCTCTGGTTCAGCACTCACCACTGCCATCCTCTGGTTCATCACAGCACCCTCTGGTTCACCACTGTCACCCTCTGGTTACCCACTACCACCCTCTTGTTCACCACTGCCACCCTCTGGTTCATCACTGCCACCCTCTGGTTCATCACTGCCACCCTCTGGTTTGCCACTGTCACCCTCTGAATCATCACTGTCACCCTCTGGTTCACCATTACCACCCTCTTGTTCACCAATGCCACCCTCTGGTTCATCACTGCCACCCTCCGGTTCATTACTGCCACCCTCTGGTTCGCCACTGCCACCCTCAGGATCATCACTGCCACCCTCTGGTTCATCACTGCCACCCTCTGGTTTGCCACTGCCACCCTCTGGATCATCACTGCCACCCTCTGGTTCACCACTGCCACCCTCTGGTTCATCACTGCCACCCTCTGGTTCATCACAGCACCCTCTGGTTCACCACTGCCACCCTCTGGTTCTCCCCTGCCACCCTCAGGTTCAGCACTCACCACTGTCACCCTCTGGTCATCACAGCACCCTCTGGTTCACCCCTGCTGTCACCCTCTGGTTCAGCACTCACCACTGCCACCCTCTGGTTTATCACAGCACCCTCTGGTTCACCACTGTCACCCTCTGGTTCACCACTGACACCCTCTGGTTCACCCCTGCCACCCACAGGTTCAGCACTCACCACTGCCACCCTCTGGTTCATCACAGCACCCTCTGGTTCACCACTGTCACCCTCTGGTTCACCACTGACACCCTCTGATCCACCCCTGCCACCCACAGGTTCAACACGCACCACTGCCACCCACTGGTTCATCACAGCACCCTCTGGTTCACCCCTGCTGCCACCCTCTGGTTCAGCACTCACCACTGACACCCTCTGGTTCATCATAGCACCCTCTGGTTCACCACTGTCACCCTCTGGTTCACCACTGACACCCTCTGGTTCACCCCTGCCACCCTCTGGTTCAGCACTCACCACTGCCATCCTCTGGTTCATCACAGCACCCTCTGGTTCACCACTGTCACCCTCTGGTTCACCACTAACACCCTCTTGTTCACCACTGCCACCCTCTGGTTCAACACTGCCACCCTCTGGTTCATTACTTCCACCCTCTGGTTCGCCACTGCCACCCTCAGGATCATCACTGCCACCCTCTGGTTCATCACTGCCACCCTCTGGTTTGCCACTGCCACCCTCTGGATCATCACTGTCACCCTCTGGTTCACCACTACCACCCCCTTGTTCACCACTGCCACCCTCTGGTTCATCACTGCCACCATCTGGTTCATTACTGCCACCCTCTGGTTCACCACTGCCACCCTCAGGATCATCACTGCCACCCTGTGGTTCATCACTGCCACCCTCTGGTTTGCCACTGCCACCCTATGGATCATCACTGTCACCCTCTGGTTCACCACTACCACCCTCTTGTTCACCACTGCCACCCTCTGGTTCATCACTGCCACCCTCTGGTTCATTACTGCCACCCTCTGGTTCGCCACTGCCACCCTCAGGATCATCACTGTAGCCCTCTGGTTCATCACTGCCACCCTCTGCTTCATCACAGCACCCTCTGGTTCACCAGTGCCACCCTCTGGATCATCACTGGCCCCCTCTGGTTCATCATTGCCACCCTCTGGTTCATCACAGCACCCTCTGGTTCACCAGTGCCACCCTCTGGTTCATCACTGCCACCCTCTGGTTCACCACTGCCATCCTTTGGTTCATTACTGCCACCCTCTGGTTCATCACAGCACCCTCTGGTTCACCACTGCCACCCTCTGGTTCTCCCCTGCTACCCTCAGGTTCAGCACTCACCACTGTCACCCTCTGGTCATCACAGCACCCTCTGGTTCACCCCTGCTGCCACCCTCTGGTTCAGCACTCACCACTGCCACCCTCTGGTTTATCACAGCACCCTCTGGTTCACCACTGACACCCTCTGGTTCACCCCTGCCACCCACAGGTTCAGCACTCACCACTGCCACCCTCTGGTTTATCACAGCACCCTCTGGTTCACCACTGTTACCCTCTGGTTCACCACTGACACCCTCTGGTTCACCACTGCCACCCTCTGGTTCATCACTGCCACCCTCTGGTTCATTACTGCCACCCTCTGGTTCGCCACTGCCACCCTCAGGATCATCATTGCCACCCTCTGGTTCATCACTGCCACCCTCTGGATCATCACTGTCACCCTCTGGTTCATCACTGCCACCCTCTGGTTCATCACAGCACCCTTTGGTTCACCAGTGCCACCCTCTGAATCATCACTGTCCCCCTCTGGTTCATCACTGCCACCCTCTGGTTCATCGCAGCACCCTCTGGTTCACCAGTGCCACCCTCTGGCTCATCACTGCCACCCTCTGGTTCACCACTGCCACCCTCTGGTTCATCACCGCCACCCTCAGGTTCAGCACTCACCATTGCCACCCTCTGGTCATCACAGCACCCTCTGGTTCACCCCTGCTGCCACCCTCTGGTTCAGCACTCACCACTGCCACCCTCTGGTTCATCACAGCACCCTCTGGTTCACCACTGTCACCCTCTGGTTTACCACTGACACCCTCTGGTTCACCCCTGCCACCCACAGGTTAAGCACTCACCACTGCCACCCTCTGGTTCATCACAGCACCCTCTGGTTCACTCCTGCTGCCACCCTCTGGTTCAGCATTCACCACTGCCACCCACTGGTTCACCACAGCACCCTCTTGTTCACCACTGTCACCCTCTGGTTCACCACTGACACCCTCTGGTTCACCCCTGCCACCCTCTGGTTCAGCACTCACCACTTCCACCCTCTGGTTCATCACAGCACCCTCTGGTTCACCACTGTCACCCTCTGGTTCACCACTACCACCCTCTTGTTCACCACTGCCACCCTCTGGTTCATCACTGCTACCCTCTGGTTCATTACTGCCACCCTCTGGTTCGCCACTGCCACCCTCAGGATCATCACTGCCACCCTCTGGTTCATCACTGCCACCCTCTGGATCATCACTGTCCCCCTCTGGTTCATCACTGCCTCCCTCTGGCTCACCCCTGCCACCCTCTGGTTCAGCACTCACGACTGCCACCCTCTGGTTCATCACAGCACCCTCTGGTTCACCACTGTCACCCTCTGGTTCACCACTACCACCCTCTTGTTCACTACTGCCACCCTCTGGCTCCTCACTGCCACCCTCTGGTTCATTACAGCCACCCTCTGGTTCGCCACTACCACCCTCAGGATCACCCTTGCCACCCTCTCGTTCACCCCTGCCACCCTCTGGTTCAGCACTGTCACCCTCTGGTTCACCACTGCCACCCTCTCGTTCACGACTGCCACCCTCTGGTTCATCACAGCACCTCTGGTTCACCACTGCCACCCTCTGGTTAACCACTGTCACCCTCTGGTTCAGCACTGCCACCCTCTGGTTCACCACTGCCACCCTCTGGTTCACCCCTGCCACCCTCTGGTTCACCACTGCCACCCTCTGGTTCATCACAGCACCCTCTGTTTCACACCTGCCACCCTCTGGTTCAGAACTGTCACCCTCTGGTTCACCACTGCCACCCTCTGGTTCACGGCTGTCACCCTCTGGTTCATCACAGCACCTCTGGTTCACCACTGCCACCCTCTGGTTAACCACTGTCACCCTTTGGTTCAGCACTGCCACCCTCTGGTACACCACTGCCACTCTCTGGTTCACCACTGCTACCCTCTGGTTCACCCATGCCACCCTCTGGTTCACCACTGCCACCCCCTGGTTCACCCCTGCCACCATCTTGTTCATCACTGCCACCCTCTGGTTCACCCTGCCACCCCCTGGTTCACCCCTGCCACCCTCTGGTTCAGCACTGCCACCCTCTGGTTCAGCACTGTCACCCTCTGGTTCACCCCTGCCACCCTCTGGTTCAGCACTGTCACCCTCTGGTTCACCACTGCCACCCTCTGCACCAGCACAGCACTACTCAGCGACACCCCAGCATCAATCTGCGCAACCATTCAACAACAACTGGTTCAAATATGTTCTCTCAATGTTTCAAACTTTATGACAAAAAATGTTAATATTTCACTTCTGTTCTTGGATTTTCGTCACAATAAAATACACTGAACATAATCTTCACAAACGTTATTTACAAAAGTTTAAGCTATTGCCATTACAAATTAAAATCACTTTTATTTAAGTATTAATTATTTAAAAAAAATAAAAGCCATTGTAATTTGTAATATCAATACAGCTAAGTCACGTAAATACAAAACATGTTGCATTACAATTGCTATAGGTGTCACATTTGCAAAAGTTATAACTATTGGCATTGTAAATGACAAAGTTATTAATTTAACTATTTTCAAAACCAACACATTAATAAAAAAAATTGTCATTTACAAGGCCAATAGCTCAAACTTTTCTAATGCGATACCTATTGCATTGCAAATGCTTGTTTTTATATCTGTCAGTGCTTCCTGTTGAGGTTTAATTTTCGTGACAGGCACCTCATTGCCTACTTGTAACTATTCTCTGACCCTGCTTCAAGGGTCAGAGCAGGGTCAGAGAATAGTTGCAAGTAGGCAACGAGGCACTAGGAAGCACTTACAGGCTTACAGCAGCAGGTGCCCAAGTTGAAGTTAATTTCTTACTTTCTTTGTAAGCCTTTTGTAAAAGGTTACAAAAAATTAGCTTCAACTTTTGCACCGGCTGCTGTAACCCTGTAAATGCCTGGCTGAAAAGTCGTCCCCGCTAATTCGCGGATTTTACCGTGGTTTCGCGAGATTCACGGATCGCGGAAAATCCGCAAATTCCGTGAGCGGAACAAATCTTCAGCCCATGCTTAGTACACTCGCAGGGAGGGGGTGGTCGGTAGTCCCAGACCATAAAGATCTGCATAAGTGTCTCATAGTAGGCAGATACTGGTTCTTTCTGCTCTTGTTAGGATTGCAATATATTTGCAGAGTTAATGTCTCTCTGATACCTTCTTTTTCAAATGCTCTATCTCCTCCTTGTATGTGTCAGCAACCACATTAGAAGGCGTATTCTTATGCCCAAACCTAGCAGTGTCGCGATCACACAGCGGGACAGGGAAGAAAGGCAGATAACATACATTCATGCAGAGTTGCCCTCCCCTGTGTGCATGATGATTTGTTTGGTTGGACTAGGCACCTAGCACACTACACATCCAAGAAACGACTGGGACGCATAGGAGGAAAATGGATCAGACGCCGTCAGGGAATCTGCCCCTATAAAGCTCCTGCTCTTCCAGAAGGTGGTGCTTGACAATCTTACCTGTTGCTGTTTCTCGAAGTGAGCGGAAGGTATGTCCCTGCTGTTGTTCCTGATTCTTTCGGCATCGGTTCCACAGCATTTTGGGCTGATCCCAAGGAGAGACTTCTTTCCTGAGCACAGCGTTGTTCTCAGAGATCCACACCCCCGGCGTGGGGAGTCCCCAGGTACCATAGTTTCAGACTGGGGAGAAGCGCCGGAGCGCTCCGCTCACACCCACGACATTGTTTGTTTTCTCCCACGCTGGGTTTTAAATAAGCGCCTACAAACCGCAAGCACTCACTCTGTGATGTAGAGCAGTGGCCGGGTGCGCTTGCAGTTGAAAATCAACAGTTGTCTTAGCGCCTGCAAGCACTGTCACTGTGATTCAAACAGCGGTGGGGTGCACTGTTTTTTTAGCTTTTACTGGTGCCGATACTCCATAAGGTTTCACACTGTGAAGCTCAACAGCAGTTGGGGAAACTAATTTGTTGCTGATTTGAACTTGCCCACGAAGGTCTGAGACTATGGGGTGTCTACTTCTCTGAACTATTGCAAGTGATCATAATATTTACGTTGCCTTGCTTTCTGTATTTGGAGCATGTATGATCCTGGTATTCTTTGAAGACTCTCTGAAGTTGTGGTCTCTCCAGGATTGGTGTTCTCTGCCCGCTATGCGTGTATTGCTGCATGGCACATAGTGAGTGTATGAACGTCTACAAGTCCTGTTGAGTGAGTTTGTATGATCCTTCCCATACTGCCTCTCATACCTCTCTCTCTTCTGTTGTATGCAGCATTCTTATGTGGGGTGGTCATTGAAGACGTCCAGACACCTAGACCAGACATAGGGAGACAAGGAGCCATCCCTGCAGCAGTGTTTATTATTTATCAACTTCCGTTTTCCCCGGAGTGCTTCCGTGCATAGCAATGTTCCTTACTCTGTGGGAGGTTGCACCCAGGGGAGTGGGGGGAGGGCTCCTCAACATGCCATTGTCCCCACTGGCCGATTTCAGAGGTTAGTGGCTTTTATTATCTTGCACTGCTGACATCCTGACAATCAGGTTCCTCACTTGGCCAAGCAGCAGCAACCTTACACTTGGACTAAAAATGACTAATAGCTACAGTTTCAAACAACAGATTCAAATCGGTCCAGCGCATTTTGGAAATGGCTTTCAACCTATGAAACTTCTTGTGTGATTTTTCAGGTCCCGCTCAGAATTTTGGAAAGTTTGTTGTAAAAGCAATCAGATCAGCCACGTTTATACACATAATTCCCTCCATGTACTTCTCTTAATGGGAAACTGCCCCTGTTTCTGAATCACTCATTGACTCCTGAACGTTTTTTCCCTGTTTCTGAAGCTTTCTTTTTACTAGTTTTACTTTCTTCCATCTTTGTATTTCTTTGAGCCCTTAAAGTTATTAAACCGAGGTCCTTTATTTCATCATTAGATAGATCCATTTCGTAATTTCTCCTAACATTCATCACATTACCTATGCCTAGCTCACAATCATCAGCAAGGTCTTCAAGTTTGTCCATGTGCTTCATTTGTAGATCTTCCAACAATATTTATTTTATTTTTATTTTATATTCTTCTGTAGCGCATGAATAGACCCCCGGAAGGGTATCTCCGCGCTTTGCCAGTGAGTATATCCTCAGGTGTTAAGAGAAGAGGTGAATGGTGCATTTAGAGAGCGAGATTAGTTAATGGGAAACAGATGTGTTTTCAAGACCTTACGAAAGGTCAGATGGTTGGTCAGTGTTCTTATCTCAAGAGGCAGAGAGTTCCAAAGCCTTGGTCCAAGATGGGCCAGGGCTCGCCCTCCTTGTCTGGCCTTTTTTAATCTGGGCACCTGCAGAAACTGTTGGTTCACAGAGCGCAGGGTTCGCCCAGGAGCATAAGGCAGGAAGATGTTGGCCAGATATTTGGGGCCTTTACCTATCACACTTTTGTGAATTGTGCATAGGGTCTTAAAATGCACTCGTTTCCTCACTGGTAACCAATGGAGTTTGGTCAGCAGGGGAAGGGAGGGAGTCCTGGGGGGGGCGTTGAGGACTATCCTTGCTGCCGTGTTTTGGATCACTTGCAGTTTTTTAAACTGCCCTTCATTTGCTCCCAAAAGAAGGCCGTTGCAGTAATCCACTCTGCTGATGATTAATGCTTGCACTAGTGTTTTTCTATGGCAGTCTGGCAGGTAGGGAAACACTCTCCTTAGCATACCAATGGCTCGGAAACAGGTGCTTGCCACCTGGTTTACGTGGTCCTTGTAAGTAAGTGTTTGGTCTATTAACACTCCTAGGTTTCTCACTGTGTTTTTGGGGCTAGGAACGGGGCCTAATTCCAGGGGCCACCAGTCCGGTGTCCAATGTGTTATTGCTTGTCCAAACAGCATGACCTCCGTTTTTCCTATATTGCATTGGAGACAGTTTGCTGACATCCAAGCAGATATTGCTCTCATTCCCTCTGCGAAAGATTTTTTTATCGCAGGTGTCAGATCTTTAAAGGGGAAGAGAAGTTGGGTGTCGTCAGCGTACGACACTGGTGTAAACCCAAATGATCTTGCTAGGTTGGCTAGGGGAGCCACATACACGTTGAAAAGTGTAGGGCTTAAACAGGAGCCCTGTGGCACTCCCTTATTGAGCTCCCTGTGGATGGATTTGTGGGAGCCCCGCCTGACCTCTTGGGAGCGTCCTGACAGGAAGCTTTCCATCCATGCCAATGCCGTGCCCTCCAAACCTGCGTCTTTTAGTCGCTCAAGAAGCACTTTGTGAGACACCGTATCGAAAGCGGCGGAGAGATCCAACAGCACCAGAATCATGGAATTGCCCCCATCCAGTGCCATTCTGATGTTATTGGTCACTGTTTGGAGGGCAGATTCGGTGCTGTGGTTTGGCCTGAACCCAGATTGAGAATAGTCCAGGCCCTCCGTCGCTTCTAGATGTTGTGACAGATAGGTGTTCACATGCTTCTCAGCTATCTTACTGATGTATGGTAAGAGTGAAATGGGACGCAGGTTGGAAAGGTCGGTCCATGGGGAAGCAGCTTTCTTACGTATTGGGTTTACTACCGCCCTCTTCCAATCTGCTGGGACTTGTCCTTTCATAAGAGATGTGTTGATGACATTCTGTATGAAGGGGCCCAGGAGAGGGAGCAGGGGAGGAACCATCTTAGCAGGGAGAAGGTCGTTTGGAGACCCTGAATTGATGTGGGTGATGAGGTGGGGGAGATCTGCACTTTCAATAAGGGGGAAGTGTGATATGGGACTTCCACTGTCTTTGTCTTTGGGCAGGTTTAGAGGTGTAATCCTGCTGGCGCCATTCGTACTGTTATTGGCAGCCACTATTTTCTCGTATATAGTATCAATTTTACTCTCAAAAAAGGACGATATCTCATCACATAAGGTCTGTGAGAACTCCTCTGAGCTTTCACATGCGGCAGGATTAACAAAGTTTTGGAGGATTTTGAAAAGCTCCTTGGGACAGTTAATGGCTTCTTCTAGTTGTTGCTGAAGACGATTTTTCCTGGCCTGTCTAATGTTTTTATAGTACTTAGATTGAGCATGATGAAAGACCGCTCTTGTTTCCTTGGTCTTATATTTCCTCCATTTTTTTTCGGCTTGCCTACATTTTTGTTTTTCCTCCCTTAACTCCTTAGTGTACCAGCTTTCTTGTTTGGAGGCAGGATACTCTTTGTATAGTTTTAAGGGGGCCAAAGTGTCAATGGCTTGTTTGATTGAGCCTGTAAGTTTAGCCAATGCTACATCTACTGTATCTTCTGCTGATATGGTGGGTTGTACCCATGTTTCCTGTAGATTGCTTAGGGAAATTTTGTGCCATTGACGGCGCCAGGAAGGGAGGGAGGGTCCTTTATTTATCGGTCTTTTGGGAGTTGAGAGTGTAAATTCTAGAAGAAAGTGGTCTGTCCATAAGATCTCTCTGGCTGGAAGACAGATGACCTTGGGACAATTGGAGAGAACAAGGTCTAGCGTGTGGCCCCCATTATGCGTGGGTCCAGTATTTTTTATCTCTAGACCCACGTTTAGCAAGTCAGTGATTAGGGTATAAGATTCAGGTAAAGTTGGTAAGTCTACATGAATGTTGAAATCCCCTAGAAGAATGAAGTCTTCATTGGATTTAAGTTGGGGAACTAACAATTCTTGAAGAAGGAGAGAAAAATCAGGGTTTGGTCCTGGTGGGCGGTAAGCAAGGGCTCCTTTCCAGAAAGTGTGGCTAGTAAGGGCAATTTTAAAAAACATGATTTCTAATTGCAGATTTTGATATTGTGAGAATATGGTGACCTTTAAATCATCCTTGTGTATGATTGCTAGGCCACCACCTGTCTTCCCTTCTCTATCTAGATGTTTCAGTTTGTATCCAATAGGAATCCCCATTGTTACAGCTGTGATGGTATGGGGCTTCATCCAAGTTTCAGTAAGGAAACATATGTCTGGTTGGATAGAGTTTACCAGGTCCCATACCTCATGCTGGTGTTTAGGCAGGGACCGTACATTTAGGAGGAAAGCCTTCAGCCCAGTAACTGGGGCTCCTGCGTTGGACGGGGCGTTGTTACCGAGTAGTCGGTGATGACATTGGAAACATGAGAATGCTCCTTCTACGGTGTGCCATGGTATTTTAGAACCACATGCTATCTGTGGTTTTAAGTCTAGTAGGGCGTGGGCGGTATAGGTACTACGATGTGAACACATACCTAAACGTGGCAAGATGGAAGGTGCAGTGTCCCTGGCCCCTATGCCCCGTCCTGTCGCGGACGGGCGCAGACGGGCAGCTCTTTGGCGGGTCTTCGGCAGGGCTGCGCGCGATCGCTGCGCGCTCGGTAAGGCGCGAGGGCTATATAGCGCTGTGAGGATCCACTAGAGCGCTAACCGCTCCCAGTGGACCAGGAAGTGAGTCAAAGAGCCTACCACCCCCTTGTAAGCGAGGGAGGCGGCAGCCTAGCGTTTCCCCAAGCGAGGAGGGCTGGAAGCAGAGCTGCTTTTAGTGAGTGCGTGGGTGCAAGTAATGCGCTCCAATTTTAAAAGCACACAATTACAATACAGTGTAAATTCAATTAAAATGTTGCTACAATTCGAATTAAAATAGTTCCCATTACATGAACGTTCTCCTGGTCGAGGTAACCGGCAAGCAGGTTAGAGACACTGCCACTGTCTCCTTCCCACAGCGAGCACCCCAGGCGCTCTGCCTATATAGCGCTGTGAGGATCCACTACAGCGCTAACCGCTCCCAGTGGACCAGGAAGTGAACAGGAAGTGAGTCAAAGAGCCTACCACCCCCTTGTAAGCGAGGGAGGCGGCAGCCTAGCGTTTCCCCAAGCGAGGAGGGCTGGAAGCAGAGCTGCTTTTAGTGAGTGCGTGGGTGCAAGTAATGCGCTCCAATTTTAAAAGCACACAATTACAATACAGTGTAAATTCAATTAAAATGTTGCTACAATTCGAATTAAAATAGTTCCCATTACATGAACGTTCTCCTGGTCGAGGTAACCGGCAAGCAGGTTAGAGACACTGCCACTGTCTCCTTAACAATCAGTTTAAGTCTATTGTCCCTTGTAAAATTTCTACAAATTAAAATTTTAAATGACCAAAATGAATAACATTCTCATTGGAGGTTCCTCAAAGGTAGCATTAGTAACAGGAGGATCAATCTGAACTAAGGAAAGGGAATTATTTCTGCTAGCAATTGGCAATGCTGTAATTGCAATCTTGGTTGGGGCACTTGCTATCGTATTCACAACCTCAAATGTAATTGGTCCCTGTGTTTTACACCCATACTATCTCCTGCTCCAACCATGTCTAGTACCAGACCCAAATTGTTTTCTCTGTTCTTCCACTATATATGGAGGAGGTCTGGAATTCAAAAGGTTATTTAAAAAGTTATCCTCCTTTTCTGAGTCTTGATTTTGTTTTTTCTTACTCCAGCATGAATTTTCTTTTCGCTGCTGTCTCTTTGACATTTGCAGGAAAAACTCTCACTCCCTCCATCATACACTCTCTTCAGCAGCTTTCCTGACAATCCATGTGCGTTTCACCTGCCTCAACTTTTCTTTGTCTCCTTCTCTATAGCCATCCAATCTGATGTGTTCAATGCTTCAAACTGTGTGCAGGTCTAGGGAACAGCTTTCTATCATTCATAGTTTGACTCAGGAAATCTAACTTTCCAATGCTGATGATACCCTGTTTAGGAAACTGTAGGTCTGTATCAGAAGCCGTCCATTCATGCCATTCCTAAATCCAGGTAGCATGAAAGTGCCCTTTTTGTATGGTCAGCCCCAAAATTGTTTTCCCTATGCTGATGGTTATGACTCTCAAAGTGCACTGGAGCTTGCTATCCAAACCCAAGTGTCAGTGCTCTCTTCCTAAATATGATGTATGCAAATGTGTAACCCCAATTGGCAAGGACTTTAACTCCCTTATAAGTCCCTGGTAAGAGGTACCAACAGTACCCAGGGCATGGGAGTTAAATGGGGTTACCAGGGCCTGAAGAACTGTTTATGCCACCCTTTGTGACCCACATAAACAGTTGACTGTAGTCCTGCAAGAGCAGTGCAAATTGCAAATTCATTCATTGAAAAAACCATAGGTTTCACACGTTATAGTTAGCTGAACATTTCTCTCATACAAAACCTTGAAACTCCTCCGCTATAGTTAGCTCAGCTAACTATAACTTGCGCGCCCGCAATGCACTGCTGATGACGTAACATATTACATCACTCATGACAATGGTCAGTGACATCACTCATGACATCACTGATGACATCTCAAATGACATCCCTGATCATTTATAAATGTATTAATTATTATGTCTTTCTTTTTATACTAATTTCTTATATTTTTAATATAAATATTTATATTTATTTTATTTTTTAGATTATATTTCATATTCTTATTATAAAAAAATAACAAAAACTAACTAAAATTGCAAAGTAATTTTTGGATTAATTATTGCTTGTATAACACAGCTCCAGCAATTCTCTTGGGGCCCTATGCTCACAATGCTGTATCAATCCTTACACCTGCTTCAAGCATGTGCAAGGTTTTGACGCAGCATAAGCTCAAAGGTCACTGAATAAAATGTTATACATTTCACTCAGTCACTTTTAGGAGGCCTTGCTGCACCCCCTTCTGCACAAGAAAGCCTCTTCTAGTGCAGCGCTTTACAATGTAATACACCTTCCAGATGCGTCACATTGTTAATAGCACACACCATGGCACATCTTTTGCACCACCGCTGTGTCACAAAAGTGACGCAACAGCTGTGTAAAAGAGGCACAAGGGGATTGTAAATCCCCCCTAACACATACAAAGTCACCCAGGCACTTTCACCAGCAGCGCAAATTGGAGCATAGACTTGTAATATATTTATGTACATATGATACATTCAAGTGCTTCGGACATACTACAGGATACTATAGATAAACACCTTATAGATTTATGCTGTAGCAGTTCCTTATAGTTCTGCACTTTCACATTCTCCATACACTAGTAACATATTCATTCATTCATTTATGAACTACACATTTATTCTGACAAACTTTTACACACTAACATAGAAATATAGTTCTTTCTTTGACCAGTGAAGGTAGTTGTAAAAAGAACTGGGTTTTTTGTTTTGTATTTTTTTGTGTGTTTTCTCAACAAATTCGAAGCGGAACAAAAGAATGAAAAAAAGAACAACTAATGTCGAGGACAGAAATGATCCTGCATCCTGCGTTTCATCAAGTCTATAGATTGTTCCCCATAACACAAAAGTTTATCGCAATAAATGCATAGAATTTTAACTTTAGAAAAGTCAGAAACAATATGTGGCTGTGGACTGCTTGCTGAAAATGCTGCTGCCGCAGTTGATGTGCTTGGTGTGGCAGCAGGTGGGTTCTCGTGCAACCTCCGTCTTGCAGCTCGAGCAAAGTTCTTGGGGTGCAAGTTCTTCACGTGTCGCACCATATTTGCTGTGCCAAATGAGCATTTTTTACATGGATCACCCCTTGAAGGAGTTGTTTCGCAAATTTTACAGGTTACTGTTGGAGCATTAACCTTTTTTTGACCTTCTGGAAAAGTGAAAAACTTCCAAATTAGAGCTTCTTTCCTCTTCTTTGGACGTTCTTCAGGAATGAAATCTCCCTCTGAAGAACTGCTAGAAGATGACTCCATTGCTCTTATTATTGTGATCTTCCTTCTATTTGAGAAGATTCTCAGAACAAATGCTTCTTCTTAGAAAGTCAAAGTCGAATAATTATAATGGGACGGAACTTTCAACAGTCGCAATAGGAAAAGTTATGAACCAATCATATCTCTACTTTTAAAGTCACATGGCTTTGCGTAGGCTTATGATGCGCTTGCGCAGCTCTTTCAATATGAGTACGCATGATGTTCTACCGCTATTTGTGTAATTCTTTTTAAAAGTATTTTATATTTGTTACAAGTATTTAAAAAAATTCATAGTTTTCCCAAATTTCTGCCCTTGGTATGTACATTAAATACATACATGTTTTAAACCAAGTGGAAACATTGCCCACTTTCGCTTACAGAAAGCCGTACATGACGTCACACCGAAGCTTTAATGCGACGCGTAACGTCAAAGCATATTCGTAACGCATGCGCGGGTACACGCTGAGTATGATAAGCAGTACAAACTATGGTGCGATCACCTTCTCAGTGACAAATCAGAGCTCAGGGCGCGCAAAGGAGAATGATTAGAAGTGCTGACTCATTGCAGATCCGATTCTGCGCCTGCCTCTGCGTACTTTATAACACCGCCCCCATCTCTCTCTGTTGTTAATTGTTAGTGCACACACTCATACTTGCACGGTGCACGCCCGCCCACACTATCCACATGCCACCACCTAGCATGCTTGCTATCATTTAGCCTCGAAACCAATACATTACCCAATGGCATGTCCCCCAGGGCCATCATTCTTGCAGACCGTGAAAACGCTACCAATGACAGCCCTGGGCTTGGTTTGGTCATCCCCCGTGGTTCCCATATAATGCAGGCACTGACGTGAGCACGCTCTCTTTTGCCTGCCTCTGCTGCGGTGACAGACAGACTGTCGAAAACACCCAAGACATAGCTAAACAGCAGCCTTTCAAGACACAACAAAAGACGACAGAAGCAAAGGTAAGAAAAGACGTCACAACATCAGCCTCCACTGAAAATTGTATATGCATAATGCTATTTTTTTATCCTTCATATGGCTTTCCTACCCCTGAATGGTTTTAAATTGTACTTACATAATTGAAATATTTCTTTATAAGTCACGAGGTCCTATACACCTCTAATCTTAAAAATTGTGCGTCCATAAATTTCTGTGTCGTATTTCTGTACTAAGCCACGTGCTTAGGCCTCTATTATTATTAATTGTGCGTCCATGATAGTATTTTTGTTTCTGCATCACAAGGCTGTCCCAGGCCTCTATTAACTTATTGATCTTCCTTTGTTTGCTGGAGCTGCAACAGTCTTAACTACGGAATATTAAGAACCCACATTAAAATTCACTTTTGATAGTAGTTACGCAACTCAGTTTACGATGACTAATCAAAATGTCCTTTTGTTTCCTTCATCAAACATCGTTCAGAAACAACCACGGCCTATCGAGCAATAGCAATGGAATTCTTTGCAACTTATTGAAAATACTTTGACGTATAGACGCAGAGTTCAAGTCGAATGGTGAACTCCAGTGGCCGCACTCTTTATACAAGGTAAGCACAGCAGCCTAGATCTACAAAGCCTTCATAGCTATGCATTAGAAATAAGTCGCCATAACGGGCGTCAGTAACGCAGTAGGCACTTCCATATAGACACCACTTGAACGCGGCACTATAACAACTGAAATATACCAGGTACACTGCACTCGTAAAACTGTAGTGTTAGCTTTAATTGTCAAACGAGAGAGGGCCATATTATCAAGCCTGGGCGACAAAATTATCGCTACTTTATGGGCAGGAAAGTGCCGCTAAAGTGGCGATAATAGGTTTGATAATATGCTCTATGGAATTCCAATCGAAGCTCATGTTAGATGTGAAGGACATCAGACATGAGCTTCGATTGGAATTCCATAGAGCATATTATCAAACCCATTATCGCCACTTTAGCGACACTTTCCTGCCGATAAAGTGGCGATAGTTTTGTCGCCCAGGCTTGATATTATGGCCCAGAGTGCGTAGTGTACAGCAGCTTCTCTGCAAAATCTATAATTACCTCTGAGCAGTGACAACAGATAGGTTACAACAGTCTGACAAACAGATCCACAAACTTATTACGCCACTTTTGAGTCATTTTTAATGTTGTTTTCTCTCTCTTCCTCTCTCTCTCACTCTCTTTGACATTATTTCTCTTTCTCTCTTAAACTTAGACACTGCTGTCTGCTTGGACGTGTAGAAGAATTGTGGAAATGAAGTTGCCAATCCAACTGGCTTAAGTGTTTGGCCGCAAGGTTTATACAACGGTAAGCACAGAGGCCTAGATCTACAAATCCTTCATAGGAATGCATTAGAAATAATTTGGCATAACGGGCATTAGTAACGCAGTAGGCACTTCCATATAGACACCACTTGAATGCGGCACTATAACAAGTAAAATGCACCAGGTACACTGCACTCGTAAAACTGTAGTGTAACTTTTATTTATGAAAGGGAGAGGGCTATATTATCAAACCTTGGCAACAAAATTATCGCCACTTTATCGGCAGCAAACTGCCTCTGAAGTGGCCATAATAGGTTTGATAATATGCTCTATTGAATTCCAATTGAAGCTCATGTTAGATGTGAAGGACATCTAACATGAGCTTCGATTGGAATTCCAAAGAGCATATTATCAAACCCATTATCGCCACTTTAGCGACACTTTCCTGCCGATAAAGTGGTGATAATTTTGTCGCCCAGGCTTGATATTATGGCCCAGAGTGCGTAGTGTACAGCAGCTTCTCTGTAAAATCTATAATTACCTCCGAGCAATGACAACAGATAGCTTACAACAGTCTGACAAACAGATTCGCAACCTTATTACGCCACTTTTGAGTCACTTTTAACATGGGTAAAGTGATGCAAGGAGCTAGTAAATCTACGTCTGACTTTTCAAGAAAAAATCTCAACTCCAGACTCTGCGACACATTTTTAATGTTGTTTTCTCTCTCTTTCTCTCTCTCACACTCTGTGACATAATTTCTCTTTCTCTCCTAAACTTAGACACTGCTGTCTTGGACGTATAGACGTGTAGAAGAATTGTTCAGAATAAGTTGTGACACCAACTGCCTGAAATGTTTACCCGCAAAGTTTATACAACGGTAAGCACAGAGGCCTAGATCTACAAAGCCTTCATAGGAATGCATTAGAAAGAAGTCGCCATAACGGGCGTCAGTAACGCAGTAGGCACTTCCATATAGACACCACTTGAACGTGGCACTATAACAGAACTGGAATATACGAGTCACACTGCACATGTAAAACCGTAGAGTTACCAAAACTTGTAGTGGCATAGTATCAAGAATGACGATAAAATTATCGCCGTTTCAGCGGCAGGAAACTGCCGCTAAAGCGGCGATAATGGGCTTGATAATATGCCCTTGTGAATTCCCATAGTAGCCCAGGTTAACACCAGTACCCGGACTGCTATGGGAATTCACAACAGCATAATATCAAGCCCATTATCGCCGCTTTAGCTGCAGTTTCCTGCCGCTGAAACGGCGATAACTTTATCGCCGTTCTTGATAATAAGCCCCGTAATGCTTCAGCCCATTTACTCACATCTACATAATTCTAAACTCTAATTTTCTTTTTTCTTTTGCAGATTACCAATCGGACACCTTTTGGAATCCATTTCACAATTTGTTTATAACATTGTTTAAGTTATTTTTCCAGTTCTAATATAGTTATAATTGAGTTTCGTTTATATTTATTATTTAATAAAAGTAAATTAAAAAAAAATTACATCCTTCTTTCATTTTGTGGGGGAGAGGTATGACGGCCCACAATGAAAATACTGTTGAAATACTATAGAAAGATATTCAAGACTAGGATTGAAAACTACTGAGTTCTAACTAACAGATATAATAAAATCAAATGTGAGAAACTACTAAAATGACGGTGGAGGGAGTTCGTAATCAACGTTTGGCGCCTCGGCACTACCTTTTAAATAAATATATAAAAAATATGACTATTAATACTGTACAAAAGTACAGCAGCGGATGACACACACGAACCGGGAAAAGAAAGCAACAGATTTACTAACTGATATAAAGAAAGGTTTGCTTGTTGAACTTGAAGAAAAAGAAAACGTGGGCTTTGAAACGACGCTGAGCATGCGAAGAGAGTACAACTGCTACACCAAAAAAAAGGAAAGCTTTACATACTATCATAGAAATGAAGGAGGAACATGGCGGCAGGCTGACGTCTGCCGTGGGAGCTCCAGACCGGGAGATGGTTTCCCCGAAGAAAATGCTGTAGCAGAGACGCTTGAATGGTGAGACGATGCGGAGATCTTGTATTACATTTCAGGCTAACCCTTGATGGGAGTTTTCTTTTCCCTTTTTCCCTTTTTTTTTGGAGAAAACGAGAAACAAGACGGCGTCCGAATACACCCAGATACAGACCCGGCGCTAGGACCCTGTAGTTACAGGCACAGGAAGACGGGGGAGTGGTGAGCGAAGCAAGCGCCTGGGCGGAAGGCTATGGGCTGTTGCAGACAGCCGTTCGGATGCACGGTGGAGACAGAAGGTGGAAAAGCGGCCGGGGCCGTGGGACAAGCGGTAGCAGCAGGTACCGGTTCTCCTAAGGGGAGGAGGAGCACCAGTGATTCAGCGGGGGACCAAAAGGACCGGGCAAGTTTTTGGAGGCATGCTAGGAGGCTATTGGCGAAAATAAGTCTCGGAAAGCCTCTGAACCGCAATTTGTATTTTCTCCCCTAATTGTTGAGAGAGGAGCACCAGGGGGCCTGGGGGCCAAATGGTTCTGTGAGCTTTGCAGGGCGAAAAATATGTGGGGGGTACCATGCGATGCAGGTCGGATGAAAGCAGGGAGAAGCACGAGTAGGGCTCCTGTGGCTCCTGTGGCTCAGAGCTTCATACTGCGCAAGGGTATGGACCTAGAAATGAATCCAGACTTAGACACAGAGTATTTACACCCACAGTCTCCCTCATATTCACAGCGTAGAGTAGAATCAGCCAAAGTCAACGGGATTGACACTTCAGAGGGTTGCCCAGCTGGGGAAGAGTGTAAAAATAAGAGCAAGGATAAGGGCAAGGGCAGGGAGTTTTCTCACGCACCCCCTGTCTCACAGGTTAGGAATAGGTATCAATTAAGATCCAGACTTGTGCTGCAAAAAACAGGAGTTGAGTGCCCGAGCCCCGCAAGAGCAGGGTCCATACCGATTTCCCCTAAGGAAGAGAGGAGGGACAGGAGAAGTAACACTTCTAGGACAGGGGAGGTAAATAAGCAGAGGCAGAAGCTCCCGAAAGTGCGCTGGACATTGCCAAAGCCTGCCCCATCTTTGAAATCTTATTTTAAAATTATGGAAAAGGTAGTTGACCCCAAAGTGGGGGAGAGCAAGAAACAGCTCGGGGGGACACACAGTTAATACCCCAAGTGTTCTTAACTCTGATCTTCCTGCCTCCCTGCTGTCAGACGACCTTAATGCAACAGGCGACCTCAATACAACAGACGCACCTAGTACCCTTAGCTTATCCAATCAAAACCGCATAGCGTACCTAGCATGCCGAACATATCCCCCTCGGTGTCTCTCACAAATAGATATACGGTGCTGGCACAAATGGAGGATGCTCAGGTACAGGAAGAAGAATCAGAGCAAACAGAAACAGATGGAGCAGAGGATATATCTGTGAGGCAGAAGCTCCCTCATGTAGCCCAAGCTAATTCTTCAATCCCCGTAACTACACCTGTAGTTGAAGCTATAGCCGGTAATGGAGTAACCGAATCAGCAAGCCTGGGAACAGGTCTGTCGCAGGTCGAGATTCTTATCCTCAGTCTTAGAGAAGACTTTTTGACAAAACTCGACAACAAATTCGATACATCTGAAGCCAATCAAAAAACCATTCACGAGCAGTGTGCTAGTTTAGAACAAAAGCTGGTAGATGTCAGTAAACGTACGGATGTGTTGGAGGAGGAAGTTAGCTTACTAACAGGGGCCTCAAGTAGACATGACAGAGACATCGAGACTCTAAGAATGCAGAACAGAGCTCTACAGATGGACGTGGAAAGACTTGAAATTCATTCAAGAAGAAACAACTTGAAATTTTTGAAAATACCGGAAGGAGTGGAAAATGGGGATGTCAAGGGCCTAATATGTAAAATTCTCAGAGAGGGTGTCCTTAACGATAGTCCAGATATCAACCTGGAAGACGAGATACAAAGAGCACACAGAGATCCCTTTAGGCAACGTTCGGGGTGGTCAGGCCAGAGGAAGATCCTGGTAAATTTCTTGACCTTTACGGTTAAAGAACTAATTCTGAGCAGAGCCTTGCAAGAAAAATCTTTACAATTTGGTTCAGCCAATTATCTTATTCGATCTGATGTGGGGAAAGTAACGGCGCAGAGGCAATGGGAGCTAGGGAGCCGGATGCCGGACTTGAGGAGCTTGGGGGCCCAGGTGCAAATGAAGTTCCCAGCTTTTTTGAGAGTGGTCTTGAAGAACAAGACACATAATTTCACTTCAACACAAGAAGTTGATTCCTTCATCACCCTAATGCGAGAAAGTGCAATTTAAGAAAGAGAGTAAGCATGGGCGGATTTTGCGAATTGGCAATCCGCGAACGTGCGTATTTACGGATTCGCAATCCGCAAAATCCGCGAACTCTCGCGAATTTGCAGATTTTTTTTTTTTGTGTTCGCAAGGGTTTCTGCCAGTTCGCGAGGGTTGTGTACCAGTTCGCAATTGCGAACTTACTTGTCGGCTCAAAACGGCGGCGACTATGTTGTTTCTACATCTGGTTTATCATCACAGGTTCACAGCACCCTCTGTTTCACCACTGCCACCCTCTGGTACACCCATGCCACCCTCTGGTACATCACTGCCACCCTCTGGTTGGTTTATCACTGTAGATTATGGGGGTGAAAAAAAGCAAGCACACC
Source organism: Lissotriton helveticus (assembly GCF_964261635.1). NCBI lineage: Eukaryota > Metazoa > Chordata > Amphibia > Caudata > Salamandridae > Lissotriton > Lissotriton helveticus. The sequence continues at coordinate 158,249,455 of NC_136073.1, read as the reverse complement.
TGCCCTGCTTCAACTGACATGAATTAATTTGGGGTTGATTAATGTGTCACTGAATTTAAACTTCCAGTCTGGCTGGCACCTGCTTCCTTATCTGTAATTTGCTTTCTGTTGCAGTGCAATTTTTTTCACAGGACCTTTGTGGCCTACTTGTAGCTATTCTCTGAGCCTGCTGTGAGGGTCAGAGCATGGTCATAGAATAGTTGCAAGTAGGCAACTGAACTCTGAAGGGGCCCCTCAGGAAGCACTACAGGGAATGGTTACTAATGATAAGATTGAAGTTTTGCACCTGCTGAGTGCTTCCAGTTTTGTCTGTAATTGCTTTCTGTTGCAGTGTAATTTTTTTAACAGGACCTTTGTTGTATACTTGTAGCTATTCTCTGAGCCTGCTGTGAGGGTCAGAGAAGGGTCATAGAATAGTTGCAAGTAGGCAAATGAACTCTGAAGGGGCCCCTCAGGAAGCACTACAGGGAAAGGTTACTAATGATAAGATTGAACTTTTGCACCTGCTGAGTACTTTCAGTTTTGCAAAAATCCAAATATCCAGCAGCATCCACAAAAAGTAACCCTTCCAGGTCAAGATCCAAATCAAAGTGACCAGCACATGAAGAAAGCACTGGGAGGAGCCTGCTAGACAGGAACAGGAAGTTGGAGACTGTGGGGCACTTCCTTCCTCCCACCCCCCCCAAAATGGAATCCTTGCAAAGATAAAGTGCAGGCAAATGTCAACCTGAGGAGTTATTCTGATAAAAATCATAATTTTCAAGGTTTATGCTGCCTGCTGGTGGATTTCTTGTGCGAAATTGCAAATTTTGCAATCTCGCAATTGCGAGATTGTCGCTGCCCGCAGCATCTACGTGTTCGCAAGTGTTTATTCCCGCGAAATTGTATAGTATTCTAGTTGGCAAGTGCGACCAAGCAAAAAATCCGCTTCGCACGGATTTTACGAATTTTCGGCAAGTTCCCGAGAGTTCGCGGATTGCGAATTTGCCGAAAATCCGCAAAATCCGCGAGCGGAACGGATTTTACGCCCATGCTTAAAAGAGAGACATAAATCCCAAAAACTTTCAACAATTTGGTAGTGGGCGCCCCTGATATATAGAAGTTATAGCACAGGTCTTAAAGATGGGTGTAAAAATGAAGTTTACAACCAAGGGTACAGTTAGAAACTAAGCAACACTTGTATTAATGTGAATAAGTGGGGATAGGTGAGGCATAAGAAGCTTTAAGCAGAATCTTCTTTGATATTTCTTTCTTTTGGGCGGGGAAGGAAGGAAGAAAAAAAAAAAAAAAAAGGGAAATAAGAGAATGAAAAGGAGAAAAAGGGAGAAAAAAAAAAGGGGGTCACCTAGGTATTTTTTTGCACATTTTTCTCTTTATATATATTTGAATCTCAAACAGTTGGCGTACTCTCAAAGTGTAATTTGCTATAGGGGGTCACCATCCAGGGGTCTGGAAAACTCCCAATTGGCGACATGTTCGCCAGAAGAATCGAGGGGGGGGTTCCTCAGGGGAGGGGGGGAGGAGGGTGGGGAGCGTGGGAAAAAACAAAAAAAAATAATCCTCATTTATGCACAAAATTAAATTGTACTCTCATGGAGAGCTGGTCTAGAATCCTCAAAGTGGGCATAGAGGAACAAGGTCGACATGATAAGTAGAATAAAATTAATAAGCTGGAATGTTAACGGGTTAAGGGATAGAAAGAAAGCGAGAAGGATCACTGATTTTATGTTTAACTCAGGGGCTCATATATGTCTACTAGAGGAGTCGCATTTGGAGAGGGAAGAGTGTAATCGAACATTCGGTAGATGTAGGTGGGTCCAGGATGTTGTTTTCTCAGAACAAGGTGGCAGTACGCGAGGGGTGGCAATAATTATCAGAGCAGGCACAGGGATCAGGCTTATTAAACATGAGACAGATAACTCCGGTAGGTGGTTGGTGACGTCTTTGATTGCTGGGAGTACCCCTCTTACCTGTGCAGTCTACTATGGTCCGAATCTGGATGCCCCTGGGGCTCTGTTGAAACTCAAAATCAGTTTAATAGAGACAGAGGGTCCCATAATTCTGGGGGGCGATTTCAACTTAATCTTTGATAAAGAACTGGATCGAACCTCAAGAGTAAAATTCACACCCCCCAAAAAAACTAGATTGGAGTTGAAGAATCTAATACGGGATTTTAACTTGACAGATATTTGGAGGCTCAGAAATCCGGGAAAAAGAGATTATTCCTTCTACAGCAGACGATATAGACATCACTCTAGGATAGACTTCTTTCTATTGGATAAAACTCTTACATCAGCAGTTGACTCTATATCATATATTCCAGCAACTCTGTCAGACCACTCAATAGTGGAGGTGGTGATCAGTCTGAAGCAAAAAATGCAGCAAAGGAGATGGACACTGGATCGGACGTTGCTGTTGGAAGAGGGGGTCAGACAGGACTTAGTGATCCAGGCGGAGGAGTACTTTAGGGTCAACATCGGGACAGAAAGTAAACAAACTGTCTGGGATGCATATAAAGCCTTTTCTCGAGGCCTTTTAACAACCCTGATGATAAGGAGGAACAGACTGGAGAGAGAGAGCAGGGAAGCAAGGATTTCGAGAATCAAACTCAAAGAATCAGAGTTGCAAAGGGCATCTGTGGATGAGACCGATAATAGACTATCTCTTCAGAGGGAACTGGATTGTCTGCGGGCTGAATACCAAGCGGAGATAGATAAAACTTTGAAGGAAAAGTGGGACACAAGTAATTTGCAACATTTCGCCTACGGCGAGAAGTGTGGGCGACTCTTAGCGTGGAAAGCCCGAGCAGACAGAACAAGGAACCTAATAGACAGTTTACTACTAACAAGCACGGGAGAAAAAACTAATGATGATGACCTCATTAGGGAAGAGGTAATGAGGTACATGCAGTCCCTTTATGGAGCTAACCCCTCTTTGAGTAGGCAGCAGACAGAAATATGGCTGGCTAATGCACAGATCCCTGAGTTGGTAGATTCAGACAGGTCTTTTCTTAGCTCGGAAATAAGAGAAGGAGAAGTGAGGATTCAGCTGTCAAAGATGGTTAAGGGTAAGGCCGCAGGTCCAGATGGGCTTCCAGTGGAATTGTACAAGATCGTGCAAAAGCAGATAATAGGGGCTTTGACCTTATTGTTTAACGATATTTTACTTCAAGGGGGACAGGCTCCAAGATCATGGTCTGAGGCTATAGTTACACTAATATTGAAGCCAAATAAGGATCCGAGTAGGATAGAGTCTTATAGATCTATCTCCTTATTAAACGTAGATTATAAGGTATTCGCAGGGGTGTTAGCAACCAGACTAGCAAAGGTAGTAAAAGCGTTGGTACATTGCGACCAAAGGGGATTTATTCCGGATAGGCAACTCAACGAGTTGACCTTTCAAGTAGTTGCCGCAATAGATGTAGCCCAAGAGAAGAAGTTGCCCCTGACTATTGTGGCAATCGACGCCGCCAAGGCTTTTGACCAGGTTGACTGGGACTACCTCTGGATGACGATGGAAAAATTTGGCTTCCCTGAAAGTTTTATAACAGCCATAAAGCTACTATATTCAGCCCCAACAGCAAAAGTCTTAGTAAATGGCTCCCTGACGGAGCAGATATGCATTACCCGAGGCACGCGTCAGGGCTGTCCCTTATACCCCCTTTTGTTTGACTTATATATTGAGCCTTTTGTTTGTATGTTAAGAGCAGAACCATTAATCAAACCCTTTAAGATCGCTGACATGGAATTGAAGTTTGCATTGTATGCAGATGACCTGCTGATGTATACGTCAAATCCAGAAGAAGCAATACCCAGATTATTAGATCTCGCCGAAGGGTTTGGTAAAATTTCTGGGTATTCTATAAATGTAGAAAAAACGGAAATAATGGAATGGAACCAGCAGACAGACTCAGTAGGGAAAAAAGATAATATGAGGAATCTGGGAGTCCATCTAGTGAATAAGATAGAAGAAATCCCAAAAATTAATCTAGTTAGAGTCACTAAAGACATAATTGCCTTATTACAACGTTGATCCTCGCTCCCCCTAAATATTTATGGAAGAGTGAACCTCTTGAAAATGATAATCCTTCCAAAAATCACTTTCCTATTTAATGCAATCCCTTTATCTTTTCTGTTAGCTTTAATTAAAAAACTACAAGGAAAATTAGGATCATTTATTTGGAATGCCAAAGGCCCTCGAATAGCTTTGAAAAAATTAAGGAGAGGTCTAAAGACAGGAGGGCTTGCTTTTCCAGATTTACCTATGTATTGTCAAGCTTTCCACTTCAAGCATTTTAGAACCATGGCTGGTCAACTGGACCAATCATCGATGGGTTTGCTATTTTCTGCCTTGTTAAAAGATGTCCTCCAGGGATCGAGTTTCTTCCTTTATAAATTCGGGGATCCAAATTTTTTCAAAAAAGTAAGGTTGAAGATTTTGGGGACAGCTTTGAAAAATTGGGTATTTGTGAAGAATAAACTGAACATCCCTTATTATGCATCACAGGCCCCGATATGGGATTCTCCCGGACTTCCTGCATGCCTAAATGACCTTTTATCGCTACCATTAAAACAGGCTGGGTTGGAATATTGGGGGGATCTGCAGGAAGATGGACAGCTCTTAAGCTGGGACACGCTCTCCAATTTAACAAGGGGGACCTTGTCCAGGTTTAAATATTATCAACTATCAGGGTGGTGGGCAAGGAGACCCGTAAGATCCACGGCTAACTATCCCCCCAATCCCAAATTTGATGCAGTAACGAGAGGGGGCAAGCGGAAGAGTCAAATATCTTTTTGGTATTCAGCACTGTTAGAGGGTGAGGAGGTGTCAGAGGCTGAAATTACCAAAATATGGAGCAACGCTATAAATCCGGCCAGTGGGTCCTTTATGGAGTTTTGGCACGACTCTTTCAGAGTGTTAAACGCTGTAATTAAGCCAGCAGCTCTGAAAAGAAATCATCTGTTCACAATGTATAGAGTTTATATAACGCCTAAGAAACTATCTAAATACTCTAACATAGATCACGACTGCCCGAGGTGCGGTCATCTGAAAGCAGATGATGTACATATGTTCGCAGATTGTCCCGAATTGGAGGAATATTGGAGTAAGATAAGGAAATTCTTGGAAGAGGTCCTCTCAATGCCCATATTAGTTTCAACGCTCACTATCATCTCAGGGCTAATCACGGCTTATCAGGTAGACGATCTTCCCACAAAATTTGTCTTTTACATCATTTTGTTGGCAAGGCGAGAGATCTGTAGGGTGTGGAAGGACCCAACTCCCCCTACCTTTGCTAAATGTCTACGGCAGATTATGATAACAAGTAAATCAGATATGGCATGTGACCCCGTGAGTGAGACTAAGGTCTGGGAGGCCTTGGTGGCATGGCAACTTCGATGATTGGTTTTCCAATGATTTGTCTGGAGTCCTGCTGGTTCCCTGGACTCCTAAGTAGCATGGGCGCCCAAAGATCGGCGAAAAAAAGGAGTATGGAGGGGAAGGCAGTGGCTACTTGAGGATGCAGGCGTACCACTTTGCTTTTTGGCCGTAAACAATGAGGGCCGGTACGGAACGACCAATGGTGCATGGAGGTGCCAGCTTTCCATCAAGAGTACCATTCGTGATATATGAGGATTACCCAAAAAAAAAAAGAAATGAAGGAGCATATTATCAACAAAAGGCGATACATTATCGCCACTTTTATCGACAGGAAACTGCCGATAAAGCGGCGATAATGTGCTTGATAATAGGCCCTTGTAACTTCCCATAGCAGCCCAGGTTCTGGTGTTAACCTGGGCTCCTATGGCTATTCACAAGGGCATGTTATCAAGCCCTTATCGCCGCTTTATCGGCAGTTTCCTGCCGATAAAAGCGAAGGTAATGTATTGCCTTGTTTTGATAATATGTCCCATTGCTCTTTTTTGACCAGTAAACTTAGGTGCATATTATCAAGGACCGGTGTTACAATTATCGCCGTTTTATTGGCAAGAAACTGCTGATAAAACGGCGATAATAACCATGGTAATACAGCCTTGTTATTTCCCATAGAAGCCCATGTTAACACCAGGGCATAGGCTTCTTTGGCAATTAACAAGGACGTATTATCAAGCCCACCCTCCCAACATTAATAAAAAACTCCAGACAATGCAGGTACCCGGAGCTGGAAGGTCATTTTACATATCACTGCCCCAGAAATGTGGTGTTCCCCATTCCCCGCGACGTGTACGGGGAGAGCGAGAGAGCTCAAAACATATTTTTTTTTTAAAAAGACTCAAGGGGTGCCGCTCACCGAGACTGCGGGGAGTAGGACCGTAACCCCCCGCATACTTCAAAATAAAACCAGAGGAGTGCCATTCCCCAGTGCTCGGGGCACCTTACAAGCCCCCATTATGCAGAAAAATTGCCCCCGTAATTTGCCCCCCGGGACCGAATGAATAAAACTGACTTCTACTTTTTTTTCACCTTTTCCACCGCGTACAAGTACTGCACGAGTACACCGCCATTTTTTATTTTAAAAAAAATTAAAATTGAGCCTAAAGATCCATGTACCACCCCCTGACCAAGACTATAGGCTCAGAATGTTTCTACCCTGCCCCGTTTCCTTATTTCTCAAATTTGTTTTACTGTTTTCTTGTGACTGTGCTCTCCCGACAAACAACATGGCTGCCAACACTTCCTGGTTTGGAGTATTGACAGCCAATCAGCCTGCAGCTCCTGCTCGTAATTGTCCATACGCGTACGCCGCGATTTTTCTTTAAAAAAATAAAAATAGAGCCTAAACATCCATGTGCGGCCCCCTGAGCAAGCCTAGAGGGTCCGTATGTCTCTACCCTACCCCCTTCCCTTATTTCTCAACTTTGTTTTACTGTTTTCTTGTGACTCGGTTCTAGCGAGGCACAAGATGGCCGCCAACACTTTCTGGTTTCGAGTGTTGACAGACACTCGAAACCAGGAAGCCGAACGGCTGAACGGAATTACACAAAGTTTGGCAGAGAGGTAGCGTTCTGTTTGCAGATTGTGTTTTTTGTTAAATGGTGTAAATCCGTTCAGTAGTTTCTGAGAAAATTGCAAGTTAAATCATAGCGATATCTAGAGATGGAGTTCAGCACTGCAGAATGGGAATAAAAGGGTTGTAATGCGCTATGAATAAGAGGTATGCTGCCTCGAAACGCGTCAGGGCATCTTTGACCATTCCCTGTTTGTGAAGCTGCTTGTTGCCAATAAAGGTTTGTTGACCTAATCCCTGTGGAGTGGCGCCTCTATGCACAGGGCAACTTTGGGAAGATGTTTATCACACGGTAGCCCGGCCGTGGGCGGATGCACCGCCCGCCTGAAGAAATGGCGGGTCTACATGCCGGAATCATGCCGGCATGGCAGCACAAGGATTGCCTTTGATTCACAGACAGCTTTTTAAACGGAGGCCCACTGGAGGGTTTTTAAAGACGATTGAAAAAGCAACAATGAATGTTAGTGCATGGCAAGCCACCAGAGGCATGAAATCACCCACTGGAGGGTATCATGGCACTACAACACCCAGCATGCTGTTGGAAAACCCATGTGGAAGTGGCATGCAGAATGGGAATAAAAGGGTTGTATTGCGCAGCCGCGCACTAACTGCTTTGCCCTATGAATAAGAGGCATGCTGCCTCGAAACGCGTCAGGGCGTCTTTGAACATTCCCTGTTTGTGAAGCTGCTTGTTGCCAATAAAGGTTTGTTGACCTAATCCCTGTGGAGTGGCGTCCTCTATGCACAGGGCAACTTTGGGAATATATATATATATATCAAACCCAACGAAGTCGCTTTGAATCCCTGCCGCTTTCAGTGGCGGGCCTCGGACGGGGTAGCGAGTCCTTGTATTTTCAGCTAAACACTCTCCTCCATGCAGAAAAAGTGAAAAAGCAGGTTTCACCTGCGAAAACGCGTTGAAAGAAAGCCTTCTGAATTAAATACGCTTTGCAACTCTAAAGTGTCCCGGACTTCTTTCTTGCATGGAGCAGAGTGTTTGGCTGAATATATATATATATATATATATATATATATATATATATATATATATATATATATATATATATATATATATATATATATATATATATATATATATATATATATATATATATTCTGATCCAAGGATTCCAGACACAAGGAATTCAGGCGAGCCCACAGCAGTTGCAGTAAGTTTAGGTCTTTATTTTTCTTGGCAGATAGGACGACGCGTTTCGACCACATCCGTGGTCTTGGTCACATGACCTACATCTCCGAGTGCATACATATATAGGTGCTTAAGTGCATAGTCACAGTCATAGACATAGTAAAAAGGTTTTCTTTGGTTTACAGCTTTGTAAAGAACATTTTAGCTTTAACGGTACAGTACTTTTTTGCCAAAGCGTAGTTAAGTGTTACATCACACATTAAACAATTGTCATGACATTTGACTGTTTAAAAGAAAAGGTGCTGTATATATATATGTACCAGCAAAAAAGTAGCAGAGGGTCAAACAAAAAGAAACTACAAACTAAGTATCTGTGTAGGAGGAAGATGGAGTAAACTCAACTTATCAGCTGAACCTATGAAATCTCACCTAGGGTATTCATTCATTGGGGAAAAGAATTCCCATCAGTTATCGACTTAGACCGCCCTTCATCATCTGGGATCCTTCACTCCATGAAGGCAAGAGTGCATACCCACAGCGTATTGGCAGATGTATAAGCCTAATCTAGCCTGTGGGTCCCAGTGATTAGTGTAATGTGTAGGGGTTATGGGTTTCAACTGAATAGCAGTGCAAAAAATAGTGAAAAAAATAATAAGTGATAAGACATGTGTCTATGAATAAAATTGGATAGTAAAGGGGTGAGAAACTTTAATATGCACCTCTTCACGTCCAAATCTTAAAAGGAGTGTGAAAATAGTAGTGTAAACAGATAACTACTAATAAGTATGTAAGGTCAACATGTTTCTGCAGACAAACGGAGCCAAAAGGTATCCTGCTGCTTCATCAGGACCATTAGCGCTACTGCTATATATAATAGAAAAAGATATCACCTGATTGTGAATTGAATCACCCATCTCCTTACTATATGGCAGGAGAGGACTGCTCCACCTCACCTGGCTACAGCGCAGGTAAATAGAGCACCGCTCTTCCCGTCGGCACTCCAGATGTCCCTCTGGGCTCCCCAAGACAGCCCAGAGGGACGTCTGGAGTACCATTATATATATATATATATATATATATATATATATATATTACCTACTGGCGGTCGCCAGTAGGTATATATAGTTAGGATTTTTTCTCTATGGGATTTTTGAAAATTCTATGTCTAATAACTTTGGCGTTTGTGGACGGAATTGGCTGAAATTTTCAGGAAAATGGAACATTTTGTTTCTGAGCAGCCCCTGATAATTTGGGCGGGGTTCGTCAAGGGGGGGCCGAGAAAAAAGGGGGGTCCCAAAACGCGTTTTTCCCATGTTAATTTCCATAGGGCGGTTGGCCTCACTTTTAGCCCGAACGGCTGAATGGATTTGCATGAAACTTGGCAAAATTGTAGGGACTGTTAGCCCGATGTGCCTTTGCTAGGTCTCAATATATGTGCTCCAGTGGATTTTGATAAATTAACGTTCCAAAAAATATATATATCTGTAACAGCGCTCCGGGTAGCGCTCCGGTTCGCGTACTTGACGCGTAACGGAACTTCGCGAAGCGAAGCTGATTGGCTCTCCGGTGTCTGTCAACATTCTAAACAGTCCGGAGCGTCCGCCATCTTGTCTCTCGGTAGGATCGAGAGACAAGAGGAGGCCAAAACAAAGGGGGAAATGACCATAAGGGGGCATAGTAGATCCTCCCTGACCCCCTAGGTTTGATGTGGAGTCTTTAAAAGGGCCCCGCGGGGCAACAAAAAAAAAAAAATCATTTTTTTTGCGTGGGGAGCGCCCGGTACGCTTTTGTGCAATGGGCGGTGGTAATCTAAATGATGAGGGGGGGGGGGGCAGCGTTCAAAGCACATCAGCGTGCATAAACACGAAAATGTTTTTATCTACCACGTACTTGACTTATCTCTCTGAGATGCATTCCCTTGTGTTTCGGCAATGGTAGTCTGTTCATTACATAGATCGCCCGTGGGCGGTAGTACAGACCGCGCGTAGGAAAGGGTCAAAAGCCAGGGGTATAGGAGTATGTAACAAGCGAGCCATTTAATTGAAAAAACTAAACGTGACAAACGGTTGCAGGATCAGTGAAGGTTGATTTTATAATTGAAAGTATAACAGGATCAGTTACAATAAAATCGTCCATACGCACACCATGGGCGAGTATCATGGGTAACATTACTTCGAAGCTTTATTAATACAATAATCAATAATGAAAAATCGACATCAATAGGGTTGTCTGTATGCCCAGTCAGTACCCTTCCCCGCCCGCCATGTGCACAAAGACCGCATACATCCCCCATAACGTCAAGGCTAAGTAACTAGAACGTCATAAGGAGTTGCAAGTCGCTCCCATACTGGCGCCATTTTGGTCGAGGCCAGGCAGGTTCAGAGTATAGTTCAATGTCTCCAATAAGTAGCGGCAGGACCAGAATCCCTTTCGGCAGTTCAAAAAGTTCGTTAGCGCCAACAGAAAGAACAGGCAGCATGAACCATGACTCAAAGGCGAGGGAGGCAAAATCTTCCCTACCGGGTCACGCTGAGGTCCCACCGGAGCTGATCAAGTTGGCAGTCTACAGTGTCTCTTAGTAATTCGGACAAAAACTGGCGTCAGCATGAGAGCACTGCCATCCTGTGACAATGTTGTGGCCACTTCCGGAGAGCGGGACAGCAGGCGTATCCCTCCGCCAATGCACTGAATCAGCCTCCCTCACGGCACCAGATGTGGATGAGGCGGCGGACACCCGGGGCAGCGGTATATCCATGGGGGATAGTCGAGCAACAGTATCGGTTGCCCCCATCGGAAGCCCGCGGGAGTCGAGGGCCAACGACTCTCGTAGAACCTTTAAAACTGAGAGGACGTCTTCAAGAGTGGGGCTCATGCCCGAGCAGGCAAGCATTCGAGTTCCAGCGTAGTCCAGAGTCGTTCTAGTGGACCAGGCCCAAATCCGGGGAGTCGGCCGCCATTTTGAGCGTTCCGCAGCAACAGCCGCTCTTCACCCCGGCCACCGGAGCGGGTCCCCGGCCATCCAACCGAGTGGGACGCCAATGGCAGTCATGGTGCAGCTGACCGGGGAGTGAAACGCTAAGGGTCGCCCTGCTGCAGCTGACCGCGGGGACGGGCCTTGGCGCGTGGTGTCGCCCCCGGGCTATTTGCACAACGGTCCGCCACCCCTAGGCCGCCACCTATGCTACCTCGACAGGAACAGCGTCATGCATTTGGATCGATGTTGCAGCAGGCTGCCATGTAAATAGTTATTTAATAAAACGTTTTACCCTGTTACTTTGCTGGTGTGTTTTATATATTTATAATATTTGCATAGGGTTTGTCGTTATTTTGGGCGGGGTGGGCGGCGGAGCCGAGCTAACTTCTCTTATTTAGTCAGCACATAAATTTACTTACTGGTGCGCATTATTTTGGGTGTACATTTGGAATATCGGTTGGGGTCGGGTTCGTCGTACTGAAATAACCCTTCAAGTTTCTGGTGTAGGCTACTCTCCCATTCACTAGCTCCAGAGAGAGTCGTTCCTAAGTAAGGAAAGTGCTATATTCTTTTTCGTCCTTCACATGCGGATACCATGTTCGGGCTTATTTTTCTCATTCCATTAACCGTTCGATCAACGCCTCAGTCATACAAAAAGCATTCTTTTATTGACCCAGTCGTGCGCCACACATACGCATTCATACCGTACAAATCAGGGCCCATGTGCACATTCATACCATACAATCTTTCACGCTCCCAGAGATAGCTCGTACATATAATGTACCATCTCACAGAGCTAGCCTATTTTTCCTCGCGTGGAACACGGTGCGGTTTAGGTCTTCTCCATACTTTAGCTGAAATTCCAATGTAACCTGCAGAAAAAGAAAAGAGGGGGGGGGCAGCGTTCAAAGCACATCAGCGTGCATAAACACGAAAATGTTTTTATCTACCACGTACTTGACTTATCTCTCTGAGATGCATTCCCTTGTGTCTCGGCAATGGTAGTCTGTTCATTACATAGATCGCCCGAGGGCGGTAGTACAGACCGCGCGTAGGAAAGGGTCAAAAGCCAGGGGTATAGGAGTATGTAACAAGCGAGCCATTTAATTGAAAAAAATAAACGTGACAAACGGTTGCAGGATCAGTGAAGGTTGATTTTTTATTCGAAAGTATAACAGGATCAGTTACAATAAAATCGTCCATACGCACACCAAGGGCGAGTATCATGGGTAACATTACTTCGAAGCTTTAATAATACAATAATCAATAATGAAAAACCGACATCAATAGGGTTGTCCGTATGCCCAGTCAGTACCCTTCCCCGCCCGCCATGTGCACAAAGACCGCATACATCCCCCATAACGTCAAGGCTAAGTAACTAGAACGTCATAAGGAGTTGCAAGTCGCTCCCATACTGGCGCCATTTTGGTCGAGGCCAGGCAGGTCCTTTCAAGTGATGTGGGACCTGCCTGGCTTGGGGAATCTTTCAAGTGATGTGACTGAGGAGCAAATTGTGGACCTCTTTAAAGACTTCAACCCACTACATGTCAAGAAATGTCAAAGCGGAATGAAATGCTTTGCATTTGTAGACTTCAGTTCGGCGAAGACCCAGCAGAATGTTATAAGTAAATGTCATGGCACGAAGTTCAGTGGGCGGTCTGTCATTGTGAAAGCTTCAATTAAGTTGAATGGCTGCAAGAGCCCCGATTACACCAGCAGCCCTGTTAATATGCCGATCTTGGAAAAAGTTCCTCTGTTGGATTGCAAAGGCTGCAGTGATGGTCTTGGGAAACTGCTTCCGAAAACTCTAAAGGCCACGAAAGCTTGCTATGCTGTTTCTTTGGAAATGCGGTGCTGGGTGATGGAAGTTATTGAAGAGTTGGCAGTGGTGTTTTTTCTAGATTTTGGACGCTCTGCCACAGTCCTGGCTTCGTCATTACGAGCACTTGAAAACAAGACATTCTGGGCAATACCACCCTTGACGCAGCCCTTTATGCTACAAGATGGTGTCTTCCATACAGAAAATATTGTTGGCAGCATTTTGAAAGGAAAGATAAACGGCCGTTCTCCTAGTGAGTCTCACATTCTTACATTTATGAAGAATGTTGAAGAGTAGTATGTTGAAAATCTGAAGCCATCGTTCTACAAACTCTCAACCAGCCTTGGATGGAAAAATCCTGTAGAATGTACAAACTGAAAACCAGTTTTTGTCTGCATAGCATCAGCAGCAACACTTGAGTCAGCTTTGTGTGAAGCCGCCATCTTGATCCAATCAATACCGTCCCCCCGCACACATTCAGGGACCAGGCCGCATTGCGAGGGCACCGCAGGACGTGTCTTCAGGTCAAACGGATTGTGGGTCAAGGTCCAGAATGGAAGAGTCACCAAAAGGCTAAAAGTCCCGCCCTACCCCGGGAGCCGGCCGCCTATGTCGGGGGCGATCTCAGGCCACACCAGGGCAACAAGACTTGGGGAGGGGGCAGGAGCCAAACGCCCCCTCCGAGTCCACGCCACCACACCGCCCCTCGGGGGCCTGGAACAGTCGCCCGGTCCGGACGTGAGCCATGAAGAAGGGCACCAGCCGCCATCTTGATCCAATCAACACCGTCCCCCCGCACACATTCAGGGACCAGGCCGCATTGCGAGGGCACCGCAGGACGTGTCCCCAGGTCAAACGGATTGTGGGACAGGGTCCAGAATGGAAGAGTCACCAAAAGGCTAAAAGTCCCGCCGGACCGCGGGAGCCGGCCGCCTATGCCGGGGGCGATCTCAGGCCACACCAGGGCAACAAGACTTGGGGAGGGGACAGGAGCCAAGCACCCCCTCCGAGTCCGCGCCACCACACCGCCCCTCGGGGGCCTCCGTCAATCGGCTCAGGGAGGCACCGCAGGCAGCAGTTCTTCAGATCAGTGGCTCTCACCGGCAAGGCTCCCCTCCGTCAGCAGCGATCGTTGGCGCTGTGGTTGCGGCCGGAGGCCCCGCCTAGTCAACGCCCCGGCCTCTCCATCTCGTAGGCCGCAGAGTAGTCGGGGCATGCATTACACATCACTAAGATGGCCGGGCCTACGACCCTGGGTTTAAGAGTCTCATGCTCGATCGATTGAGCTGGCCGGATCAGGCAACAAGAAGGTGGGGGGGTGGCGGCATCAGCAAGGCATCCCCCCACACAACTTGCTGGACATCATCTCTGGGTGTATTGGGGACGAGCCTTGGCGCGTGGTGTCGCCCCCGGGCTATTTGCACAACGGTCCTCCACCCCTAGGCCGCTACCTCGCCGGGTGATGGCCTTTGTAGACTTTCTAAAGCCCACATCCTACTAAAAAGTAGCCCAAAGTAGCCCAGCATTGCTACTTTAAGGAAGGAGGGACAGGAACAGCGTCATGCATTTGGATCGATGTTGCAGCAGGCTGCCATGTAAATAGTTATTTAATAAAACGTTTTACCCTGTTACTTTGCTGGTGTGTTGTATATATTTATAATATTTGCATAGGGTTTGTCGTTATTTTGGGCGGGGTGGGCGGCGGAGCCGAGCTGTCTTGCAGACATCATGGCGTCGAGCTCGCTTCCTCTCACTAGTTTCATATTTCTCATGAGGGGTTGTTCCTAATGTTTCTATTTTAGCGAGGTAAAAAAGAGATCCCATCAGTGGCCTACTGATTTTGCTTGATTCCTTTTGTTTTTTCTAACGATTTTTATGTTATAGTTTGCTTGCACGATACAGCGGCTAGTCCGCATTTTATATATATGTCCTTTTTATTAGGGGTGTCCTCCGGTGGAGTCGGATGATCTACCTCTAATAAACGGTCCGGGCTGAACCAACTACCAACAAACGGGGCAGAGATAGGCATGACGGATTACAAAGGGGACAAAAGTCTGCACTACCTATCCTTCACTATCCGCAAAGACTAAACAGAGTATTGCGACTCTGTGCTTATTTGTGAATAGAGAATCACCCAAAGAGAACCAATTCTGAACGATCAATGTTCGGCCAAACAATCAATCAAATGAGGGATAAAAATAGGCACAACGGATTACAACGGGGGCTAAAGCCTGCGTTACCTATCCTTCACTATCTGCAAAGACTAAACAGAGTATTGCGACTCTGTGCTTGTTTGTAAATAGAGAATGAACCAAAGAGAACTAATTCCAAAACAGTAAATGCTTGGATAACAATCAATCAAATGGAGAGGGAAGCAGGCACGACGGATTACAACGGGGGCAAAGGCCTGCGTTACCTACCCTTCACTATCTGCAAAGAGAGAATACTCCTAAAAGAAAAGAGGGGGGGGGCAGCGTTCAAAGCACATCAGCGTGCATAAACACGAAAATGTTTTTACCTACCACGTACTTGACATTTTAAAGCTTTTGATATTTGCTATTAAAAAAACATTGAAATTCACTGAAAAAACCATAGGTTATAGACCATATATAGTTAGGAATTAGCATTTACAAAACCTTATTTTACTCACACAAAACCATTGAAATTCCATATATAGTTAGTTGCACTAACTATATATCGCGCACCCGCAATCCACTGCTGATGATGTCACATATTACATCATTCATGACATGGTCAGTGACATCACTGATGACATCACTGATGACATCTCAAATTACATCACTGATGACATCACTGATGACATCTCATTTGACATCAATGACCACATCACTGATGATATCATTCATGTGACAATACAATGCATCTCCTCACATTTTAATATAACCTCTGTTACACCCAGTGTTAAATACAGAGTATAATTTTTGAAACCATTGACACACCAATACTAGTTACTACATACGCACTCACTGATTCCTACGTCTACACACACATTCACTCATTCACCCATACAATCATTCATACATACAATCACTCATCTTTACAACACTATCATATGCACTCATACACCTATACAGACACTCACACTCTGCCACTCATCCATGGAGTTACTCACACACCTAGTCAGTCCTGTAAAGAATCAATCACACTTCCATTTTCTAATCTATACAGTTAAACATAGAGCACCTTACATTTTCAAACATATACTAACACATACTTACTCTCTTATACAATCATTGATACAAGTACACATTGATCTGCACAGAGTCATACACCAGTCTCCCATACAAATACTTGGACAATCAATCAATAACCCATATAGTTACTCATATAGCTACTGATCAACACATTTATTTATTTATTTTAATTATTTATTTATTTATTGAATTTATATTGCGCTCAGCTACCCGTAATGGGTTTCCCGGCGCCAGGGACAGACTAGAGAAGAGAAACAGGTAATTGCTGAGGAAGGGAAGGAGCAAGAACAGTGACCATACTAAAACAGAAAAGTTTTCAACTTCTTGCGGAAAGCAAAAAGATTGGTCTCTGTTTTTAGCGTTAACGGAAGAGCATTCCACATCTTCGGCCCCAAATGGGCGAATGAGCGACCTCCAATTTTTGCCAATCGGATTCTAGGAATTACAAGGTTGGCTTTATTTGATGACCTGAGAGGACGACTGGGCTGATATGGCTGAACAAGATTGTGCAGGTAAGTGGGGGCAGAACCCTGACGGATCTTAAACAGAAGACACAAGGTTTTAAAAGCTACACGGTCAGGGATTTTTAGCCAGTGAAGGTCACACAGGGCTTGCGTTGCAGACATTCTTCGTGGAACATTGCACAAAAGGCGGGCAGCTGAGTTCTGTACAACCTGGAGTATATTCATTGTGGCTTTATCGGCTCCTAGATAGAGCACATTGCCGTAGTCGATACGGGACATTACAAGGGCCTGAACAACAGTTCTTCGAGTAGACTCAGGCAACATCCATAGGATCTTCTGCAACCAGCGTAAGGTATTAAAGCAGATTGCAGCAACCTTAGTTGCCTGTTGTCGCATCGAGAGTTTCTCGTCGATTAGAAAACCGAGGTTACGAACAACTGGCACGGGGGTAGGCAGTGGACCCATATCACTGGGCCAGTGTCTAGGGCCCCACAGATCTTTATGTTTGCCAAGTATAATAACCTCAGTCTTATCACCGTTGAGCTTTAGCAGATTGACTTGCATCCAGGCCGCAACACGAGAAAGGCCGATTTTAAGGGCAGAGGTGTCCTGAACCCTGCTGCCAGACAAGGAAAACACAATCTGCGTGTCGTCTGCATATAAGTATATGGACAGACCGGCGTCCTCTACGATAGTAGCGAGGGGTCTGATGTAAATATTGAACAACAGAGGGCTCAAAATAGACCCCTGAGGGACGCCGTAAGCAGATGAACAGATCGCCGATTCAGCTTTGTTTGAAAATACCTGAAATGTGCGCTCATTAAGAAATGAGGTCACCCAGGCAAGCGCGGATCCAGCAACACCAAGGGAGTGAAGGGACTCCAATAGAATGGAATGCGACACGGTATCGAAAGCCGCGCTTAAATCCAGAAGGATAAGCGCAAAGGTCTCACCACTATCAATACCATGTCGGAGTCGCTCAGTCACCCCTAGGAGTGCGGATTCGGTGGAATAATTGGCGCGAAAGCCTGATTGGGATGAATGAAGATATCCCGTATTTTCAACAAACTCGTTTAGCTGGATGTTGACATGGCGTTCCAGTATTTTGGAGCAAGCTGGCAGCAAGGATATAGGCCTGAAGTTGGCCAGGTTAGTAATGTCTGCACCAGATTTTTTTAGTAGGGGAACGACCATGGCATGTTTCCAATCCTGTTCAACACGGGATTCACTGAGGGAGATGTTGAGTAACCTCATTAGGAATCTACGTGGTTCAAGGTCAAGTTGTTTCAATATCTTCATAGGGACAGGGTCCCGAGGAGAGCCTGACCTAATGCTTTTTAAGCATGACAGGAAGGACACATCGTCAAATAATTTCCAGTTGTACAGAAACTCAGTGGGAGGGACAGAGGCATTACAGCAAAAGCCAGGTAAGGAAGGGTCAGTAGAAGGTGGAAGGGAGGCTAGGGATTGATGGATGCCCTGAACCTTCGATATAAAAAAGTCCGCAATGGCATTGCAATGTATACCATCTAAAGCCGGCAACGCGGGGACAGTGTCAGCACCTGTAAGTTTCTTGACAGTAGCAAAAAGAGTCCGAGGACAGTTCTGCACTGAAGTGATTGTAGAGGTGATGTTAAGAGCTTTGGCACGTTTACAGTTGGCGTGATAAGCTTTTAGCTCATCCTTGTAAATCACTTTAGAGGGAATGGAATAGAACCTTCTCCACTTCCTCTCCAAGGCTTTACATTTAACACGTTGGATTTTTAACTCATCCGAGTACCAAGGTGCTGGGGGACGCAAGGATCGAAATTTACTGCCAGAACGAGGGGCATGAACAGATACTGCATCTGTTAGCCACCTAGAAATGGGGGCATTCAAATTTTGCTCAGTGTTAATGAGAGAAGGAATTGTCTCAGTCAGATGCAGATTAAAAGCAGCTAAATCAATCCTGTCCCATCGATAGGAAGGTTTTGTTTCCTCTACATAATCACTAGCTATATGGAGACCGGGCGGTAGCACAAAGTGTACAGCATAATGATCGGACCAAACAAGCGGGCGTGCCAAGTGAGTACAGTCAAATGAAAGAGTGGAAATAACTGGGTCCAAAAGATGACCGGCCAGATGAGTAGCTCCAGTATTACAAAGTTTGAGGTTAAAAACCTCAAGATCAAAAAGAAAAGATTTGGTAAGGGAAATGTTGACATCATCTAGATGAATATTTAAATCACCAAGAATGGTGAAATTCTTTGATTTCAAAAGTATTGCTGATAGACAATCAACAAGTAAGGGAATCCAAGAAGCAGCATTCCCCGGTGGCCAATAAATTAACAGGCCAGAAAGCGTCAGTCGGGGATTAATCGTAAGTTTAAACAATGCAGCTTCACTACCTGGAAGATGTAGTGCTTCCAGTTTACATTGGTAGGTGGATTTAAAAATAATAGCAATTCCACCCCCTTTACCTGAGGGTCTATCCTGATGTAGCATAACATAATTTGAGGGAATAGCTGCGGCGATGTCTGGACCCGAACTGGCATGTATCCAGGTCTCGGTCAGGAATAGGACATCAGGAGATTCCTCGGTTATGAAATCGTGGATGTCTAATTTATTCTTGGGAAGCGATCTACAGTTTAAGCTCCAAAAATGGAGCAGAGAGGGAGGAGAAATACCACCCTTCGTAGGCTTCCTTTTCCCCCTACAATGCTTAATGTACTGTTGGGTTTTAGAGAGCTGCATTTTGCCGGTAGTGAAACCACAGCCGGAACATGAAAAGTAATGACACGGCAGAATACAAGGGGCACAAAAAGTAGGGGCAGAGGGTCGCAGTGAGTGGAGTATCGCGGATGAATAACATACGCGACCATCCCGAGATAACATACCTGAAGTCACGTTAGTAAAGGGCAGCCCGTCCTGCAGCCCGTCCTCAGCGCGGACGGGCGCAGACGGGCAGGACTCAGGCACGACTCCGGCTAAGCGAGGGCGACCCATCTGCGCGTCCTGCTGCGCGGTAGAGGAGAGCATTAAATAGGCACTCCAGGCCCAGCGCGATCGCGAGGGCGTTCCAAAATGGCGCCCGTCGATGTGGTGAGGAGCCCAAACTAAGATGGCTCCCAGGCAGGGCAGCCCCCGGGACCCGGACTCACCAAAACGGCGATGTGCTTTCCGTTAAATGCGATAAGAGGGAGGGAGAGATGTAAGACCCAGCCTGATCCCGCCTAAAAGCAGGGGAAGACGAAAATAAAATAAGCAAAGCAAATATCCAATAGGGTAGGTTTAAAATACAAATAGCGCTAGCAGCAGCGCAAGCGCAATGGCAGCAGTACCTGTCAGGGCAGAGATGGTAAAGAAACCGCCTTAAATAGGCACTCCAGGCCCAGCGCGATCGCGAGGGCGTTCCAAAATGGTGCCCGTCGATGTGGTGAGGAGCCCAAACTAAGATGGCTCCCAGGCAGGGCAGCCCCCGGGACCCGGACTCGCCAAAACGGCGATGTGCTTTCCGTTAAATGCGGTAAGAGGGAGGGAGAGATGTAAGACCCAGCCTGATCCCGCCTAAAAGCAGGGGAAGACGAAAATAAAATAAGCAAAGCAAATATCCAATAGGGTAGGTTTAAAATACAAATAGCGCTAGCAGCAGCGCAAGCGCAATGGCAGCAGTACCTGTCAGGGCAGAGATGGTAAAGAAACCGCCTTAAATAGGCACTCCAGGCCCAGCGTGATCGCGAGGGCGTTCCAAAATGGCGCCCGTCGATGTGGTGAGGAGCCCAAACTAAGATGGCTCCCAGGCAGGGCAGCCCCCGGGACCCGGACTCGCCAAAACGGCGATGTGCTTTCCGTTAAATGCGGTAAGAGGGAGGGAGAGATGTAAGACCCAGCCTGATCCCGCCTAAAAGCAGGGGAAGACGAAAATAAAATAAGCAAAGCAAATATCCAATAGGGTAGGTTTAAAATACAAATAGCGCTAGCAGCAGCGCAAGCGCAATGGCAGCAGTACCTGTCAGGTACACATGCAGCAGTTTACAGAACAACAGACATAATGATGCACAAATTAAGACAGTTTAGTCACTAACCCATGCACTCAGTGAGACACATTTAATCACTCGCTCATACATTCAGTCATGCACCTACTAAATCCTTCGTCCAGACACTTATACTTCCACTCATTCTTCAATATGTAAGACATATTTTAACTTTACAGAAACATACAGTCACTGGATGTTGTCATTAGTGATGTCATCAGTGATGTCATTTGAGATGTCATCAGTGATGTCATCAGTGATGTCACTGACCATGTCATGAATGATGTAATATGTGACATCATCAGCAGTGGATTGCGGGTGCGCGATATATAGTTAGTGCAACTAACTATATATGGAATTTCAATGCTTTGTGTGAGTAAAATAAGGTTTTTTAAATGCTAATTCCTAACTATATATGGTCTATAACCTATGGTTTTTTCAGTGAATATATATATATATATATATATATATATATATTCACTGAAAAAACCATAGGTTTCACACCAGTTATAGTTAGGAATTAGCATTTAAAAAACCTATAAAATTCACTGAAAAAACCATAGGTTTCACACCAGTTATAGTTAGCTGGAAATTTTACTGGCATAAAACCAATGAAATTCCCACGTTATAGTTAGTTGGACTCACTATAACTTGCGCGTGCAATGCACTGCTGATGACGTCACATATTACATCACTCATGACATGGTCAGTGACATCACTCATGACATCACTGATGACACCATCCAGTGAATGTGTGTCTTTCTGAAAAATAAATATTAGTGAGTAATGTTTAAATATTTAAATATATGTATTAGTGTTTCACTTTGTGTATAAGTGGCTGCATGGGTTGGAGGGTAGGTACATGTGTATGTATATAGGTTATTAGATGTTTTTCTTAGTATCAGTATGAGTGTTTGTATAGTTTGGTGGAGGTATTACTTAGCACATAGATGCATGAATGACTGACTCTCTCTTTGCATGTGTTTTGAAGACAGCATATGTGCAGGACTGTATGGGTGGATGACTGTGTATATATGTGTATTACTGAGTGAATGAGTGTCTCACTAGTTTCTTTATCAGTAACTACATATGTTTTAATCTAGTGTATGTGAATATTGATGTATATAAGTGAGTATATCTGAGAGTAAGAGATTGTAAGAGTTCCTATTTAAATTAGTATGTGTTTCTATAAGTGATTGTTTAAAAGAGTAAGTATGTGTAAGTTTCCTTAGAAGTAAAGTGGTAGTGTGTGTATAGCTGTATATGCAAATAAATGGATGTTCAATAGTTTATTTGCATGTGTGAGTATGTGTGTGAGTAACTTTTGGATGACTGTCGGTGTGTAACAGGATGTATAGGTGTATCACTACATATGATGAGTGAGTATACATATGAGTGATTATATAGAACTGTTGGTGAATGAGTGGATGTGTATATAGATGGTGGAATTATTGAATTGGTTGTTGTAACTGGTATGGGTATCTGCATTTTTTTGAAAATTTTAGTTTCTATTTTTGAATGTGTGTTTTAAGGGTTACATTACAGTGAAAGGAGGTCTGTCACTCTGTCACAAGGATGGTGTCATCAGTGATCTCATGAGTGATGTCACTGACCATGTCATGAGTGATGTAATATGTGACGTCATCAGCAGTGCATTGCACGCGCAAGTTATAGTGAGTCCAACTAACTATAACGTGTGAATTTAATAGGTTTTTTAAATGCTAATTCCTAACTATAACTGGTGTGAAACCTATGGTTTTTTTCAGTGAATTTCAATGGTTTTTTAATAGCAAATCTCTATAGGTATGAAAAGTAATATTTTTTATAACAAATTTTATATTGTATAATTATGTCTTTTTTTTTTTTTTATTTATTTTTTTTGCCCTGGGGCGCTCCCGGGTCGCGTACCGGTGAACGCACGGATAAGCGCAATGTTACGGCGCGCCCCGGGCGCGTACCGGGGAGCGTCCTGTTAGCGCTATTGCCGCGAACGAAAACAACATTGTGACGTTTCGCGTAGCCGCGTGATGCGTCATATGACGCACTGCGTAAGCGCACCCGGAAGCACGCGAGCGCATACGATCGCGAAACATCCTGACACATTTACGTTACGGGCGCGCCCCGGGGCGCGACTACCGGCGCGCCCCGGGGCGCGTAGCGAAAGCGCGTCGGGTCATGTGATCTGAAAATAACACTTTTCATTGGTGCAGATCAGTTTTGGTTTCCAAATGATGAAAGCCCGGATCATGTGACTTGAAAATAACACTTTTCATTGGTCCTGAACAGTTTTATTTTCCCAATGATGAAAGCCCACCCCTTTTTTCCTTATTCTGACTTTGTCATTTGACTGAGGAAGACCTGTTTCAACAACTGAGAGAAATATTTTGTACTTTAAAATGGCTACAGTAGCAGCAGCAGCTGGAGCATCTGCACCACCACCACCACCACCACCACCAAGAGGACCACCACAAGATTACATTGGTGGTCAAGAAGAGGAGGAGGAGGAAGAGGAAGAGGAGGCGGGGAGAAGATGGCTGCATGAAGACAATACCCCATACCAGCCAAGACCACACATTGTATGGGAGTTTTTTTCTATCCCAGAGGGCAAGAAAAAAGTCAATGCGGCCAAGGTGACTTGCCTAATCTGTGGCATGGAACTTTCAAGGGGCAACCCTAACAAGAAGTATTCTTTTGGTAATAATACCATGATTAGACAAATGACCCGCAAGCATCCGAACAACTATTCTCGTGCAGAGATTAGGGAACTGGCCAGTAACCTCCCCCAATCTTCAAGGACCACCTCCAAAAGAAAGCAACCCACTCAATCGGGACCAGAGACAACGGAGACGATGCCTTGCATTAAAAAACGATTTGAGGATTACCGAATTACATGTATTTATTGTGGTAAGCTCATCTCCTACGGTGAAAAGAGTGTAAAGCTCATCGTCCTTGCTGGTGACCACCACAATTGCCCCAAAAAACCCTAATTTTTTCCGTTTTTTGTTTTTTGCTCCAGTTGAGCCATTTTCAATTCCCTTTTTTTTGTTTCTCCCCATAAAAAATACAAACAAAATATAAAAGTGTTCAGAAAAGCCAAAAAAAGTACAAAATGTTCAAAAATTTTAAAAAAAATATAAAACAACAAAAAGAAGAAAAAAACCAGTTCTTTTTAGAACTACCTTTAATTTATAAAAATAAACCTATATTTTTAAAGAATCTCTGTTAATTTTTTTTCCTTAGGGTACGCATACCGGGGCGCGCCCCGTAAAAAGAGAAAAAAAAAATTAATGAAGGAGTTAGCATGAGGGAAGAACACAAAAAGAGTAATGTTAAGAGAAAGAGAGCTACAGGGAGAAACACAGAGGGATTGTTTATTACATAGTAAAAAACAGAGAAGGTGTAATAGGGTGAAAGTGAGAAAAGTAAAATGACTATAGGAGCGAAAGAAAGGAAGAGAGAGGAAGAAGACTAAAGTAGAGATAGTGGGAGAATGTGAGTGGGTGTTGAAAGAAAAAGAAAGGACAGTAAACATTGGAGAATTAAGGGTAGTGGCGGAACCGGGATAAATGAAGAACGGTGAAGGACGGTGAGAAAAGACCAGTTAGTGTAAGTAAAGAGGGGTGCAAGAGGGTGAAAAATTGAATTAGGCTAAGACATGGCGCGTGACAAAGAGAAAGGTCAAAGAGAGTAAAGGAAACAGTGCCTGAATGGGTTTGAGTGAAACAGCACAGAAAGGTAAGTAATGCAGTGTGTGTGACTTATAGGGAGTCAGTGGGTGTAGGTCGGGGTGTGGGTGTGTAAGGTGTGTCTGTGGGTGTGGGTGTGTGGGGTGTTTCGGTGTGGGTGGAGGTGAGGGTGTGTGAAATATGTGTGAGGGGTGTATGGGTGTGGGGTGTATATGTGTGGGATGTATGTGTGTGTGTGTGTGTGAGGAGTGTGTGTGGGGGGATTTTTGGTGTTTATGAGGTGTGTGTGTGGTGTGTGTTTGTGGGGTGTATGTTAGAGGTGTGTGTATGTGTTGGGAGGGGGATGAGGTGTGTGTGTAGGAGTAAGGTAAATAATTTAAAAAAACAGAATGAGTGAAGAAGCAAAGGAAGGTAAGTGAAGTAAAGAATAGGGACTGAAAGAAGTTGAATATGAGAGGGGAAATAGGGAAATTGGAGTAAACATGGAGAATAAGAATAAGTGAGGGAAGCAGAGTAAAGAAACAGGAGTGAGGTTGGTTGAGAAAATATTAGTGAGCTTAAAGCAAAGGGTGATGACAAACTACATTTTTTTAGTCACACTTACCATATAATAAATGTAACTTTAATTACATTTTTTTACTACACTTTGTATCTGTGAAAGAGAGAAGAAAAAATAAGTTATAATTAGTAAAATATGTATTTTAAATTAAAAGATACAAATGAAGAGGTTAAAAAGCATAACAGTGTATTTAGAAATAAAGTAAGAGTGAAGGACATAGAAAGGGAAATAAAGTAAGGTAGAAGGACAAAAAGAGATAAAAAAAATAGAAGGAGAGCAAATTAGTAAGAGTAAGGCATATAGATTCACTGACAGAGAGGAAGAGAAGAACAGAGAAATGAACTGTAGGTAAGAAAGATACTAAAACAATGTGAGTTAGCAAAACTAAGTCAGGAAACAGTAGTAAGTAAAAAGATAATGACAGAGACGGAAAAGAATCTAATTAAGGATGCATTTAGAAGAATGAGAAAAAGAAGATAACTGAGAGTAAGCGAAGAACAGTCATAGAGTGAAGGGATGAAGGGAGAGAGGATAATATACAATGATTGAGGGAAATGGAGTGAGGAAGTTAGTAGACAGACACACTAAGAGAAAATCTGAGTGAGGTGGAGTACAATGAGTAAGCAAAGGAAATGAGTAGGGAAGCAAAAAAAGGAAACAGAGGACAAGACGACTAAAACAGTGGTACTGAGAGAAAATAATTTGGTGATGAAAGTAAAGAGAAGGACATTGAAAGAAAGGAAATGAGGGATAGTAATGGAACCAGACTAAAAGAAATGGGATGAAGAACAATGAGAGAGGAGCAGTGAAGTTGTTATAAAAGAAATGATAGAAGGTAGATAAACACAAGTGAACATAACACATGGAGAGTGAGGCACTGAGGACATAGAGGTAGTGAACGAAAAATAGAGAGAAGAGGTCAAAAGAAAGGAGCAAACAAAGATAAGCGAGGGAGAGTGAGTGATTTATAGTGATAGAGTGCGACAATACTGCTGAGTGAGTAAAGAGGAATTACTAAAAGAGCAAAGGAGGAAAATACGGAAAAGGGAAGTAAAGCAGAGAGAGTGAAACCTGAAAAGTTATGCAAGGGAGAGAGGGAATGCAGACAGTTGAAATGAGAATGAGGGGTTGTGAAAGAAGTTGAGTAAAGGAACGGGGGTTACAGAGAGTGAGAGAAAGACATTATAAGTGAGTAAAAAGAGCTGAAATAGGATAGAAAAAGGAAAGTGAGTGTCAGAGAATGGGAATACAATTTAATTTACACAATCCAAAGTATAGAATAACTTGTACAACATGTTACATAGTTTATTTTTGCTGTTCTCAGAATATATTGAATTTCACTTAAAACAGTGAGTTCAAATTACTCATCATATGACAGCGGGAATAAAAAAACACAATCTAAAAGATTGTGTTTTAAAAAAAAACTTAGATACTGACAAATGACAAATGTACACTAATCTTTGATTCACTTACTTTTCCTTTAGGCCAAATAGTATATCATGAAGGTCCTTTTCTCGTTGGAAAGTACTCTGCTGTTAACTACAAAATCCATTTCATCGACTTTCTAGAAGAAAAGCTCCAAGAACATCTGAAATATTTTCATTATTTTCATATACTCCTTTTTTCAGTCATGACTCTTTACTCATTCCTTCACCATTCCTTAAGGCCAAATAGTGTCAGATGTATCAGTATATTTTCAAATTACTTAAAACAAACTCTAAAATTACCGTTTTTCCGACGTTCTGAAAGAAAGACTCAAAAAACATTTTCACAATATTTAAATTTTTTGTAATTTTATCTCTGACTCACTCATGTTCATCATTTCCTATAATACTGATATCACTTACTATGAGATCCACTTACAGCACCTATATGACAACTCAATTTTTTATATTATCTTGATCACTTTTACTCAGAATATAATTTTAAACAGCAAACTAACCTTTATTAACTGCTCCCGTCTTCATAGGCCAATTACCTTTACTTCATTTTTGGTTGTAAAAACACTAGATATGAATTTTTTAAGTCAAAAGGCAAACGTTGTTTTTAAGTCAAATGAGTGTCATTACAAAGGGTCCAACCTTTACAACTTTTTAAATAGCATGTGTAATGCCATGATGTTGTTGAAGGACCGTCATGATAAATAATAGCTATAGTTGCAAACGTTCTTCCTGAAATTGATAACTGAGAAGCCACAAATTTTTTTATAGAAGTTGTCAATTTCGTTCCATCAGGTCTATATCGTTGGAACATTAAAATGACATAGTTACCAAACCTTTGTAGAAATAATGTGGACAGCATTGCAGACTTACATTGGGTACACACCATATTGTGATCAGCTGCTTTAAAGAGATTATTAAAAGGCACTGATTTGCAGTCTGGTAAACTCAAATATATAAATCTTTCAGTGTCTATTCTAGTACTACTTGAAGAAGTACAGTTATCACAGTCATGCTGCCATTGATAAGAAAGGTTAAAAAGATTTTTTATATCTACTCCTTCATCTTCCAATACATCAAACATATACATTAACAATTCCTGACAATCCTGCTGAATTATCTGTGAAAATTGATTTTGACCAGAACATATGTCTAGAAGATTTCTAATTTCTGAAACACTTTCTATTTTTGCTCTATCACTGCTACATTTCTGAAACACAGAATTCAATAAACAGCAGAATGTTTGATCCCGATTTTCAACAATCTGTTCTTGTAAATTTTGAAGATAAAAAACAACATTAACTACTACATTAGCATAGCAGTTGACACCAGAACTGTTTTCAAACTGAAATCCAACAACATCTTCAACAGAATACTTTTTCTTTCTCCTTACAATTACAGTTTCATCTACTTTTTGTCTTTTTGCTAGTACCTCACTGCGATTATTCTCATTTCTTCTTTTTCGGCCTACCACACGTTTTTCAAACAGAGGATATTGAGGCTAATGTGGAGCATACTCTCTTCTTAACCTATTGTATTCTTTAACACAATCTAGATCAGCACAAATCTTTGTTTCATCACACTCAATCAAGTACAATCCTGATAAAGTTCTGACTCGTGATAATGCCACATATGCCATACCCTTTTTAAACACAGAACTTCCAATGTTCACCAAAGCACTATCTACACTTAAACCTTGAGATTTATGAATTGTCACTGCATATGCCAAACAAACAGGAAACTGTTTTCGGCGAACATATAAGTCTTTCACAAGCAAAAATCTAGCTGAACAACGACAACTTTGTTCTATTTCGTCAATGCCATCAAATGTAATTTTTAAAATTTCAATTCCATCTCTATTTTTGTAATTCACAAAACCAACAACATGACCCATTGCTCCATTTACCAGACCTCTTTCAACATTTAAATTCCTTCTCAAAATGATACGACAATTTAAACACACATTCAGAGTCTTTTCAAAAACAGCAGTGTTAGATATAGTCTTTTCTAATGAATCCAATTTTGATTTCAAATTTTCAGACAAAATAATTGTTGCTCTCATATGCTCTATTTTATCTATAGCTTCCAGTTTCACTATCGCTTCATTTTCTAACTTTAACATTTTGTTTTTGAACATGGAACATTCTTTCAGAGTAGGCATCAAACATATGCCAGATTTCTTCTCGTTAATTTTCTTAAAAATATTCTCTGGAAGAATGTTTTCATTTGGGTACAAATTTGAAATTAATCGTCCATGTAAAGCTTCTTTCCCATGCTGACTTATTATTCCGATTCTTACATCTTGTAGAATATTTTTATAATCTTCATCCTTTGCCTGCCGCATATTTTGGAGTAGTTCTGCATATTTGAAATTTAACCATATATTAACGTTCCCAATGCTTCCTAGGAACTTCCTGGTATCTTCATGCATGACCATTTTAAACACTGGTTGACCTTTCACTGGAGTCAACTGCAGTAGATCTCCAAAAACAATAATGTGTTTTCCTCCAAATAAGACATCATAGTCTGTTCTAAGAATTTCTTGCATTCTCAAATGCACAAAAGCAAGCATTAGATTTGAGACCATGCTTACTTCATCAATGATAAGAAGTTTCATTTTCTTCAGGACTCTGGAAACTTCAGAACACGCATCTCCAGATAGCTTGTGGTAGTGCAATTTGTTATCATGCTCCACTGGCAGCATCAGTAAACGATGTAAAGTAATCCCTTTAATATCATGTGCTGCCAGCTCAGATGGAGCTGTAACAACACAAGACAGCGGTGATTCAGTCCTTTTCTGCAGATAAGTTGCAATTGCTTTAATCAGAAAACTTTTTCCAGTTCCCGCTTCTCCACTCACATACAGTCGGACAGGCTTAAATGATGTACATGGGCACTCTTTCTTCTCATGACTCAATCCATGTTCAACCTGTTCTGTGACTTCGTCATATATCTGTTTCTGCTCAAGGTTTAATTGTTTCACCAAATCTTCTAAATTAATTACATCCTCTTGAGCGTGCTCCATAGCTCTTTCCACCTCATCCATGGCAGTGGCAGAGTTCATTTTGGATAATTGTTCCTCCTAGTGGACCCTGACTCAATGAAGCAGAACTCTGACTGTCTTGAGAACTGTCTCTCGCATTCTCTGCAGCAATTGTTGCTTCTTGCTCTATTTCTTCATTCAACATTTCCAGATAATTTGGAAAAACAGGACATTCTATGGTATCCTTCGTTGAATTAAAAGAGTCTTCATAACAGAGAAAATCTCCAAGTAGTTCCTCTTCTGTACGCCATGGTTTAAAGAGTTGCAAAAGAGCCAAATAGTAAAATTCTCTTTTGTCTGGATTTTAACAGCTCAATTTTCGATGATTAATCAAATGACCTTTTCTCTGTTTCACTAGACATCCTTCACATCCAATGACAGCATATATTCCATTATTGATATCTTCTCTGATGTTCCTCTTATAAATATAGCTTTCAAGAACTTCATAGAGACAAGCGTTCTCAAGGTGAGGACTTCTATTTGGATAGTATGTATCAAACATGTTTGTCTTCAAAATATCTGTACTTTCTGGTTCTTTCTCCGCCAAATACTCTATCTCTTGTACAGATTTCAAAACTCGGTTTCGTGTTGCAGCAAGACCTAGACTTATCCAAATGATGGTTCTAGATTTGGCATAGAGACTTGCTGATGACAATCGATCAGAACATTCATATGCTCAAATTTCTTGATGCGACAACATCTTCAGACTGTAAATGTATAATTTCTTGCTTAGACTCTTTTCATGTGAAATGTCCTCCCATATTTCCTTCAGTTCTGTCTTTTCTTTTTTTGTGATGTAAGACGTCACATATCGAGCCACAGCAATAGAGTTGTCAGCAACGAATTGAATATCCATGTTAGCATTCCACATGGACAAAATCACTGGGTTGTAGTCGTTGATGTACTTGGATTCTTCGTTTCTTTTTAAATTGTATGTATTTTTGGGTGATTTCCTCGTCACAGTATGTCGTAGAGAAGACATCAAGTTATTGACTCTTCCTTTAGAAATCACTGGTCGTTTAAAGCCGAAACGACATTTTGTGTAGAACTTGTCCTTGTTTCTGAATTTTCGATGACAGTACTTTCCACAACGATGGGATTGAAAGAGTAAAACTTGTTGCCTTAAACTGTTTTCTTCGGTAGTTTTCGGAACAGCACATGTTGAATACTCTTCAATGAAGCTCATCACTGTCTCATCCGAATCTGTTCCAAATTTGGGTGCATCTTTAATCCACAACAACATATGTATATGAGGAGCACCTCTCGCTTGATACTCCTTTCTCCAAAAGAAGTCCAAAACCTCTCCAAGGGGAGGATTTTTTTTGTTGGTAATAAAAGACATCATAGCTTCAAATCTATGATTAAAATATCTGCATACATTCACTGGATCCAAAGAACACAGTTCTCCAGGTGTTTTGAATTCTATATTTTGTATATTTGCATTTGCCTCTCGTAGAAATTGAAGTAAGTCGTCCCATGCATACTCTGCACAGCTAAGAGTGAGGAACCATGTAGGAGTTCCTAAGTTTCTTAGCATACATATCAATTCCCCATGACGACGGTACCAATACTCGTTTGTACCACGCTGACATGCCATGAGATTGATTAAATGAGATTCCAAAATATTATCTTGCAGATTCACTTTCTCCATAAAGTCCCTCGCCGAAACATTTTGCAGATGTGCTCCACTTTTCAGTATATGGTTTACTGCATAAAAAGCCCAGACAAGTCACTTTCATACAGTAGATGAAACAAATAGGGAATGCATTGACGAAACCTTGGATCTTCAGCATAGAATCTTACAGTTCGATATTCAGATGCAGGAATTTGAAGAGGTCGATCGTCATATCGTCCACCTCGACCTGTTGGAAATAAATGTGGAAAACAACGAGCTTCCAAACTTTCTTCCCATACACTAATGGGACTTCCTTTTGCTGCTTTCATTTGAAACAAGTCAATTGCATTCCCCATCACTTCTTTGGAATGCAAAGGATGAACAGTATAATGTTCATATATTTCTTCACTTCTAGAAACATCAACTTTTTCAATTTGGCCAGCTGAACAATCACTGTCTTCATATGCAGCTGTTTCCTCTGCTTCAACACATACATGTTTGTAGTACTCATTGTTTTTGACCAAATACAACGTTGCCTTTTTGACTTTCCTAACATCCACTAAATCTTGCCAGATTTTCTTACTCTTTGTCGGAACCCCATTAACTAGAATAACCAGAGGTTCCTCTTCCACTTTCTCTACACCAATGGTATGAATATTTTTCTTGAAATCTAGAGGCAAATAAACAACTCTTCCCTTTAATCCTCTCTGTAAATCTGAAGGAGGCAATTTCCCTATCTTAGACTCCATGCGAACAATAGCTTGAAAAGGATGGACACATTGAATCAAAATAGACTCATATGTATTTAAATCCATCAATTCAGGAGGAATGTCTACCAACTCCAGATTATTATGAACAGCTCTAGCAGGCATTCTGTTTTGGATTTAATTTATCATAACAATATTTACAAATACGCTGCTCATAACTCAAATCAAAACAATTCTCCACCCACAAATAAGTTGCAAAATCCTTCCACTCATAATTATTTATCTTTTCACTTTTTACGTATAAATCAACTAATCTAGTTTGATGCTTATAATGAGTTCGTCGACAACACACACAAGTAAAATTCGGCCTTTCACTGGATTTCACCTTTCCTGGTCAAACTTTTCTGTACTTGAAATCTGTACATTGTCTTCCACATTACCTTGAATTTCTGTGTCAATTTCTACACTGTCCTCTTTTTCACCAAAATAAGAAATCCCAATTTCTTCACAAATCTTCTTCACATCTAATTCAGTTCCATGCAAAAGAGCACTGTTTAATTGTTTAAGCTTAAGTGCTGGACTTTTTGCATAATACAACATTCTCACTAATTTCCTCATTTTGGTATGATGCACTGCTAACATCCTAAAATGATGAAAAACACTCTGACAGACTTTTCGAGAAAGACAAGCCAGTGAATGGCCTTGCAAACCTGTGTTTTCTCTCAATCTACAAGGATCTAAGTCTTGCAACAACTTCATTTTTTGTTTTAGACTTTTCTTACTATATGTACGTAAGAAATTACAAAACAAATCAATTGATTCCTGTCGCACAGTACAAATACTACTACACTTCCAAGTGTACACTGGACCCTTAGTACGTCTCCCTAAAACTTGATCAGTTAACACCTCTTTTGGTTCTCTAGGCACAAGTTTCTCTTTTTCAATCGGACAACCGTCTTTCACCTCATATGCTCGACCACTGGTGTCAACTGCATGCACTAAATCATTCTCCTGGAAGTAACTCTCCTCATTAAAAAATGGCTCACAACTTGAACTGTGCATCCATTCTCCTGAAAAAACTTTACAAAAATTAGTCCGATTAATTACTCTTTTCCATCTACTGTTTGATTTAAAAACATCAATTGTCTTGTTAAGTGTCCTAATTCTATTGATTATTAAAATAAATAATTTTTTCTTAACTTCAAAAGCCTGATCAACAATCTTCTCTACATTCTTCTTTTTCTTATAAAAAGCAGCTCTTTCCTTATGTTTTGTAACAAATTTAAAACCACCCTATTGCGAAACATTCGTTACGAATGTCTCTAAACTGATTCTGCCTTCTATTCCGATACATATTATTCTCTCCTGCTCCAGTAGTAAGATTTTTTGATGGCCTCTCCTTCCTTTTCAAATTTACTCTCTCCTTTTTTTTTTTCTACCTGCTGTCCCACATTTTTTTTGGATCTACATATGTTCCGTAAGAAAGACTTACAGCCTGATTCATGTACGGGCCGTTTTGCGTGGCCCTAATAGCGAATCATAGCGACTCGCTATTGAGGACACGCAAAACGGCATTCATGTAGGAATTGCTAAATCAATAGCGATTCCTACATGTTCTCTATTTGCGAGTAGCAATTTGCTACTCGCAAAAAAAGGAATAACTCCCCATTCATTCCTATGGGCCAAAAGGCCCATAGGAATGAATGGGGAGTATCCCTTATTTGCGAGTAGCAATTTGCTACTCGCAAATCAGATAGCGATTTTAAGGGTGCCAGGGGTGTCCAAAGGACACCCTGTAGCACCCCTAAAATGCACATTTGAACAGGTGTTGCGCACACACATGTCCAAAGGACATGTGTGTGTGCAACATGCAACTTAGAAAAATGCTTTTAAAAGCATTTTTCTATGTTTTTGCTATTTACCGAGAGGTCTGACCTCTCGGTAAATAGCGGCCCAATTTTGCTAAATCGCAATTTTTGCAAGTGTCATGAATAGCATTTAAGGAATCTCTAATAGAGATTCCTTAAATGCTAATCCTCGCATATTTGCTAATTCCTCATTAGCGATTTTTGCATTTGGGATTGTGAATCCCAAATGCCAAAATTGCACTCGCAAAAGGCAAGATTCTGAGAATCTTGCCCTTTGCGAGTGCAATTTTGCTTCATGAATCAGGCTGTTAGTTATCTTACCAGGAGCTTCTTTCCTGTTTTTTGAAGTCTTTGTTGTAAAGGAGTGCTGTAATTCTGATGCTGTTTTTGATTTTGTCCGCGTATCATCTTTCCTTCTTTGCCTTGAGGGCATCTTTCCTTACTCTTGAAATCTTGATTTTAATCTGTGTTAAAGAAAAAAATAGCACATTATAGACCACTATTACCAAACAACAAAGCAATGACAAAAAACAAACGGTCTATTCAGGGTTACAGATCAGGTGAGGATTCTCCAGGGGTGCAGAAGAGGTGAGACCTGTATTGAAGAGTGTAGTGGAAGAGAGGTATATCCACAGGTACAAAGAAAGTGAGACCTGTGCCTAAGAGTGCAGTGGGAGATAGGCTTCATGAAGTCTAGTCCACTGCACTGTTACACACAGACTTCACCATCTATGCTTCCCAGGAAAGGCCTCTCTCTCACTACAGTCTTGAACATAGGCCTCATCTCCTCTGTACCTCTGGACATATATGTATTTAATCATGCAGACACAATTTATTCCTTCTAAAAAAACTAAAAGTCATTCATTTTCACCAAAATCGTTTTTTAAATAACATTTTAGACACACAGTGCAGGCCCTATGTACAAGCATTCAGTGTCCATGACTACAGTGGATAGGACTAACCTCCTCTAACCCTTGGACAAGCCTTACCTCATCTCTGTCCTCTAAACAGGCGTCAATGTATTGAGTATAATTGATGGTAACTGGGTGCAGATGAGGTGACGCATGTCTAAGGTTCTAAATAATTCAGAAAAGGGGGTGGTGATGGACAGAGCATCTGAGTTACACAGAACACTCATACCCAGTCAAAAGATCAGGGCTTGATCCATCACCGTTTTTTAGCTCACTGCACCATCCCAGCTCAGAACCTGGCTATATGCAAATTAGTCTGACCCTGGCCCAGTGCATCATGGGAACAGGGCAGACCAAACTACCAAGCCAATTCTTTACTGGAAAGCACCATCAGGATTCAAGCAAGCCGGGCCGAAGATGGCTGTAATGCCAGAAACCGGTCCCCGGAAGCTTGTTTCCTTTCCAGTAAAGAATTGGCTTGGTAGTTTGGTCTGCCCTGTTCCCATGATGCACTGGGCCAGGGTCAGACTAATTTGCATGTAGCCAGGTTCTGAACTGGGATGGTGCAGTGAGCTAAAAAACGGTGATGGATCAAGCCCTGATCTTTTGACTGGGTAGGAGTGTTCTGCTTAATTCAGATACTCTGTCCATCACCACCCCCTTTTGAATCGTTTTGGTCACCACAAGTGTGGAAGGGTATGCTCAGATGTGAGTCCCTTGCTCACTGCACCATCAAGATTCAAGCAAGCCGGGCCGAAGACGGCTGTAATGCCAGAAACCGGTTCCCGGAAGCTTGTTTCCTTTCAAGTAAAGAATTGGCTTGGTAGTTTGGTCTGCCCTGTTCCCATGATGCACTGGGCAAGGGTCAGACTAATTTGCATGTAGCCAGGTTCTGAACTGGGATGGTGCAGTGAGCTAAAAAACGGTGATGGATCAAGCCCTGATCTTTTGACTGGGTAGCAGTGTTCTGCTTAATTCAGATACTCTGTCCATCACCACCCCCTTTTGAATCGTTTTGGCCACCACAAGTGTGGAAGGGTATGCTCAGATGTGAGTCCCTTGCTCACTGCACCATCAGGATTCAAGCAAGCCGGGCCGAAGACGGCTGTAATGCCAGAAACCGGTCCCCGGAAGCTTGTTTCCGTTCCAGTAAAGAATTGGCTTGGTAGTTTGGTCTGCCCTGTTCCCATGATGCACTGGGCCAGGGTCAGACTAATTTGCATGTAGCCAGGTTCTGAACTGGGATGGTGCAGTGAGCTAAAAAACGTGATGGATCAAGCCCTGATCTTTTGACTGGGTAGGAGTGTTCTGCTTAATTCAGATACTCTGTCCATCACCACCCCCTTTTGAACGTTTTGGCCACCACAAGTGTGGAAGGGTATGCTGAGATGCGAGTCCCTTGCTCACTGCACCATCAGGATTCAAGCAAGCCGGGCCGAAGATGGCTGTAATGCCAGAAACCGGTCCCCGGAAGCTTGTTTCCTTTCCAGTAAAGAATTGGCTTGGTAGTTTGGTCTGCCCTGTTCCCATGATGCACTGGGCCAGGGTCAGACTAATTTGCATGTAGCCAGGTTCTGAACTGGGATGGTGCAGTGAGCTAAAAAACGGTGATGGATCAAGCCCTGATCTTTTGACTGGGTAGGAGTGTTCTGCTTAATTCAGATACTCTGTCCATCACCACCCCCTTTTGAATCGTTTTGGCCACCAAAAGTGTGGAAGGGTATGCTCAGATGTGAGTCCCTTGCTCACTGCACCATCAGGATTCAAGCAAGCCGGGCCGAAGACGGCTGTAATGCCAGAAAGCGGTCCCCGGAAGCTTGTTTCCTTTCCAGTAAAGAATTGGCTTGGTAGTTTGGTCTGCCCTGTTCCCATGATGCACTGGGCCAGGGTCAGACTAATTTGCATGTAGCCAGGTTCTGAACTGGGATGGTGCAGTGAGCTAAAAAATGATGATGGATCAAGCCCTGATCTTTTGACTGGGTAGGAGTGTTCTGCTTAATTCAAATACTCTGTCCATCACCACCCCCTTTTGAATCGTTTTGGCCAGCACAAGTGTGGAAGGGTATGCTCAGATGTGAGTCCCTTGCTCACTGCACCATCAGGATTCAAGCAAGCCGGGCCGAAGACGTCTGTATACCAGAAACTTCTCCCCGGAAGCTTGTTTCCTTTCCAGTAAAGAATTGGCTTGGTAGTTTGGTCTGCCCTGTTCCCATGATGCACTGGGCCAGGGTCAGACTAATTTGCATGTAGCCAGGTTCTGAACTGGGATGGTGCAGTGAGCTAAAAAACGGTGATGGATCAAGCCCTGATCTTTTGACTGGGTGGGAGTGTTCTGCTTAATTCAGATACTCTGTCCATCACCACCCCCTTTTGAATCGTTAAGGTTCTAAATAAGCTGAGACCTGTCTAAGCATGCAGATTAGTTGAAGTCTATTGAGGGTTGCAGATGAGGTGAGGATTGTCTAGGGGTGCAGAAGAGGTATGGCCTGTATTGAAGAGTGTACTGGAAGAGAGGTCTGTCCACGTCTGCAAAGAAGATGAGACCTGTGTCTAAGAGCGCAGTGGAGGATAGGCTTCATGAAGCCTAGTCCACTGCACTCTTAGACACAGGCCTCACCACCTACGCTCTCCAAGAAAGGCCTCTCTCCTACTACAGTCTTGAACACAGGCCTCACCTCCTCTGTCCCTCTGGACATGCCTCACCTCATCTGCACAATCTACTTCCTAATCTGAGGTAACACTGGTGACATGATTGTGAAAGCTTAAATTTGTTTTATGTAATCATGCACACACTATTTATTCCTTCTTAAAAATGTAAAAGCCATTGGTTTGCACTAAAATCGTTTTTCAATTACCATTTTAGGAACAAGACACAAGTCCTATGTACAAGCATTCATTTTTACTACTGAAAGCCATTAATTTGCCCTAAAATCGTTTTTTAATTTATATTTTATGAACAGAGCAAATGTGAAAGTCCTTGATTTGCGCCAAAAATGTTTTAGTAGTGTAATGAAAAGCTTATACATATGACCTTTTCTCTGTTTTTCAAATGTTATTCTAAAAAAAGATTCTGAGGCCTAAGCAGGAGTGCAGATGAGATGAAGCCTGTCCAGGGGAGCACAAAAGGTGAGGCTTGTGTCCAAGAGTGCAGTGGACAGGACTAAACTGGAGTAGTGTGCAAAAAAAGATGAACCTCATTTATGAGGCCCTGTGTCAGTTTTGCACTGCTGATGCGTCACTTTTTGTGACACATCGGCGGCATAAAACATGTGCCTTTTTGCGCCATATTTAAAAAGTGACGCATGTAGGTAGATGCGTCACTTTTTAAACCTCTGCGCCACATTATACCTCTGTCAGGTGTAATGTACACAGAGGGGGCATTCCCCTGCAAAAAGTCTCGTAATAGTGACGCAGTGAAATCTATGAGATTTCACTGCGTCACTTTTAGAACACTGTTACGTCAAAATCGTGCACCTGCCTCACAGCAGGCGTAAGACTGAGGCAAACGCTTTCACATGTGGCTTTCCCCATGTGAAAGGATGCATTGCTGGAGTTGCGTCATTTTTGTGACACACTCCAGCAATTCGTCACTTTTGCGCTTACAGATACATCAGAAATACTGGCTTATCTGTAAGTCCTAGAAACATGATGCGTCATACATTAAATATAATGCATCATTGGTGTCACAAGGAGTGCACAGTGAAAAGTGACGCATGTCTGTTTTTATAAATAAGGCTCTCAGTGTGCTTCCTAATCTGAGGTAACACAGGTGACATGATTGTGAAAGCTTCAAATTATTTTATGTAATCATGCATTGCACACACTATTTATTCTTTCTCAAAAATGTAAAAGCTATTAATTTGCCCCAAAATCGATTTTTCAATAACATTTTAGAAACACAGTGCAGGTCCTATGTACAAGCATTCCATTTCAGTACTGAAAAGTCACTATTTTACAAAATACATTTCCTATCTCTTGCAAACATTCCTACCAAGCATTACCCAAAAAATGAAACAAACCAACAGCAAAGAAACTCAGTCTGCTTCCTAATCTGAGGTAACACAGGTGACATGATTAAGAAAGGTTCAAATGGGGAGGAGCTACGCTAGCAACCAAGATGGCCGCATAAGCTCCCGGCTCCGTCGACCTCCGTCGCTGGCGGATCTATCCTGAACTTAATACTGACCTCCCGCCAGACTCCTGTGTGTCTGAATCGTCTCTGAGTCCAGGGGCGCAATCCCGGAGTCTTTATCACCTTTTTTGACGAAGCTACACCGTCTGTCATTTTCGGGCCTCCTCCAGACTATAAGCCGGGGCCTCAAGTACTGACCCAGCCGGGTTTCAGTTGAACAACATCGGCCGTGGGTACCTGGCAGGGTCCGGTCTCATCGGAGTGAAACGAATTCTCGATCCTGGTGGTGGTCTCGGGTCCCTGCGTATGTTAGCCAGACGGTCACGAGACGTGGATGCCACGGTGAGTGGGGGTCCGATTCCTGGGACCCTGCTGCGGCCCTTGGGGTCCGCGGGGGGGGGGCCCGCTCTCGGCAGCGGTGTAAAAAGCGCAAAGCCTGAAAGTCGCCAGTCGCCTTCGCCCACCCCACTCCAGTTGGTTTCCCCGGAGTAGCCGGCCTCCGGGGTTGATAACCTGCTTTGTCATCGATTAAGCGGAGATGGATTGGACGAAGTGTGGACCGACACTGGGGACTGTAATGGCCGCCATCGGGGCTCTTCACTGGAAAATGGAGGCTGCTCTCCACAACTT
Source organism: Lissotriton helveticus (assembly GCF_964261635.1). NCBI lineage: Eukaryota > Metazoa > Chordata > Amphibia > Caudata > Salamandridae > Lissotriton > Lissotriton helveticus. Next base: position 158,210,227 of record NC_136073.1, on the reverse strand, counting down.
GACTGTACGCATCGAGACTATTTGTTCGAGACCGGACCCTAGCCCAGAGTCAGACCCGCAACTTATGGTGACCCCCGCGAAGCTTGATTTTATCCGAGAGGAGAACCCCGAGCATCATTATAATCTGATGCCAATTGTGTCTGCGCAACTACAGCAGCCCGCGACTGGAGCCCCTGACCAGCCAGTAAGCTCAGCAAAGTCATCGCCCGCACAGGACTTATTTCTTTCTTCGTTTCTGGAGACCTCCATCGAAATTCTTTGGATTGACTTTCGTGTTTCTGATAGACTTCGAGACTTGACTCTTCTGACCCTTTCGTGCTATATTGATCCCCTCCCTTTTCTACAACGTTTTGACTATTTTGCTGTTATGCAGGTCCTTTCGAAAGAGGTTTGTGTGATGGAACGTAGAGGCCAGGGCTGAACTTGCCTGTTCTGATTCTGTGCGGGGACTTCTTTTGACACTGCTGGGTGGCATCGGTGGGAGTGAGGGCCAGATGGGACTCTGCTCTTTTTGGGTTTGGTGTACTGACTGTGTTCGACAATGGGATTTGTTGCCTCTGTGGTGTCTGGGGCTGGGCGGGATGGTCTTTTCTCCTTTGGTGATTTCCCTATCAGTTTGCTTATAAATCTGCTTTACCTCGCTTAGTACCGTGGTAGGGAACATCTGCTCGCGGCGGGGGAGAGGGGAGTCCGGGAGCCCGCATCATATCGTAAGACCTTCCTCCTCCATCTTTTCCCTTCCTTGGGGTGTAGTTTAGGGGGCAACAGGCATGCTGCTAGTGGGGTTAGGTCATAGCCATCTGCAGGGGTGTAGGGTGGGGGGTTGAGTTTTTTTTTTATTTTTCCTTTATTTTGTTCTATGACCTATCTTTTTCCCTTTTCCCTTCTTCACAAGAGATGTGGCGTATTCTCCTGCGCCTGTTGTTATGCATATTCGGGTGTCGAGTGTCCATTTTTATATCCTGTATCCATGGTGGGCGGATTCTGATAATGTTTGCTTATGATTATTTGTATTGTATTGTTTTGACCCAGCTCTGGTGCTGATATTGTCCGTATGCCTACAATTGTATTGTATTTCTTCATTTCTTCTGCCCGTTCGCCACTGTAATATGTTCTACCAACGACACCCGAAATGTACATTTCTACTCTTGTGTTATAACTAATAAAAATATATATAAAAAAAGAAAGGTTCAAATATTTTTTTGTAATCAGGCACACACTATTTATTCCTTCTCAAAAATCTAAAACTAATTGCTTTGCCCCAAAATTGTTTTTGAATAACATTTTACAAACAAAGTGCAGATCCAATGTACAAGCATTCGATTTCAGTACTGAAAACTCACTATTTTACAAAATACATTTCCTCTCTCTTGCAAACATTCCTACCAAGCATTACCCAAAAAATGACACAAACCAACAGCAAAGAAACTCAGTCTACTTCCCAATCTGAGGTAACACAGGTAACATGTTTGTAAAAGATTCAAATATTTTTATGTAATTATGCACACACTATTTATTCCTTCTTAAAAATGTAAAAGCCATTGATTTGCACTAAAATCGTTTTTCAATTACCATTTTAGGAACAGAACACAAGTCCGATGTACAAGCATTCATTTTACCTAATGAAAGCCATTAATTTGCCCTAAAATTGTTTTTTAATTAATATTTTATGAACAGAGCAAATGTGAAAGTCATTGATTTGCGCCAAAAATGTTTTAGTAGTGTAATGAAATGCTTATACATATGACCTTTTCTCTGTTTTTCAAATGTTATTCTAAAAAAAGATTCTGAGGCCTAAGCAGGAGTGCAGAGGAGATGAAGCCTGTTCAGGGGAGCACAAAATGTGAGGCTTGTGTCCAAGAGTGCAGTGGACAGGACTAAACTGGAGTAGTGTTCAAAAAAAGATGAACCTCATTTATGAGGCCCTGCGTCAGTTTTGTACTGCTGATGCGTTACTTTTTGTGACACATCGGCGGCATAAAACATGTGCCTTTTTGCGCCATATTTAAAAAGTGACGCATGTAGGTAGATGCGTCACTTTTTAAACCTCTGCGCCACATTATACCTCTGTCAGGTGTAATGTACACAGAGGGGGCATTCCCCCGCAAAAAGTCTCGTAATAGTGACGCAGTGAAATCTATGAGATTTCACTGCATCACTTTTAGGACACTGTTACGTCAAAATCTTGCACCTGCCTCTCATCAGGCGTAAGACTGAGGCAAGCGCTTTCACATGTGGCTTTCCCCATGTGAAAGGATGCATTGCTGGAGTTGCGTCATTTTTGTGACACACTCCAGCAATTCGTCACTTTTGCGCTTACAGATACATCAGAAATACTGACTTATCTGTAAGTCCTAGAAACATGATGCGTCATACATTAAATATAATGCATCATTGGTGTCTCAAGGAGTGCTCAGTGAAAAGTGACGCATCGCTGTTTTCATAAATAAGGCTCTCAGTGTGCTTCCTAATCTGAGGTAACACAGGTGACATGATTGTGAAAGCTTCAAATTATTTTATGTAATCATGCACACACTATTTATTCTTTCTCAAAAATGTAAAAGCTATTAATTTGCCCCAAAATCGATTTTTCAATAATATTTTAGAAACACAGTGCAGGTCCTATGTACAAGCATTCCATTTTAGTACTGAAAAGTCACTATTTTACAAAATACATTTACTATCTCTTGCAAGCATTCCTACCAAGCATTACCCAAAAAATTAAACAAACCAACAGCAAAGAAACTCAGTCTACTTCCTAATCTGAGGTAACACAGGTGACATAATTGAGAATAGTTCAAATATTTTTTTGTAATCAGGCACACACTATTTATTCCTTCTCAAAAATCTAAAACCAATTGCTTTGCTCCAAAATTTATTTTTGAATAACATTTTACAAACAGAGTGCAAATCCTATGTACAAGCATTCCATTTCAGTACTGAAAACTCACTATTTTACAAAATACATTTCCTCTCTCTTGCAAACATTCCTACCAAGCATTACCCAAAAAAATGACACTAACCAACAGCAACTACTCAGTCTACTTCCCAAAAACTCAGTCTACTTCCCAATCTGAGATAACACAGGTAACATGTTTGTAAAAGATTCAAATATTTTTATGTAATTATGCACACACTATTTATTCCTTCTTAAAAATGTAAAAGCCATTGATTTGCACTAAAATCGTTTTTCAATTACCATTTTAGGAACAGAACACAGGTCCTATGTACAAGCATTCATTTTCACTACTGAAACCCATTGATTTACCCTAAAATTGTATTTAAAATAACATTTTAGATACAGAGTGCAAGTCCTATGTACAACCATTCAACTTCACTACTGAAACATCACTATTTCACAAAATACAAATCCTCTATTTTGCAAATATAGAAACCATGCATTTTCAAAAAGCATCACACAAACCAACAGCAAAGAAAATCAATATGCTTCTTAATCTGAACTCTCTATCTAAATGAATCATAACTCACCTTTACAAATGCTTTGGGAGATTCAGAACAGTGTTAGATACACACACCAATATTTCTTTAGCAGAGCAAAAAGGTATGTTCTCCAGGCACTGCAACCATTAATGGCACAGAAAACCTCTAATTCTACAAACATATTACTCATGGTAACCAATCAAAACTCTTCCCTCTCTGTTTTCAAACCAACACCCTTCCCCCCCTCAGCCTTTTCTACCTGTTACCATAGCAACTCCCTCCTCACTGAGCTCTCAAGGTTAAAAGTTTATTCTACAATGTTGCAAATGAACTCAGCAAGGAGGTTTGACCTCTCAATACACCAGCTTATCCGCTGCAATCTTTCTTTAAATGACTTTTTCTTAACCATTCAAATTACTTCTTTCACAGAACAGAACCATGCACCCTAACTTCCAGTTTTTAACTATCTGAATCCACCAATCATTGCTTATGATTCAAGAGCACTGAAACTCCACAGTTTTTTTTTTGCAAACTCCTACTGTTCCAACTGCCATTTTATTCCTACACTTCATCTGACTGCACCAAAACCTCCTCTCACCATGTATTCTGTCTGGATTATTGGACATAGCTATATCCACTGGGCTCAAAGGTATGCAGCTCTCAGAAATTTTCACAACCTTGATTTACCAAATGTGCACATCAAATGGATTGGCCAAAGAGGATTAAGATGTCATCAATTGATACCATTGGTGAAAACCTTTCACCATCTGCCACACCCTGACCTCATAATTTTGCACTCTGGTGGAAATGACCTAGGCACTTTGACTGGGGTAGGTCTGGAAATGGTTTTAAAGCACACCTTTGGGCAATTGATGACACTTTTTCCACAAACTGCCTTGGTATATTCCAATATATGCCAAAGTCAGAAATGGAAGTGGTCCAACCAATTTTGTCCACAATTTGAGAAAGCACGGAAACATGTGAATAAATCTGTTTCTGCTTACATGAGAGACTATGGAATGGGTTCAATATACAACAATAACTTGCGTTACAACATGCAAGATATTTACAGAGAAGATGGTGTGCACTTCTCAGATGAGGGGAATAGAATATTCCTCCTGAATTTAAGACTGTGCATTGGTACCTACTTGTAGGTACCTAAATCAGCCACAGAACCCAAAAGCTCTTTTCAGGGCTACCCTACCTCTGATCACTCCAAATGATTATCTGTTTCTAACTTTTTTCACTATTTTTCACCAAAGTACGCTCCCCGGTACGCTTCCCGGTGAGCATACCGGGCGCTCACCCCGCGAAAAATAAACATTTTTTTTTTTAGCCTATATGGGCCTCCTAAGACCCCCTCAGAAAACCTAGGGGGTCAGGGAGTGCCTACCGTGCCCCCTTATACCCATTCCCAACATTGTTTGTCCTCCATTTTCTGTCTCAAATCTACCGAAACACAAAATGGAGGACTCCCGTAGCGTTGCCGGTACGCGTACCGGGGCGCGCTCCGGGAAGCGCTCCCAAAAATTTTTCAAAGTTAATTTACATAAAAACCACTGGAGACACTTTCACCAAATATAGAATAGGCCATACTACATACCAGTCCCTACCATTTTCCCAAATTTGGTGGAATTCCATTGAGCCATTTGGCCTGTAGCCCTCTCTAAATATCCTGAGGTAAATTACATGACAAAAACACATCTGAAGTGTTAGAATTTACAACCAATTAAAATGTTACTTTCATTTTCTACTATTATTTCATGACATTTGATTGGTTATGTACATGAATATATATAAAGAAAGAGAGGGAAACACAGCCATTTTGACTACTACTTCCTGAAGTACATTTCAAAAGGATTTTCACTGAGAACTTAAACTGCTTTTTCAAAGGTAAGATGTTATTTTGAAAACTGAAGTATGTTGTGCACTTTAAGTTAATTTGGAAAAAAAATTCTGATAGTTATATACTATCCCTCTGTAATAGATATAGATTGAGATAGGCTTCTCTGTTATAGTTATGGATGGAGTTAGGCTTGTCTTGTATAATTATGAATTTACTTAGGATTTATGACATACACTTTTTTATATTTCTACTACCAGCCTGATACCATACACTGCCCAAAGATAACTTCACTGTTAAAAAATCAAAACTACCTGTCTGAACTTAAACACAACAGTGCCCTATCTCTACTGATATATTTATTTTTTATGCAATTTACAGCAAGAAAATGGAAGGAGAGCAGAATATTTCCTTCAAAATTGTTCTGGAGAACAACGCTGAAAAAAATATTAAAGACAATGATGACTTTGATTTTATGGATGAGTCACTGGACCATGAATTGGTTCAGTGTGTAGAAGCAGTAGATTCACTGATTGAAAATGAGGACATTTCCGACAATTTGTTGTTAGAAGTTCTATCAAATTTTGAAAAACAATCACAAAAATAAATTTATATTTATAATCAAAAATTGTTCGAGACATTATTCATTTTTATATGTAATTCATAAACTAGTACCAAATTGATTATAATATAAAGTCAGACTTATAATATACTGTGCAACTTATTTGTGTTACATAGTAATTTTGCTCATAGTTACTTCCTTTCTCCCACTTTATTATCTCCAATGTGTATTTGACATCTCTTTTTCATCTCCTGCCTCCATGTTCTTTCTGCTTTCCTGACAGACTATGATATGGATTCCATATACCACAATAACTTCTGTAACAACATGCAAGATATCTACAGAGGAAACGGTGTACATTAAATTTAAGACTCAGCATTGGTACCTACATATTGATACTTAAAACACCCAAACAACACAACAACTCTATGCAGAGCTACCCTACCTCTAATCACTTTAAATTATTATTTTCCTATTTCACTGGGTTTTCCCCATGGTACGTACCGGGCGCTCCCCCCGCGAAAATCGAAAAAAAGATATGTTTTTTTTGTCCCGCGGGACCCTTTTATGGCCCCCACATCAAACCTAAGGGGTCAGGGGGCTGTACCCTGCCCCCTTTTAGTCATTTCCCCCATTGTTTTTTGCCACCTCTAGTGTCTCGATCCTACCGACACACAAGATGGCGGCCGCTGCGGACAGTTTCGAATGTTTACAGACACCCGAGAGCCAATCAGCTTTCCGTGCGCAAGTCGCGTAGCGCGCCCGGTGTGCTCCCCGGTGCGCGTACCGGGGCGCGGCTATAGATATATATATATTTTTTTAAACCCAAATTACTCAAAATCCTCTTGAGCACATATCTTGAGACATAGCAAAGGCACATCAAGCTACCAGTCCCTACAATTTTGCCAAGTTTGGTGAAAATCCATTCAGCCGTTCGAGCTAAAAGTGAGTCAAACCGCCCTATGGAAATTAACATTGGGAAAACACGTTTTGGGACCCCCCTTTTATCTCGGCCCCCGCTTGACGAATCCCCCCCAAACTTTCAGGGAAGGACCGGAGCGCGGCGAGGCAAAGTTAGGGAAAATTTCAGGAAGATTCCTCAACCGGCGCCAAAGTTATTCTCAATAGAATGTTGCGATTTCCCTATGGAAAACAATCCTAACTATAACTACCTACTGGCGACCGCCAGTAGGTAATATATATACATATATAAATATATATATATATATATATACATACATACATACATACATACATACATACATACATATATATAAAAAAAAATATATATATATATATATATATATATTATTTTCACTGAAAAAACATAGGTTTCAGGGACGTTATTGTTAGAAATTAGCATTTAAATAACTTTAGAAATTCAATGAAAAAAAAACCACAGGTTTATAGAACGTTATAGTTAGTAGGATATTTCACTTGTACAAAACCAGAGAAATTCGTCCGTTATTGTTAGTTGAGCTAGCTATAACTCACGTCCCCACAATGCACTGCTGATGACATCACATAATACATCACTCAGGACATGGTCAGTGACATCACTGATGACATCACTGATGGCATCTCAAATGATATCACTGTTGACATCATCCAGCCACTCTGTGTTTCTGAAGAGTATAAGAATGTTATCAATATATATGCCAAGGTGTATTGAAGAATGAGTGGGTGTATGAGTGTCTGTATGGCTGATTTTGTGGGTGCGTGACTCACTGTTTAGTGAGTGATTAAACGTGTCATAGTGAATGCATGGGTGAGTGACTAATCTGTGTGAATATCAGTCTGTGTAAGGGGCTGCATAGGTTGGTGAGTAGCTACATGAGGATCTATATGGGTTAATGATTGGTTGTCTGAGTACCTGTATGGGTGCTTGAGTGTCTGTGTGGGTGGGGGGTCTTGCATGGCTCCCTGGTGCACTCTTGGATGGAGATTGAAGTCCCCTTTGCCGCTGCGGATCCTTAGGGGCCAACTAGCCTACCTGTTACCTCCAGTAAGCCCCACACAGTGGTATTGCTGAGAGGTGGACACAGGCCAAGGCCCTTTTCTCCACCACTTTGCAAACACGCCTCCTGGCATGTGGTTGGTTGGGGATGAAGTCCCCTTGCCTTCTGATGGACCCTGAAGGCGAACTAGCCTTCCTGTTACCTCTAGTAAGCCACAAACAGCTGGATTGCTGAGAGTGTTCAGAGGCCATGACCCCTTTTTACACCACTCTGCAAAAATGCCTCCTTGTGCATTGCTGCTTGGGGGATGAAGTCCACTTTAGTCCTGAAGTCCTCAGGACACAAGGGGACCTCATCGCCCTACCAGCAGTGCACCAAGAGGCGTGTTTGCAGAGTGGTGTAAAAAGGGGCTTGGCCCCGGACCAACTCTCAGTAATCCCACAATGTGGGGCTTACGGGAGGTACCTGGTGGGCTAGTTGGCCCCTAAGGACCTTTAGGATACAAGGGGACTTAATCCCCCAACCCAGAACACGCCAGAACACGCCAGGAGGCACGTTTGTAGAGTGGTGCTGGGAGGGGCCAGGGGCTCCAGCGAGATGCCGGCTTCGGTTTTCCTTCTTGTTTTAGAAGGGGGGCTGTGCAACATCATGTTTTGGGCCCTCTTCCCTGGGGCCCTTTTGGTCCGGGGACCCCACCCATCACCTGGGGCCTTGCCTCATGTTGGGGACTGCATGGGGAGCCCCAATGCCTCCGCGGTCCCTGCAGGTCCCCTGCCTCCAGTGGAAGCCGGCATTGCTTTTGGACAAAGGGAGTTGCAAACATGCAGCTCCCTTTGTTCAAAAGCAATTCTGCTTTGCTTCATGGAAGCAAGAGCAGATTTACTGCTCTTGCTTCAATAAAGCAAAGCAGTGTTTGCTATGGCAGGGTGGGAGCAGTGCTCCCACCCTGCAATAGCAAAGTGCAATGTCCAGGGGGTGGGTATCACAGGACATTGCTTGAGCCGGCCCTGGGGTGAGGCAGTCCCCAGGGCCATGGAGTGCTCCAGGACGATGGGTGCACGGCTCCCCTCCCAACATGTATGTATCACCTGGGGGGTGGTGGTCCCTGTGGCTGGGGGTCGGCAACGGACCCCTGTATTTGAATAATTAGTGCCCCAGGGAGGTGGTGGTCCACCAAAATAAATAAAACCCCGGGGCTGCGGGGGGTTCGCGTGCCCCTGCGCATAAATAACAAACACTGGGGAGGTGGCAATCCCCGGGGCGCATAACAGTTACACATTAACCCTGGGACCTGGCCCACATGGGGGATTAAAAGAAATGAAGCACGGGAGACCGAGCTTCATCTTTTTTTTCTCTGCTGGATTCACGAATCCCGCTGAAAATATTTTTTTTAAAATGCTCTTTGGGGACCCCCTGACCAGGCCTAGGGGGTCAGGGTATTCTTTTTTTAAATCCCTTTCTTAGCTATTTTCTTGTGACTCGGTTTTACCGAGTCACAAAACAGCTGCCAACACTTCCTGGTTTGAAGTGTTGGCAGCCAATCATAATCAAGCTCATGTTCTGGAGGGTTCAGCTAATCAGATCTCACAGTTCTCAAATATAGATATCTATAAATGTTTACATTTCTTAAAACCTACCAAACGGATTTACACCATTTAAAAAAAAGCGTGCTTTCTGTACTAAAAGCTGCCTTTTTGCCATATTTGGTGTAATTCCGTTCAGCATTTCCAGCTGTAGCCTTGCCTAAAGTTTACTATGAAAATTAACATGGAGAAACACACTTTTGGACTACCCTTTTTTCCCGGCCCCTGCTTGATGAATCAACCCGGAACTTTCAAGACAGGAGCTAACCTGAGCGGGCCATCAGTTTTGAAAATTTCATGAAGATTCATCAAACGACGCCAAAGATATTGGCAGAAAAAAATTGCTTTTTGAATAGAAACAAGGTTCTAACTATAACTACCTACCAGCGACCACTTGCACGGTCTAAACGAGTTACCTGGTTATGCGTGGTCAGAAATAAGATCTCTATTCAGCTATCCCGAGAGTGCTGGAGCCTGTTTCGTATTGTGGGAACAGTTTGTAAGAATATATATATATAGTTGTGTAAAACGGAGTGTGAAAATGCATTCTGCACACAGTAAATGATGCACGAAAGTATGAACACATAAAAATATTCTACAGCACCAGTTCCTAATTTGTAAAAGAATAAGTGTGGAGCCCAAACTTTTGCTCAGAAGTCCATGGCTGGTACTGTGAAAGGTTAGTGACCCGGATACTAGGGCTGTTTACCCCTGATTCCACCTCTTTTGTTTCTAATCCATCACCTGACATTCCCTGCCCACTTATCTCACCCTTGTTGTTCATATCTGCTTTCTCTTTGTCACCGTTTTACCATATTTTTCCTTATTGTTATTTCCCCCTGTTGTGCTTTGCTCTCTCTTGTTCTGTGTCAAAATCTTTTGAGGAAAAGTAACTGCTGGTCCCCAGAAATGTGTGCTGGTGGGCCCAGGTGCATCCAGCTGCTCGTTATATATGGCCATTCTGTGCAATATTGTTAGCAGTGACCCCCTCAGTGGATAAGGAAGGCTTGCCAGTAGTAATATTTAAAGGGCTTTATCAATTTGAAATGCCTCTACATGGGTAACACATAGCAGCCATGGCTGCAATGCCCCTGGCACAAAGATAATAATACGAGTAATTGGTCTTCAATTCACACATGACCTGTCGCTCAAATATTAGCTTTAAATATATGTTGGAATTTCAACCATTTTTCTTCAATGATAATCTCTAATACACCCGTTTGAATTTTGGTATGCATTTATTAATTAAAAAACACCACAACTTCTAATTTAATGGGATGATCTAAACACAGAAGAGCTATTTATAGGTAACTGAAGAGCTACCCGTAGATCACAAGCTACTTATTCTTGAAGCCTGCTGTACACAAATGCCATTTATGTAAAAGATGTTAACTGTTTTCCATATATGTAAAAGATGTTGACCTCGCACCGTTATGATTTGCCATGCAGCTCAAACTATGGCACAGATCGAAAGTGTTCCACATGCCTCTTCACTCAGATAATCAGACATTGACCAAAATGTAACTGTACCATAATGAAAGGATGCCTGTAAAATGTTTCCACTCCAACCCCAACCAAAAAACTCAAGCTGGTTTGTCTGATCCTGCCTCATGAATTTGTGTCTCTTGTTCTAGATTCACCTGACTGTATAAACTGCCCAGATGAGCAGTGGTCCAGCGAGAAACGGGATCTCTGCGTCCAGAAATATGTGGAGTTCCTCTCCTTCCAAGAGCTCCTGGGTTTCATATTGCTTGCTGTGGCCACAGCCAGTACCATGGTAGTCCTCACAATCTTTGCCATCTATTTCAAGAACCGAGAAACCCCAATAGTGAAGGCAAACAATCGGGGCCTGAGCTACCTTCTTCTAATTAGCTTGTCACTCTGTCTTCTAAGCACGTTGCTCTTCCTAGGACGTCCTACTCACATAACCTGCATGCTTCGCCAGGTCACATTCAGCATCCTCTTTGTCATGTGCATTTCTTGCTTGCTGGCCAAAACTGTCCTGGTGCTGATGGCGTTCCAAGCCACCCATCCAAATACGCCATTGAGAAGAAGACTTTGGTCAAAAATGCCAGCCATGATAGTCTCTGTTTGCACACTCATTCAAACACTGATTTGCACAATATGGTTGGGATCATTCCACCCCTACGCTGTACAGAATATGAAGTCCCAGACTGGGAAAGTTGTGATTGAATGTAACGAAGGCTCTCCCACAGCCTTCTGGTGTGTCCTGGGGTACATGGCACTTCTGGCTCTCACCAGTTTTCTTGTTGCATTTAAAGCAAGAAAGTTGCCTGACAGCTTCAATGAGGCTCAGCTCATCACGTTCAGCATGGTGACCTTCTTAACCGTCTGGACACTGTTCCTTCCATCCTATCAGAACACCAAAAGGAAGTACATGGTTGCTGTGGAGGTCTTCACCATCATCTCATCCTCAATGGGGATTGTAGTTTGCATATTTCTTCCCAAGTGTTACATCATTGTCATCTGACCTGATCTAAACAGCAGAAATTATTTGAAGGGGAAGCTTCAGTCACTGACATCAGCCAATTGAACCCATAAAAGAAATGTACAACCCTCATTGAGAGATTGCAGGTCACATTCTGATAATTGCTTTACCACAACTAGTAATAATGAAATGATAGTGAATTCAGAATTAAATGGAGAACACAATGCAGAAATCCAATTACTACCACTTTTTCCAAATTGAAAGGTGCAAAATAGACACAGCTTGTATGCAATAAAAGCTGGTGCTATTTTTCACCTTTAAATGTGGAAAACAGAATCTTTTATACAATAATATCACTTTTATCCACTGAAGACCAGCAGAATTATGGGTCCGCTATGTAGAATGCAGTTAGGGGCTCCTGAGAGTCCCATATACTGCTCAGGTATTCATGGGCCCTGGGCTGAGGGAGTCCCTATTTAAAGAAGGCGAGGCTACCCCTTAGGAGGTGCAGGGCCTGTGTTATGCCCAAGTGTTTATCTAAACGCAAACTGAATGTGGGGAAACCACTGCCTGCACATTTAGCACATTCCCACCCTTAAACAAACTCTGAGGGAGGGACTCAGGGGCATAATATCAACAACTAGCGATATTTATCGCTAAATAAGCATAGCGAATTTTTTTTAATCGCCGAGCATCGCCGGATTTTATCGCAGAGATAATGTGCTATTAGCAATTTTTATCTCTAAAGCGATAACATTTCCGGCAATAGCTGCGAAATACGTGAATATCGCTGGAAATCCAAAGATATTCAGGCATTATTGCTAATAGGGACTTTGCCTGAATATCCACCTCCCATTGGACATACAGGCTAAGAACTGGTCTGAGCAGGCGTTAGGTTTTGGAGATATTCGCGCTTCGCAAAGCGGGCCCCTACCCGCTCGCTATCGCATACAAGCTCTCGCTATCTGCTGTTAGCGACAGCTTGCTAATAGGGCGATGAAATTATTACCACTTAGCGGCTGAAAACGGCCGCTAAAGCGGCGATAATCTCATATCGCCCGCCTTGGTAATATGCCCCTCAGTGTGCAGGAGCCCGTACATTTGTGGACCTTGGATTTGAACTTTTTATGTAACACTAATGGACCTGAAATACTAGAAATAAACTAAAATAATCAATTCTATCCAAACACTGATTGAATATTTAGGTGATAGATGAATCACTCCCCTCTTAAATCTCTTTTTGTAATTACAAATGTTATTTTGAAATGTGTATTAGGTTTATCCTACTTCATATAGCTTCAGATCACATCTTCTTTTCTAAATATTCTAGGCTGATTTAGAGATGGTCTGTGATGTACAGTAGAGGTCTAATGAAGCAATTCTTGCTTAGGAAAAATACTGACACATTTCATTCTCAGACAACAGAATATGCAATCAAAAGGAACAAGATTTCTGAAAAACGTATTCCCCATATCACAGGTTTTAAAGATTTTGAAGAATATCATACCTACTTCTAGAGCTTATCAAATATATATGGTGTTTTGTGATGCCTTTTGACAGGTGCATTATATGTTTGATTGCCATTGTACTGGCATCAAGGCAAAAAAACATATGCACAAACTATAGCAGTGGCTCAGAGCAACACAGAAAATATTGCCCACAAAATGATTATTGCAGGTTATTTTCAGAAGAGAATGATCTCAAAGGATACATAGAACTACTCTCCTCTCAACACACGAGTTGCCACTATGACAGGGGCTTCTACACAGGTTCTGGTCACTTGGATGGATTCAATTATATAAATTTGTGCCACAGAAAACATATCTCTGTACACATATTTAAGTTGTAGTTCTGTTTTCCTTCTGATGGGTGGCCCACAAGAATGCTGGGTTGGTAGATGATTTAACCTATGCACCCTAATAGAAGACAGCCTGCATGTTGTCCTTTTATATTTCTACTTACCTGGCGGGTTTTAATTGATTGTCGCTTTGCCATAAAAAGGACATAGCAACAGCAACTGTGAACTGGCTCTCCTTTTGGTGTATGGACCTTTGGGTCAAGGATTTCCTTTGGTGGAGTAGACTGAGGCTCCACCCCTAGGAAAATGACAGTCCCCTGTCTTTATATGAACTGGAGTAACATGGGCTTGGTGGTTTACAGTTGTTCTCCTTTTTCCCCAACCCCTAACTGACTGCCTCAGGGTGATAAAAATTGAGAGAAAAGTCTTTGACATCCAAATGGCAGTAAGATTTCCCAGGAAATGGTCAGTTCATAAGTGGCAAGTCTTCAGACTGCTTATATGACATTTATATGGTTTCTATTCGGCTTTGAGCGACATTCTGCTGTCAAATGTGTGACACTTTCTCATTAGTAAATCAAAGCCATGACCAGTGTTTGTGTGTCTCTATGTGAGGTTTCACTGTATCCAGACATCATCAAGCAATAAACATACATCTAAAGCAAGCCAGGTCAGTTGATGCACCAAAAATTATTAGCAGAATCAGGTCAATGAATAACAACAATAATTGTGCTGATACTTAGAATTGTAAGTGCCTCAATTCTGAAAATATTGACCTGTGAATAGAATTCAAATAATTCTAGGTCTGTGGAAGGGGTAGCCGCATTTAGTGTCTCAATCACTCCTCTTTTCCCATTTACCCCATTTTCCGCTGCGGTTTCTAACTCTGTTGGCCACTTACCGAGCTGCAGATTGTGCTGCATTGTACTGTGCTGACAGCAGGTAGGATGAGCTTGGTGCTTGCCAGTGAAGAAGCCTGCTCTTAGACTGAACTTCTGGTCTAGTTACAGGGCCGTGTCACAATCCTGCTCTACTGTAAGGCCAGTTCTGTCTGCCTGTCTGCCTGTTAGCTGCTGGTGGCATTGTCATGCTGATATGCAGGCATGCAGGAAGGTTGTGATCTCCATGTCTCTCTTAGACTCTGGTCCATCGTCAGGGCAAATGCTGGCCAGCTCTTTTATTAGTGTGTGCTCTCTGTCACTGCTGCTGGGACCAGACACACTGCACTCCCAGGCTGGCCCTCCACCCCCATGGAATACGAGTGAATGGATGACAGGCGAGGAATTATATACTAACTTCATTAATAGTCATTAATACCAATAATCTATCTGGCTCAGATAGCTCAAATTAAGGGGCCGATTAGGATCGCGGACGGACTTGAGTCCGTCCGCGACCCCTGAGGAGGAGGGAACGTCCGCAAGGGCTGCGGCGTTCCCTCCGAGAAGATTAGGATGTGACCGCCAGGGTGGCGGTCACATCCTCTATATTTAACATTGCGGCGGATGCAGCTTCAAGCTGCACCCGCCGCAATGTTAAAAATGCATGCATCGCATTTGCATGCACAAAGCAGCAGGCACTGCGCAGTGCCTGCTGCTTTGTGCATGCAAATGCAGGGGGGTACCATAGGTACCCCCCATGTGCACATCCCACCCCCCTTTCACCCAGGGGGCCCGCAACGGGCCCCCAAAGTGAAAGTCCGTATGCTTTTCCACGGCGGAAATGCCGCCGCGGAAAAGCATGTATTCACCACCATCCTAATATGGCTGGCGGTGTCTGATAGACACCGCCAGCCATGTTAGAGCTTTTCCGCCGCGGTCGGAAGGCGACCGCGGCGGAAAAGCTGCGGACGGAATTCCAGACCCACCAGCCATCCTAATTTGGCGGTGGGTCTTTGGAGGCTCCGCAGCGGTTTTTCCGCATCCTCCGGGCCGGCGGTGGCTTCCGCCGGCCCGGAGGATGCGGAAAAACCGCAATCATAATCGACCCTCATGTTTGGGGGATGCTGAGGGGACAGCCAGGAAAGGAATTGAATCAACTCATACTCAAGCCACTAGAAAGCAACTCCCTGCCAACACAACTTCCTCCACAGCAAAGAGCATCGACCGGGTCATGTGCAGATGTTATGTTATGTTATGTTATGTTAAGGGGGTGCTTATAAAGCGCACTGTCACCGTGAGTTTCATGGCGCTGATAGGGTGCTGAGAGAAACAGAGGGACTTTAGCTAGGTTGTGGGAAGAGCCAGGTTTTTAGTGATTTGCGGAAATGGATGAGAGTGTTAGAAGTCCTAACTGGGAAAGGAAGGGAGTTCCAAAATTTGTGGCCGAGGTAAGCGAATCTCCGACCACCAGATCTGCAGAGTTTAATGGAAGGGACAACCAGGAGGTGTAGGTGTGATGATCTGAGGTTACGTGAGGGACAATAGGGCCGAATGAGGGATTTCAGGAAAGCGGGGCAAGAACCAGATAGAGACTTAAAGATAAGGCAGCCAAGCTTGAAGGCAGCCCTGAGGCTGACAGGGAGCCAGTGCAATTTGATGAGGAGGGGTTTGGCAGACTGCCATTTTGGTATCCCGAGGGCCAATCTCGCCGCCTGGTTTTGAATGATCTGCAACCTATAGATGGAACATTTAGGGAGACCATAATAGATGGAATTCGAAAAGTCCAGGCGGGAGAGGACGAGGGCCATGATAACTTGCAGCAGAGCATCGGGGGTGAGGAGGTAGGCCACCTTCCTGATCCTGCGCAGCTGGAACATGCAGGAGGAGACCACCGTCCCCACCTGCGGCCCGAGAGATAGCCCAGCGTCGATGGTGACCCCGAGGCTTTTCACCGAGGCCACCGGGATGGGAGGGGAGCCAAGCTCTGCCGGCCATAAATGTGGGCCCCAATGGGCGGCGCTCTTACCAGGCAAGAGGAGCTCCGTCTTTCCTGGGTTCAATTTAAGCTGGTTCAGACACATCCACTGAAGGATATGGGACATAACTGCCTGGAAATTGGGAATAGCAGAGGGGAAGTTTAAAGAAAAGATGAGTTGCAGGTCGTCTGCGTAATTAAAGACGGTGACGTCCCACTGCCTCAGAGAGAAAAGAAGAGGGCGAAGATAAAGATTAAAGAGAAGGGGGATAGAGAGGAGCCCTGGGGGACCCCACAAGGCAGGTGCTCCCTAGGAGCCCTAAATGTGCCTAGGCTGAGGGTCTGAGATCTCCCTGTGAGGAAGGATTTGACCCATGCCAGCGCCAGGCCCTGGATGCCGGCCTGTTCGACACGGTGGAGAGGATGTTATGGTCCACCGTGTCGAAGGCGGCCGACAGATCTAATAATACCAAGGCCTGGGGGGTTCCCTTGTCAGCTCCGTCTCTCAAGGTGTCCAGGACGGCCAGGATCACAGTCTCCGTAGAATGACCAGGTCGGAAACCGGCCTGGTTAACTTCGAGAAAGTTAGAGCTCTCGATGAACCTAGAGAGACAGGCAGTGACATGGGCTTCCAAGATTTTAGAGAAGAAAGGTAGGAGAGAGATAGGGCGATAGTTCGCCGGGACGGCGGGATCGGCTCCAGGCTTCTTCAACAGAGGCACCAAGACGGCCTCCTTGAAGGAGCTGGGTACCGTCCCGGAGAGGAGAGAAGAATTAAGCAAGGGAAGGATGCAGTCAGGTAAAGAGTGGCAGATGTCCCGTAGTATAGAAGGCGGACATCGGTCGTCAGGGGAACCAGACTTAATGCGAGCGGCCAGAGAGGCTAGGGATGTAGGGTCTAAGGGGGGGAACTGAGTGATGGAGAGAGCATTATGGGGGGGAGTAACAGAATCAGCGCCCGGTGAGGTGACCGGAATAGTATCCTTAATCAAGACAATCTTCTGTATAAAAAAAGTGCTGAGAGCATTACAGGATTCCTGTGTCGGGGTCTGGGTCGGGAGCGTTCTGGAATCAGAGGTGAATTCATCCAGGACTCTGAAGTTCTCCTTCGACTTGCAAGGGGCTAGTAAGATTCTCTCTGAGGCATAGGCTTTTTTGGCTGCAGAGATGGCAGATTTGTACTTATTGCGGACTGCCACATAGGTATCTCTGCTTGACGGGCAGTAATCTCTTCTCCACTTACGTTCTGATTGGCAGAGTTCCAGCAGTATGGCTTTTAAATGGGGAGTAAACCATTTATGAGAGTTGCTGTGTCGGGATCGAGGGAACTTGACTAGAGGGGCAAAGATTTCGCTGGCTGACACGAGCCAGTCGGAGACCTGACCATCTAGCTCGTTAACGTCAATATTGTTAAGGGTAGGGGAACGTGTGTGAGACAGATGAGATAACAATTTAGAGGAATCGACAGCCTTCCACTTACGAGCCATGCCACCCTCCCGCGGGGGAATCCTGATCTGACCAGCCACCGAAATGGTGGTGTCGATAAGGAAATGATCAGACCACACACAAGGTGTGGTGAGCGGGCAGGAGGGCTTCACCCCATGGACCCAAATGTGGTCAAGTATGTGACCACCACTGTGAGTGGGAGAGGTGACTAATTGGCTAAAGTTCAGGCTCGAGAGACCTTCGAACAATTCGGTGGCATGGGGACCAGCCTCCTTATGCTGAAACCAGTAATTAAAGTCCCCAACAATAGCTATGCGTGGGGAAGAAGTAGCTAGACTGGCAAGCTGTTCAATAAAAGATGCAGGGAAGGAGGGCATGGACTGGGGAGGGCGGTAGAGTACCATGAGGGTAACTGCGCCTACCTCAGTCCCAAGGCTGAGAACCAGATTGTCCACTTCAGGAAGAGTCATAGAAGTGGAGGCAATAACCTTGATGTTCTTACATATTACCGCTGCGACCCCCCCCCCCGGGGCGGCCCCCTTGGCGGTTGGTGTTAAACAGATAGTAGTCTGGAGGTAACGCTGCCAGTATGTCCGGGAGGGAGTCGTCCGTGAGCCAGGTCTCAGAAAGTAAAAGGACGTCAGGCCTCTCGGTCAAAAGTAAGTGAAAAATGTCAGTTTGATGTCTGACCAAAGAACGAGTGTTTAAATAAAGTAAACGGATCTGTGACTCGGAGGTGATAGGAGAGGTGGAAGGAGTGACCGGGCCCAAATGAGGGGGACGGTCACCTACGATTCCAAGTGAAGTGATCCGTGTCCAGATGTCCAGCGGTAGGGGGCAGGCGGCAGATTGTAGGTGCATAAGGACAGAAGGAGGGTAGGTAATAGCAGATGAGCCTGCAAGTTCAAGTTCAAAGAAGAAACAAAGCTGCCAAGCTAATCATCTGCTGTGTGCTTGCATGGTGTTGACCAGGTGCTATGTTGGAAAATAACAGAAAGCAAGGGGCTACTAGATTCAACAATGTAGGGCTGCACTGCCATCCTTCTGAACAATAGCTCTAAAAACAGGAAGTGCTCTGGTTCGAGTTGCGTAGTTTAATCACAACCAGCATGGTGCACGAGTTGAATATTCCTTCTCGTTTTTGAGTATAAAATAATACCCGTGAGGGAAAGCACGCCTGTATTTGAGCAAAGGATAGTCCATTGCATCCAGAGTTTTGAATTGGTGAAGATGAGGTAAAAATAAAGAGTCTTCAAGGAACTCAGGGCCATATTATCAAGAAAGGGCGATACATTATCGCCACTTTCATCGGCAGGAAACTGCTGCTAAAGCAGCGATAATGGGCTTGATAATATGCCCTTGTGAATTCCCATAGCAGCCCAGGTTCTGGTGTTAACCTGGGCTGCTATGGGAATTCACAAGGGCATATTATCAAGCCCATTATCGCCGCTTTAGAGGCAGTTTCCTGCCGATAAAAGTGGCGGTAAGGTATCGCCCTTTCCTGATAATATGGCCCTCAGTCCTGCCCATACTCTGCAGTTAAGAAATGTATACTGGCAACGTTAAGGGAGCTTCATAGGCAATAACATAAACGAGTCCAGTGGCATAAAACCCCAAAACTCTTGGAGTAAACGAGCTAGAGCGGCTGCTCCAACTCTAGAAAACAGAATATATGGTCCATTTATATGAAGCCCTGATGATAGTCCCAGTACTATTCGCCTGGGTCTTGAAACGCGTTGGCATTTTGGGAGGCATTTAGTTAATTCTGAATGTGGAGAGTGTTGAAGGAAACTATTGGAGAGAGGATTGATCCACTATTCAGATACGCTTTAGATGCTGGAGCTGGAATAACATAGGTGATTCATAACATTGGACATGTTCAGGTTTATTTCTTAATTTGGTATATGATGTACATTTTTCAAAAAATGTGTTTTGCATCAGATTAATGTATAAATTCATTTGCTGATTTTGTCATGTTGCAAGTTGTTGCTAATAGTTTTTTCACAGTGTCTAAGTCCATTTTTGTCTTTAAGTGTATGTTATTGTGAATTGTATATACATGTAAGTTCATGTGTGAATTTGATAAGTCTATGTTTCTTTTTCAGTTCCCCAAAAATTGTTTTGATTAACGTTTAAAGAGACAGGAATGGTCTGCAAAAAATTCCATTTGGACAGCTAAAAGAGTTGACTGTTCGTTACTCCATGAGTAGTAGGAGTGTACGGTGGTACGGAGCCGGGTTCATTGTTTTGTGTTCTGAATCCTTCTGATCCAGGCAGCTTTATTATTTAAAAATTTAGCACCATGTTGACCACCCAGAGAGAGTGAGGCAGGTTGGACTTGATCGGAAGTTGAAACTAGACTTTTGTCGCACCATGGTGTTCTGTCCACAATGCTCACTTCACAAATTCAATGAAAGGCACAGAAACAATTAGCAAATTCGAGAAAGCTGTGCTCAGCCTACTTTGTTGCCATTGCTCTCTAAAGAAGCTGGTCCTCCACAACTTCCATGTCATTCTTTTGCATGTAGCTCTTTTTTCCTTACATATAAAAAAGCATCAGTGCACAATGAACAATACATTACTGTAGCGGGATCGGCAGGCAAAGGCAGGAGGCGGGTTTTTGTTGTTAAGGGATTTATTTGTATGAACAGTCTATCGGTGCAAGTTTGGCGGGAGGAAGGTCTCCGGAGTGATCGGCTCCTCTGGGTTCTTCTCCTCGGTCTGGATTCTTCTTCCGGAGTACGCCTTCGGGGACTCCTAACGGGCGGAGGCTCATCCGTCTCCGTGATGTCTCCAGGCACGCCGCTCAGGAGAGAAGAAAAAGAGAGGCAAGTATCAGTGGCACGTCCGCCTTGGATATTACAATACCAGGGAAGGGAGTGAGGGAATCACCGCTCGTGCACTGTACAGGGGGTTGTGAGTGAACGGGGAGTGATTTAAACAAAGGTCTGCTGGTCAGGGTACGGGTCTCCACCTCTTATCTACCCAGCCCGTGATACGACTTCGTACCTCGTTTAGCCACACACCTCCTGGCGTGCGGCTGGGCGGCTCGTGATGCCGATGGCCTCATGGCTCCCGCGCCGCCGACGGGTCTCTCCTCCTTTCTGCCGGGGATGTTATGATGCTTCTTCCGGTCTTCTCCTCTTCCTCGGTGGTTTCCTCTTCGTTCGGCTCCTCTCTCGTCTCCGCTCCGACTTCTCCTACGCCTCCGGTGTACAAGCACACCTGTGTGTTGTCCGCCTTCATATTTGACGTCTGTGTGGGCTCCTCCTCCCCACCATAGGGCAGCCAGTTAAAGGGACCGTCGTCCTCGTCGTCCTTCTCCCGCTGTTCCTCGGATTCCAGTGTATGCCCCCAGTACATTGTCTGTGAAGAAAAGAGGGGGGGGTCACAGGATGAGCAACCGGCCGAGGTCGGCACCCCCCCAGAAGTTGTAGGTGCCGGTATTCCCGCGTTACACACCATCCCCCCTGGATCCTTCCGTTCGGGAAGGGGATTACGGGACAAGTAGTCAGCTCTCGTATTGTCTGCCCCTTTTTTGTGTCTGACTTGGAATTGAAAGGGCTGCAGGGTGAGGAACCATCGCATTACCCTAGCGTTCTTGGACTTGTTCTGGCCATCCAGGTGAGAGGGGCGTGATCAGTGTAGTGGATAAACGGGTGTCCCTCTAGATAATAGGACAATTTCTCCACCGCCCATTTTATGGCCAGACATTCCTTCTCGACGGTGGGGTATTTGAGTTCCCGGGGAAAGAGTTTTCTGCTGATGTACAGTATAGGGTGGTCGGACCCCTCCTCCCCTTCCTGGGACAGCACCGCCCCGATCCCATACTCGGAGGCGTCCGTGTGGAGAGAAAAGGGGCGGGTGGAGTCAGGAGAGGCCAACACCGGGGCGGTAGTGATAACACGTTTGAGGGTATGAAAGGCTTCCTGCATCTCGGGGTGGGCCTGAGGAACACATCTGACTTCACATGCTGTTTCAGGGTGTCAGTGAGGGGGGCTGCCTTCTGCGCGAACTGGGGGATAAACCGCCTATAATAACCAATCAGCCCGAGAAAGGCTCTCATTTCCCTTTTGGAGCTCAGAAAGGTGGTCTCGGCTATGGCTCTCACTTTTTCTATCTGGGGCTCTATCACTCCATGTCCCAGGACATAACCGAGATATTTGACCTTTTGGAAGGCTATCCGGGATTTT
This sequence comes from Lissotriton helveticus, assembly GCF_964261635.1. NCBI lineage: Eukaryota > Metazoa > Chordata > Amphibia > Caudata > Salamandridae > Lissotriton > Lissotriton helveticus. The sequence continues at coordinate 158,188,101 of NC_136073.1, read as the reverse complement.
TTTGCGTTGACTTTTAACCCAACATCCTCCAGGGTAGTAAATACCTGATGTAGGTGGCGTAAATGGGTTTCCCAATCCGGACTGAAGATGACGATGTCATCCAGGTAGGCAGAGGTGTATGAGGATTGTCTTTCAGCACATTATTCATTAAACGCTGGAATGTAGCGGGGCCCCATGAAGGCCGAACGGCAGGACCGTGAATTCGTAGTGTCCATCTGCTGTAGAGAAGGCCGTTTTATGCCGATCTTCTTCCCGTAGGGGCACTTGCCAGTACCCCTTGGTGAGGTCCAGCGTGGTGATGTACTTTGCCTCCCCCAATTTCTCGATAAGCTCATCTATACGGGGTATAGGGTAGGCATCGAAATCCGAGATGTCGTTCAGCGCCCTGAAATCCATACAGAATCTTCGTGATCCGTCTGGTTTGGGGATCATGACTATGGGGCTTGACCAGTTACTTTTGGACGGGCGAATGACCCCCAGCCTCAACATGTCTTGTACTTCTTTTTGTATGTCCAATCGTTGTGCCTCTGGTACCCGATAGGGCCTTATCTTCACGATTTTTCCGGGTGGCGTGTTGATGCAGTGTTCTGTTGCTTGCGTCCTTCCCGGACGGTCGGAGAAGACCCTGGCATGTCGCTGTAGCGTGGCCTTGAGTCCTTCCCTGTCTTCATCCCGCAATTCGTCGTTCACCACTAGATCGCGGATTGTGGTACTGCCATCCGTCGCCTTCTCAGTGGTGTGATGGATGTCTTTCGGGAGGGGTCCCAACCATTTCTTTAACATGTTTATATGGTAGGTTTGTATCTTTCTACTCGAGAGCCTTAGTTTGTAGCTGGTGTTTTCTACGGCAGACACCACCTGGTATGGCCCCTTCCATTCTGCTTTGAATTTCTGGGAAGACGAGGGAAGCAGGATCAAAGCCCAGTCGTTGGGTTCCAGCCTCCTCCACTTCTTTCCCTTATCGTAGAACTGTTTCTGCTTCTGTTGACTTTTTTCTAGATTTGTGTACGCCAGGTCCCGGAGTTTTCCAATTCTGGACCTCAGAGTCCTTGCATATTCCAGTGTGGCTCTCGTCTCTTCCGGTGATTCCTGCTCCCAGGCCTCTTTCGTCATTTCCAAGAGGGATCGCGGCTGCCTTCCGTAGAGCAATTCAAAAGGGGAAAACCCTAGACTGCTTTGTTTATGGCTCCGTATCACGTATAGCGCCAGCGGGAGCACCTGGTCCCACTTGGCTCCGCTTACCTCCAACATTTTACGTAAAGTAGTCTTCACCGTACGGTTATACCGCTCCACGAGTCCGTCCGTCTGGGGATGGTATACAGAGGTTCTTATTTGTTGTATATTCAGCACTCGACATACCTCCTTCATCATCCTTGAGACAAAGGGGGTCCCCTGATCGGTCAGGATCTCTTTGGGGAACCCCACCCGGGTGAACAATTCCATCATTTTATCGGCTACTTGCTTGGTGGTAGCTGTGGTCAGAGCAAAGGCTTCAGGAAATCTAGTTGTATAATCGACTATCACCAATACGTGCTGAAATCCTCTCCTGGTTTTGGGTAGGGGTCCAATTAGGTCCATTCCAACCATTTCAAACGGGGTTCCGATGATCGGGAGGGGCTGCAAGGGAACAGCCGGGGCACGTGACATGTTCTTCCTCTGGCAGAGTTCACACTCCTGGCAGTATGTGAGGACATCTTTATATATCCCGGGCCAGTAAAAGTGGCGGAGCACGTTCTCCGTTGTTTTCTCTGCTCCAGTGTGCCCGGCCACTAGGTGGGCATGTGAAATGAACATGATTTGTTCCCTGAAGGAAGTGGGTACTAATAGCTGCTCTGGTTCCCCGGGCTGACTCTGTCTGTATAATAATTCGTTTTTAATGAGGAACCTAGGGTACCCGGGTCTGTCCTGTCCTATGGTCTCATGGGCTTTTTCCCAGGCATTGAACAGGGTCGCATCGTTGCTCTGGGCAAAGTGGAAGCTGCGGTCTAGGACCCACGGGTCAGGGGATACCATAGCCGGGAGGGACGGGGTTTTCTCTGCTCTCTGGGGGCCCTCCCGGGGATGGGGGTTGAGGCTTTGTTGGAACCACTCCAGGAAAGCAGGGTTATCGGTTCCTATAATTAACTCTTCCGGAAGAGTAGGCAGGACCCCTACTTTTATGACGTGCGGCTCCCCCTGTACTGGCTCTATTGGGGGGGTGGGCTACGGGATAGGGCTTCACATCCCCGTGAACGCATCGTATGTACACCACCTCGGAAGGGACATATTGGGAAGGCAGGACGAGAGGGGACTGGGCCACTGACTGTCTACATCCCGAATCTAATAGGGCATCTACAGGGGACCCGTTTACCCTCACACTCACTCAGTAATTAATGCCCGTCTCTGCAGAGTAGAGGACAGTCCTCGGGAGGTATCCCACCTCCATCGGTTCCTCGCTGGTTTTCCTTCGGGGGCACAGTCTCGCAATATGGCACCATTGACCACACTCAAAACACTGGGGTCCTGAGGACGTTGGTAGATCGGGTTTCCAAGTCCGGGGTCAAGGCGTTTCAGTCGCCTTTACCGACTTCCGTTCTGGCTTGGCTACTGGTCTGGGACCCTTCTCCATCTCCCAGGAGGGTATCCGGGGCTGTGCTCTGGAAAAAGTAGCGGCCATATCTACGGCCTGTGCCGTGGTGATGTTGTGATGTTGCCTTAGCCACTTCTGTGTGGCAAAGGGCAAGGCGTCGAGGAATTGCTCCAGATACACTTTATCCATTATTTCCTCTTTCGTACTTACACCGGGAGTAAGCCATTTATCGGCTGCCATCTTTAGTCTTACGAAAAGGGTCTTCGGACTCTCCCCTGGAGTCCCTCTTTCCCGCCGGAAGCGTAGGCGATAGTCCTCGGAGTCTAGCCCCAAATGGTCCAGGATAACTCTTTTCACCTCGGCGTATGCTGTGTCTCCTGTGGGGTTAGCGACCTGGTAGGCCGCCTGTGCCTCCCCCACCAATAGGGGAGCCCAAAAAAACGGCCATTTGGCCACGGGCCATCCACACGCCCTTGCTGCTCTCTCGAAATTCAGTAGGAAGGAGTCGGGGTCCTCCCCTGGCTGATACTTTTGTAGGGAGACCCCGCCGATCCCGTGCGGCATGCTCCGCTCCTCGCGGCTGCTGGGGCCAGGCCAAGTTGCGGCGGGCTCACTAGTCCGGGCGGCCATGGCGGCCTTCATTATTTCACGGTCAGCATCAGCCGAACGTAACTGCTGCTCAACGAACCACTCTAAGCGCTCCTGGCCCTTTACAAGTTGCTGCACTATCGTTTCCATCTCTATGGTACGGATGGAGGGGCTGCCCGCATTCTCCACCACTGTAGCGGGATCGGCAGGCAAAGGCAGGAGGCGGGTTTTTGTTGTTAAGGGATTTATTTGTATGAACAGTCTATCGGTGCAAGTTTGGCGGGAGGAAGGTCTCCGGGGTGATCGGCTCCTCTGGGTTCTTCTCCTCGGTCTGGATTCTTCTTCCGGAGTACGCCTTCGGGGACTCCTAACGGGCAGAGGCTCATCCGTCTCCGTGATGTCTCCAGGCACGCCGCTCAGGAGAGAAGAAAAAGAGAGGCAAGTATCAGTGGCACGTCCGCCTTGGATATTACAATACCAGGTAACGGAGTGAGGGAATCACCGCTTGTGCACTGTACAGGGGGTTGTGAGTGAACGGAGAGTGATTTAAACAAAGGTCTACTGGTCAGGGTACGGGTCTCCACCTCTTATCTACCCAGCCCGTGATACGACTTCATACCTCATTTAGCCACACACCTCCTGGCGTGCGGCTGGGCGGCTCGTGATACCGATGGCCTCCTGGCTCCCGCGCCGCCGACGGGTCTCTCCTCCTTTCTGCCGGGGATGTTACGATGCTTCTTCCGGTCTTCTCCTCTTCCTCGGTGGTTTCCTCTTCGTTCGGCTCCTCTCTCGTCTCCGCTCCGACTTCTCCTACGCCTCCGGTGTACAAGCACACCTGTGTGTTGTCCGCCTTCGTATTTGACGTCTGTGTGGGCTCCTCCTCCCCACCATAGGGCAGCCAGTTAAAGGGACCGTCGTCCTCGTCGTCCTTCTCCCGCTGTTCCTCGGATTCCAGTGTATGCCCCCAGTACATTGTCTGTGAAGAAAAGAGGGGGGGGTCACAGGATGAGCAACCGGCCGAGGTCGGCACCCCCCCAGAAGTTGTAGGTGCCGGTATTCCCGCGTTACAATTACTTAACATGCCATTACAAAAAGAGTGCAAAAGGCTGCTAACATAGTAAACAGTTTTAATGGTTGAGCTTTATGCTTACACCTTCTTTCCTTGATCATTTCCTTGAAAATGTTTCATCCCAAATTATATTTTCATTTATTTATTTTATTAGGTGGGGATTATATAGCACAACAAATACTCTGTGTTAGACCTGGTATCATTGGCGTGAGTCTCCCTTCCATGTTTTACTGATTGCCTCCTCTGTTTTTAATCTGTTTTGCTGGTTTAGATGCTTTGGGCACAGTGCCACTGCTATTCCATGTCACAGTGCAAGTGCTCACTATGTTAAATTTGTGTATTGATTAGTGAATTCATGATAGGGTTTTTTGATTTACTTGTCAGACCCTAGTACAGTGCACCATGTGTGCCCAGGGCTTGTAAATCAAATACTGCTGGTGGGCTTGGAGCCCTGGTTGTGCCACCCAGAGAAGCAGCTTGTAAAAGTGTGTCTCAGTTCTGCAAAAGCAGAGCCTGTGGGCAGTCTAGTACGAAGGCAAAAACAACAGGTGATGGACAGAATGCAGAACATTGTCATACATTCACCCCAGTACAGGGATCTGGGACTAAATCCATCATTTTTTTGCACTCCACACCACCCCAGGTCAGACATGGCCATATGCAAATCAGCCTTGACCCTGTGCTTCATGGGAACAGTCCAGCCCGAACTGCCAAGCCATGTCTTTCCTGGACCGAAATCAAACATCCAAGGACCGGTTTCTGGCTATCAGCCGTCATCAGCATGGATAGCTTGACTCCAGTGGTGTGGAAAGCATGGGACTCACGTCTGAGCATACCCATCCCACTCGGGGCGACAAAGGCAAAAACAACAAGTGATGGACAGAATGCAGAACATTGTCATACATTCACCCCAGTACAGAGATCTGGGCCTAAATCCATCGTTTTTTTGCACTCCACACCATCCCAGGTCAGACATGGCCATATGCAAATCAGCCTTGACCCTGTGCCTCATGGGAACAGTCCAGCCCGACTGCCAAGCCATGTCTTTCCTGGACCGGAATCAAGCATCCAAGGACCGGTTTCTGGCTATCAGCCGTCATCAGCCTGGATAGCATGACTCCAGTGGTGTGGAGAGCATGGGACTCACGTCTGAGCATACCCATCCCACTCGGGGCGACAAAGGCAAAAACAACAGGTGATGGACAGAATGCAGAACATTGTCATACATTCACCCCAGTACAGAGATCTGGGCCTAAATCCATCGTTTTTTTGCACTTCACACCACCCCAGGTTAGACATGGCCATATGCAAATCAGCCTTGACCCTGTGCCTCATGCGAACAGTCCAGCCTGAACTGCCAAGCCATGTCTTTCCTGGATCGGAATCAAACATCCAAGGACCGGTTTCTGGCTATCAGCCGTCATCAGCATGGATAGCTTGACTCCAGTGGTGTGGAAAGCATGGGACTCACGTCTGAGCATACCCATCCCACTCGGGGCGACAAAGGCAAAAACAACAAGTGATGGACAGAATGCAGAACATTGTCATACATTCACCCCAGTACAGAGATCTGGGCCTAAATCCATCGTTTTTTTGCACTCCACACCATCCCAGGTCAGACATGGCCATATGCAAATCAGCCTTGACCCTGTGCCTCATGGGAACAGTCCAGCCCGACTGCCAAGCCATGTCTTTCCTGGACCGGAATCAAGCATCCAAGGACCGGTTTCTGGCTATCAGCCGTCATCAGCCTGGATAGCATGACTCCAGTGGTGTGGAGAGCATGGGACTCACGTCTGAGCATACCCATCCCACTCGGGGCGACAAAGGCAAAAACAACAGGTGATGGACAGAATGCAGAACATTGTCATACATTCACCCCAGTACAGAGATCTGGGCCTAAATCCATCGTTTTTTTGCACTTCACACCACCCCAGGTTAGACATGGCCATATGCAAATCAGCCTTGACCCTGTGCCTCATGCGAACAGTCCAGCCTGAACTGCCAAGCCATGTCTTTCCTGGATCGGAATCAAGCATCCAAGGACCGGTTTCTGGTTATCAGCCGTCATCAGCCTGGATAGCTTGACTCCAGTGGTGTGGAAAGCATGGGACTCACGTCTGAGCATACCCATCCCACTCGGGGCGACAAAGGCAAAACCAACAGGTGATGGACAGAATGCAGAACATTGTCATACATTCACCCCAGTACAGAGATCTGGGACTAAATCCATAATTTTTTTGCACTCCACACACCCCAGGTCAGACATGGCCATATGCAAATCAGCCTTGACCCTGTGCCTCATGGGAACAGTCCAGCCCGAACTGCCAAGCCATGTCTTTCCGGGACCGGAATCAAACATCCAAGGACCGGTTTCTGGCTATCAGCCGTCATCAGCATGGATAGCTTGACTCCAGTGATGTGGAGATCATGGGACTCACGTCTGAGCATACCCATCCCACTCGGGGCGACAAAGGCAAAAACAACAAGTGATGGACAGAATGCAGAACATTGTCATACATTCACCCCAGTACAGAGATCTGGGCCTAAATCCATCGCTTTTTTGCACTCCACATCACCCCAGGTCAGACATGGCCATATGCAAATCAGCCTTGACCCTGTGCCTCAAGGGAACAGTCCAGCCCGACTGCCAAGCCATGTCTTTCCTGGACCGGAATCAAGCATCCAAGGACCGGTTTCTGGCTATCAGCCATCATCAGCCTGGATAGCATGACTCCAGTGGTGTGGAGAGCATGGGACTCACGTCTGAGCATAACCCATCCCACTCGGGGCGACAAAGGCAAAAACAACAGGTGATGGACAGAATGCAGAACATTGTCATACATTCACCCCAGTACAGAGATCTGGGCCTAAATCCATCGTTTTTTTGCACTTCACACCACCCCAGGTTAGACATGGCCATATGCAAATCAGCCTTGACCCTGTGCCTCATGCGAACAGTCCAGCCTGAACTGCCAAGCCATGTCTTTCCTGGATCGGAATCAAGCATCCAAGGACCGGTTTCTGGTTATCAGCCGTCATCAGCCTGGATAGCTTGACTCCAGTGGTGTGGAAAGCATGGGACTCACGTCTGAGCATACCCATCCCACTCAGGGCGACAAAGGCAAAACCAACAGGTGATGGACAGAATGCAGAACATTGTCATACATTCACCCCAGTACAGAGATCTGGGCCTAAATCCATCGTTTTTTTCCACTCCACACCACCACAGGTCAAACATGGCCATATGCGAATCAGCCTTGACCCTGTGCCTCATGGGAACAGTCCAGCCCGACTGCCAAGCCATGTCTTTCCTTGACCGGAATCAAGCATCCAAGGACCGGTTTCTGGCTATCAGCCGTCATCAGCCTGGATAGCATGACTCCAGTGGTGTGGAGAGCATGGGACTCACGTCTGAGCATACCCATCCCACTCGGGGCGACAAAGGCAAAAACAACAGGTGATGGACAGAATGCAGAACATTGTCATACATTCACCCCAGTACAGAGATCTGGGCCTAAATCCATCGTTTTTTTGCACTTCACACCACCCCAGGTTAGACATGGCCATATGCAAATCAGCCTTGACCCTGTGCCTCATGCGAACAGTCCAGCCTGAACTGCCAAGCCATGTCTTTCCTTGATCGGAATCAAGCATCCAAGGACCGGTTTCTGGTTATCAGCCGTCATCAGCCTGGATAGCTTGACTCCAGTGGTGTGGAAAGCATGGGACTCACGTCTGAGCATACCCATCCCACTCGGGGCGACAAAGGCAAAACCAACAGGTGATGGACAGAATGCAGAACATTGTCATACATTCACCCCAGTACAGAGATCTGGGCATAAATCCATCGTTTTTTTCCTCTCCACACCACCACAGGTCAGACATGGCCATATGCAAATCAGCCTTGACCCTGTGCCTCATGGGAACAGTCCAGCCCGACTGCCAAGCCATGTCTTTCCTGGACCGGAATCAAGCATCCAAGGACCGGTTTCTGGCTATCAGCCGTCATCAGCCTGGATAGCATGACTCCAGTGGTGTGGAGAGCATGGGACTCACGTCTGAGCATACCCATCCCACTCGGGGCGACAAAGGCAAAAACAACAGGTGATGGACAGAATGCAGAACATTGTCATACATTCACCCCAGTACAGAGATCTGGGCCTAAATCCATCATTTTTTTCCACTCCACACCACCACAGGTCAGACATGGCCATATGCAAATCAGCCTTGACCCTGTGCCTCATGGGAACAGTCCAACCTGAACTGCCAACCATGTCTTTCCTGGACCGGAATCAAGCATCCAAGGACCGGTTTCTGGCTATCAGCCGTCATCAGCCTGGATAGCATGACTCCAGTGGTGTGGAGAGCATGGGACTCACGTCTGAGCATACCCATCCCACTCGGGGCGACAAAGGCAAAAACAACAGGTGATGGACAGAATGCAGAACATTGTCATACATTCACCCCAGTACAGAGATTTGGGCCTAAATCCATCGTTTTTTTTGCACTTCACACCACCCCAGGTTAGACATGGCCATATGCAAATCAGCCTTGACCCTGTGCCTCATGCGAACAGTCCAGCCTGAACTGCCAAGCCATGTCTTTCCTGGATCGGAATCAAGCATCCAAGGACCGGTTTCTGGTTATCAGCCATCATCAGACTGGATAGCTTGACTCCAGTGGTGTGGAAAGCATGGGACTCACGTCTGAGCATACCCATCCCACTCGGGCCGACAAAGGCAAAACCAACAGGTGATGGACAGAATGCAGAACATTGTCATACATTCACCCCAGTACAGAGATCTGGGCCTAAATCCATCGTTTTTTTCCACTCCACACCACCACAGGTCAGACATGGCCATATGCAAATCAGCCTTGACCCTGTGCCTCATGGGAACAGTCCAACCCGAACTGCCAAGCCATGTCTTTCCTGGACCAGAATCAAGCATCCAAGGACCGGTTTCTGGCTATCAGCCGTCATCAGCCTGGATAGCTTGACTCCAGTGGTGTGGAGAGCATGGGACTCACGTCTGAGCATACCCATCCCACTTGGGGCGACAAAGGCAAAAACAACAGGTGATGGACAGAATGCAGAACATTGTCATACATTCACCCCAGTACAGAGATCTGGGACTAAATCCATCATTTTTTTGCACTCCACACCACCCCAGGTCAGACATGGCCATATGCAAATCAGCCTTGACCCTGTGCCTCATGGGAACAGTCCAGCCCCAACTGCCAAGCCATGTCTTTCCTGGACCGGAATCAAACATCCAAGGACCGGTTTCTGGCTATCAGCCGTCATCAGCATGGATAGCTTGACTCCAGTGGTGTGGAGATCATGGGACTCACGTCTGAGCATACCCATCCCACTCGGGGCGACAAAGGCAAAAACAGCAAGTGATGGACAGAATGCAGAACATTGTCATACATTCACCCCAGTCCAGAGATCTGGGCATAAATCCATCGCTTTTTTGCACTCCACACCACCCCAGGTCAGACATGGCCATATGCAAATCAGCCTTGACCCTGTGCCTCATGGGAACAGTCCAGCCCGACTGCCAAGCCATGTCTTTCCTGGACCGGAATCAAGCATCCAAGGACCGGTTTCTGGCTATCAGCCGTCATCAGCCTGGATAGCATGACTCCAGTGGTGTGGAGAGCATGGGACTCACGTCTGAGCATACCCATCCCACTCGGGGCGACAAAGGCAAAAACAACAGGTGATGGACAGAATGCAGAACATTGTCATACATTCACCCCAGTACAGAGATCTGGGACTAAATCCATCATTTTTTTGCACTCCACACCACCCCAGGTCAGACATGGCCATATGCAAATCAGCCTTGACCCTGTGCCTCATGCGAACAGTCCAGCCTGAACTGCCAAGCCATGTCTTTCCTGGACCGGAATCAAACATCCAAGGACCGGTTTCTGGCTATCAGCCGTCATCAGCATGGATAGCTTGACTCCAGTGGTGTGGAGGTCATGGGACTCACGTCTGAGCATACCCATCCCACTCGGGGCGACAAAGGCAAAAACAACAGGTGATGGACAGAATGCAGAACATTGTCATACATTCACCCCAGTACAGAGATCTGGGCCTAAATCCATCGTTTTTTTGCACTTCACACCACCCCAGGTTAGACATGGCCATATGCAAATCAGCCTTGACCCTGTGCCTCATGCGAACAGTCCAGCCTGAACTGCCAAGCCATGTCTTTCCTTGATCGGAATCAAGCATCCAAGGACCGGTTTCTGGTTATCAGCCGTCATCAGCCTGGATAGCTTGACTCCAGTGGTGTGGAAAGCATGGGACTCACGTCTGAGCATACCCATCCCACTCGGGGCGACAAAGGCAAAACCAACAGGTGATGGACAGAATGCAGAACATTGTCATACATTCACCCCAGTACAGAGATCTGGGCATAAATCCATCGTTTTTTTCCTCTCCACACCACCACAGGTCAGACATGGCCATATGCAAATCAGCCTTGACCCTGTGCCTCATGGGAACAGTCCAGCCCGACTGCCAAGCCATGTCTTTCCTGGACCGGAATCAAGCATCCAAGGACCGGTTTCTGGCTATCAGCCGTCATCAGCCTGGATAGCATGACTCCAGTGGTGTGGAGAGCATGGGACTCACGTCTGAGCATACCCATCCCACTTGGGGCGACAAAGGCAAAAACAACAGGTGATGGACAGAATGCAGAACATTGTCATACATTCACCCCAGTACAGAGATCTGGGCCTAAATCCATCGTTTTTTTGCACTTCACACCACCCCAGGTTAGACATGGCCATATGCAAATCAGCCTTGACCCTGTGCCTCATGCGAACAGTCCAGCCTGAACTGCCAAGCCATGTCTTTCCTGGATCGGAATCAAGCATCCAAGGACCGGTTTCTGGTTATCAGCCGTCATCAGCCTGGATAGCTTGACTCCAGTGGTGTGGAGAGAATGGGACTCACGTCTGAGCATACCCATCCCACTCGGGGCGACAAAGGCAAAAACAACAGGTGATGGACAGAATGCAGAACATTGTCATACATTCACCCCAGTACAGAGGTCTGGGCCTAAATCCATCGTTTTTTTGCACTCCACACCACCCTAGGTCAGACATGGCCATATGCGAATCAGACTTGAGCCTGTGCCTCATGGGAACAGTCCAGCCCGAACTGCCAAGCCATGTCTTTCCTGGACCGGAATCAAGCATCCAAGGACCGGTTTCTGGCTATCAGCCGTCATCAGCCTGGATAGCTTGACTCCAGTGGTGTGGAGAGCATGGGACTCACGTCTGAGCATACCCATCCCACTCGGGGCGACAAAGGCAAAAACAACAGGTGATGGACAGAATGCAGAACATTGTCATACATTGACCCTAGTACAGAGATCTGGGCCTAAATCCATAGTTTTTTTTGCACTCCACACCTCCCCAGGTCAGACATGGCCATATGCGAATCAGACTTGAGCCTGTGCCTCAAGGGAACAGTCCAGCCCGAACTGCCAAGCCATGTCTTTCCTGGACCGGAATCAAGCATCCAAGGACCGGTTTCTGGCTATCAGCCGTCATCAGCCAGGATAGCTTGACTCCAGTGGTGTGGAGAGCATGGGACTCACGTCTGAGCATACCCATCCCACTCGGGGCGACAAAGGCAAAAACAACAGGTGATGGACAGAATGCAGAACATTGTCATACATTGACCCCAGTACAGAGATCTGGGCCTAAATCCATAGTTTTTTTTGCACTCCACATCACCCCAGGTCAGACATGGCCATATGCAAATCAGCCTTGGCCCTGTGCCTCATGGGAACAGTCCAGCCCGAACTGCCAAGCCATATCTTTCCTGGACCGGAATCAAGCATCCAAGGACGGGTTTCTGGCTATCAGCCGTCATCAGCCTGGAGTGCTTGACTCCAGTGGTGTGGAGAGCATGGGACTCACGTCTGAGCATACCCATCCCACTCGGGGCGACAAAGGAAAAAACAACACGTGATGGACAGAATGCAGAACATTGTCATACATTCACCCCAGTACAGAGATCTGGGCCTAAATCCATTGTTTATTTGCACTCCACACCACCCCAGGTCAGACGACATGGCCAAATGCAAATCAGCCTTGACCCTGTGCCTCATGGGAACAGTCCAGCCCGAACTGCCAAGCCATGTCTTTCCTGGACCGGAATCAAGCATCCAAGGACCGGTTTCTGGCTATCAGCCGTCATCAGCCTGGATAACTTGACTCCAGTGGTGTGGAGAGCATGGGACTCACGTCTGAGCATACCCATCCCACTCGGGGCGACAAAGGCAAAAACAACAGGTGATGGACAGAATGCAGACCATTGTCATACATTCACCCCAGTACAGAGATCTGGGCCTAAATCCATCGTTTTTTTGCACTTCACACCACCCCAGGTTAGACATGGCCATATGCAAATCAGCCTTGACCCTGTGCCTCATGCGAACAGTCCAGCCTGAACTGCCAAGCCATGTCTTTCCTGGATCGGAATCAAGCATCCAAGGACCGGTTGTAGGAAGGTGGATATCTGACTATGGTTACCCCCAAACTTTTTGCCTGGTGTTTAGCTGGTTTTTGACATAGTTGGCCTGGGATCCTGCTATTCAGGGCCCCAGGCTAATTGCTCTCTCCTTAAAATGGACTCCATGTACCTTAGGTGCATAACGAAATTGGAACTGGTTCACCTTATTGGCCCCTGTAACAGTGTACCCAGGTACCCAGGGCATAGGTGCTTCCAAGGCCTACCAGGGGCTGCAGCATGTATTGTGCCACCCCTGGCCTGGCCTCCATATTTGACACAACTGGCTGATCACTCAGCTGGGGTAAGTCGGTGTAACCACCCCTTACTTAGGTGTAGTATGCCTATACCTAACCTAAAATGGACACATATGTTCCTATCAGTCACTCCTATGGAAGGCCTCATCAATCCTGGAGGCAGAGTGCTTGGAAATATGTGAGATGGTGCTCTGACATGAGCTGAGCCTGTCTGCAGCTTTCGGAACCATGTCCTTTAGCTGTTTCATGATATTGCCATACCATATACTCTTAAGTGCATTATAATCCTCGCGGTTAAATGCTATCTTGGGTTTGGCTTTATCAAAACATGTTGAGTAAGGTGTCATACGAATTGGAATACTACCCCCTCGCCAGTTCTGGCGACGGGGGTAGCATTCCACCCTTCTAGAGGGACACGACATGTACCTAGCCTGAACCCCGGTTAAAGTTAAACAGAGCCTTAGCATCTCAAAATGGATGCTGCCACCTCAGACACAAGTCTGACCTCCTGCTGCTGGGAGTCCTTCCAGCGAGGGCAGCTTGGACAAAGGGTTTCCTGCCTGGGGAGGTGCTAGCACCACTCCAGACAGGATTTTGTGTATTGGGTAGGACAGGGCTGAATAGAATCAGACATGCCTGGTGCACACAAGGTGTCCCTGTGCATAGGCCAGTTCAAACCGGTGCTGCGGCTTTCCAGCCCCAGTCCTGGCGCGAAACTGGACAAAGGAAAGGGGGTGTAACCACCCCCATTCCTGGTTCCACCCAGAGGAGGGACCTAGTAGGTGATCCGGCCCCCCAGATTCAAATAAGAGTGGGAGCTGTGTCCTGAGACTTCAGATCATCCTGAATCAACTTGAAATACAGAAGAATACTGGACTTCGACATTCTGCTGCACAGAAGACGGAAGAGAATCGCCCTTGTGGCCAAGGTGTGACCACCCTGTGAACACAGGCACCAACCAGCAACTCAACATCTGCTTTGCCGCCGCCTCCCGCCAAAGCCCGAGCCCAGAGCCTGACAAGACCCAGACTCTCAGACTTCTCACAGCCCGATCCACAGTCCCTGCAAAGAAGGGACCCGTGGAGGCACCGAGAGACGTGGGACCGGACCTCTTGGAAGACCCCCGAAACGCTGACTGCGCAGCATCGGAGGCACCCTCGACGCTGTGCTTTGGGGTTTGAGAAGCCTCAACCTCTAGCAGCCCTTGCACCGAAGATCAGCCCCCCAGCATCTCCACGATCTGCGATGGGCCCTTTTGCATCGTGCCACTTGACGCGCCTAACCGTCCACTTGCCACGCGGCTAGTGGCCATCTTGGTGATGAAACCTACAACTTTCACTGCGGGTCTGGTTGCTTCTGACTTGCCCTTGCTCCTGTAAAAAGGAGCCCCTGCTCTGACCTTGCTGGTCCGAGTAACAAGCCTTTTTTGATTCCTGCGTGGCTTGCATTAGCCAAGGCCTGTTTGCTTCTATCAAGTCGCCGACACGGCCAGCAGCGAGAAGCCTGCGTGGGACAGCTCGTGACTGACTCCTGGACGTCTTCGACCCCTCGTGTCCACGTGGCTGCAGAGAGAAGCTACACCTCGACGCCTGTTTGCACCCGACATCGCCTGGTTCCACTCTGGTTCCACGGTAGTCTCTGGCTAGTGACTTTGAACATTGTCCCCTATGCTTTCAGGTCTTCACCTCTTCAGATCCACCCTTGGATCCACCGGAACTCTTCACATCGAGCCGCCTGCAGCATCTTCAGCTCCAAGCACCATCGACCTGCGTTACGAAACCCGACACTACTTCGACCCTATGCACCCGCTTCCTGTGGGTGAGGTAACTCAGCTCCTCCGGTGTTCCCACACTGGTACACACCTCTAGTGTCTGTGTCTCAAGTTTCAGCTTTCTAGGTCACTCGGAAGGTTCCTTCCTAACTAACTTTGTACTTTTTACGCACCATTGACATTGCATGGGTAAAGCGTGCACTTTCCGCACTGCTCCCGAGTCCCGCGGGCCTTTCCCGACTTCTTCACTGCTAATCCCGAACAGCTCCAGCGATTCCCCAGGCCCTAGGCCTCTTCACTTTCCCCATAGTGGTTCTTATACCACTATTTTAGTATATGGTTTAGGTGGCCCCTAGGGCTCATCCATATTGTGCAACTTTTGTGTATTTAAACTGTGTTTTGTTTTAACGCATTTGCTTCTGTGCTCATAAAGAGTATCAGGGATATTTGTAGTAATAAATCTATATATATTTTCAATATATATCTGTGTGGTGTCCTTTCATTTGGTATTCAAGGGATTGTGTATGGTAAAACAGCTTGCTTCACATGCCTTTACAGAGTTTAGCCTAAGACTGCTTAGTCCATGCTACCCCTAGGATAGCTTGTCTATAAGGTTGACTTTACAACCTGCACCATAAGGGTTGCTTGGCATGATACAAGGTGATCACTAGAACTAGTGAGCATCATATATCAGGCCAACTTCTCACATTGGTGGCAGCGGTGGGATTTGAGCTTGCTGTTGTTTTACCATTACAATCTTTGAAAATATCATTTGAAAGATCATACAGGTACCTGAGAGGTACACTAAAACAAGACTAGATATACTTAACTTCTACTGAACTTAGTTGTTGTAGAGGATAGGGAGTAGCACACCCTGACTACAACTACTAGATAGGTTTTGTAGGAAAACACCAGTGTAGGTAGATTGCAACACATCCACCACACTAGAGCAATGTCTGGAGCAGAGGGATCCAATGGAACCACCTCTGTTGAGAGTGACCCTCCAAGGGCACCATCCAAATTTGCTACCTTTCCATTTAAGGAACTGAGGCAACTGTGTTCCATGAGAGGAATCAAAACAGGTCCTTCTCCTACAGCAGGACACCTCAGAGAGCTTTTAGACCAGTCTGAAGCTCTAAGGGACTCCAAACCAGGCCCCTCAGGGACTGGAGATGGAGGATCCCCCACTGAAGATGATAACTCCGATGCCCCTGCCCCTGTCGTCCAGATAGATGAGGAAAACCAGACCACTGGGAATACTCAGCCTGAGGAAGAAGAAGAGGAGGAGCTGGACGAAAGTGATTCTGATGATGGGAATAGCCAGGTGTTAGTCAGCAGGCTTAACCAGGCTAACTTAAGCTTATTTGGGACTGAAGGTGGGTCCAACCCATTCAGACCCCCAAATGGACTTAACCAGGAGCATAGGAGGAGGAGGAATCACTCAGGTGAATCCAATACTTCCCATGTTTCTAGAGGTTCTCATGGCAACTCCAGAAGGGAGTTGACTAGCCCTCAGAGAAGGGAACATGAGGCCAAAATGAGAAAGGCTGAACTTAGGATCCAGAGACAAGAATTAGAAGTTGCCCTGGCCAAAGAGAAACTTGCTAGAGCAAGGCAGCCTAGAGAGAGTGGATTAGATTCCACTGGTGGCAGCACTATCCATAAGGATAAAGACAGGTCCTATGACAATAGAAACCTGAGTAAGATTGTGCCCCCCTACAAAGTTGGGGATGATATCCACAAGTGGATGACTGCACTTGAGAGAGCTTGCAAAGTACAGCAGGTCCCTCAGGAGCAGTGGGCAGCAATCTTGTGGCTCTCCTTTGAAGGTAGAGGCAGAGACAGACTCCTCACAGTTAGTGATGGGGATTCTAGAAACTACCTGGTCCTGAAGAGTGCTCTGATTGATGGGTTAGGCTTAACCACTGACCAGTACAGGTTAATGTTCAGAGACACCCAGAAGACACAGACTCAGGACTGGTCTGAATTTGTTGAATGTGCCACTAAGGCTCTGGAGGGCTGGTTGCTGGGAAGTAAGGTTACTGACTATACAGGATTGTATAATTTAATTATGAGAGAGCAAATCTTAAGTAATTGTCAAAATCAGCTTCTACATCAGCACCTGGTTGACTCTGATCTGACCTCCCCACAAGAACTGGGTAGGAGGGCAGACAAATGGGTCAGAACCAGGATCAGGCCTAAGAACCAGGGTGGTGACCAACAGAAAGAGACTACCAAGCCTCAAGAGAAGGGTGGGGATAAAAGTAAGGAAAAGACTTCCCCAGGGCCCCAAAACTCCAAGGATGGGGGTGGGTCCCAAGACACTTCTTCAACCCAGAAAAAGCCTTATTGTCCTGTCTGTAAACAGGTTGGGCATTACAAAACAGACAGCTGTTGTCCCAAGAATGGCAATACAGAGAATATACCTCCAAAGCCAGCTCCAACACCTCCTGTTACTGTCAGCAGTAATCCCCCAGGAAGTGGGAGCACACCCAGGAATCTGGGTGGGTTTACTTTTGGAGGACAGGTGGATTCTGGCCTAACCAGGTCCCCTACCTCAGATACTCTTGTCTATGAGACTGGCATGGGGTTTGCCAATTTCACTGCTTGCCCAAACACTTTGAGCAAGTATAGACAGGAGCCCCTCATCAATGGCTTGAAAGTTGAGGCCTTTAGAGACACAGGGGCTAGCATTACCATGTTGGCTGAATGTCTAGTTCCCTCAAGGCAACTTTTACCTGATGCCACATATCAGGTGACAAACATTGATGGAATAGAAACCAATCACCCCATGGCAGTAGTAAATCTTAGCTGGGGAGGTGTCACTGGCCCAAAGAGAGTGGCAGTGTCATCAAACTTGCCTGTAGATTGTCTACTGGGGAATGATTTAGAAATCTCAGCCTGGGCTGAGGTGGAACAAGAAACCCATTCTAAAATGGTAAATCTCCATGGAAAGGTTAGTGGGGCTGTGATGGCTACAGCCCCAATCCAAGATGTCCTTCCTGAAAAGGTTGGTAGGGCTGAGCAAACCTCAGCCCCATCTTTAGCTAACTTCCCTCCTGAAAAGATTAGCAGGGCTGTGATGGTAACAGCCCATACCCAAACTGAGTCTCCTCCTGAAAAGGTTGGTGGGGCTGTGATGGCCACAGCCCAAACTCAAACTGATACATGTGTTGTGAAGCCTGAAAAGATGGATCACTCCACACAAACAGAGAGCATTGAGGAGGAAGAGAAATCTCCCTCCCACCAGTCTTTAGGAAAGGATCAGCCTCCTCAGGGAACTGATCTTACCCCTGATGAAGGAACTGTCCCAGAGGTTGTTAGGCCTGGCCTGACAGAGCCTCTGATGACAGTGGACCCTTCTCAGGTGGGACCCAGTCTGGAGCAGGTATCCTGCCCCTCTCTACCTTGCCTTACTCAGCCCAGGGCTGCAGAGGACAAGAAGGACAGTGAGCCCCAAAGGGACCCCTGTCAAATAAAGCACCCCCATCAACAGATTAGGGGCACCGAAACTAGTAGCCCTAGTGAGGTGAAAACTTTAAAAACTCCTGAGGGAGCCCCCTTAAAAGTAGTTAGGGACCTCCCACAGATAGATTCTGTTGGGCACAGCCAAACCTGGGACCCCAAGGCCCCAAACCTGACCTGTCCCTCCAGTAAGCCAACAAGAGGGACCCAGCCTCCAGCTTTAGGTAGCCAGAGGTTGACCCTGAGAGCACAGTGCAACTCAGTCAAAGAAAGAAAGGCACACATGGTGGAGAGTGATTGGAGGAAGCTGAGTCCTACAGAGGAATCTCACTTCAGTACTCCATCCCAACACCAGCCTTTAACTTTGCAAAGACACACCACAGGTAGAGATTTCCTATGGTGGAGACCCTCAGATACCCTTAGGGTGAGGGATTGCTTAGTGGACCATGAGACAGGGGGTAACCAAGCCAGAGCTGGTACTTCCTTATATGGCCACTTAGGCAATATAGGCTTACCTGGTCAAGGATAGCCTTATCTCCTTTCGTTCGGGGGGGGGGGGGTTATGTAGGAAGGTGGATATCTGACTATGGTTACCCCCAAACTTTTTGCCTGGTGTTTAGCTGGTTTTTGACATAGTTGGCCTGGGATCCTGCTATTCAGGGCCCCAGGCTAATTGCTCTCTCCTTAAAATGGACTCCATGTATCTTAGGTGCATAACAAAATTGGAACTGGTTCACCTTATTGGCCCCTGTAACAGTGTACCCAGGTACCCAGGGCATAGGTGCTTCCAAGGCCTACCAGGGGCTGCAGCATGTATTGTGCCACCCCTGGCCTGGCCTCCATATTTGACACAACTGGCTGATCACTCAGCTGGGGTAAGTCGGTGTAACCACCCCTTACTTAGGTGTAGTATGCCTATACCTAACCTAAAATGGACACATATGTTCCTATCAGTCACTCCTATGGAAGGCCTCATCAATCCTGGAGGCAGAGTGCTTGGAAATATGTGAGATGGTGCTCTGGCATGAGCTGAGCCTGTCTGCAGCTTTCGGAACCATGTCCTTTAGCTGTTTCATGATATTGCCATACCATATACTCTTAAGTGCATTATAATCCTCGCGGTTAAATGCTATCTTGGGTTTGGCTTTATCAAAACATGTCGAGTAAGGTGTCATACGAATTGGAATACTACCCCCTCGCCAGTTCTGGCGACGGGGGTAGCATTCCACCCTTCTAGAGGGACACGACATGTACCTAGCCTGAAGCCCGGTTAAAGTTAAACAGAGCCTTAGCATCTCAAAATGGATGCTGCCACCACAGACACAAGTCTGACCTCCTGCTGCTGGGAGTCCTTCCAGCGAGGGCAGCTTGGACAAAGGGTTTCCTGCCTGGGGAGGTGCTAGCACCACTCCAGACAGGATTTTGTGTATTGGGTAGGACAGGGCTGAATAGAATCAGACATGCCTGGGGCACACAAGGTGTCCCTGTGCATAGGCCAGTTCAAACCGGTGCTGGGGCTTTCCAGCCCCAGTCCTGGTGCGAAACTGGACAAAGGAAAGGGGGTGTAACCACCCCCCTTCCTGGTTCCACCCAGAGGAGGGACCTAGTAGGTGATCCGGCCCCCCAGATTCGAATAAGAGTGGGAGCTGTGTCCTGAGACTTCAGATCATCCTGAATCAACTTGAAATACAGAAGAATACTGGACTTCGACATTCTGCTGCACAGAAGACGGAAGAGAATCTCCCTTGTGGCCAAGGAGTGACCACCCTGTGAACACAGGCACCAACCAGCAACTCGACGTCTGCTTTGCCGCCGCCTCCCGCCGGAGCCCGAGCCCAGAGCCTGACAAGACCCAGACTCCCCGACTTATCACAGCCCGATCCACAGTCCCTGCAAAGAAGGGACCCGTGGAGGCACCGAGAGACGTGGGACCGGACCTCTTGGAAGACCCCTGAAACGCTGACTGCGCAGCATCAAAGGCACCCTCGACGCTGTGCTTTAGGGTTTGAGAAGCCCCAACCTCGAACAGCCCTTGCACCGAAGATCAGCCCCCCAGCATCTCGACGATCTGCGTGGGGCCCTTTTGCATTGTGCCACTTGACGCGCCTAACCGTCCACTTGCCACGCGGCTAGTGGCCATCTTGGCGATGAAACCTACAACTTTCACTGCGGGTCTGGTTGCTCCAGACTTGCCCTTGCTCCTGTAAAAAGGAGCCCCTGCTCTGACCTTGCTGGTCCGAGTAACAAGCCTTTTTTGATTCCTGCGTGGCTTGCATTAGCCAAGGCCTGTTTGCTTTTATCAAGTCTCCGACACCGCCAACAGCGAGAAGCCTGCGTGGGACAGCTCGTGACCGACTCCTGGACGTCTTCGACCCCTCGTGTCCACGTGGCTGCAGAGAGAAGCTACCCCTCGACGCCTGTTTGCACCCGACATCGCCTGGTTCCACTCTGGTTCCACGGTAGTCACTGGCTAGTGACTTTGAACATTGTCCCCTCTGCTTTCAGGTATTCACCTCTTCAGATCCACCCTTGGATTCACCGGAACTCTTCACATCGAGCCGCCTGCAGCATCTTCAGCTCCAAGCACCATCGACCTGCGTTACGAAACCCGACACTACTTCGACCCTATGCACCCGCTTCCTGTGGGTGAGGTAACTCAGCTCCGCCGGTGTTCCCACACTGGTACACACCTCTAGTGTCTGTGTCTCAAGTTTCAGCTTTCTAGGTCACTCGGAAGGTTCCTTCCTAACTAACTTTGTACTTTTTACGCACCATTGACATTGCATTGGTAAAGCGTGCACTTTCCGCACTGCTCCAGAGTCCCGCGGGCCTTTCCCGACTTCTTCACTGCTAATCCCGAACAGCTCCAGCGATTCCCCAGGCCCTAGGCCTCTTCACTTTCCCCATAGTGGTTCTTATACCACTATTTTAGTATATGGTTTAGGTGGCCCCTAGGGCTCATCCATATTGTGCAACTTTTGTGTATTTAAACTGTGTTTTGTTTTAACGCATTTGCTTCTGTGCTCATAAAGAGTATCAGGGATATTTGTAGTAATAAATCTATATATATTTTCAATATATATCTGTGTGGTGTCCTTTCATTTGGTATTCAAGGGATTGTGTATGGTAAAACAGCTTGCTTCACATGCCTTTACAGAGTTTAGCCTAAGACTGCTTAGTCCATGCTACCCCTAGGATAGCTTGTCTATAAGGTTGACTTTACAACCTGCACCATAAGGGTTGCTTGGCATGATACAAGGTGATCACTAGAACTAGTGAGCATCATATATCAGGCCAACTTCTCACACCGGTTTCTGGTTATCAGCCGTCATCAGGCTGGATAGCTTGACTCCAGTCGTGTGTAAAGCATGGGACTCACGTCTGAGCATACCCATCCCACTCTTGCGACAAAGGCAAAACCAACAGGTGATGGACAGAATGCAGAACATTGTCATACATTCACCCCAGTACAGAGATCTGGGCCTAAATCCATCGTTTTTTTCCACTCCACACCACTACAGGTCAGACATGGCCATATGCAAATCAGCCTTGACCCTGTGCCTCATGGGAACAGTCCAACCCGAACAGCCAAGCCATGTCTTTCCTGGACCGGAATCAAGCATCCAAGGACCGGTTTCTGGCTATCAGCCGTCATCAGCCTAGATAGCTTGACTCCAGTGGTGTGGAGAGCATGGGACTCACGTCTGAGCATACCCATCCCACTCGGGGCGACAAAGGCAAAAACAACAGGTGATGGACAGAATGCAGAACATTGTCATACATTCACCCCAGTACAGAGGTCTGGGCCTAAATCCATCGTTTTTTTGCACTCCACACCACCCCAGGTCAGACATGGCCATATGCGAATCAGACTTGAGCCTGTGCCTCATGGGAGCAGTTCAGCCCGAACTGCCAAGCCATGTCTTTCCTGGACCGGAATCAAGCATCCAAGGACCGGTTTCTGGCTATGAGCTGTCATCAGCCTGGATAGCTTGACTCCAGTGGTGTGGAGAGCATGGGACTCACGTCTGAGCATACCCATCCCACTCGGGGCGACAAAGGCAAAAACAACAGGTGATGGACAGAATGCAGAACATTGTCATACATTGACCCCAGTACAGAGATCTGGGCCTAAATCCATCGTATTTTTTTGCACTCCACACCACCCCAGGTCAGACATGGCCATAAGCAAATCAGCCTTGACCCTGTGCCTCATGGGAACAGTCCAGCCCGAACTGCCAAGCCATATCTTTCCTGGAACAGAATCAAGCATCCAAGGACGGGTTTCTGGCTATCAGCCGTCATCAGCCTGGATTGCTTGACTCCAGTGGTGTGGAGAGCATGGGACTCATGTCTGAGCATACCCATCCCACTCGGGGCGACAAAGGAAAAAACAACAGGCGATGGACAGAATGCAGAACATTGTCATACATTCAGCCCAGTAAAGAGATCTGGGCCTAAATCCATTGTTTATTTGCACACCACACCACCCCAGGTCAGACGACATGGCCAAATGCAAATCAGCCTTGACCCTGTGCCTCATGGGAACAGTGTGGAAAAGTAAATTTTGCCATGTTCTGTGTCCCTACGCCCCATCCATCATGTGTTATGTGTGCATGATCAATATGCATATGTTATTCCCCATTTCTGATTGAAGACGCAATTACAGTTGTGTCCACCTCTAGTATGTTAGTTTCCAGTCCTCGTGAATACTACGAATATCAGGCCTATGTAAGTAATGTTGCCACGTTTCCCAGTGTGCACGTTATTCCATTATAAAATCCCCGTTTCTAGGCCTCAAAAGGGCCCGGACCCTGGATTCAGCTCCTGTCTCCTGAAAGCCTCGCTGAGGAGCGATACAGCCCCCACCTGTATCCTCGACCCTTCACTTACTTCCTGCCTTGCAGTGCCCGGTGCACCCCGGCTCTGCCTCTGAGTCTGCCAAAAGTATGTTATAGTTCCTGCTATCAGTTCAGTCCTCCTCCTCTGCATTCCTAAGCTACTGAACTGCATCAATAGTTTCCGTCATTGTCTAGCCTTCTCGTCTCCATGTTAGAGAAATACTGTATTTAATAGTCATTTAATATTCTTCACGCACTACATGTAGAATAATGCATGGTCCAGTCTTAGAATCAGGTTAGCTTCTCCCCTCATGACTTCTAGTTTATATCAACATGTTCCCTAAACATTAGATACCAGATAGGGTTTAGGTACATGTCGCTCCGACCCTCCAGACTTTAGTCTCTGCTCCTAGCACAGAGTTCGTAGCCCCCAGCTTCTCCTAGTAACACGTCATTGCCAGTTTTCGCGCACCATTAGGTTAGAGGTCCCGGCTCCTTAGGTAGCCCCCTCCAATGTGTCCGCCCATTCATGACATATTCTGTTACGTTCTACATCACATGTCTAAGTAAACTCCCAGTTACACCTACTTTTACTCTTATCTCTCGCGACTGTTACACGTCACGCCTTCTGCTCCACCTACTGTTACGCCTACTGCAATGTAATGCTATGTGTTTGCGCTATGTATATAAATCAATGTTATGTTATTAAATGTGAGCGCGCTCATCCCAGACCCAGCCCCAGCAGCTGCTGGGATCCTTTTGTTCTGCTGGGTCACCCTATGCAGGTTGTCCTGATCCTGTCCTTATGCTGTAATAAACCTGCAGAAACTCCTACTACCTCGAATCTTGACTCTTATTTATTGAGCTATCTGTTATGCTATAAGTCTAGTCAAAAATAGGGTATTATTTATTTATTTACCACATAATGGCGCCCGAATAGGGACTTGCCCTTTCCCCACGCGTCGGTGAAGCCACGCCGACCCCCTGACCCTCTGCAGTCGTGACGGAACCATACTGGCCAGTGCAGATATTTCTGCTTCAAGTATCCCTCAGGCCCACGGAGGAGACGGAGGAGGCGGTCCAGCATCCGAACGAGACGGTGGAGGAACGCGGCGAGTCCCGACCAGAGCCCAAGCCGAGAGTCCAAGGTCCGAGGTATCCGGAGGTCCACCCGTAACTGAAGTCCGAAGTCCGAAGTTCGTCGTCGTAGTCCAGTCCCGTCCGAGGCCTTCCGTTCCGTGCTGCCCGGTGAGTACCATTGCTGGGGTAGTGTCTAGACAGGGTCAGTCTAAATTGACTCCTGGTCCGTGGGTTGGTGGTACCCAAGCCCACAAACGAAGTATTCACCTAGGTGGATACGGGTCTTGATGTGTTCCTTTATGGGACCGGTATGTTCCGTACTGTTATAGCAGTGCATCCAGTAATTCTAGTCTGTTCCGTTCTCGAGAATTCTGTTCTGTTTCTGTTTTCAGTATTTTCAGGTAGTATTCTGTTCGAACTGTTATTTATAATGTCGTTTAATGTATTTCCAATGTCGTGGTATGCCTGAATTGTTTTCCCAATTGTTATTGTTTTTCGTGTATTGTATTGTGTTCCGATTCAAGTTTAGAATGCCGCTCTTTTCCAAGTTACGTCAGTTAAAAACTAGAAAGGGTCTGCTGGAAGCAGCAGTTCCTGTTCCGCCTAGGGACAGTCCAGGTCACTTTATGTATCAGAAACATGGCATAAGCGCCATATTGTATCTAGATTTATGGGTAGAATATACCAAACAGTTAGAAGAAAAGTATAGATGGCCCGTATCGGGTACATGGGATGCCGAATGTATCATGCGAGTAGAAGAAGCATTATGGAAAAAGAAAGCCAGACAGTCACAGAAAGATGCCATCGAGTTATGGCGTAAGGAAGCTCATAAAAGAACGGAAAAGGAAGTCAGAAAGTCAGAGTTAAGTAGAGAATCCCAAGAACGAGCCCAAGAAAGAGAATTAGTCGAGATAGGTGAACAAGTTGAAGTCGAACAGTCAGACAGACAGAGGCATGCCCTTATTAAGGGTATGTATCCTCTCCTTGCCGAAGGCTTGCCAAAAGCGACCCCAGAGGCACCCAGTAATTTCCCGCCGCCATTAGTTCCGACCAAGCTACGTCACAAACCGACCGCAGCTGATATTTTTATTTCGTCCTATTTGGACGACACAGTTCCAGAATATGCAAATCCTGTTCGTGCTCCGCCCGTCCCTGTAAATCAGGCACTTCCAGTTCCTCCAGACACCGGAGTACCTGTTGCGGTACCCCCGGGTCAGCCTGCCATACAAGTTCAACCCACGTTACAATTACCGACCCTGCAAGCACGAAGAATGTCAGTTGACGATTCTAGTCTAGGGGCCGCAGGAGGAGGTCCTCCTCAAACCCCGCCGCCACACAAGCGTTTATCAGCACTCGAATTACATGCTCAAGCATCACAGCGTACTCCTAAAAGTAATAAGTCTGTTACAGAAATCAGACAAGCCCTTGCCGAATGTGTCTATGACACAGTCCCAGGCGAGTATAATATGGTTTTATATTCCGTACGTATAAGAAGGGTGACCGAGTATCTAGTCACCTTACCAAATATGAAAGAAGATCTAGACAGAATATATCGTTTCATCCGTACAGGGGATGATCCAGAAAGTATTGGCGAGATTATGTCTCAAAGGAAAGCCGAGATTCAGCTCATGATATTAAAGTTCCTGATCAATTGTCTAATAAGAGAACAAGATTACCCGTCTAAAGATCCCGCCGAAATGAGAATCCTAACAAGGTGGAGTGATAATATAGCCGAGGGTAAGCACAAGACCATTAGTGCCATGGAAAGTATGTACAAGAAAATTCGTAAAGAAATAGTAAGGTTACACGAACAGCGTAAAGCAGCACAAGTAAGCGAGAAAGAAAGTATCTCTGATCCTGAAGAGGAAGACGAGAATCCCGCCAGAATAGCGTATGTAGGAAAATCCAGATTTCCAGATCGCCATTTACGCCTAGAACCCAAGTCTATTTTTCATCATCCAACACCAGAACAAAGCTCTCTAGAACAAGTATTTCAAGCTACCGATCACATTCTGAAATCACGAGTCGGTTATAGTGAGTTAAGCACCATGCATGAACAAGAACTAGCCCGATCAGCAATCCGATGGATTACTGATTCTACCACTTTTCCAGACGAAATAGTGGCACAAATGTTTCTGAAACTGCCCCCAGCCGAGCAACGACTGGTGGGTATGTATATGATCCAACACCTCATTACCCTGTATGAGGGTCAACATTCTGATCCAGGCCCGTTACATGATATCCTGAACGAGTTACTCCAGTACAGATGGAGAGGTCTAGGTACCGATTTAATTAGTGTCATTCTAGAACAGCGTCACAAGTATAGAACGTTCCTGAACCCGCATTTTGTTCATGTCTCACCCCCAGAAAGTAAACCATTCTACATAGACAGACAGAATCCGTTACGAGAAGTCCACCCAGTCCAAGGGGCGGGTGGCGTAATGCAACGAGTGTTTGTATACACTCCGATTTCAAAGATGGAACTTCTCGAAATGAAAAAATTAATTCCCTGTCATGACAAAGATCCAGCAGGGTTCCATAGAGAATTAAAAGACATGCTCCGTATGGGAGAATACACGTACCCAGATATCATTAAAATGTTAAAGGTTCTGCTACCCGCAGGGGTGTATGAAAAGTTAAAAGAAAAAGAATGGGAGGTGGGAGAGAAAAAGATCGATTGGGCAGCTCTAGAAGCTGAAGACAAGGCACGAGTACCAGGTACCGGTCTTGGAGATAAATGTAAAGAGTTACCAGAATTATTGATTCAAGTTTTACCCAGATTATTGACAACTAGGAAAGAAGACTGGGATGCAATCTCAGCCTGTAAACAGAAACAAGATGAAGACATTAGTGATTTTTATTCTAGATTTGAGAAATGTTTCAGTATTAATAGTGGTCTCAAGACAAGTAGTGAGTCATACCCTCATCTTTTCGTTACCAAATTAGTCGAGAATTCAAGTCCACAAATTAAAAACCGAGTTTTGAAAGTCGAAAGCACCTGGCAAGCAAATACTCCGTCCCAGATGCTCCAGATGCTTCAGTATCACCAGAATAGAATCAGAGAAGAGCAAGAACACGAAAGAAAACGTATGAAAGACACGAAAATGAAAGTGCTAGTTGCACAATCTATTCCTCAAGACAGTCAGAAGAGGGGTCCGATTCAAGCCAGTCATCCTGCGGCTCCCGTTAAAGGGACCTGCAATTATTGTAAACAGCCAGGTCATTTTATAAACGAGTGTGCAGTCCTGAAACACAACATAGCTACCGGTAAGACTAAAGAAAGACCACGTCCGCCGAGACAAGAACAAGTTTCACAGACTCCTCAGTCACAGAATGCACCACAGACAGTTACCGTGCCGCAGCCTATTGCTGCAACACAGCACGTTACTTCACAGATGTACCAGTATGCACAGTCCGAGTATCCAGAGTACCAGTCATATTCATGAAACAGCCTAGAGAGGGAGGTAGGCTTGCCTCTCATCGAGATACCTGTAGACCAAGAAGGTCCCTATGTTCATAGCCAAGTATTAGGGAAAGACAGAAAGTTTTTGATCGATACAGGGGCAAGTAGGACCACAATTAGTCACGCCGAAGTTCCAGGGGCTCCGCTCTCAGGCTCAAGAAATGTTTCCCTTGGATTTTCAGGAAAACCCATAGTTAATGAGATATCAAAGCCAGTTACTCTAGAAGTAGGTCCATTGTCCCGTACTACTGATCTGTTACTTACTAAGTCATGTCCAGAAAATCTATTAGGCATTAAGACACTGAAAGAATTAGGTGCAGTTATTTGCTGTTCCCCAGAGGGAATACGTCTGTTCCTACGTGACTTTAAGGGTCACTATGTATTACGAGATTTTGATTCAAGGTTGTCTAATGTTCCGCAGCATTTATGGGCGCAAGGTCCAACTGATGTAGGTTACATGCAAATCACACCTTATCGTGTGACTCTCAAGCCAGGTGTAGTGTTACCACGAATCAGGCAGTACAGATTGCCGCCTGAGGCTGTAGCAGCCTTATCCAAAATTATTGACGAGCTCATGGCTCAAGGAGTAGTTGTAGAAACTGACTCCAATGTATGCAATTCTCCGATCATTCCAGTCATGAAACGTACTGATCCAAATGCACCCCCAGTATATCGATTAGTGATTGATTTACGAGAGCTTAACAAATGTATAATTCCTCAGTACCCAGTTGTTCCAGACATTTCTTCCCTGTTAACAGCCATTGATCCCGAAGCCATGTTTTTCACTGTTATTGACCTCAAGAATGCATTTTTTAGTGTTCCAATTCATCCAGACAGCCAGTTTCTTTTCGGATTTTGTTTAAATGGAAGGAGCTATATGTTTACACGCGCTCCTCAAGGTTTCACAGAAAGCCCTAGTATTTACAGTCAAGCACTCAAGAGACAACTAGACAATATTCACATGCCAACTGACACTGCCCTGCTCCAGTATGTCGATGATCTACTGATCACAGCCCGTTCTGAACGTGCTTGCGAGCGAGCATCACTTACAGTTCTGTATTTTCTAGCCGAGATGGGGCACAAGGTGTCACCTTCAAAGCTTCAATTCTGTGTCCAGCAAGTGGTATACTTAGGACACTTGCTGTCCAAGAGGGGTAGGCAGTTGACACCCGACCGTATCCAGCTAATAGCGAGTCTTCCCCAGCCCAGAACCCAGAAGGAGGTACGTGCCTTTATCGGCCTTACTTCTTATTGTAGACAATGGATTCCCCAGTATGCATTCCTAGCCAAGCCATTGATACAGTTAACGACACAGGAGGCAGCCATATCGACTGTCCTCCCTTGGACATCTGAACATACACTTAGTTTCAACGAGTTAAAGAAAGCCCTATGTCAGGCTCCAGTTCTAGCTACACCGAACTACAGTAAGCCTTTTACACTTTTCGTTACAGAACGCGAAGGTACAGCATTATCTGTTCTCACACAAGATCAAGCAGGTCAATACAAGCCCTGTGCTTATTTTTCGAGCACATTAGATCCAGTCGCCCAGGCGTTGCCTGCGTGCCTCAAGTCAGTTGCAGCCACAGCACTAGCTATCAGACAAAGTGATTCTATAGTTTTAGGACATTCCCTGACAGTACAGGTCCCACATTCAGTAGAAGTTCTTTTAAACCGAACACAAACTCAGCACTTGACAATTGCACGTTTAACAGGTTATGAATTGACACTGTTCCAGCCACACATAGAAATTAGACGCTGCAACGTCCTGAATCCTGCTACACTGTTACCATCAGTTAATTCAAATCCAGACCCACATGATTGTGTGGAAGTAGTTAACATTACGACAAAGCCAAGACAAGACCTGACAGATATTCCGTTACCAGATCCTGACCTGACACTTTATGTGGATGGTTCATGTATGAGAACTAGTACAGGAGAACTAGTCGCCGCGTATGCAGTGACTACTGACACTGAAGTTATTAAGACACACCGTATTGATACCCTGTCCGCTCAAGCAGCAGAGCTAGTTGCTCTGACACAAGCCTGTATACATGCCAAGAACCTGAAAGTTAATGTTTACACAGATTCACGTTACGCATTCGGAGTTGTACACGACTTCGGAGTGCTCTGGCAGGAGAGAGGTTTTATGACTTCTCATGGAACCAAGATTCAGCATGGTCTCCTTATTCAAGCCCTATTAGATGCCATACATTTACCGACATCTATTGCTATCATGAAGTGCAAAGCACATACGAAAGTCACTGACATTATTTCCCAAGGTAATGATCTAGCAGACCGCACAGCCAAGCTTACAGCACAGACTCCAGACATTCCAGTTAATCAGACACATATTCCAGATCTGACTACATGCATGACAGTTAAGGACCCTACACAAGATGTCATAGATATTCAGTCACATGCTACTCCCGATGAAATCAAGAAATGGTCTGTACAAGGAGGGGTCCAGACAGATCAAGGATGGTTAACGAAGGGTAGAGCCACATGGTTTCTCCCCGATTCTATGGTTCAAGTCATTATCAACACCGCACATAGCCCAGCACATTTAGGAGAAAAAGCTATGTTAGACAGTATCCAGAACATTTGGTTCAACAAGCATTTACGAGCTGCAGCCAAGCAGAAAGTCCGTACCTGTATGATATGTTGTCAGTTTAATCCAGGTAAAAGTGTCCCGGTGGAACAAGGTGGTTTCCAGCCCCCTGACCACCCTTTTGAGGTCCTCCAGATGGATTATATTCAGATGGAGCGATGTCGAGGTTTCAAGTATGTCCTTGTAGTTGTATGCGCTTTGTCCAGGTGGACAGAAGCATATCCAGTTCCAGATTACACAGCCGCGACCACTGCCAAGCAGTTGGTTCGTGAATTTTTCCCTAGATACGGACTCCCTAGAGTCGTATATTCTGATAACGGTCAGCCATTCTCATCCGAACTCATGAGACACGTTTCCCTGTTGTTAGGGTACCAGTGGAAGTTCCATTGTGTACGCCATCCAGAAGCAGCTGGACTAGTCGAAAGACATAATCAGACTCTGAAAATCCGTATAGCAAAAGTCTGTAAAGACAAGGGTGTAGACTGGTTAGTAGCTTTGCCAGTCGCTCTGTTTTACATGCGTATGGTCGCACATTCCAGATCAGGTCTGTCCCCGTATGAGGTCGTATTCGGCCGCCCCCCTAACATGTGGGGTACTCCTAGACCCCGAAGTATTACCGATGTTTCATGTAATATGCTGACAGATTACCTAGCTTCCTTGATGTCTGCCCTCAACTCATGTCGTTCACAGGTTGCCGCCACATTTCCAGACAATACCGAGGTGGCACCGCACGAGATCGTTCCAGGTTCCTTGGTGATGATCAGAAATTTTGACAGATCAAGTCCGCTGGAACCACGTTGGAAGGAGCCACGTCAGGTCCTCTTGACCACCCGAACTGCCGTCAAGTTGGAAGGCAGGAAGGGGTGGGTCCACCTTTCTCATGTAAAACTTTTCAAAGGATCGGAACCAGACATTGCCAAGAACATTTCCCAGGATTCGAAGGATTGCCAGAACATTGTTTTAAAGGACTGTCCCGCACTAGACTTTATTACAACCCCTCCCTTGTTAGAGAAAACTCCGCAACAGGAGTATAAGTTAAAGCTCAGGTCTAATAAGTCAGCCAGTTTGATTGTATAAGTCCTCCCCTAGGTGAAACGGTTAGACTGTTTCTGACATGTATAAAATAGACCCCCATAGTGAGAGAGTCAGTCGAAGTTCACTTCAATGCATCGTTTTTCTAAGTTTCATATTATTTCTTAGCATAATGATTTCCTGCACCAGTTATGCTTTCTATCTGTGTTTTCCAGTTCCTCATGTAAATATGTCTGCTCATACTACAGTAGAGCACACGTTTAGTGATCTGCCTCCTCACGAATATTCATACCGCCTCGCCATGCGTAATAACACATTCATCCGTATGTTACATTATTCACACCAGACCAGCAATGTCACTAATTGTTGGGTGTGTGGTCGACTCCCCCCTTTCCAGACACCGAAGGGAGTTCTGCCACTCTTTCCTTATCCATTCTCACACAATGGTTCGTGTGGAGCATGGTCTATGTTAACGTCATCCTCAACAGATATGTCTTTTCTTAATAGTACATGTTTCCCAGACAAGCAAGGTTTCCCCCATAGAACAGGTTTAGATCTAGAAAATGAAGTATATAATTTAGGAAATTATTCGGCGAATTTCATGGTTCTGAATGTTCAGTCTGATACTACTCCAGACTCACCCGCTATTTCAGTACTACCAGTCAAAGGCGAATTATGTGTCCGTAGTTATGGTTCTGTACATATAGGTCATAGTGAATGTACTACTGTTATCCAGTATAGTGACAGTAGGAAATCTATTTTTATAGCTTCACGTCATTCTTATTTTGTTTGTGGTCAAACTGCATATGTCCGTCTGCCCCTCGATTGGGAGGGAACCTGTTACATTGCTTTCCTACTGCCACCTGTTTTTCTAGCCCCACCTGACTATCATAGGAATTCTTTCTTAGTACACACTAGACACAAGAGAAATCTCCCGATTGTCGATTATACTGAAACCGCCGCAGAGCAATTCATTGATATAGATAAAGGTGTTTTCCCTTATTTAGGTACAGTTGTAAATAGTAAGCTAATCCGTAGGTTAACAAGAACCCTTGAAGCAGTAGTAGATGAGACTGCCTCCGCTCTAGGTAACTTAACTGAAGAGCAATCCTTTATGAGAATTGTCGTTTTACAGAATCGTCTCGTCCTTGACGTCATACTGGCCGATAGGGGCGGGGCCTGTAGAATTCTCGGATCTAGTTGTTGCATTTTCATTCCAAATAACGCGCCGTCTGTTTATTCAGCTATAACCAGACTCCATAAAATTGCCCATCTGTTACATCAAGATCCAGGCACCTGGACATGGTCCGGTTGGTTCTGGAATATAATTTCCGCATGGGGATGGAAAGTCCTGTCCTTCCTAGGTATTGCAGTAGCGATTATATTTAGCTGCTGCCTCTGTATACAATGTGGCCCTGCGATTTGCAGCATGTGTGCTACCTCTTGTATTCCTAGTCCCAAACCCCGTTCTAAATCCCGCTCCAAGACAATTCGAGACGAGCAAATGGTACTGTATGAAATGATAGATGGTATCATGAATATTGATGTTTCCTGATGGAAACGTAGTGACAAGGAGGGAATGTGGAAAAGTAAATTTTGCCATGTTCTGTGTCCCTACGCCCCATCCATCATGTGTTATGTGTGCATGATCAATATGCATATGTTATTCCCCATTTCTGATTGAAGACGCAATTACAGTTGTGTCCACCTCTAGTATGTTAGTTTCCAGTCCTCGTGAATACTACGAATATCAGGCCTATGTAAGTAATGTTGCCACGTTTCCCAGTGTGCACGTTATTCCATTATAAAATCCCCGTTTCTAGGCCTCAAAAGGGCCCGGACCCTGGATTCAGCTCCTGTCTCCTGAAAGCCTCGCTGAGGAGCGATACAGCCCCCACCTGTATCCTCGACCCTTCACTTACTTCCTGCCTTGCAGTGCCCGGTGCACCCCGGCTCTGCCTCTGAGTCTGCCAAAAGTATGTTATAGTTCCTGCTATCAGTTCAGTCCTCCTCCTCTGCATTCCTAAGCTACTGAACTGCATCAATAGTTTCCGTCATTGTCTAGCCTTCTCGTCTCCATGTTAGAGAAATACTGTATTTAATAGTCATTTAATATTCTTCACGCACTACATGTAGAATAATGCATGGTCCAGTCTTAGAATCAGGTTAGCTTCTCCCCTCATGACTTCTAGTTTATATCAACATGTTCCCTAAACATTAGATACCAGATAGGGTTTAGGTACATGTCGCTCCGACCCTCCAGACTTTAGTCTCTGCTCCTAGCACAGAGTTCGTAGCCCCCAGCTTCTCCTAGTAACACGTCATTGCCAGTTTTCGCGCACCATTAGGTTAGAGGTCCCGGCTCCTTAGGTAGCCCCCTCCAATGTGTCCGCCCATTCATGACATATTCTGTTACGTTCTACATCACATGTCTAAGTAAACTCCCAGTTACACCTACTTTTACTCTTATCTCTCGCGACTGTTACACGTCACGCCTTCTGCTCCACCTACTGTTACGCCTACTGCAATGTAATGCTATGTGTTTGCGCTATGTATATAAATCAATGTTATGTTATTAAATGTGAGCGCGCTCATCCCAGACCCAGCCCCAGCAGCTGCTGGGATCCTTTTGTTCTGCTGGGTCACCCTATGCAGGTTGTCCTGATCCTGTCCTTATGCTGTAATAAACCTGCAGAAACTCCTACTACCTCGAATCTTGACTCTTATTTATTGAGCTATCTGTTATGCTATAAGTCTAGTCAAAAATAGGGTATTATTTATTTATTTACCACATAACTAAGTTACCACATAACATTGTCGTAATGTTAACTACTTCCACACAATCATGTGGGTCTGGATTTGAATTAACTGATGGTAACAGTGTAGCAGGATTCAGGACGTTGCAGCGTCTAATTTCTATGTGTGGCTGGAACAGTGTCAATTCATAACCTGTTAAACGTGCAATTGTCAAGTGCTGAGTTTGTGTTCGGTTTAAAAGAACTTCTACTGAATGTGGGACCTGTACTGTCAGGGAATGTCCTAAAACTATAGAATCACTTTGTCTGATAGCTAGTGCTGTGGCTGCAACTGACTTGAGGCACGCAGGCAACGCCTGGGCGACTGGATCTAATGTGCTCGAAAAATAAGCACAGGGCTTGTATTGACCTGCTTGATCTTGTGTGAGAACAGATAATGCTGTACCTTCGCGTTCTGTAACGAAAAGTGTAAAAGGCTTACTGTAGTTCGGTGTAGCTAGAACTGGAGCCTGACATAGGGCTTTCTTTAACTCGTTGAAACTAAGTGTATGTTCAGATGTCCAAGGGAGGACAGTCGATACGGCTGCCTCCTGTGTCGTTAACTGTATCAATGGCTTGGCTAGGAATGCATACTGGGGAATCCATTGTCTACAATAAGAAGTAAGGCCGATAAAGGCACGTACCTCCTTCTGGGTTCTGGGCTGGGGAAGACTCGCTATTAGCTGGATACGGTCGGGTGTCAACTGCCTACCCCTCTTGGACAGCAAGTGTCCTAAGTATACCACTTGCTGGACACAGAATTGAAGCTTTGAAGGTGACACCTTGTGCCCCATCTCGGCTAGAAAATACAGAACTGTAAGTGATGCTCGCTCGCAAGCACGTTCAGAACGGGCTGTGATCAGTAGATCATCGACATACTGGAGCAGGGCAGTGTCAGTTGGCATGTGAATATTGTCTAGTTGTCTCTTGAGTGCTTGACTGTAAATACTAGGGCTTTCTGTGAAACCTTGAGGAGCGCGTGTAAACATATAGCTCCTTCCATTTAAACAAAATCCGAAAAGAAACTGGCTGTCTGGATGAATTGGAACACTAAAAAATGCATTCTTGAGGTCAATAACAGTGAAAAACATGGCTTCGGGATCAATGGCTGTTAACAGGGAAGAAATGTCTGGAACAACTGGGTACTGAGGAATTATACATTTGTTAAGCTCTCGTAAATCAATCACTAATCGATATACTGGGGGTGCATTTGGATCAGTACGTTTCATGACTGGAATGATCGGAGAATTGCATACATTGGAGTCAGTTTCTACAACTACTCCTTGAGCCATGAGCTCGTCAATAATTTTGGATAAGGCTGCTACAGCCTCAGGCGGCAATCTGTACTGCCTGATTCGTGGTAACACTACACCTGGCTTGAGAGTCACACGATAAGGTGTGATTTGCATGTAACCTACATCAGTTGGACCTTGCGCCCATAAATGCTGCGGAACATTAGACAACCTTGAATCAAAATCTCGTAATACATAGTGACCCTTAAAGTCACGTAGGAACAGACGTATTCCCTCTGGGGAACAGCAAATAACTGCACCTAATTCTTTCAGTGTCTTAATGCCTAATAGATTTTCTGGACATGACTTAGTAAGTAACAGATCAGTAGTACGGGACAATGGACCTACTTCTAGAGTAACTGGCTTTGATATCTCATTAACTATGGGTTTTCCTGAAAATCCAAGGGAAACATTTCTTGAGCCTGAGAGCGGAGCCCCTGGAACTTCGGCGTGACTAATTGTGGTCCTACTTGCCCCTGTATCGATCAAAAACTTTCTGTCTTTCCCTAATACTTGGCTATGAACATAGGGACCTTCTTGGTCTACAGGTATCTCGATGAGAGGCAAGCCTACCTCCCTCTCTAGGCTGTTTCATGAATATGACTGGTACTCTGGATACTCGGACTGTGCATACTGGTACATCTGTGAAGTAACGTGCTGTGTTGCAGCAATAGGCTGCGGCACGGTAACTGTCTGTGGTGCATTCTGTGACTGAGGAGTCTGTGAAACTTGTTCTTGTCTCGGCGGACGTGGTCTTTCTTTAGTCTTACCGGTAGCTATGTTGTGTTTCAGGACTGCACACTCGTTTATAAAATGACCTGGCTGTTTACAATAATTGCAGGTCCCTTTAACGGGAGCCGCAGGATGACTGGCTTGAATCGGACCCCTCTTCTGACTGTCTTGAGGAATAGATTGTGCAACTAGCACTTTCATTTTCGTGTCTTTCATACGTTTTCTTTCGTGTTCTTGCTCTTCTCTGATT
This sequence comes from Lissotriton helveticus, assembly GCF_964261635.1. Taxonomy (NCBI): domain Eukaryota; kingdom Metazoa; phylum Chordata; class Amphibia; order Caudata; family Salamandridae; genus Lissotriton; species Lissotriton helveticus. The sequence continues at coordinate 158,151,750 of NC_136073.1, read as the reverse complement.
CTATTCTGGTGATACTGAAGCATCTGGAGCATCTGGGACGGAGTATTTGCTTGCCAGGTGCTTTCGACTTTCAAAACTCGGTTTTTAATTTGTGGACTTGAATTCTCGACTAATTTGGTAACGAAAAGATGAGGGTATGACTCACTACTTGTCTTGAGACCACTATTAATACTGAAACATTTCTCAAATCTAGAATAAAAATCACTAATGTCTTCATCTTGTTTCTGTTTACAGGCTGAGATTGCATCCCAGTCTTCTTTCCTAGTTGTCAATAATCTGGGTAAAACTTGAATCAATAATTCTGGTAACTCTTTACATTTATCTCCAAGACCGGTACCTGGTACTCGTGCCTTGTCTTCAGCTTCTAGAGCTGCCCAATCGATCTTTTTCTCTCCCACCTCCCATTCTTTTTCTTTTAACTTTTCATACACCCCTGCGGGTAGCAGAACCTTTAACATTTTAATGATATCTGGGTACGTGTATTCTCCCATACGGAGCATGTCTTTTAATTCTCTATGGAACCCTGCTGGATCTTTGTCATGACAGGGAATTAATTTTTTCATTTCGAGAAGTTCCATCTTTGAAATCGGAGTGTATACAAACACTCGTTGCATTACGCCACCCGCCCCTTGGACTGGGTGGACTTCTCGTAACGGATTCTGTCTGTCTATGTAGAATGGTTTACTTTCTGGGGGTGAGACATGAACAAAATGCGGGTTCAGGAACGTTCTATACTTGTGACGCTGTTCTAGAATGACACTAATTAAATCGGTACCTAGACCTCTCCATCTGTACTGGAGTAACTCGTTCAGGATATCATGTAACGGGCCTGGATCAGAATGTTGACCCTCATACAGGGTAATGAGGTGTTGGATCATATACATACCCACCAGTCGTTGCTCGGCTGGGGGCAGTTTCAGAAACATTTGTGCCACTATTTCGTCTGGAAAAGTGGTAGAATCAGTAATCCATCGGATTGCTGATCGGGCTAGTTCTTGTTCATGCATGGTGCTTAACTCACTATAACCGACTCGTGATTTCAGAATGTGATCGGTAGCTTGAAATACTTGTTCTAGAGAGCTTTGTTCTGGTGTTGGATGATGAAAAATAGACTTGGGTTCTAGGCGTAAATGGCGATCTGGAAATCTGGATTTTCCTACATACGCTATTCTGGCGGGATTCTCGTCTTCCTCTTCAGGATCAGAGATACTTTCTTTCTCGCTTACTTGTGCTGCTTTACGCTGTTCGTGTAACCTTACTATTTCTTTACGAATTTTCTTGTACATACTTTCCATGGCACTAATGGTCTTGTGCTTACCCTCGGCTATATTATCACTCCACCTTGTTAGGATTCTCATTTCGGCGGGATCTTTAGACGGGTAATCTTGTTCTCTTATTAGACAATTGATCAGGAACTTTAATATCATGAGCTGAATCTCGGCTTTCCTTTGAGACATAATCTCGCCAATACTTTCTGGATCATCCCCTGTACGGATGAAACGATATATTCTGTCTAGATCTTCTTTCATATTTGGTAAGGTGACTAGATACTCGGTCACCCTTCTTATACGTACGGAATATAAAACCATATTATACTCGCCTGGGACTGTGTCATAGACACATTCGGCAAGGGCTTGTCTGATTTCTGTAACAGACTTATTACTTTTAGGAGTACGCTGTGATGCTTGAGCATGTAATTCGAGTGCTGATAAACGCTTGTGTGGCGGCGGGGTTTGAGGAGGACCTCCTCCTGCGGCCCCTAGACTAGAATCGTCGACTGACATTCTTCGTGCTTGCAGGGTCGGTAATTGTAACGTGGGTTGAACTTGTATGGCAGGCTGACCCGGGGGTACCGCAACAGGTACTCCGGTGTCTGGAGGAACTGGAAGTGCCTGATTTACAGGGACGGGCGGAGCACGAACAGGATTTGCATATTCTGGAACTGTGTCGTCCAAATAGGACGAAATAAAAATATCAGCTGCGGTCGGTTTGTGACGTAGCTTGGTCGGAACTAATGGCGGCGGGAAATTACTGGGTGCCTCTGGGGTCGCTTTTGGCAAGCCTTCGGCAAGGAGAGGATACATACCCTTAATAAGGGCATGCCTCTGTCTGTCTGACTGTTCGACTTCAACTTGTTCACCTATCTCGACTAATTCTCTTTCTTGGGCTCGTTCTTGGGATTCTCTACTTAACTCTGACTTTCTGACTTCCTTTTCCGTTCTTTTATGAGCTTCCTTACGCCATAACTCGATGGCATCTTTCTGTGACTGTCTGGCTTTCTTTTTCCATAATGCTTCTTCTACTCGCATGATACATTCGGCATCCCATGTACCCGATACGGGCCATCTATACTTTTCTTCTAACTGTTTGGTATATTCTACCCATAAATCTAGATACAATATGGCGCTTATGCCATGTTTCTGATACATAAAGTGACCTGGACTGTCCCTAGGCGGAACAGGAACTGCTGCTTCCAGCAGACCCTTTCTAGTTTTTAACTGACGTAACTTGGAAAAGAGCGGCATTCTAAACTTGAATCGGAACACAATACAATACACGAAAAACAATAACAATTGGGAAAACAATTCAGGCATACCACGACATTGGAAATACATTAAACGACATTATAAATAACAGTTCGAACAGAATACTACCTGAAAATACTGAAAACAGAAACAGAACAGAATTCTCGAGAACGGAACAGACTAGAATTACTGGATGCACTGCTATAACAGTACGGAACATACCGGTCCCATAAAGGAACACATCAAGACCCGTATCCACCTAGGTGAATACTTCGTTTGTGGGCTTGGGTACCACCAACCCACGGACCAGGAGTCAATTTAGACTGACCCTGTCTAGACACTACCCCAGCAATGGTACTCACCGGGCAGCACGGAACGGAAGGCCTCGGACGGGACTGGACTACGACGACGAACTTCGGACTTCGGACTTCAGTTACGGGTGGACCTCCGGATACCTCGGACCTTGGACTCTCGGCTTGGGCTCTGGTCGGGACTCGCCGCGTTCCTCCACCGTCTCGTTCGGATGCTGGACCGCCTCCTCCGTCTCCTCCGTGGGCCTGAGGGATACTTGAAGCAGAAATATCTGCACTGGCCAGTATGGTTCCGTCACGACTGCAGAGGGTCAGGGGGTCGGCGTGGCTTCACCGACGCGTGGGGAAAGGGCAAGTCCCTATTCGGGCGCCATTATGTGGTAAATAAATAAATAATACCCTATTTTTGACTAGACTTATAGCATAACAGATAGCTCAATAAATAAGAGTCAAGATTCGAGGTAGTAGGAGTTTCTGCAGGTTTATTACAGCATAAGGACAGGATCAGGACAACCTGCATAGGGTGACCCAGCAGAACAAAAGGATCCCAGCAGCTGCTGGGGCTGGGTCTGGGATGAGCGCGCTCACATTTAATAACATAACATTGATTTATATACATAGCGCAAACACATAGCATTACATTGCAGTAGGCGTAACAGTAGGTGGAGCAGAAGGCGTGACGTGTAACAGTCGCGAGAGATAAGAGTAAAAGTAGGTGTAACTGGGAGTTTACTTAGACATGTGATGTAGAACGTAACAGAATATGTCATGAATGGGCGGACACATTGGAGGGGGCTACCTAAGGAGCCGGGACCTCTAACCTAATGGTGCGCGAAAACTGGCAATGACGTGTTACTAGGAGAAGCTGGGGGCTACGAACTCTGTGCTAGGAGCAGAGACTAAAGTCTGGAGGGTCGGAGCGACATGTACCTAAACCCTATCTGGTATCTAATGTTTAGGGAACATGTTGATATAAACTAGAAGTCATGAGGGGAGAAGCTAACCTGATTCTAAGACTGGACCATGCATTATTCTACATGTAGTGCGTGAAGAATATTAAATGACTATTAAATACAGTATTTCTCTAACATGGAGACGAGAAGGCTAGACAATGACGGAAACTATTGATGCAGTTCAGTAGCTTAGGAATGCAGAGGAGGAGGACTGAACTGATAGCAGGAACTATAACATACTTTTGGCAGACTCAGAGGCAGAGCCGGGGTGCACCGGGCACTGCAAGGCAGGAAGTAAGTGAAGGGTCGAGGATACAGGTGGGGGCTGTATCGCTCCTCAGCGAGGCTTTCAGGAGACAGGAGCTGAATCCAGGGTCCGGGCCCTTTTGAGGCCTAGAAACGGGGATTTTATAATGGAATAACGTGCACACTGGGAAACGTGGCAACATTACTTACATAGGCCTGATATTCGTAGTATTCACGAGGACTGGAAACTAACATACTAGAGGTGGACACAACTGTAATTGCGTCTTCAATCAGAAATGGGGAATAACATATGCATATTGATCATGCACACATAACACATGATGGATGGGGCGTAGGGACACAGAACATGGCAAAATTTACTTTTCCACACTGTTCCCATGAGGCACAGGGTCAAGGCTGATTTGCATTTGGCCATGTCGTCTGACCTGGGGTGGTGTGGTGTGCAAATAAACAATGGATTTAGGCCCAGATCTCTTTACTGGGCTGAATGTATGACAATGTTCTGCATTCTGTCCATCGCCTGTTGTTTTTTCCTTTGTCGCCCCGAGTGGGATGGGTATGCTCAGACATGAGTCCCATGCTCTCCACACCACTGGAGTCAAGCAATCCAGGCTGATGACGGCTGATAGCCAGAAACCCGTCCTTGGATGCTTGATTCTGTTCCAGGAAAGATATGGCTTGGCAGTTCGGGCTGGACTGTTCCCATGAGGCACAGGGTCAAGGCTGATTTGCTTATGGCCATGTCTGACCTGGGGTGGTGTGGAGTGCAAAAAAATACGATGGATTTAGGCCCAGATCTCTGTACTGGGGTCAATGTATGACAATGTTCTGCATTCTGTCCATCACCTGTTGTTTTTGCCTTTGTCGCCCCGAGTGGGATGGGTATGCTCAGACGTGAGTCCCATGCTCTCCACACCACTGGAGTCAAGCTATCCAGGCTGATGACAGCTCATAGCCAGAAACCGGTCCTTGGATGCTTGATTCCGGTCCAGGAAAGACATGGCTTGGCAGTTCGGGCTGAACTGCTCCCATGAGGCACAGGCTCAAGTCTGATTCGCATATGGCCATGTCTGACCTGGGGTGGTGTGGAGTGCAAAAAAACGATGGATTTAGGCCCAGACCTCTGTACTGGGGTGAATGTATGACAATGTTCTGCATTCTGTCCATCACCTGTTGTTTTTGCCTTTGTCGCCCCGAGTGGGATGGGTATGCTCAGACGTGAGTCCCATGCTCTCCACACCACTGGAGTCAAGCTATCTAGGCTGATGACGGCTGATAGCCAGAAACCGGTCCTTGGATGCTTGATTCCGGTCCAGGAAAGACATGGCTTGGCTGTTCGGGTTGGACTGTTCCCATGAGGCACAGGGTCAAGGCTGATTTGCATATGGCCATGTCTGACCTGTAGTGGTGTGGAGTGGAAAAAAACGATGGATTTAGGCCCAGATCTCTGTACTGGGGTGAATGTATGACAATGTTCTGCATTCTGTCCATCACCTGCTACACTGTTACCTCAGGCTCAAGAAATGTTTCCCTTGGATTTTCAGGAAAACCCATAGTTAATGAGATATCAAAGCCAGTTACTCTAGAAGTAGGTCCATTGTCCCGTACTACTGATCTGTTACTTACTAAGTCATGTCCAGAAAATCTATTAGGCATTAAGACACTGAAAGAATTAGGTGCAGTTATTTGCTGTTCCCCAGAGGGAATACGTCTGTTCCTACGTGACTTTAAGGGTCACTATGTATTACGAGATTTTGATTCAAGGTTGTCTAATGTTCCGCAGCATTTATGGGCGCAAGGTCCAACTGATGTAGGTTACATGCAAATCACACCTTATCGTGTGACTCTCAAGCCAGGTGTAGTGTTACCACGAATCAGGCAGTACAGATTGCCGCCTGAGGCTGTAGCAGCCTTATCCAAAATTATTGACGAGCTCATGGCTCAAGGAGTAGTTGTAGAAACTGACTCCAATGTATGCAATTCTCCGATCATTCCAGTCATGAAACGTACTGATCCAAATGCACCCCCAGTATATCGATTAGTGATTGATTTACGAGAGCTTAACAAATGTATAATTCCTCAGTACCCAGTTGTTCCAGACATTTCTTCCCTGTTAACAGCCATTGATCCCGAAGCCATGTTTTTCACTGTTATTGACCTCAAGAATGCATTTTTTAGTGTTCCAATTCATCCAGACAGCCAGTTTCTTTTCGGATTTTGTTTAAATGGAAGGAGCTATATGTTTACACGCGCTCCTCAAGGTTTCACAGAAAGCCCTAGTATTTACAGTCAAGCACTCAAGAGACAACTAGACAATATTCACATGCCAACTGACACTGCCCTGCTCCAGTATGTCGATGATCTACTGATCACAGCCCGTTCAAGCGCGTGTAAACATATAGCTCCTTCCATTTAAACAAAATCCGAAAAGAAACTGGCTGTCTGGATGAATTGGAACACTAAAAAATGCATTCTTGAGGTCAATAACAGTGAAAAACATGGCTTCGGGATCAATGGCTGTTAACAGGGAAGAAATGTCTGGAACAACTGGGTACTGAGGAATTATACATTTGTTAAGCTCTCGTAAATCAATCACTAATCGATATACTGGGGGTGCATTTGGATCAGTACGTTTCATGACTGGAATGATCGGAGAATTGCATACATTGGAGTCAGTTTCTACAACTACTCCTTGAGCCATGAGCTCGTCAATAATTTTGGATAAGGCTGCTACAGCCTCAGGCGGCAATCTGTACTGCCTGATTCGTGGTAACACTACACCTGGCTTGAGAGTCACACGATAAGGTGTGATTTGCATGTAACCTACATCAGTTGGACCTTGCGCCCATAAATGCTGCGGAACATTAGACAACCTTGAATCAAAATCTCGTAATACATAGTGACCCTTAAAGTCACGTAGGAACAGACGTATTCCCTCTGGGGAACAGCAAATAACTGCACCTAATTCTTTCAGTGTCTTAATGCCTAATAGATTTTCTGGACATGACTTAGTAAGTAACAGATCAGTAGTACGGGACAATGGACCTACTTCTAGAGTAACTGGCTTTGATATCTCATTAACTATGGGTTTTCCTGAAAATCCAAGGGAAACATTTCTTGAGCCTGAGGTAACAGTGTAGCAGGTGATGGACAGAATGCAGAACATTGTCATACATTCACCCCAGTACAGAGATCTGGGCCTAAATCCATCGTTTTTTTCCACTCCACACCACTACAGGTCAGACATGGCCATATGCAAATCAGCCTTGACCCTGTGCCTCATGGGAACAGTCCAACCCGAACAGCCAAGCCATGTCTTTCCTGGACCGGAATCAAGCATCCAAGGACCGGTTTCTGGCTATCAGCCGTCATCAGCCTAGATAGCTTGACTCCAGTGGTGTGGAGAGCATGGGACTCACGTCTGAGCATACCCATCCCACTCGGGGCGACAAAGGCAAAAACAACAGGTGATGGACAGAATGCAGAACATTGTCATACATTCACCCCAGTACAGAGGTCTGGGCCTAAATCCATCGTTTTTTTGCACTCCACACCACCCCAGGTCAGACATGGCCATATGCGAATCAGACTTGAGCCTGTGCCTCATGGGAGCAGTTCAGCCCGAACTGCCAAGCCATGTCTTTCCTGGACCGGAATCAAGCATCCAAGGACCGGTTTCTGGCTATGAGCTGTCATCAGCCTGGATAGCTTGACTCCAGTGGTGTGGAGAGCATGGGACTCACGTCTGAGCATACCCATCCCACTCGGGGCGACAAAGGCAAAAACAACAGGTGATGGACAGAATGCAGAACATTGTCATACATTGACCCCAGTACAGAGATCTGGGCCTAAATCCATCGTATTTTTTTGCACTCCACACCACCCCAGGTCAGACATGGCCATAAGCAAATCAGCCTTGACCCTGTGCCTCATGGGAACAGTCCAGCCCGAACTGCCAAGCCATATCTTTCCTGGAACAGAATCAAGCATCCAAGGACGGGTTTCTGGCTATCAGCCGTCATCAGCCTGGATTGCTTGACTCCAGTGGTGTGGAGAGCATGGGACTCATGTCTGAGCATACCCATCCCACTCGGGGCGACAAAGGAAAAAACAACAGGCGATGGACAGAATGCAGAACATTGTCATACATTCAGCCCAGTAAAGAGATCTGGGCCTAAATCCATTGTTTATTTGCACACCACACCACCCCAGGTCAGACGACATGGCCAAATGCAAATCAGCCTTGACCCTGTGCCTCATGGGAACAGTCCAGCCCGAACTGCCAAGCCATGTCTTTCCTGGACCGGAATCAAGCATCCAAGGACCGGTTTCTGGCTATCAGCCGTCATCAGCCTGGATAACTTGACTCCAGTGGTGTGGAGAGCATGGGACTCACGTCTGAGCATACATATCCCACTCGGGGCGACAAAGGCAAAAACAACAGGTGATGGACAGAATGCAGAACATTGTCATACATTCACCCCAGTACAGAGATCTGGGCCTAAATCCATCATTTTTTTCCACTCCACACCACCACAGGTCAGACATGGCCATATGCAAATCAGCCTTGACCCTGTGCCTCATGGGAACAATCCAACCCGAACTGCCAAGCCATGTCTTTCCTGGACCAGAATCAAGCATCCAAGGACCGGTTTCTGGCTATCAGCCGTCATCAGCCTGGATAGCTTGACTCCAGTGGTGTGGAGAGCATGGGACTCACGTCTGAGCATAACCATCCCACTCGGGGCGACAAAGGCAAAAACAACAGGTGATGGACAGAATGCAGAACATTGTCATACATTCACCCCAGTACAGAGATCTGGGACTAAATCCATCATTTTTTTGCACTCCACACCACCCCAGGTCAGACATGGCCATATGCAAATCAGCCTTGACCCTGTGCCTCATGGGAACAGTCCAGCCCGAACTGCCAAGCCATGTCTTTCCTGGACCGGAATCAAACATCCAAGGACCGGTTTCTGGCTATCAGCCGTCATCAGCATGGATAGCTTGACTCCAGTGGTGTGGAGATCATGGGACTCACGTCTGAGCATACCCATCCCACTCGGGGCGACAAAGGCAAAAACAGCAAGTGATGGACAGAATGCAGAACATTGTCATACATTCACCCCAGTCCAGAGATCTGGGCCTAAATCCATCGCTTTTTTGCACTCCACACCACCCCAGGTCAGACATGGCCATATGTAAATCAGCCTTGACCCTGTGCCTCATGGGAACAGTCCAGCCCGACTGCCAAGCCATGTCTTTCCTGGACCGGAATCAAGCATCCAAGGACCGGTTTCTGGCTATCAGCCGTCATCAGCCTGGATAGCATGACTCCAGTGGTGTGGAGAGCATGGGACTCACGTCTGAGCATACCCATCCCACTCGGGGCGACAAAGGCAAAAACAACAGGTGATGGACAGAATGCAGAACATTGTCATACATTCACCCCAGTACAGAGATCTGGGCCTAAATCCATCGTTTTTTTGCACTTCACACCACCCCAGGTTAGACATGGCCATATGCAAATCAGCCTTGACCCTGTGCCTCATGCGAACAGTCCAGCCTGAACTGCCAAGCCATGTCTTTCCTGGATCGGAATCAAGCATCCAAGGA